>NC_042621.1:17544016-18145405 GCF_901001135.1 Rhinatrema bivittatum
ACAGAAAGGGACTTTAGTGGCAGGGCAGGGGAACGAGAAGATCACAGGTGAAGAATGATCTGTGTCAACACAGTAAGTAGGTACAATTGTGCCAGCAAGGTGGATCAAGAGGTCTTTATCTGCTGACGTAATTAATGTTACAATTATTTGTATTTGACTTACAATAATATACAGGGATCTAGTATCTGTGTATGATTTGAATTGTCAAATCATCTTAAATTATCTTCTTTGATTACAAAATGTTATGAGAAATTAGTAGCCGGGCTTACTTTGTAGACTTTTTGTAGCACGTCCCATCCATGCTCGGCCCGCGCCCGGGCCTGGTCACCTCACCAACTCCTCTACGGCTCCTGGGTCGTCATCCCCTGCTATAGTGGCGAGCGCAGCTAGACCTCTGCGTCTCGAGGCGGTGGTCGCCGGGCCTTCCACTTCCAGCCAGGCCTCACAGTGGGGATCGCTGAGCTCCGTGGCGTTGGCCCCGCCCCTAGGCGCACATGCGCGGACCTCCCAGCTCCTTAAAGGGCCAGGGGTGGATCCCAGCTCCGCGGCGTGCCCTGATTGAACGCTGCTTAAAAGGAAGTGCCTGCCTGCACTTCCTTGCCTTGGCAATCGGTCGATCACGCTGTGATTTCCAGTTTGCCTCTACGTTTCCAGTATTTGTTCCAGTGTCGTTCCAGCCTTGTTCCTGTCCTGTTCCAGTCCTTTTCCAGCGTCCTTCTGTTCCTGCATCCTCTTGTTCCTTCGTCTCCCCAGGTAGTACATCTTGGACTGTCTTCTCGGTACTAACCTCTGCCTGGTCCTGACTACGTTGATCGCCACCTGGATTTGACCTTTGCTGTTTACTCAACCATATCTGCATGCTGCCTGGAACTGACCTCTGCCTGATCATTGACCATATCTGCACACTGCCTGGAACCAACCTCTGCCTGACCACTAACCATGTCTGATTGCTGCCTGGAACTGACCTCTGCCTGATCATTGACCATGTCTGATTGCTGCCTGGAACTGACCTCTGCCTGATCATTGACCACATCTGCACACTGCCTGGAACCAACCTCTGCCTGACCACTAACCATGTCTGATTGCTGCCTGGAACCTGACCTCTGCTTTGGCTGACTATCCACAGACTGACCACTGGAACCTGACCTCTGCTTTGGCTGACTACCCACAGACTGACCACTGGAACCTGACCTCTGCTTTGGCTGACTACCCACAGACTGACCACTAGAACCTGACCTCTGCTTTGGCTGTCTATCCACGGACTGACCATTGGTACTGACCCCTGCTTTGGCCGACTACGCTATCTTGACTCTGGCCTTGATTCTTGCCATACATTCAGAGACTCTTTTCTGGCCTTCTCTGGCACCCCGGACTTCTAGCCTGAACATCGACCGTGCACCCTTGATCGTGGTGGTCACACCCCTGAACTTTCTCTCAAGGAGATCCTGCAAGGCCCACCTAAGACCAGGTGGCCCGGGTAACCAAGGGCTCAACCTGAGGGAACCCCAGGTTGCTAGTGGTGAAGCTCCAGTCAGCCTCTGTCTCCTCTTGTGCTCCGCCTCCTGGTGGCAGGCACTCTCTGGGTCTGACCAGGGAGCCTACCAATCGTGCACTAGGCCAAGGGTCCTCCTCCCGGCACAACACTTTTTAGGAATATGTATGGGCAAAAGCAGATTTACTGATTTAAGGTGCATACTAGCACACTTTTAATGGAATGTGCTTCACAGTATTTTGATAGATATCAGATTAAGTTGGATTAAATCAAAACCATTTTTTCTTGTAGGAAGCAATATGTTTTTAATATGTTGAATCAATTTATTCTGCCACTAAATTTAATGTCAGGATTACAATTAATCTGTATCACTACTCTGCGTGCATTTACAACACTCTGCTTAGCCTAAGAATTCTCACTGGATTGGACCAAAAGCCAATTTATGGTTAGTAACAGAAAATCCACATGCATCTAGAAGCGACTTGTTAATTTCAAAGTAAAATTCAATTTTTGTTTCTGAAAATGGCTAGTTGGGCAGAAGGATATAAATAGATTATAAGTGATCAGTAGTTATCACTTTGGGATTATGCAATAAAACTTGTACTATTTTTTTTTTTTTTGGTATGATGTCAGTAAAACTTTAGGGGTGAATTTTAAATATGTTATGTGCATAAAAATTAGCATATACACACAAACCAAACCACTTAAGTGGGCAATTTTAGAACTGTACACATTTGGTATAAAATCTACATTTATCTTTTGTTACGCGTGCTGTCCATGGCAGACCCGCGGCAAGGCCCCCTCACCTTTCTTCAGTGCCTCCAGCCTCTGGTTCCTCCTTGCTGGCGGCAGTGGGCTGTCAGCTTCGTCCTCAGGCCTTCCCTGGTGCCTCCAGCTCTGCCACAGTCCCCGGCGTTCCTGGTCCTGCTTCCACTTCTCTCCGCATGGCCCGTGGAGAGACGCTGCTACTCTGCCGCGCCCCTTCCTAGGTGCAAACGCTTCATTGACTCTTAAGTAGGGACTGCGGTGGGAACCTAGCTACGGCCCCGGATGATGACGTCAACCTAACCATAGCACTTAAGCTCAGGCTCCGCTCCCTAGCGTTGCCTTTGCAACAGGTCTCCTTGCTGGTCGAGTACTCGTTGCTTCCTAGAAATTTGTCTCATTCCTGCATTTCTGTTCCTGGTTCCTGTCTCTTCGTTCCTACCCTGCTTCTGCTTTGGATTGACTACACGGACTTTGACTTTGCTTTGCCTGACGTTGCCAGTGCCTATCTCCAGATCCAGACCTCTGCTTCGCTTGACTACGGTACTGCCTATTTCCAGACCCAGACCTTTGCTTTGATTTTAAAACCCATGCACGCATGTCCATGTGCGCCCGGTTCCCGGCGTGGCACATGGATACGCAAATTTTATAATAAGTGTGCATCTCCGTGTGCATGTTATAAGATCCAATGCCCGCACGCATGTGCATGCCTGATTTTGTATTGGCACACACACATGTATGCACGGGTACCCCACTCGCACGTGCAGGAAAGATTTTTTTCAATTACATGCGGCAGCGTGATCAGCCTTTTTCCCAGTTCCCTCCCAGTCCGCTCCAATTAAGGAGCAGACTGGGAAGGAACTTCCCTACCCCCTACCTAACCTTTCTTCCTTTTCTCCTGTCCACCTCAACCCCTAAATCTACCCTAGCTATCCCTTTTTTTTTTGTTTTATACTTACTTCCTCCTCAGAGTAGAGCCACCGGGACAGTGCAAAATGGCGGAAAATGGCGCTGTCCTGACCAGACCCCACCTGGGCCCTCGGCCCAGGAGATATGCACATGGCCAGGCCATGTGCATATCTCCTGATGTGTGCACTTCTGCACACATCAGGAGGTATGCACATGGCCTGGCCATGTGCATACCTCTGCACACATCAGGAGGTATGCACATGGCCTGGCCATTTAAAAAATGCGCTCGGTGCACACTCAGCCCAGACATGCAAGTATCTACAGATTTTTACGCATGCAGGGTTTTGAAAATTTGGGCATCTGTGTACATGCTAAAACAGGACTTACCATGCTGTGCAATACATTTTTTCGTACATGCTTAAAATCACCCTCAGTAGAATGTGCATGGTATTATTGTGGCACTACCAGAAAAAAATGTAAAGTGTTCATTTGAGCTGTCTCTGAAAATCTCCTGTACCAAATAGCACAAAGTGTAAGGGCTAGATAGCAGGGGGTATTTCATCGCCCTAATCTCTATCATGATTGGAACTCTCTCCCTCACCATTAGATACCACAACAGCACATCACGATCCCTTGGCACATCAACAACTACTCTCCCATCTGGCAATAGCAAGACTCCCCACCTCTCTCAATACTATCAATAATCTTTACCCTCCTCTTCTTTACAATAACCACCCATTGATCAGATTCCTCCAACCTCTTCTTCTTATTTTTTCCTTGTGAAATCCCAATCAAATCCATGGATTGTTTTAGATATTCTTTGCCCATTCTCTAAATAGCTTTGAATTTCTTGACAAGTATCATGGTTGGTGAGGATTTGCACTGAGGCGTGATTGCAATGTCTAGTAAGTGAATACACTAGGTCCACACTGTCAGTGGGCGGACACCCTTGAGGACGAAGGTTAGTCGTCACCTCTATCAACCCCTTTCTTGTAGTTTACCCTTTGGGTTTGGGTGCTGTCAGGACTTAAGCTAGGCCCCAATGAGCAGAGGAAGTCCAGAGGTCGGGGCAGGCAGTGTACAGGCTAGATCAAGTTCCCGGCAGTAGTTGGGGCTGGCAGCATTCAAGAATAGATGGTTACCAGGCAGGAGTTGGGACCAGCAGCATTCACACATAAACAGAATTCCAGGCAGAGGTCAGAGCAGGCAGCATACAAAAAAGATCAAAAAACAAATAAGGGTGAAGCACAAAAGATTAGTCTGGAGGGCAAGGAGGTGAAGGAACTGGGTAGAATGCAGGGAGTGGGTCAGGCAAGGTGGAGAGAGGTACAAGGACAGTGAACAGAGGCAAAGAGGAGCAAGGAAGGAAGGCAAGGCTTAATCCAAGGCAAGGTAAGGTCGGGCTGGGCAGGCAGGAATAGGAACTGGAGAAGAGGTAGGGAACAACACGCAATGCGGCAAGGCAGAGGACCTGTTGCTGAAGTGCTGTCTGGTTGCAAAGGACTTCCTTATATACTCATGCAGGATGTGATGTCATCAGCCAATGCCACAGAAAGTCCTGGGTGGAAGACAGGAGGTTCATCCATGTTCTTTGGATGCATTATGATTCCAGAGGTGCTTCCGATTAGAGGTGAGGTGTGTTACAATAACCTCAGTTCTAAGCCCTTGATTTAGGCTTATGGGGAAAAAGACTATGGAACATCCTGATTAACTGGGGGGCATGGACATTTTTTTTATAAAACTCTTGATGTATTGACATTTTCATGGCATGCAACAAGAAGAATAACAAAGGAGAACTCCTCTACTTCATAAGGAAGAAACATTTTTCATTAAAAAAGAAAGTTATTTTTCACTCAATGCACAATTAAGCTCTGGAATTTGTTGCCAGAGGATTTGGTTAGTGCAGTTAGTGTAGCTGGGTTCAAAAAAGGTTTGGATAAGTTCTTGGAGGAGAAGTCCATTAATTGCTATTAATCTAGTTTACTTAGGGAATAGCCGCTGCTATTAATTGCATCAGTAGCATGGGATCTTCTTGGCATTTGGGTAATTGCCAGATTCTTGTGGCCTGGTTTGGCCTCTGTTGGAAACAGGATGCTGGGCTTGATGGACCCTTGGTCTGATCCAGCTGTTGTGATTCCTGGCCGAGGTAGCCCTCGGCCAGGACCCCCTACCTCCCTTGGAGCTCCGGAGTGGAGCCTTCCCCCGGCGTGACAGGCGGCGCGCGGACCGCAGCATGCTTTCCCCGGCATCTCTACTACTACTGCGTCGGGGAGAGCGTGGCAGGTCCCGCCTCTTAAAGGGGCTGCGGCGCACGGTCCAGGCCGGCCCCGGAAGATGACGTCAAGACCCAGGGAGATTTAAACCTCTCCCTGGGTTCCAGCAGACACCTTTGCAATAAGGTTCCTGTATGCTTACTGGTTCTTCTCTGCTTTAACTGCCACCTGCCTTGACCCTGCCTGGACCCGGACTCTGCTTTGCCTGCCGCCTGCCTTGACCCTGCCTGGACCCGGACTCTGCTTTGCCTGCTGCCTGCCTTGACCTGCCTGGACCCGGACTCTGCTTTGCCTGCTGCCTGCCTTGACCTGCCTGGACCCGGACTCTGCTTTGCCTGCCGCCTGCCTTGACCCTGCCTGGACCCGGACTCTGTTTTGCCTGCCACCTGCCCTGACCCTGTCTCGACCCGGACCTTGTTTGCTGGCCGCCTGCCTACATCCTGCTTGGACTCAGTTCCTGCCCGCTACCACTTGTCTAGACACAACCCTAGACATTGCTGCTCCACCTTCCAGAGAGGAGTTCATCAGGACTATTCCTCGGTGAGTACCTTCCGGACTAAGGGTCCACATAAGAACTGAGAACAGATTGCAAAGGCCATGGACCCGGTGGACTTGACAGGTCTCCAGGCTATTCCAGGCCTGGCTCAACAACTCATGCAACAAAGGCAACAGCAACAACACTGCCTAGACAATTTGACTGCCACAGTTGAACGTTTGGCAAACCGACTTGATGCGGTCCGAGGAGCAGAGGCTGCTGTTCCTACTCCTGCAATTCCGAACAGTACTAGTGCGGTAACCCACTTGCCTGCTCCACCTCGATATGCCGGGGAGGCCAAACAATGTCGAGGATTTCTGAACCATTGCTTCATCTGGTTCTCGCTACAGGAACAACAATTCCCTACAGATCGGGTTAAGACGTCCTTCATCATTTCCTTGCTAGATGGGAAGGCCCTAGTCTGAGCATCCCCGATCTGGGAACGTGGGGACTCCATTTTGGGCGACCTGCCACGATTCGTTCGGACCTTCCGCCAAATATTCAATGAACCAGGATGACTGTCTACCGCCTGCTCAGAACTCCTTAATCTCCGTCAAGGCACCCGTACTTTGGCTGATTTCGCAGTAGAGTTCCACACCTTGGCATCCGAGCTGGGATGGCAGACTGATTGCTTAAGAGGGATCTTTCTGGAAGGACTTTCTCCTCATATCAAAGACGAGTTGGCGGCACAAGAGATTCCAGATGACCTTGATGCATTAATCGATCTCGCGGGTCGTATCGATCGACGGCTTCAGCAACGAGCCAAAGAGTCTAGATCCTACCGTCGTACAGTTCCATTGGCCCCTAAATTCTCCCGCCCCAAAGTTCATCCTACCACTTCCGAAACCTCTTCCGAGGGCAGGGAGGAGCCCATGCAGTTGGGTAGGAGCCATCTGACTACCAAAGAGAAGCAACGTCGAAGATGGATAGGACTTTGTCTTTATTGCGGGAATAAGGGACTTCTTTTAGCTGAATGTCCCGAATGTCCGGGAAACTATCGGACCTAGGTGTCTTAGAGGGGCTGACCTTAGGGAGCAATCTCACCCCCCACTGTACTGTTCCAGTCACACTACATTACCTCCATGGTTCCCTTACAACTCTAGCCCTCATTGATTTAGGTTCAGGAGGAAACTTTATTTTAGAAGACTTGGTTCACCAACTACAACTTCCAATACTTCCTCGTGAGACACCCCTATACATCTCATCGATCCAGGGGGAGAATCTTCTGGGTCAAGTCACTTCCTGTACCTCCCCGATAACACTCCATACGGGGGTCCATATGGAGGAGATATCCTTCTTCATTTTGCAAAAAACAGTTCATCCGGTGGTATTGGGCCTCCCCTGGCTACAGAAACACGCACCCATTATTGACTGGAGAACTCTTCAGATTACAGCTTGGGGACCAGAATGTTTCTCTACCTGTCTGAATCAGAGACAGAGATCCAAATAGCGGCTACTAGACTCTGACCTCCTCCTCAATACGCAGATTTCATGGATGTTTTTTCCAAGGAAAAAGCGGAGACCCTTCCGGCACACCGTACCTTTGATTGTGCCATAAATCTGCTGCCTAATACATGTCCACCTAGAGGGCGAGTGTACCCATTATCTGGGCCAGAATCCCTGGCTATGTCTCAATACATTAAAGACAATCTTGAACGAGGATTTATATGACCGTCGTCATCTCCAGTGGAAGCAGGGTTCTTCTTTGTCCCCAAGAAAGATGGGTCGTTGAGACCATGCATTGATTACCGAGGACTTAATGTGATAACTCGCAAGGATCGATATCCTCTTCCACTGATTCCAGAGTTACTAGATCGTCTTCATGGAGCTAAAGTATTTACCAAACAGGGCTCTGTAATTAAATATTAATAAATCTTTCCACGGTATAAGGTTGTCCCCTTGTTGTTTTTTGCCTTGGCTACGTGGGACCACCTTCCGATTTGCTTTATTGGATCAGCCTTATCTGAGCCTGTCTACCTTGCCAGATAAACTTAGAAATGCATTTATTCAAATCTTTAAACACATTAATAGGAATTTGACAAGGTGCAGACTGAAATAGGTATAAACGTTTCAGAAGTAAGATCATTTTAAGCAAGTTAATTCTACCCATACAAGAGGTTGTCAACTGCTCTTTATCTGAGATATTAAATGAGTATAATTCTTCACATAAAGATCTTTAAAGTTCCTTGGGATAAAAATCCTTAGATACTGAAAACCATGGACAATACCTTAAAACCCCTGAGAGATTCCAGGACTCCCGTTTTTGCATCTAGTAAGAACATTTCAGATTTGTCAAGGATAACTTTGTAGCTTTTTTTTTTCAAGAAACTCAAAGAGGATAACATGACATGCTACTTTGGAAAGAGACACTGACAACGCTGATACATTTACCTCTGATGCAGAGTGCAGCTTGAAACAACATTGTATCAGGTAATCTCAGTACTGCTATTGCAGAAAAAAAGGAAAGTAACCATTTTTATTTGCAAATAACAAAAACTCTATTAAAAAAAAAACTGTAAACAGGACCGATTATTATATATGACCCAATATAGATGTGCAGAAATAGCATGCGTGGGTGTTATGATGGTCTTGTAAGGCATTCTTTAGCATTGTCACCTTGTTTAAATGTTTGAAATATGGTGTGAATGCTGTTTAGAGTTGTACTTAACTTATATGGCATGCATTCCTCATTTTTTTGACTCCTGTTTTTGGTAATTAACTTTGTACCCGACCAAAACACCATACTTTGATATGAGAGCAAGAAGCATTGGCCCTGATATTCTAGGGAATGTCATATATACCAGCACATCATTTGCATATAAAGAGATTTTGTGAACCCTGCCCCCTAGGTGAAACCAATGAATATCAGGATGTTGCCAAAGAGCAACCATGAGGGGTTCAATGGCCAAGTCAAAAAACAAGGGTGAGAGAGGCACCCCTGTCTTGTGCCCCAGGCTATACCAAAAAAAGGGAGAGAGAAATCCATTAACATTTAAATGTGCCCTCAGCTTTCCATACTTAGCCTTAATCTAGGCAATAAAATTAGCAGGTAGACCAGTTCTCTCCAAAACTGCAAACAAAAAGGGCCATGTAAGGTGATCAAATGCCTTTTCTGTATCTAGAAAAATTGCAATACCCTTCAGTTTTGCTAAGTGTAAAAGGCTAAACAGCCTCCTGCTATTGGAAGTGGAATTCCTACCCTTCACAAACCCAGCTTGATCAGAGCGCACTCAATGCAGGAGAAAGTCTCAAGCCAAAGCTGCAACACCTTAGGCAGGACGTTTATATGTGAGTTAAGAAGAGATGTAGGTCAGAAGGACCCGCACTCCAAGGCGTCTTTCCCCTTTTTTTTTATAAATAAGTGTTATTGTAGAGCCCGCATGGTGCCCAGTGATTGGCCCTCCTCTCCCACTGCATTGAAAACCAATAGGAGATCATGGAAAATTTGCAGTAAAATATTTTCTTTAAAACATCTATGGAAAATCCATCAGGGCACGTACACTTTTCACCCAATAATGCTTTTACAGCAGCCTAAATTTCTAAGAAAAAAAATAGGCTCAGCCAACATTTCCCTTTGGGCTTTGGGAAGGGAGGGCAACCCCAGACTCTGCAAGAAGTCCTGGATCTTAGGCACCCATCAGACACTCTATAGCAGAGCTTTCCAAAGTGTGTGTCGGGACACATTAGTGTGTCGCCTGTAGTGTGGAGGTGTGTTGCCCGGTCCACAGGGCCGGCGGAAGCAGGGAACTATAGCAGGAAGATCGGCGGGCAGTGGTGGAGCTTACATCACCACGGCCCGAAGAAAAGGGTCACGTTCACTCCTCCTCCTTCCTGCCTGTGCAGCCCTGGAAGAAAAACGTTGCCAGAGCCGCGTGGGCAGGAAGGAGGAGGAGCATCTGCTGTGTACAGAAGAGCAGCATTAATGGGCCGTTGCGGATCCCACGTCGCGACGGCCCGAGAAGAGGAGGAAACCCGATAGCAGGGCCACTGCGGATCCCACATCGTGGCAGCCCGAGAAGAGGAGGAAACCCGATAGCAGGGCCGCTGCAGATCCCATGTCATGGCCAGGGAAGATCAGGGCCTCTGAAGAGCCCATCCTTCGGCAACCCGTGCAGAGGGACAGCATGTGCCAGTGAGAGCCTGTGCTTGAGCAAGAGAGCATGTAGGAGTGAGAGAGCCTGTGTGTGTGAGAGTGAGACAGCATTTGCACGAGAGATACAGTATGTATGTATGTATGAGAGAGAGGCATGTGAGAGTGAGAGCTGTGGATGTGTGAGATTGCATGTGAGTGAGAGCCTGTGTGTGTGAGAATGTGTGAGATAGCGTGTGAGAATGAGAACCTGATTGTGTGTTTGAGGGAAGACAGATGGAGAGAAAAGAAATAGAAAAAAAGACCCTGTAAAAGGAATTGGCAAAAAAACAAGAAAGGAAAAGTGGAAAAAAAAGCCTGTGACTAACCGATTAGAAAACTAAGATCAGACAGCAAAGGTAAAAAAAAAAAATTACTTTTTAGTGATTGGCACATGTAATCTTTGGTAATCTGCAAGAGTAGCACTCTCTATGCCGATCTCACAATGTACGAGATCAGCATGGAGGAAGTGGAAGCCTGCAAATAATTATTATGAGATAGGTTGTGTTGTGAAACATTGTATTTATGTATATATTTAAGGAAACATACATAAATTGTTGAAATACATTTTGTTCGTTTAACCTTTAACTTCTGGTTTGCTGGTAGACTGAATTACTGTGTCACGAAATTATGTTTGTCTAAAAAGTGTGTCACCAACATGAAAAGTTTGGAAAGCTCTGCTCTATAGAGATCAGAAAAAAACTGCACAAAGACCTTCCCAGTCTCTTCAAATCTAGCAGTTGTACTGCGCCCGATTGCTGCCTTATTTGTGCTTTGAGATCTACACTCTCTTTTCTTAGTCACTCTGGTGCACAAGGACCCAGGTTTATCCCCATATTCATAACCTATGAGATCAATATATTTCAAGGCCTTCCCAATGTGTGCTTAGTCCCCAATTCCAATACACAGGAGAACCAAATATGGCCAATAATGAAATCTTTATTATAAAGAAAGCTTGTCTTTGGTTTACAAGGTATTGGTGGAAGGAAAGAGAACAGTTACACAGAGTGCATTGTCTGACTGCTCTCCAAATTCCTTTAGAGAGCTATTGTCTTTCTTATATACAGTATTTTTGCTATAGGCACCATACCCTCCATCCCCCTCCTCTGTCAAGCATTACTCAGACCTCTTTTAATTTGCCACTTACCATGCACCAAAAAGGCGTACTGAGATATACTTTGTACCCCTAAGCCCAGTATAGCCCCCTTTAATCTGACCGCAAATGTCCCAACTCTGATATTGGTTCTGCATTTCACCCCAGCACCTACGCAAAC
Source organism: Rhinatrema bivittatum (assembly GCF_901001135.1). Taxonomy (NCBI): domain Eukaryota; kingdom Metazoa; phylum Chordata; class Amphibia; order Gymnophiona; family Rhinatrematidae; genus Rhinatrema; species Rhinatrema bivittatum. The sequence goes on from NC_042621.1 coordinate 17,555,394, forward strand.
TGTTTCATGCTCTCTGCTAATTGTTGTCAAGCTGGCAAACACTGGTTCCTCTTTTGACGTGCTGTCTGTGTCTTTCTGTAAAGATGCAACTTTCCCTTTGGCTGGAGCTTTGGACACAAGAGCATCTTGCCTGACCTTTGACATATGCTGCCAGGCAGATTTATACATTTCCCTCTTGACCCTTGGTCATAATAGGAGGACAACCAAAGGTCACCAGCATAAGGGGAAGCAGTAAAGTCAGCAGGGAGACTGAGCAAGGAAACAACAGAGACTATTAGACAGTGATGGAGAGCATGGAACAGCAGTTAACAATATCAGAGAAGAAAGGGCACAAAAAGGTAGAAAGAAAAAGGGTCAATACTATCCACTACCCCTAAACCTAAATCCCAAATTTATGGCCACATCAGCGTAGCTGAGGGCCAGAGGTCTGACAAGTCCATGTTGGAGGGGCGGACAACAAAGGAATAATAAACCCAAAGAACACAAAGACAGTAAAAAATTCAAATTATATGAAATGTATATGAAAATAATAGTACAAATAAAAGTGAAATAATGAGCATAAACATATCCAAGAAGAGCTGGTAATGATAGAATGAATTATAAATGATCAATATAAATGAGTAATAATAAAAATGTTATATCTGAATAAAAGAATAAGCAAGTAATATAAAACATGGCAAAAAATATATAAGCTAAACACTTCAAATGGCAACTAAAATATAAGATGCGGTGCAAGCTTCCTAATATATGAAAATATGATGCGGGACTTGAAACTAAAATAAACTAAAGGGAAGAGCAGTAGCAATAATAAAAGAGATGTGAGAAGTTTATAATAAACCAGCAATGTGAATCCATGAAGCAGCTAAAAGCAAAAACTAGGCAAGAACTGAAATAGTATGAGCCTGGGTGACATGCCTATCAGGCAATGGGGGAATTAGGGACACAGTTCATGTTGAAGGTCCCAATGAGCAGAGGAAGTCTAGAGTCAGGCCAGGAGTCAGGGCAGGCAATGTACAGGCTAGGTCGAGTCACAGACAGTAGTCAGGGCTGGCGGCGTTCATGTGTAGAGAAGGTTATCAGGCAAGAGTCATGGCAAGCAGCAGTCAGACATAAACGGAATTCCAGACAGAGGTTGGGGCAGGCAGCACACAAGCAAGATCAAGAAACAAACAGTGGTCAAGAACAAGAGATTCAGTCCAGAGGGCAAGGAGACAAATGAAACTGGGTAAAAAGCAGGGAGTGGGGCAGGTGAGGCAGAGAGGGGTACAAGTCCAGAGGAAGGAAAGCAAGGCTGCATCCAAGGCAAGGCAATGTCGGTCTGGGTAGGCAGGAACAGGAATTGGAGTGGAAGTAAGGTTAGGAGCCGGAATGAAGGCAGGATCATGAGGAGGGCCTGTTGCTGACACGCTGGCTGATTATATACTCAGGCAGGGATGTGATGTCATCAGCCAGCGTCACGGGAAATCCCAGTTGGAGGACCTAAAAAGATTCCAGAGCTACAGGAAGTTCATCCATGTTCTTTGCATGCAGCATGATGCCGGAGGTGCTTCAGAATACAGGTGAGGGGCATGACAGAATGTCTGCAGGTATGAGAGACATCAGATTTAATCTAATTGTACATAAGAAGGATAACTTTCAAACAAAAGTGCGTGGCAGCATATCATTATCTATATGGCTGAGAGCAGATCTACGTAAATTTTTTTTATAACACATGCATATGATATGTGTGCATTTTATAAAACGCATATCTCTACCCCACAACATACACATGTATGTAGGCTTATGCGCAAATGCACGTTGAAATCACGTATATCAATCCATTGAACATTCATACTTTACCCACCTATTTAAAAATAGACGTGAATATATTTTACATGCAAAAGTAATCACGTAATTCCTGATTTATATGCGTAAGTTGGTCAATTTTAAAACATGCACACACAAATGAAATTAACCAGTTTTACCAATTAGTCCACCAGTTTGCCCACTCCTCCAGGTTATCAAGACCTTCCTGGTTCTTCAGTCTGAACACCCCTAAGTTCTCTCAGACTACCCACCAAATCAAAATTACAAAATAAAGATGCTTATTACCATTTATGCCAGATAATTAGCAGTTGTACAAATATGTAAGTTGAAAAATGTATGCATCTAGACCACCCCTTTTTCATATGCATGTATATGCATGTATTTTCAACTTCTATAAAATACGGAATATGCGAGTAGATGTCATTTAGGGTCATATAATCTATTTTTTTACGTGCTTACCCTCATTTTGAAAATTCACCCACTATTGTTTATGTTTGTTTTGGTACGTCTTTTGACTGCTACCAAAAGTCCAGGAAGAGAAGCCAAATATAGATATTAATACAGAAAGAATGGGCTATAATCACAGGGGCGGATTTTAAAACCCCTGCGCGCCGGTGCGCCTATTTTGCATAGGCCGCCGGCGCACGCAGAGCCCCGGGATGCTCGTAAGTCCCGGGGCTTCCTGTCGGGGCGTGTCAGGGGCGTGTCGGGGGCGTGCGGGATGATGCGGTGTTTAGGGGGCGGAACGCGGCGTTTCGGGGGCGGCGACGTGGGCATGGTTTCGGCCCGGGGGCGTTCCGGGGGCATGGCCGCGGCCTCCGGAACAGCCCCCGGGACTGGACCACGGAGCGGGTCAGCCGGCCGACGCGCGCAAAGTTACCCCTGCTGAAAGCAGGGGTAACTTTGCCGACAAAGGTAAGGGGGGGGGGTTTAGATAGGGCTGGGGGGGTGGGTTAGGTAGGGGAAGGTGGGGGGAGGGCGAAGGCCCTCCCCCCACCTTCCCTCTGAGGCCGCTCCGAAATCTGAGCGGCCTCAGAGGGAACAGGCAGCGTGCGCTGGGCTCGGCGCGCACAGGTTGCACAAATGTGCACCCCCTTGCGCACGCCGACTCCGGATTTTATAAGATACGCGCGGCTACGCGCGTATCTTATAAAATCCAGCGTACTTTTGTTCACGAACAAAAGTACGCACTTGCGCAAGTATTTAAAATCTGCCCCACATTGTCTTAGTAAAGATCTTATTAAACATGCCACCATGTCAGAGCTGAGCAAGAACAGAGCTTTTTATTGAAGATGCCAAGTTTTTCTCACCAGGTAAATTGACCTTTCCCTCAAACAATTTGTTAGAAGCTAAATATTGCTTTTGAAGGGTATAGCCTGTCATACTGCTTTATGGACTTTTTGCATACAACAAAATTTTATTTGAAAAAAATTACTATATTTTGCCTATAATTTTAGAGCAGCTCCTGTGAAAGATAAATCTTCTTTCCTTCCGCTTACAAGATGAAGGCATATTAGAGCTTGGTGCTTGATTATCATGTTTTTTGTGCTTTATAAAGTCTTCACTAAGTACAATGTGAAATTGTGTTATATTTCAATTGACTGTACATGGGGAGGACAATTTGCTAAGCTATTTATTTGGGTAAATATTGTCTTACCATATTAATCAGCCACCTAAAAATTGCTTTGCCTCAATATGGCTAAAAGTCCATGCATTGTTACACAACATTTACACTTTTACATGAGATGGCATTCTCAAAGCTATGTATAGGTCAGTGGAGAAAAAGAACATGATATTTTCAAATCCTTGCATTAACTTTTCCAACAAAATTGACTCATAAAAAGCAAGTGGAAGTGGTCATGTGTACTTGGTAGACACGGAAAGTTTCATAGCAAAAGTACATGTCAACATTTGCTTTGATAATTGGCGCAACACCTGAGGGTAAAACGTACACGCAGTCTTTGTCCCAATGTGGACATTTTGAAAATTGCCTCCCTATATTTTGAAGCATATATAGCTATTACCATGTTATTCTGGTTGTAAAGGAGAACAAAAATCAAAGAACTGCTGGCTGGAAAGAACATCTCTCCTCACCTACCACCACTCAACACAATGAACCAAAAGGCAGCAATCTCCCTTGTCACTCATGCCCGCAACCTTGGAGTCATAATTGACAAGGAACTATCCTTCAAGAACCACATCAATGCTAAAATCAAGGGCGGATATCACAAACTCCTAACCCTACGATGGCTAAAACCTTTCCTTTCCCCCAACGACTTCAGAACAGTCCTTCAACTACTCATATTCTCCAACCTGGACTACTATAACTCCCTGCTATTCAACTTACCTCTCACCACAATCTGACCACTCCAAATCCTTCAAAATACAGCAGTCAGAATACTCACAGGAACTAAAAAAAACATGAGCACATTACTCCAACACATATCACTACACTAGCTCCCAATAAAATTCAGGATAGACTACAAAATACTATCCATACTACACAAGATTATATACGAAAAACAAACAAACTGGCTAAGTAAATCTATAAAACTCCACTCACCAAACAGAAACCTCTGCTCAACTAACAAAGGTCTATTAAAAATTTCACCTGCTCGTTCCAAACAACTTACCTCAACTCAGAAGAGAGCCATATCCCTAGGGAGTCCCAAACTCTGGAGCTGCCTCCCAACCGAACTAAGAACACAACAACATTTAAAAACCTTTAAAAAAGAACTAAAAACTTGGATGTTCACCAAAGCCTACCAAAAGCCTCACCAAAGCCTACCAAAGCCTGTTACTACTTTACTCCCTACTGGCCCTATGTAAACAGGTTGAACCAATGCAAGCACATAATATAACTTGTACAGTTTGACATCCGAACTACATTTATAACGCCCACATTAACTATTAACAATAGCATGAACCTTTTGAACACAATGTTAAACCTCAAAACTTTGTAAACCTCAAAACTTTGTAAACCGTTGTGATGGCATTAACCGAACGACGGTATATAAAACGCGATAAATAAATAAATTAAATAAATTGCATAAATTCATTATGAATGTCTACACAACTGACACATCTCCAGTTTCATTACATTATGTCATCTTTTAAAAGATTTTTTTTCTTGGTTCTTTAAAGGATAAAAAAAACCCCACAAAGACATTTATCTCTTTAAGCTGGGCAGAGGGAAGGTGTTCCTTGGGATGGAAAAAGAGCATGATAGGGAAACAGAGCCTATAGTTATGGGGGACACTGACCACACAGATATAAAGTCTGAGGGTACACTTTATACCTGTGGGCCTGATACCTGATTTTCAAAAGGAATGTATATGCACACGTTCCCCTGAAAATTAACATTGGTACAAGCACCCACAGACTTGAGCCCCTGCTGTTTGTAAAAGCTCTACAGAAAAAAGTATGCATAACTTATATTTTTCAATCTTTTACCAATGTTATTTTTCTGATCATACTCAGAATGGCCCCTGGGAATACCTCACCTGAAACCAGCTAACAGTGTAAGCACCATGGAGTTGTGCATGTTCTTTTTAGTAGGACTGGATGAAGGAAATTTTCAGACCACCTGGATAAACTGTTGTTTATCTCGAGAAATGGCTTTGAAAATTGCCCTCTTGATTTTAAAATCTCTGAACGCCATTTTACATAAATGTATTCCCTGCACAAAAATCAAATACAAAGGCTTTGAGTATTTTTATCCGAGGCCCTTTATAGGCAATTTTCAAAAAGTACCTGTGTGGTTTTCCCTTTGAAAATCACTTACAAGACTGGAAGGTAGCAAGTACTTGTGGACTTTGCAGCTACATGGTTACCCAAGATTGCGTCGGAAAGTTTGTATATAGCATATCCATTATAACTAATTCATTGATTGAGGGACAGATTTTACAAGTAAGAGTCATGGCCTTTAAAACATATGAATTTGTTATGACCTATACATTTGTTTTTCTTTAATTCATGAATGATACTGGCTTTAGACAAATCAGCAGATTTCAAAATAAGACTAAGAGGTGCACAATTACAGTGAAGAATGAAGCCTTTGATAATATATTGCAACATTGCTCCAACTTGTCTGCAACAGGCAATCACCATTTCCAACAAAGAATATTAATACAGTGCCACTGGGAGTTTGCATTAGGTATCAGTGTCTACAAAATATTACAGTCTGTGAAATACTGTCTTTCATTTATAATAATAAATATCTGAAATAATCTGCAAGTGACTCTAACAATTCCTTTTCCACCTAAAGGCAAAAAAAAAAAAAATAAATCTTATTTTAACTAAATCTACATGGTAATTTTCAGTCAGCAGTGCTACTTAAACATTTTTCTCTGGAGGACAGACTCATACTGCTAAGTCCTCAAAGTAACTCGACAAATCTATCAGATGAAGTCTAAGTGGAGAGGAATTATTGTATCACAAATGGTCAATTAAATAGATTCCAGGAGGCATGTCGCACTTGAAGGCATCAAGTTGAAGAGTGATTTTGACTTCTTTTGTACACTTCTGTAGCTTGATGCTGTTAACAAAATGTTATCTAATATTTGAATTCAGCAATTATTTGCTATGGAACAATGGAATAAGCCAAGCATTATCAAGAACAATGGAGAACATTTTGAAACCTGGGCAACCGTGACTCTCATGGGTCCACCACACTTGTTCCCCATAAAACTGAATACACAATCAGTAGAAAGATAGGCTTTATTAATAATCTAACAAGGGAATCTAGCCTAGGTACTTGATTTTTCCTAAATGAGGGCAATTTTTTAACTGTGCAAGTTGTTATAAACTCTACATATCCCTTTTACAAACATATTTTACCTTGAGTTTCAAAGTAAACTTATGTGCAAAGTTTTGCTTTAAGAGTTTCCGTGAAAATGGGCTGGTGCACACACAAACTCGCCCATACAGAATCATGCCGGCTCTATCGAGGAAGTAACGTGCAGGAAAATTTACATGCATACTTTTTAAAATACAAATGTGTGCACAATTCCACTCTCAGAACACTTCTCCCTGTACACATATACGAAATCAGGATATATTTATTTTATTTATTTACTTCTTTTTACTATACCGAAATTCAGGACAAAAGTCTTATTACATCAAAACATGGGAAACATGAGAAAGCTACATATAACTAGGGAGATGAGTTCAGGATAGCTTAGTATAAAGATAACTTAAAATACATGCATCCTTTTATGCACACTGAGGCCTGGGCAATTTTGCAACAGCCATCTAAGCGTATAAAACCATGTTTTATCTGTATAAATGGCTTTGACTCCAGATCCATTGTCCTGTGCCATGCAAGCAAAGCTGCAATCCTACTGAGAGCCAACGTTTGACCGGGCAGCCCAGCCCATTCATGAAAGGATGCCAGCCCTCCAGGCCATAACATACCTCTACCAGGGTCTTTGATCTGTAACCCACCAGGGGACAAAGCTAGCCAAGAGGACAGATAGACACTGGTTATGCCAATGGAGGGTCCCTGTTGTGGGTTTTTTTTTTCTCTCCACCCCATTAGGAGTGACTTAAGCCCTCTCCTATTTAATCTTCATCCTGAGTTGTGACAAATAATGCAAATGAATTCAGTAGCAATAAAATACAATCATACTGTCAAAAATACAGTAGTTTATAATATATGATTATATCTACACTTACAGATTTGCACCTGCTCCCAAGCGCTGGATTCTACACACACCTGCAAATTTTCCAAGCAGACTTAACTTGCTGAAGTCCGCTCTGAAAATTCGGATGCCACTCACGGACTTCAGCCCTACAGGAGCTGATTTGAAATTACCCTCTCAGTTTCTAAACATGCTCCTGTTCTCCCTCCCAGCCATTATCCCCTTATTGCATGGTAGCATACTTCAAAGCATGCCAGTTGTGTAGGTTTGCAGCCCGTCAGGTGCGCTGCTATCATTTAGTGCGTGCGCTCTTCCTCCCGGACCCATGGCAAATGTGTTAATAACTCCAATATTTCCCTGACTTTCCACTTCCAAATTCCTGGTTTGCTTCTCCCAAATGGTGAGAACAGCAGAAGAACTATAAATCTATCAGTAGAAATTCCACAAATACCCCAGAAAACACTCATTTTCAGCATGATTGACAGTGACCAAACCCGAAATGCCAGATTAGAGAGGATTGCATATTTATTTTACATTTTAATTAAAGGAATTACTTTACAGATCTCTTTCTATAGGTTTTAATTGTAGGGTTTAGGTGATAGCTAATATTGACTGAATGATAATTTTCTATTGCATATATTCATTCATATACTTTATGTCCAATCAGTATATTATATCAGTATTTCCTAACCCTTCCCTGAAGGCACACCTAACCTGTCTAATTTTTGGGATATCTATAATGAATATGCAATATGTATAAGATAATTTCCTCCACAGTATGCAAATTCATCTCATGCATGTTCGTTGTGGTTATCTTTAAAACTATATCAGATAGTTGTTCCTCTAGGACTAGGTTGGCGCCGGCCGTCCAGTGCTCCTACCATGTGACAGGGGCCGACCAATGGCACGGTTACCCTGTCACATGGTAAGGGCAAAGGGCCATCGGCGCCATTTTTATTAGTGGCAGCCGACGGCCCGAGAGCGGGAGATTGCTCCCGGGGCCCACTGGACCACCAGGTAGTTTTAAAACTTTTTTGGGGGGGTCGGGAGGGTGGTGGAGGCTAAGGGAGCGGTTTTTTAAAGGGTCAGGGTGGGTTTTTTGTTTATCGCCAACAGCCCGAGCACGAGAGAACACTCCCGGGACCCCATTCTGGACCACCAGGTAATTTTAAAATGTTTTTTTTTTGGGGGGGGGGGGGGTCGGGAAAGTGGTGGAGGCTAAGGGAGCAGTTTTAAAGGGTCAGGGTGGGTTTTTTGTTTATCGGATCGGGCACAGCCGATAAAAAAAACCGATCGGGCCAGACGAAAAGAAATGCACGATTTGAATCAGAACCGGAACTGATTCCGGTTCCGATTCACATCTCTATTAAATAGCCATGTTTTTAGACTTTTTCTGAAAGTTTTGATGTCTCTTTGCAATCTGATTTCTAAGGGCACGGTGTTCCATATTATAGGTCCAGCTAGGGATAGGGCCCTATCCCTTACTTGAGTTAGTCTGGCTCTTTTTACTGAGGGAATAGTTAGTAGGGCTTTGTTTGCTGATCTCAGGTTTCTGTTAGGGACGTGTACGCGAAGGGCCGTGTTCAGCCATTCTGCTTTTTCGTCATGTATTAATTTATGAGAGTAGGATTAAATGGACAATTTTATCAGTGGAAGGGATTGGGCAGTGGAGAACCTCAGGGATCTGTATTGGGACCAGTACTTTTCATTTATATTCTTATCATTTCATTTTTTTCATAGTTTCTTAAAACCAGTGCCAACACATGAAGGTCCCTTCCCGGGACCTTCATGTGTTGGCACTGGTTTTAAGAAACTATGAAAAAAATGAAATGATAAGAATATAAATGAATAAATAAAGTAAAAGTTGACCCGACGGACACACAGCTTGTTCATCTCCTCAAGTTGTACTCATGAAGGTCCAACAAATTTAACAAAAAATTTAGCATAAAGTATATAATATTATACTGGGGAATATTGTGGTGTTTTTTTGGTATTCTTTGGGATTTCCTCAGATTTCTGAGTTAGTGGGGCTTTTTGATTTTTTGGATTGTGTGATCGGAAGCTGTAAGGTCACCAGGAGGGAAGTGGCTATGTAGAACTCAGCAGGAGCGAGGGCATGGGAGCACCAAGACATTAACTTTAAATCAAGCGCATGTGCACACATACACATTCATATGTGTGTATGCTTGTGGACATTAGCTGGAATTTTAAATCATATGCGCAGTTACATGCGTATGATTTAAAATACGCCCGTCACACATGTGTTTTCTCCTAATTTTAAGCTGTTACTTGAGCTAATGCACTTCACATATCTTCCTTAGGACTCTGTTGGCTTTAATGCGTGTGGATAAACAGATTAAAACATGCTCGTCTGAAGAACATTCCCAGTCTATCAGTTTGCCCAGTCTATCTCGATGTCTTCCAGACCCCTCTGGTTATTCAGTCTGCACTCCCCACCAGTCCACCCGGACCTGCACCCTGTTATCTTAGGCCTGAAAAGAGATTTCTGCACACTTCCACCTCATCAGGAGCAGGAGTAAATATATGCAGCTAACAAGCCGCTGCCTACTGCAGCCACCGGAATTAAAATACAGATTTATGTGCACTGGAACGCCCCGGCACACCCTAATTCTGCCCCTTTTCCTTTTACTCACGCCTGTGTATATACACGCGTGATTTGCAGCTTTTAAAATATACGCTGCTTGCGCGTGGCGCAGATACACATACATATAGGCCTTTTTAATGCGAGCCATGCTTTGAAAATTCACCCCAAGGTATGCATCCCATGCATTTACAGGTTTATATCCCACCTTAAGAAAAGCTTAAGTCAGTTATATAATTTTGGTTCATAAACATTGCTGAAGATTGTGTCACATGACATCTAAAATCTTTTGTTTTCCTATGTCTGAAGCACCTATATGAGTTAAAGGAAGCAACGCAAGCAGAACTGAAAATCAAATCACTGCTATTTATGGATATCATCAATGGAATTAATGGTAATAGAAAATCCTTCTCCAACTTAACTGGTTTGCATATTCATGTTTAACATGACCTTGCAAACAGAGAAAATTTTCAGTTTCACTACACAGTTTAGCTATTATTGCTTTGTACAACATATACATGATTATAACATAAATTTACAAGAGCTTCTCATCGTAGAGAGGACACATTTCCTAGGGAATATACATACGGCCTGTGGTGGATCTGTTCTCAGGGCCATCAACTTGTACCAAATGGCAAACTTTGTATCAGGAACTCTCGCCTTTCACATAGAATAAAGCAAATCAACACACTTCACAAATAGCTCAATTATATTCAGCTGTTCCGAAGCAATCAAAATAGGCATTGACTGTACACGTTATCCTGTAATTATAGTCAGAGATCAGACTACAACAATTAGAGGAACTGATAAATTGCCAACAAGTTCCAAAGCTTTTCATACCATGTCTTGAATGTTTCCAGAGCCTAAATTAGTGATAAGAAAAGTATACAGCATAAATGTATAGAAATAACAAAGGAATAGAAATTAAACCCCATGCTGAATAGTTGGATGATTGGATGCTGTACAGAAATCAACGAAGTTAAGAAGAGAAAATGAGGTTTTCCTGTAGGCGCAATGTCTAAACCATTCTATTGTCTTAACTTGGAACACAACTGCTGAGTCTTTAATTAGATGATTCTGCATGAGTCATATAAGTTTACATAAACTCTAAAGAGCTGATTTACTCCTGTCATTTTGGGCCTCCTTCTGGCAAACTGTGACAGATATTTGAATTTTTATGAACAAAAACAGTCATTGGAAGGATTTACTTGGAAGATATTCAGGATAGATTAACAAATATTTGGGGCATGCAGAAGAGCCATAGATGTTCCAATAATGCCCTCTGCTCTGCTCTCAGACTGGTCCACTAAGGGATTATTCAGCTTTTATTCACCATCCAGAGGCCTCTACTCTGAATATATTGGATAGGCAGCCTGTTGGGCGTTGCCTGGAATAATGTGGGCTCCTGGCTGCTAGACAGTACAGAACCCCCCTCTCCTTTTCTACATTTCCCACAGTGACCCTCATGGGAGTTTGCAGTTGCATGGGTAGGTATTGGGGGGGCTGAAGGAGAGGACAGTTTGGTAGTCCTCATGCTTCTCCATGGCATATAGCAGGAACTGGCTTATTGGTTGGCCTGGAAGCATGAAGACTACAAGGGGGGGGGGAGGGTTGTCCAGGGGAGTGATATAAAATCATGGGAGGGGATTATATGGTGCCATTTGCTGCTTCTGTACATTGCTCCCATCCATCCACCCTCTCTTCAATTGTATATTATTATCTATTTATTTATTTTATTTAAGGTTTTTATATACCGGCATTCATGATACAATCACATCATGCTGGTTTACAGTTGAACAAGGGGGTGCAAAATAAAATAAAATAAAACTAGAACCTGTGCAGAGGAAAATTGAAGTTACAATGAACAAGGATGATCGAACTGGGAGAAGAGAAAAAACAGTAGTAATTTAACATCACATAGAGTTATTTACAAAGAACTGGTGTGGCTACATTATAGATGTTGATGAGGTGGAATTTAGGAGGAGTCCGGAAAAGCTTGTTTAACCAGCCAATTCTTAAGCCTTTTTCGGAAGGTTGGGAGGCAGGGTTCCTGTTGGAGATCTAGGGGAAGGAAATTCCAGAGTGATGGTCCAGCTGTCGAGAAGGCCCCTTCTCTTAATGCCGAGTGGATTTGGCATGAGGTACCTGGAGAGATTCTCTGTATGCTTCTCTGGTTGGTCTTGAGGAGTTATTTATTTATTTATTTATTTATTTATTTATTTAAGGTTTTTTTATACCGGCATTCATGAACTCGTTCACATCATGTCGGTTTACAGAAAACAGGGGTGCGAATAATACAACCAAACATAAATAACGTGATGAAGAGAAGCAGTTACAATTAACAAGGGCTAATGAACTGGGAATGTAAGAAATAGAAAGAGATAGAGGAGGTTAATTATATACAAAAGTACAATATAAATATATTATGTTATAATATATAAGTTATGTTGGCTGAGCGGGAATTGTAGGTCTAGTGGTGTGAGGTGGTGGATGGATTTATAAATAATGGTGATGGACTTGAAGATGATTCTGAAGTGAATAGGCAGCCAATGTAGGTTTTTTAGGATAGGGAATAGTGGTCTCTTCTCCTGGTGTTAGTTAGAATTCTTGATGCCGCATTTTGGACCATCTGTAGCGGTTTGGTGTACGAAGATGGGAGACCTAGTAAGATAGAGTTACAGTAATCTATCTTTGAGAAAATTATTGCTTGTAGTATCGTTCTGAAACCTTGAGAGTGGAATAGAGGTTTTATCCTTTTCAGCACTTGGAGTTTGTAGAAACAGTCTTTGGTTGTACGGTTGACAAATGCTTTCAAATTCATCCGGTTATCAATTATAACTCCTAAGTCTCTCACTTGGTTTTGTTTTTATTCACATTGTTGTGGTTGTTCTTCTGATATTGCAGTGGAGATGGGATATCCCAGTGATGGTGTGTACAGAAGGATTGAAGCTGTATTGTATTGTACAGGGGGAACTACAATGGGTCTTGGTTCAGCCTCCAATTGTGGGCTTCTTGCTGGCTGTGGTGGGTGCTTAGTGTTTTGATATGGCCTACAGGTTGATCAATGGACCAATTTTCTCAGTGGAAGGGAGTGGGCAGTGGTGTGCCTCAGGGATCTGTATTGGGACCCATACTTTTCAATATATTTATAAATGATCTGGAAAGAAATACGACGAGTGAGGTAATCAAATTTGCAGATGATACAAAATTGTTCAGAGTAGTTAAATCACAAGCAGATTTTGAGAAATTGCAGGAAGACCTTCTGAGACTGGAAAATTGGGCATCCAAATGGCAGATGAAATTTAATGTGCATAAGTGCAAGGTGATGCATATAGGGAAAAATAGCCCATGCTATAGTTACATGATGTTAGGTTCCATATTAGGAGCTACCACCCAAGAAAGAGATCTAGGTGTCATAGTGGATAATACATTGAAATCGTTGGCTCAGTGTGCTGTGGCAGTCAAAAAAGCAAACAGAATGTTGGGAATTATTAGAAAGGGAATGGTGAATAAAACGGAAAATGTCATAATGCCTCTGTATCGCTCCATGGTGAGACCGTAACTTGAATATTGTGTACAATTCTGGTTGCGCATCTCAAAAAAGATATAGTTGTGATGGAGAAGGTACAGAGAAGGGTGACCAAAATGATAAAGGGGATGAAACAGCTCCCCTATGAGGAAAGACTAAAGAGGTTAGGACAGTTCAGCTTGGAGAAGAGATGGCTAAGGGGGGATATGATAGAGGTGTTTAAAATCATGAGGTCTAGAACGGGTTAATGTGAAACAGTTATTTACTCTTTCAGATAATAGGAAGACTAGGGGCACTCCATGAAGTTAGCATGTGGCACATTTAAAACTAATCGGAGAAAATTCTTTTTCAGTCAACGTACAATTAAACTCTGGAATTTGTTGCCAGGGGATGTGGTTAGTGCAGTTAGTATAGCTGTGTTTAAAAAAGAATTGGATAAGTTCTTGGAGGAGAAGTCCAATACCTGCTATTAATTAAGTTGACTTAGAAAATAGCCACTGCTATTACTAGCAACGGTAACATGGAATAGACTTAGTTTTTGGGTACTTGCCAGGTTCTTATGGCCTGGATAGGCCACTGTTGGAGACAGGATGCTGGGCTTGATGGACCCTTGGTCTGACCCAGCATGGCATGTTCTTATGTTCTTAACCTGGAGGTAGTTTAGCTTGCTGGAGTGCGGCAGCTAAGTTATCAAGGCTGGTGCTTGGAGCGAGGAGGAGGTATTCACCAAAGTGACTGGTAATATGTCTAGTTCGGATACTGTGTTGTAAAGCTGCAGCCTTTGAACTCTATTATTTATGCTGTTTTTATTTATCGGCATGTTGGTCTCTGAGAGGTGGGGTATGCGGCAGCTAGTACAGGGTGCCTTCATATTATTACTCCTGCCCAGAGTAGAAGTAAATCTGGGACTGCCTTGTTGTTTCCTTGCATAGTTCTCATTATCTTCTAAAGAAGGAAATTTATCTTTTTCTTTTTATCCCATGGAAAAGCATGGGACCTACAACATACTGTGACTCATGTTTATTATTTTTAACACTATTATTATCGTGATTTATATAACTCATACCAGTTGTGTAGTGCTCTATAGAGACACTTAGAAGATAATTTCAAAGGCATTTCTGCAAGTAAAACTGCTTTACCCCCTGGAAATGGCCTGTCACAAAATGTCCTACATACATAGGTATGTCCTGTCTGCACGTATATTTACCTGGAGTAAGAGGATGTATCCCTGTGGATGGGGTTAGGGAGAGAGGTGTTTGCACTTACATGCTTACTTTTGCATTTTTTAAAGTATGTGTATAAAGGTTCCTGAATTTTCTGCACATATATTAGCTGGAATAATTTTCAAAGTAAAATTAAATGGTGTAAAATAGGCATGTATTTTACGTAAATATATGTGAGCTGTAACATTAATACTCCTTTGATGGGCACTATTTAGAGCTTGCAATCTAGGGACTTCCCCCTCCCCAAGGCCACAAAGATACTGTCCCGATGCTGACTCCTCCCTGTTGATGTCACCTTGAAATCTGTGAGCCCTATATAAGACTGACCTTACATCACACTCTACACTTTATTTGTTCTGCTGCTAGTTTGCACATTGCAGGTTCTTTCACTTGGGGGGCCAGGACAGGGCTAATCTCTAATGGGGTTCCCTCCCCCACCCAGGGCTGCAGAGATGCTATCCAAGTGTTGACCCTGTGGCTCCACCCTTTCAAGATTAGGTCAACAGGAAGCCCGACTGCCCTACAATTGTTAGGTAGAGCTGTGCAGTGAACCTCTGCTGGTTGGACTACATCTAGAGGTGCACCGAAGGGCAGACCCCTTTATGAGCCCCTTGAATTGAAATGACAGGGGAAGTGATATTGTTTGACAGTGAGTTAAAACATTTTCGCTTTACTTGCTTCTCAGATTATTCAGCTTCTTGTTTTATCTAACAATGAGGCATGCTTTCTTTTTGTGTAGGGCAAAAGCAACTATGGTAAGAAGAAGGAAAATGCTAAATGTACTGGGCTAGGCCTCAGATGTAGAATTTAGCCTTTCAAGTATTGGGAGAGAATTACTGTCAGGTAACTTGATTAATTTAGGTCGAGTAAATATCAGTTCTATACACAATAACATTCCAATCATTTTATTTCATAGTTGAGTTGAATAGGATTATTTTGAATAAGCTATGCCATTCAGGCTTTTCATGACAGCATAAACCAAGGGTGGGTAAAAATAATGCTGGGGCTTTTTATAGAACTTTTTATAGAACTGGCCTCATTGTTTCAAAGATTGATTGTGAATTCCCTCCTGAGGTAGGTGCTCTAGTTCTGCAAATGGGGAGTTTAAAATGTTGTCTGGTCTGCTTCTGCCCCCAACGCTCCTCTTCCCTCGGTTTTTGCTAAACACAATTCTGTGAATTTATTTAACTGAGCTTTAACCTTTGGGCACAGTGAAGTGGTTATCTGAGGGGGTTTTACTGTTCACACGGATCAGGACTCCCTTTCTGAGAATGATTTTCTATCTGCCATGTTCTCTTTGGGTTTTGGGCAGATGCAGGCCAATATTCACTAGGCCATTTAGTGGATAAGTTATCCTGGTCACTTAGGTAATAAAACTGGAAGTGGTGTAAACTATGCTTCCAGCATTATGACCTAAGTAACACTAGAAGCGGCCGGCCAGGATCGTATAGCACAGCGATCATGGTATGGACAAGGGAAATGCTTTTCAAGGTAACGGGTGGGTGCGACAATTTCTGGCTGGGAGAGGGGGTGAGTGGATGGGGGGGGGCAGAAGGGGTAGTATTAAAGTTTTTTAGCAGGGAGGGAGGGGAGGTCTGGAGGCCTGGGCCAGCAGTGATCGGTTATCATAAATTTAAATGCTACGTTGGACTTAGGGGCCAGGTTTCTGGGTAAGCAGGGGAGGGGGTTTAGAGAAATGTAACGGGGAGGTGGGCATCAGGCCAGGAAGTGCCCTGCTTACCTGTCCTGCATATCTTGTGAGTTATCTGTGTATATGGCTTTTGAATATGTACCCCATAGTTACTAACCCGATGCATCAGGATGGACATATTTTAGATCTCAATTTTTGTATGTAGTCAGATGATCTAGTCAATGGTCTAATTTATATATTACAGCAGTTGTGTAATATTTATATCTGATCATAAACTGATTAGCTTTGAGTTATCTGGTTGATTCCCTGAGGGCATACATCTAATTTATAACCTTCGGGGCTGCTCTGGATAGCTGACTCCACCCTAAGCCCGACTCTTGATCCCGGAGGGAGGGGGGGGGGGGAAATTCTTTTTACATGGGGAGTTTCTCATCTATGGCCCAGACAGTGGTGTGATTTCCCTTCTGTGTGTTGTTAGCTGGAGCATCCCCTGCAGGGAGATGCTGTGCATAAACAGGCAGGATCAGGCACTGAGTGTTAAATAATAATTTACTCATTGGTTAAACTCAAATTAAAGTCCATTTTTAAATACTTGTGCAGTTACAGATGAGTTTATTAAAGTTAGGGTGTCTCACTCTGGGTAGATGTTGCTTTTTTCAGAAAACTGGTTGAGCTCCCCATGGTGATGTAAATTTTGCACTCAAAGCTCTCCCAGTGTTTTACCTGGGATTCCTATGTCAGGGGACCCCTTCTAGCATTTCAAAGTAGTCCAATCTGATGCTCCAGCATCCTCCTGAACACCCAGCCATGCATCCTGGTTCATGTTGTTGGAGATCCAGATGGGGTCTCCAGGTTCTTTACTTGATTCCTTTAGTTCTCAGATTGAAAAGTCTGAAGTTAAGAACATGCTGATCCAGCCAAGTTCCCAATGAGGAGAGGTGGCTTAGAAAATCTCCTCACAACAAAAGAGAAAGTTCATATTTCCCGCGGTTCGGGCCTTTGAAATTTGGGGGACCTGAATTTCAGCTTAGTGCGCACTAATGGAGAGTTAGTGCACCGTAACTCCCGTTAGTGCGCACTAACCCGAAAACCAAATTTTCCCAAAATTTTGGGAAAATTTGGTTCGGTTTTTAGGTTCCCCGAACCAGAGTGAATTAGGCAATTTTGTTGAAATTGTCTAATTCATCCTAAACAATTGCACATCCCTAGTCAAAATCTTCCTAGACTAGTGTTCGTGCTTTCACAGATGCTTGCCACATTCATGGGGGGGAATGGGCTCACTGGTCTTCAGCCTCTGCACTCTGAATCCAGCCAGCGAGGATGGCCTTCATCAAAGGAACAGATTGAAATGCAGTACCTTCTGTGGTAGAGCTCTCCCAGCCTTCACGTACCTCACACAGCCAAGTCTGTCACAGGTGCTTGCCACAATCAGGGAGTGAAAGAGCTCAGTCGAGGAATGCAAGTTCCAAGAGGATTCAGGTCAAAAGCTTTGCTTACTGAAACAAACTTCCTAGAGTCTATAGGCAGGTTGTGCACAGTGAAATCCCCTCAAAAATGGAAACTAGTGAGGCAGGGAGACCTCACTAAGGAGGGACAAAAATCTACATCTTTCCTGTTCTATATCTGATCTGAATTGACTCTGGCCACACCTTAAAATGTAAAATGGTGGGTTATAAAGGGCAGGGGCAACCAATCCTGCTCTCACATACGCAGTGACATCGTAAACTCCCAAATGTTGACAAGGGCCCAAGTTTCACCTTAAACAGAACAGACGTATTAATGGCTGCTTGTTCTGAGTAGGTGAAGGTTAGGAATTTCAATATGTCGGCAGCATTTTATGGGCTTGTCGTTGTATGAAATTGGACGTTGAAGTGTGTATAAGATATATAGCGATCCTCCTTATGTTGGTTTCTTTGGGAAGAGATCCTAATACTGAGGTTTCCTTTAATGTTTTTGTGTCCAACAGATTAAAGGGTTAAGAACATAAGAACATGCCATACTGGGTCAGACCAAGGGTCCATCAAGCCCAGCATCCTGTTTCCAACAGTGGCCAATCCAGGCAATAAGAACCTGGCAAGTACCCAAAAACTAAGTCTATTCCATGTTACCATTGCTAGTAATAGCGGTGGTTATTATCTAAGTCAACTTAATTAATAGCAGATAATGGACTTCTCGTCCAAGAACTTATCCAATCATTTTTTAAACACAGCTATACTAACTGCACTAACCACATCCTCTGGCAACAAATTCCAGAGTTTAATTGTGCATTGAGTGAAAAAGAACTTTCTCCGATTAGTTTTAAATATGCCACATGCTAACTTCATGGAGTGCCCCCTAGTCTTTCTATTATACGAAAGAGTAAAAAAATGATTCACATCTACCAGTTCTAGACATCTCATGATTTTAAACACCTCTATCATATACCCCCTCAGCTGTCTCTTCTCCAAGCTGAAAAGTCCTAACCTCTTTAGTCTTTTCTCATAGGGGAGCTGTTCCATTCCCTTTATCATTTTGGTAGCCCTTCTCTGTACCTTCTCCATCGCAATTATATCTTTTTTGAGATGCAGCGACCAGAATTGTACACAATTTTCAAGGTGCGGTCTCACCATGGAGCGATACAGAGGCATTATGACATTTTCCGTTTTATTCACCATTCCCTTCCTAATAGTTCCCAACGTTCTGTTTGCTTTTTTGACTGCTGCAGCACACTGAACCGACGATTTCAATGTGTTATCCACTATGACGACTAGATCTCTTTCTTGGGTAGTAGCACCTAATATGGAACCTAACATTGTGTAACTATAGCATGGGTTATTTCTCCCTATATGCATCACCTTGCACTTGTCCACATTAAATTTCATCTGCCATTTAGATGCCCAATTTTCCAGCCTCACAAGGTCTTTTAAAACTCTGGCACATGCAAATACGGGGAGATACATGCACATTTTCAAAGTGAATTGGCCACACATGGAAGAGACAGGTTTCAGAAAAGGGGCGATCGGGGGGAGGGCCGGGGGTGGGAGCTGGCCAGGACAGTGAGCACCAGCAGAGCTTTTGAGAGCAGGTAAGTTATAAAATTAAAAAAAATAGGTTAGTTAGGAAGAGTTAGGAGTCAGCGCAGAGAGGGGAAAAGGGAGGAAGGTTAGCTAGGGGATTAGGGAAGATTCCTCTCAGACCACTCCTTTATTGGAGCGGACTGGGAGGGAACTGAGGAAAGGCCTATTCACATCGGTGCGTGTTTGTTAAAAAACTTTCCCTCCCTTGTGCACGCGACTCGCAATGTCCCCGCACATGCATGTGCAGATAAAAAAATCAGTTTTTGCATGTGTGCGCGCCAGGAACTACACATACATGGATGCCTGTGCACCCCTTTTAAAATTGACTCTTATGTGCTTTATGAGTGAATCTTGTTGGGTTCAGATATAAACTTTTATTCCCCTGAAGAAGCCTTGGTTTGAGGCAAAACTTGGGCCCTTGTCGGGATTTGGGAGTTTGCAATGTCACGGCATTTGTGATGTTATCATTTGGATGCAGGTAAGCTTGGAAATGAAATAAGGAACAGGGACAAGGGAGCAACAGACTATGAAAAGACAGGACAAACCAGAATAAGGACTACACAGAACATGGAACACAGAATGCTCAAAGGCAAGAGAAGCTCCAAAGGGCAAGACAGGGGCTAGAAAACAGAGCAAGAGGCCTAGCCTCATGGGAGACACCTGGAAGTCTCAAGCTAGGCAAGGGGTCAAGAAGGCCTAGGAGAGGCTGCTAGGCAAGCAGGGAACCAGAAGGCCCGTAAGCCACAGAGTAAGGCAAGCAGGGAACCAGAAGGCCCATTGGCCACAGAGCAAGGTAAGAAATGGGAAGCTAGAGCTGAGAGCCCAAAGGAACTGGATGCCGAAGGCCCGAGGCCTGGGCTAGGCAGGGTTAAGTACTAGAGTCTATGCATGGTGCAGACAGGCCAGGGAGGCTGGGCCAACCAGGGGAGAGAGCTTGTGGAGGACCTCTGGTGGCGAGGAGGCTGCACAGCAGCCAGAATCGTAACACAAATAAATGTATGCATGAATCACTTAATCCAATCTCAAAATGGTATTACAGCAATACAAATATGACATATATTATATTAATAAATGATCATAACAAATAATAAATAGCCAAAAATTAGTGATTTAAATCTATCTGCTAAAGTTTTGAGTGGACAGATCTAACTAGATATTGAGCAGCACATTTAGCCTTTGCCACAAAGATTATTCTCTTTAACCCTTGAGGATGTTCAGATTCCAATAGTGTGAATATTAAGAGCTTGGGAGTTGAGTTATACTCCAACTTGGCAATGAGAAATCAAATCAGATGGTTCCTAAGTCTGATAAGTCAGCAAAGACAGAATTTTAAAAGCCCTCTAGATGCATGCATCTCTCACTGCGCACACATGTCAAAAATAGTCATAAAGGGATGGACATGGCTTGGGTGGGGCATGAGCATTTTAGGGCATGGCCAAGAGATGTGTACGTAAATACTTGTGCCTGGGCATGCACCCAGATCTGGTAATGCATAAGTTTACTTCTGCTAGGGATCAAGTGTAAGTTAAAAAATAAACAGAGCCATTTCTCAGGGCTTCAAAGGGTCTGAGGTAACTGGAGGTAGTGCAGACCATCAAACCAGGAGGGTTTGGAGGACCCAGCTGTTAAGTGGGTGAACTGGTAGATGAACTGGTAAAACTGGCAATGGCATGGATGTGTGCCGCTATTTTTCTTATGTGGTCGAAGCAGAATTTACCCGCATAGACGCACGCCCACTTAAAATTGGGCTCACGGATGCACCTAATCAGGCTATTTTATAACATGTGCCCATATATGGGCACATTATAAAATGGCCACGGATGTGGGTGCATGCCAATGCACATGCACCAAAGAGAGCTCGTACACCAGTTTGAAAGTTATTGTTCCAGTTAATCACCTATGTAAGCTACTTTTTTTGTGAATGTTCATCTGAAAGAAGTGTGTAAGTGTTTGTTTTTCCATTTTAGTACCCTGCATGGCACCAAACTTAAGGTAGCATGCCAGGTCTTTCCTAATAATCCTAATTATATTCAGAAACATTCAGAAAAGGCAAGATCGCCAGAGTTTCCATATTCATGTTACCTACTAATTCATTTATGATTCTTTAACCGTCCTTATTTTCAATGAAAGGGAAGGAGAAAACAAGATATGGTGAATCATAATATATTTGCAAGCCATTACTATACTAATTTGCATAAGAAACAGATATGTGAATATTAGTTTACAGTTTGTTTTGCCCTTTTAATAAAAAGCACATGCATAAAGTGCATTACAAAGCTTAATTATCATTCAAGCTGCTTTTCATTGTTTATTTAAACCTATAAAAGCAATCCATGCATTAGTCTGGATACTTAAAATAGTAGATAGGATTCATCTCTTCAACATATTTTATTTGCATAGAGAATTCCTTTATGCCACTTTATAAAGCTTTATTTAAACATACTGCTTTAAAAATTTTTACAAATTAAACTTTTTTTAACTTAAGGGCTGCTAGTACATAAATAAATGACTATAGGAGGATAACACGACTGGTGCCATCTGTTCATCCTCTTAGAGCTGAGTCAAAGAGGTAGGCAGGTTGGGAGGAATGTGTGCAACTACCTATAGGGCTAGATTTCCAAAACCCATTTTATGTGCCTTGAAATTCAACCCACCGGTTCTGTGGGAAAAAATGTACTTTTGCCTGCATTTGGATGAGGTAATCCAGGAGAAGATTTGAGGCAGGAAATAGATTTGTACCCATATCTTCATTTAAAGAAGCAGATATAACTTCATGCCTGTATGTTGGCGTGTGTACCAGGGATACCCATACATTTTCAAAGCGGACTTCTGTGCAAAGTAACATATGTGGGCTGTTATAAAATTGTCCTCCTAAAGTACAAAATTGTCCTCCTAAAGTACAAACCTGAGAATCTGGATTCCCAGCTGCCATACCTACCCTTCTCGCTCCCTTTTTAAATTATCAAGAATGCTGAGGTTTAGCAGAATTAAGAGTATCGAGTAAGGTCCCATTGTAGTGAAGGTGTATGTGAGGATTCAAGTGCTCCTCTGACCTACAGGTGATGCTGGGAGCTACTCCTACACCACTCCTGAGCCACTGTCTGTCTAGTCCTCCCAGCTCTGTATTTCTTGCTTTTCCCCCAGCAACCATCTTGTTTCCTGTGTAGATGTGTACTTAAACTGAGGCAATCTCAGCAGTTAGTTGCCAATGCTTGGTCTTACTCATAGGTCTGCATTCTCTGGCTCCGGTCCTGCTTTTGGAAGACTTCCTCTTCAGTTTCCACTCTCAGTGCTCTTGATTGTTCTCATTCCTGGGTTTCTGGATTCGTGGTTTGTTCCTACTCCTTGCCCCACTTCAGACCTCTTTTTCATTGTTAATTTCGGGACTACCCCTGCTGTTTATGCCTCACCAGCCACCAACACCAGAGGGCTCAACCCAAAGGGAAAGTAGTTGGCCTTGTCAGAAGTCC
Source organism: Rhinatrema bivittatum (assembly GCF_901001135.1). Taxonomy (NCBI): domain Eukaryota; kingdom Metazoa; phylum Chordata; class Amphibia; order Gymnophiona; family Rhinatrematidae; genus Rhinatrema; species Rhinatrema bivittatum. Next base: position 17,578,373 of record NC_042621.1, read on the forward strand.
TTCTACCATTGATGACCAGGATTTGACTCTCCTGGTACTAGGCCGCTCATTTCTGGGGCAACTTACTGATGGCAACCATCACAGTTTATGGGATTAATATGCAGATGGATAATATGAACTGAGAATGTACAGGGTGATGAAAATACTCTGAACCTGAAATGAGCTTCAAAGGCCATGGACGGGGCTACCTATGAAGAGAATGGCACTTGCCTTCAAGCTTCAACAGCAGGAGTGTTGCCACTACTAGAAATATGAGAAGGGGTATGTGTCCAGCCCCTAATTTCAATGACCAAGGGTTTGAGGCTCTGAAATCAATGACAAGGGAAGGAAGATTCGCTAATCCTTACAGTTCAAAAGCCAGGGGTAGCGCTTAAGATGGACTAAGAGTTTATGTAAAAGGGGAAAGGGATTGCCATATGCTGTCACTTATATGCAAAAGTCTCTGTTATTATGCAATGTAACGTTTATTGTGATATTTTGAAATATTGTTTAAAAAATGTTGAGGCCATTAATTATATCCTTACTCTATCATCTTTATGTGGTGGATTATGCATGTGGAGGGGGAGGAGGAAAGAGTTCAGAGCAGAGCAGCTGGGTATAGATATGACTGTCAGGGTTAAGACAAATAATGAAGCTTAAGATTCCAGGCTTTAAATTTCTTGCTGTTTTTGTGTGTAAATTGTTCAATTTTTCTGTTCAAAGAACAAAATGATCTCAGATGCAATGCCAAGAAGGAAGAAAAGATGTTTCTATTAATGTGCAACCACCACTTGGGGCCAGTAATGGTATGTAAACCTCCCGGGTGTACTCTCTGCATTAGGTGGGAATAGATTAGGGGAAAAATAAGTGTAGAGTTTCCCTATGTCTTTTAATGTTTATATCACAATTAACGGGCACATTTTAAGTTCCCAGTGCGGGTCAAATTTGGGGTTTACGTGCACGGCTGGGCCTCTTCTAAAATGTGCGCAGTGCGCGCAAAGCCTGGCCATGAACGCCAACTCCTGTACGCGTATAAGTGCCGGGTTCCTTGAAAGGGGCAGGCCGGGGCATGTTCTGGGCAGGGGGTGGGCCTGGACAGCTCCATTGTTCACTGTCCCGAAGTCCCGGCTCCCAGTGCACACAAGTTACTTCAGCTCGGGAGCTGAAGTAAGTTGTGTTGCTCACTAACATTTTTTAACTATAATATTCTCTAGAAATAAATCTTACCAAATAAAAACAAAAAATATAAATATATAAGGTGATACCTTTCACTTGGACTAATTTAATGCATTTTTTGATTAGCTTTAGGGAGCTTATACTCTCTTCCTCAAGTCAGAATAAAAATGAGCAAAAGTGGACATTTACCAGGACTAACATGGCAATTACATTATATATAATAATGTAACAAGTACAATAAGTCACTTCAACTTATATGATTACTATCTCAGTATATGCTTACTATCTTTATGCACCCAGGTGACTGAAAGTTGTAAGCACACATAAGTAGGGGATGTATTAGGTACATGCTTTTATTTATTTGTATTCATTTAAAAGTATTTATAACCCACACCCTCCAATAGTTGAGGGTGGGGTACATTTGTTTTCAAATTAATGGTATTGCAAACCAAATCAGGCATTTTCATTTTGGTTTGCTTTACCCTGAGACAAATGTGCAATTCCCCCCCCAAAATCCCCTAAAATGTTTGGGTTCAGTTGTTTTGGAAAATAATGAACACTACTGGGTACTTGCCAGGCACTTATAGCCTGGATTGGCCACTGTTGGAAACAGGATGCTGGGCTTGATGGACCCTTGGTCTGAGCCAGTATGGCATGTTCTTATGTTCTTACTTCAAATATCATGCACTATTTGCAAACTGCACCTTAACTGTGAATAGTGCATACTATTTGCCAATAGCAGGATGTGCTATTGGTGAATAGTTTGCATTATTTTCTGAAACAAATATAAACAAAAAAAGGAAAAAAAGCCTCAAAATGAAAGAAAAAAGGAATAAAAAATGATCCAAAAATGAATAAAACAACCCAAAGTTAAAAAAAAATGCCCCTGCTCATTCCTAGAATAAGAACATTAGAACATAAGAACATAGAATGTGTTACGCAGAGTGGTCGTCCCCTGGACTGAGACGAGGTGGGTGCCAACTATAGGAGAGGAGCTCCTATAGGGCCTTGTCATCGGGAGGTGGATATAGGTGCTGGAGACCCAACAGGACTTTCACCTATACCAGCCCTCGTTCCCTGCAAGTTTAGCCCTTGGGTGCTGGGGCTGGCAGGACTTAGGAGCGGGTCTCCGGATGAAGACGATCTTGAATGCAGAGGGCGGAAGCGAGGTTGGACGTACCAGAGGTTGGAGCCGGCAGCTAGCAGGAGAGACCGTGAGCCGGCAAATGGTCAAGGTAGGCGGCAGGCAATGCAGAATCCAGGGACGAGCCGAGTCGAGAACCAGAAGAGCAAGCCAACGGGATGAGGAGCCGGAACAGGAACAGGAGGGCATGGAGCAGGATCAGGAACATGGAGCAGGACCAGGAACACACGGAGCATCCAGCAGCTCAGAGCAGAGCGGGGTCTGCTGCCGAGGCAAGGGAAAAATGGCAAGGCAGGGTATATATACCTGCCTTGCCCGACGTCATCTCTGCGGGCTGTAGGGACCTCCCCGCTGCTGACCCTTTAAATGGGGGTGGAGTCACATAGGCGCATGCTAGGGAACCCGGCAGTGGCAGCGTCGGGTGCGTGTCCTTGGCCCCTGAGGTGAGGAGACCCAGCCACGGGCCCGTGGCCGGGGCGCCTAACAGAATGTATGTGGTGTACCCCTGAAAACACCGCAAGCTTAATTTTCAAGAGAGAACAAACCAAGTGCCTGGTCAGTTTATCAACTTATATATTTGTCTGCTTTTGCTACAATTTCTAAATTCAGACTGGAACAAACACCAATAAAATTGTGCATTTAGCAAGCTATCCCCTAGATTCATCAAAATGCCTTTAATTTTGCATGAATAATGCCTATGATAAAAAAGGGGTGTGGTTAGGTTAATTTTTGAGTTACTGCAACATGTGCTATTTTAGTGCTTCACATAGGTATTTTACTACAATGTGTGTTAGATATTTTGCACCTGTGATGTTTACTTCACAGTTTGTGAAGTGCCCAGACAGGCATTTCTTTGTTTTTTGAGGGTACGGTTTGTCCTTTCAGATTTCCCATTTCCCGGGGGGTGGTGTGCTGTCATGAAGTCCAGGGAAAATCCGAACTTCCTACACAACAAGTGCCAATATCTGACCGTAAATTGACGTAGGTTGGGAGAGACAAAGAGAAAAAGAGAGCCTCTGGAGTGGCATACATATTTGTCATCTATTTATACCCCTATAGGAGGGTCATCTAGTAACTTGGGTGAAGTTTTGGTGGTGGTCTAGGGTTTGGGGGGTACATTTTACATGCACAGTCTGTTATTCCCCAACTTAAGGGGAATGTGTGCCCTTGGGCCTCGGCACAACCCCAGACGAATCCAAGACAGCACCGAGGATTGGCGAGGCATGACCCAGCATGAGCGAAGACAAAGTCTGACCCTCTGCCGGACCTGCATGCTTCTGGAAGACCAACAACATTATGTTGGTTATTGAACAGTCCTCCGACCCTTCCCAGCCCTTTCAGACCTGCTGCTAGGTATCGGCAAGAAGCAGCAGGCCGGACTGAGGATGAGGGCAGACGGAGGCCTTGTGAGTCGAGTCTTGAGTCTTAAGATGAGACGAGAAGACTCGAAGTGGATGAGGAGCTTGGAAGACTCTGGACAAGACGAGGAACTTGGAAGACTCTGGACGAGACAAGAAGCTGGGAAGGTTCAGACATTGGCACTGTCTCTCAGGGCGCCCTACACAGCCCACCTACATGGGCGGACCCAATGGGCTGGTCACGGACCACCCTGTCCCACTGCACACCCTACACAACCTAAAGAGGCTGGTCATGGACTATGCAGAGAGCGGGACAAGCGCAGGAAGGGAATCCAGCTGAGATGAGACTCCAATGACGAGGAAGGTGTCATCTGGAGAACCAGAGAAGCTGGAAGGTTAGGAGGAAATGAACGAAGGATGGCGAACCTCGGAAACATCAGGAAGTGGAACATCAAGAAGCCTGGAACATCAGGAAGTGGAACATCAGGAAGCCTGAACTAGGAACCTCGGAACATGAAGACATGGAACATCAGGAAGCCACAAACACAGGAAACAGATGAGACATGGAGCTCCAACGAAAAACAAAGACCTGACGGAGTGCTGGAAGATGAGACTTCCAGGAGCAAGTAACTCCAATGCAAGGCAAAGCAGGACTGAAGGTGAAGCCCTCTTATAGGGCTGAGACAGGAAGCAGTCATCAGGTAGGGCCCGGGGCATATCTGGTTGCGGGCCCTTTAAATCTTGTGAAGAGGCACAGCCCGCGCCTTAGGAACAGGAAGCAGGAAGTTGTATAGGACCAAGGCCAGCAGCCATGCTGCTGCTAACGCCGAAGAGCAAGGCAGGGCCGAGGAACAGGCCCGGCGTTGTCGGCAGCTCTCAAGCCGCAGAAGGCAGACTGAGGAGCGGCTCCAGCCGCAAGGAAGACCGGGGACTTTGGCCTCCAGGCAGAGAGAAGGTAAGAGGCTGCCCATGAGGGCAGAATCATAACACAGTCAGAGGAATGAACAGCACAGTATACATCAGGAAATATTTGATGTGATTTGGAATGAGGAAGGGTACACAAAGATGAGATGTGTACAATATACTCTCACCCTAGCTTGATGCACTCTCTACCTGGGTGCTATCAAGCTATGGCGAGAGTACATTGTACACATCTCATCTTTGTGTACCTTTCCTCATTCCAAATTACATCAAATCTTCACTGATGTGTACTGTACTGTTCGTATGTCTGACTGTGCATGGAAAACTGCCCCCCCCAAATCCTAGACCACCACGAAAACCTCATCTCAAGTTACTAGATGACCCTCCTATAGCTGAATAAATAGATGACAAATAGGTGTGCTATTCAGTTGTACTCTCTCTCTCTCCATACAATGTTAAGCACCCCTCATTTTCATAAACTCCTCCCCTTTGAGTGAATATGCATCATGTAATGTGAAAAATAATGCATGTGTTATGTCATTAATATGGGCATTAGGACCCTACTGCATTTTGATGAATGACCCTGTATAAAATGCAAAATGACTGAGGTAAGTGAACTATTTGAATGTGATTTTCTGCCTTAAAAAAAAAAAGAAAGCCCTAGAAGTGCACAAGTGCCTTTTCCCCATCTGCTGCATCATTGTATACAGCCTGTCTTGTCACCTACTCATCAAAATCAAACAATAATAATATAGAATGGGGGAAGGGGAAAGAAGGAAAAACCCAATAATAAACATGAAAGATAATTATAATTATAAAACAGCAAAGATTCATACCCTGTGGTTTCTTTTCCTTCCTGCTAGTTACATGAAAGGATCTTTATAGTTTGGTTGGAAAATAGGGAGCCACCCCTCTGAACTATCACAGTGAGTTGATAATCAGGCAAAATACACAAGTAAGCTTCCTTTTGTAGAAAAGTTTGGCTCTCTCTCTCTTCTTTCTGTGTTTCTGAACGGTCGATCATGATGGCATGGGGGTTTTCTCTAGAGACTTCATAATGCCTTTCCCAATAGAAATGACTGCCAGGCTGCTTAGCCTCTGTTGCCGCTTGGTAGTCAAAGTACAATTTCAGCGGCTACTGCTGAGGAAAGCGAGGGCTCGACTATGGCTGCTGGTGTAGCAGCTGCTGACAGTTCATGTTTTTAACTCTCTAGCAATAAATAAACACCTTATTTTTTTTTTTCTATCCTGGTTGTTTCCTCCTGCTCCTTTGGGCTTCCAGTGAAATCAGAACCAGGACTGTGATCTGACACCTCGAGCCTTGATTTGCAAGCATCCAGAGGTCTCTGTTCACCATTTTATATCCCTTTCGACTCACTTAACCCAGTCATTGCAGCTGCAGATCTTGGATGGGGGCCATACACCAGGGCTAATTCTGGAACCTGCGGGCCCTAATTCCAGTCAATGATGAGTGGGACTCCCTTCCCCCCAAGGGCTGCATTTTCAGTCCTGGCATGGTCGTCAAAGCCGGGCACGCTGCATGGCAGTGTACAGCACTAGTAGGCCCCTTTCTCTTTCCTTTGCATAGCCCGTTAGTTTCAGCAAGCTTCTATTTATACCTAGCAAGTGAGAAAACAATAGTAACAGTAACTTAATAAACGTCAGCAGATAAAGAATAAAATGGTCTGTCCATCCAGTCTCTCCAGCAATGTGTTTTTGGGTTGCAACTGCTGCGTTTGGGCAGTTTAATTCTCATGCCTTTTATTTAGGATTGAAACAGCCACTCCATGCCGGTTACCTCCATGCCTCCTGTTTAGTGTTGCAGCTATCACTCCGGGCAAGTTATTTGTTATGGCTGAGGACCCAGCAAAGATGGGGGGGGGGGGGGGGGCGCACAGGAACAGTCCAGGACTTCAGGGCAGGGCAGGACTGAGCTAGGGATTCTTCTGCCTATAGCAGCCAGCTACCTCCTCCACAGGTTGAGCCTTTGGGCTCTGGTGGCAAGCAAGACTTAGACTGTGGCTGGAATTGAAACTGGCTGGCTTAGAACATGGAGCCTGATGCAAGGCAAGGCTGAGGTCTGAGGCAGGGCAGGACTGGAGTCTGAAATGAGACTAAGGTTAATATAGGGACAAGTCACAAAGAAGATAGAGACTAAGCCAGACAGATAACATGGAAGGCCCAAGAGCCACAAACAGGAGACCTAAAGGTCACTTAGGCAAAAGGCCTGAGGTCATAGCTAGGGCTGAGGCTATGGCAATGGCTATAGCTGAGGTTATGGCTAAGGCTGAAACAATAGGTGAGGCTATGGCTATAGCTGAGGTAATGGGTAAGGTTGAGGAAATAGCTGAGGCTATGGCTAAGGCTGAATTAATAGCTGAGGCTATGACTAAGGCTGAGAAAATAGCTGAAGCAAGGTAGCAGGCCTGGGGAGGCTGCAAATCATATGCAGATGTGGGGCTAAGCAAGGAGCCAAGGAGATTCGAAGACAAGGTCCTGGGCTTAGCAAGAGTCACAGGATCATGGGGACTATGACTGGAGTGAGTGTAGATATAGCTGTGTGGGGCCCTCTGGTGGTTGGGAGGCTGCCTACAGGCAGAACATTACCCATATGCTTTCTGTTTTGTGTTGTAACTGCCACTTTGACCAAGTTACCAACATGCAGAAATGTTACTCCAAAAGTTACCACAGGTTACCCATTTCTTCATTTCCTTCCTTTAGCCATTTGGTATCATCCTATGTGTTTATTCCATGCCCTTTTGAATTTTGTTACTGTTGTTGTGTTTACCATTTCTTCCGGGAGGTCATTCCATGTGTAACCCTTTACTGTGGGTCCATTAAAGAATTTCTTAAATGGGGCTACCTCCTCAGTCTCTTTCCCCACATTCTTTTTCTAAGGGGGTGGGTCCTTTCTGTGAAGGAAAACCTTCTTGGCCCATACAGTGATGTGTGATATCCCTTGTGAGTGTGTTACCTTAGCTCTTCAGGTACACTTACAAACCAGGCTGGACTCTCTGGATGAGTGTACAAATTAAAGTTTACAGTGATTTCTTTCAAAAGAATCAATAGGTGTAAAAAAAAATGTCCATTTACATCCAGTGTCCTCAGCTATATAAGAACCAGGATTTAAAAGATATCTTCCTCTGTGGATGTGTCGATCCAGGCAGGGGCTTTGAGCCTGCTTATCCTCCATTGTGTGGAATGATAACTATCCCAAGGTGGCTGGAGAATCCTGTGACTGGATCCCTTCCCTTTCCACAATACTAGAGGTCCATAAAGAATCCCGATCTCCAATCTGTCAGTGTCCTGTTTCCCTGGGTGACTCTCTCCTCTTCTCTCCTTTCAACTCCTCTTCAAAAGACAGATGCAGCCTTCCTGGAGGAAAGACCTTCTACTGAAACCAATCCTTAAAGCTTCCAGCTCAGGGTAAGGAAGGGGACAGAAAAAAACTTCCTTCCCTCTTGATGGAAAATTGAATCTCCAATCAAAACAGTTCTCTTTGTAGGGTCACTGCAACCTCCTCTTGAACTGGGTGAAGTGGTACACAGTTTCCTCTTGTGGCAGACAGCGGATGTCTGCCACAAGACTCAGGCCAAACTGTAAAATTCACTAAAACTGCAAAAATCCTTATGCTTCTCTCTCTCTTCCTTCCAGTTCACTTCTGGGACCTGACAGGGCAGTGTCTCTCCCTTCTGTACTAAACTAGGGGCCTAACTTGGAAAGTACACTGAAATCGCTCCCGCAACAGTTCGGATACCAGGAGGCACTTTTCCGCCCTCTTATTGATGACTTCCACCACGCCCATGTTGTCGCACCAGAACACGACCCTCCTGCTCCACAAACGCGGGCCCCAAATGTGAAGCGCCACCACTATCGGCATGCAAAATTAAGGCTGCCCACCAATGATTGAAACTCCAGGAGGGACAACTTGGACCGATACAATGCCTTTCGCACCAAGCCACACAACTGCTCCACCTTGTCCGGCGGTAAACGTGACACTATTGCAACAGAATTAATCTCGATCCCCAGAAAAACCAGCTTTGTACATGGGCCTTCCGTCTTGCCAGCCGCCAGAGGGATCCCGAACTCACCAGAAACCTCCTGAAAACAACGCAGCAGATTCAAGCAATCGCATGAACCCGCCTTACCGACAAACAAAAAATCATCCAGGTAATGCACAATGTTCGGTGACCCAGACCGCCTCCCCACCACCCAGTGAAGGAAGGAACTGAATGCCTCAAAATAGGCACACGCTATAGAACAACCCATCGGTATACATTTATCGAAATAAAATGCCTGCTGAAAACGAAAACCCAGCAAATGAAAGCTCTCTGGGTGCACTGGCAACAACCGGAACGCGACCTCTATGTCAGCCTTAGCCATCAAAGCACCCGGGCCGCATCTCTTTACCGCTCGCACCACTGAGTCGAATGAGGCATGCCGAACCATACTCAACTCCCTGGGAATACAGTCGTTCATGGAGCCACCTTCTGGGAATGAAAGGTTATGTATCAACCGGTACTTCCCCAACTCCTACTGCCAATGGGGACAGTACCAAATCCGGAAACGGAGGAGCCTCAAAAGGACGGGCAGTCCGACCTAAGGCAATCTCAGCCTGCAACTTGTCCATCACCACCGGAATCAACCATTTAACCGATGGACAATTGACCCCACCCCCCACCAGACCCTGCTCCAAGCACGGGATCTGGAAACCATCAGTAAAGCCCTGCGTCAATAGCGACGCAGCCCCTCCCACCGGGTAACTCTGCAACCATGGAAGCATCGCTGCAATCCTGATAGGAGTGGCCACCCTACAAACCAACTCACTTACCCAGACCTTTGGCACCAGGGGCGGAGGCGAGTCCGTCTCCCTGTCTCTTGACACACCGAGAAGCAGGGTGGCCCACTCCACAAGTGGCGCATGCGTGCCGAAATTTGCAGTCAGGGAATATGCACGTGGAACGGTTAAACCGCCAACAGACATCACTAACGCCTGAACCTGACTTGCCCGCGCCACCCATGGGGAACCCCTGCCGAAAAGGCCGATTGGTACCGGTACCCGGAGATGCTCCAGACCCGAAACTGCCCGCGTATGCCTTGGAGGCCATCTGCGTCAGCCACAGTCCCACGTCCTGGATGCCCCAAGATATGAACTTGTTTTCCTCCATGTGGTCCCGAAAATGCTCGTTGTAGTTCAACCACGACCATCCTTCGTATGTCTTGCTTGCGGCCAGAATTGCATCCGCGTACTATAACAAGGGGCCATATTGCGTCTGGTCCCGCTGTCCGATCACACTTGCTAAGCACAAAAAGGACCACATCCAGTTATGAATGTTCTGCGCCACCTTCGTCTGGGCACCAGGGAATCGCTCACTTTTCCCCGCTTCTTCTTCCCTTTCCGTTTCCCACGACGCCCCTCCAACAGTTGAAAGATGTCAATGAATTTTCGGCGTCGAATCTTCTTCCGAACTGATCTCGGCACTTTCTCCCATAGTTCAGTAAGGGCAACCAACGCCGGGGTGCCCCGCGATGCCTCTCCCACCTTGGAGCCAACTCTCACCAACACCACTAAGTCTGACGAAGTGGAGGAGGATGATGACGATGACGATGCGGACGAAGACTCCGACGAACCAGACCGCGCCCACTTTTTCCTGGACTTGGACTTCTTAGCCGCCGCCGTCTTAGCTCTGTCCACCAAGGCCTCCTTGCCGCCCACTTCCCCGAGCCCCTGATCAGGCCCCCTCCCTGTGTCGGCTCCTCCCTTGTCGAGAAGCAAGTCGATCGCCCCCGACTCCCCCCTGGAACCATCCCTAGGAAAAAGGACAAACTCACCCTGGGGGCCGCTTCACCGCCGCCAAGCCTGGAACGGCTGCTCGCTCCACCTGCGCCCTCCGATCCACTGTGGCCGCCGCATTCCGCCAATCCTCATGTCGTGAAGAACTTGGCTCCTCCCAATCCTCTACTGCCGAAACCGCCTGCGGAGAAACAAAGGCAGGCACAGGAGAAGGCACCACCCCCGGCACTAAGCCCCGCTCCCTCTCCATCCCTGTACTAGGGACTGCAGCTGAACTCCAAACCCAGCCGTCTCCCTCAGGCCCACACCAATCCCCCGCAGCCGAACCCCCCCACCGCCAGATCACAGCTCTCAGGGCCTCGAGGCCCCCTTGAGAACACACCCACAGGAAGACCCCTGCCCACTGAAGGAGAGCCTCAGGGTGGAGCGCGGACCAGGCCATCTGCCGCAGCATGCGGAGGCTGTAATACCTCCCGCCATCCGCTCCCGTGCCCCGAGGCAAAGGCCTCGCATGCCACGGATTGCCTCTCCTCCCACCACGATGACTGGGACCGGCTTGGAGCGTTTGACCAATCCACCCACTACCCTCCATCGCCGGACCACCCCAGCTCGCCAGGACCCCATAGCGGAACTTCCCCAGGCCACCCCAGCTGGAGACCCCGACATCCGCATCCCTGCGATGGAACCCCAGGGCAAGTCACCTCAGGGATTGGTTGCACCCCAGCGCCAGCCTCTGCAAAACCAGGAAGCCCTACTGGACCCCCCCCCTAGAACCACCACAACGCCCCCCCCCCCCCCCACTGTCTACCTCCGCCACACACAGCAGCAGCCCCGCTCCCCTGCCTGGACCCTGCTCCACTCCTGCAAGCACAGCCCCCCTTCCCCCCCCCCCACCACGAGCATGAGAACGAGGACGGGAAGCCCGCAGGACTCTCCCCCTGCCTGCACGTGGTGCAGGCATGGCAGGACCCAGCACATCCAGCTCCTCAAACCTCCCGCCCTCACCCCCCACGGCCGCCCCCACGTCTGCCAAGAACCGCCCACTACAAATGCCGCTACCAGCCACCACGCTGCCCGCGCTCACCCATTCCACCTCCGATTCAATTCCGCCTCGCTCCGGACACAGCTGCGCTCCTACCACCTCCAGATCGCCTGGCACGAAGGCAACCTCCTCAGACTCCATCCCGGACGAACCCTTCGTTCCGACCTCCACTTCAGCTGCCCGAAAATCTGCTGCCAGCTGGACAGCCTTCTGCAGCTTCGGCCACACCCCCACACCTAGCGATCCGACGCAGCCCCGGGAATAAACCAAACCTCCCGGCCCGAATCCCCTTTTTTTTTTTTTTTCTCACCCCGATGCAAGCGGCCAGCTGGCTCCCAGGGCAGACGCGATGAAGTGCTGAGCCAGCGTCACGTTACCCCGAAGCCCCTATGCTAGGGCTTCGGGGCCAGAATGTGTCGGCAAGCATAACTGCTGCTATGCTTGCCAACCTATACTGGCCGGCCAGCATAGCAGCAGCTTCCCTGTCTCCCCCAATCGCGGCCGCTTAGCGTGGAGTCTAACCACTTCTCCTAACCACACCCCCCCTTCCCTTGACCCCTAGCTGCCCTAACTGTCCTGCGACTAACCCCCCTTCCCCTTATGCCGCTGCCATGGACCCGGGCCTGCTCCCCGAGCGTGCCTGAGCCCACATTACCTTGGCCAACCGGACACTAGGTCAGGCCGGCCTCCCATAATATTGTGAATGGATATGCCATAGATGCATAATAATAAATCTGTCTGTGGTCTTTATCTTAAAATATTAAAGAATCATTAGTTTAACCAAAGTTATGACAAATCCTCTGTGTTTTAAAATGTCTACTTGTTATTCTTTGTTATTTTGTTATGTGAAAGATCTTCCTGCTTTCATTTATTTATTTATTTATTTATTTATTTATTTTTTAAAAGGCTTTTATATACCGAAGATCATGTACTAGTACATATCGCTTCGGTTTACAGATAACCAGCATTGGAATTACCACAGACATGGTGTACATGGAACAAAAAACCATCAATAAAAACAATACAATAAACAGTGAAGAAGCGATAAACAGGGTATACATTGAACATGGATTACATTGGAAGTATTATGCATGTAGAACATTAAATATGTGTATTATACAGTTAAGGTAATATAGGACTTTTCTTTCACGTTAAGTGAAGGCTTCCGTGAAGAGCCAGGTCTTCAATTTTTTCTTGAATGACCGCAGGCATGGTTCTAGGCGAAGGTTCGATGGTATATTGTTCCAGTGACTAGGGTCGGCTATCGAGAAGGCACGTTTCTTCATTGACGACTTGGCTGAAGGTACATAAAGGGAGCCTTGATACGATGTTCTAATGGGTCTGGATGCTGATTGATATCGGAGAGGGCAATTTAATTCGAGTGCAGTTTGTGAGTGGATGGTTTTGTGTATCATAGTTAGCACTTTGTATCGAATTCTAAACTTAATGGGGAGCCAGTGTAGGCTCTTGAGAATAGGAGTGATGTGTTCACCTCTGCTGGTATTGGTTAGTATCCTGGCTGCGGAGTTCTGTAGCATTTGTAATGGCTTTGTGGTGACAGCTGAATGGCCGATTAGAATGGAATTGCAATAGTCGATTTTTGAAAATAGGATAGCTTGGAGAACTGTATGCAAGTCATGGAGATGGAGAAGAGGTTTCAAGTTTTTTAATATATGTAGTTTGTGAAAACATTCTTTTGTTGTGTTATTAACAAATTTTTTAAAGTTCAGCCGGTTGTCTATGGTTACTCCAAGATCTCTTACATGTGTGGTCAAGGTCATTTGAGTTGATAGGGAGTTTTCATCTTGATTGATGAGCAGAAGTTCAGGTTTTGATGTGTTGAGAACTAAATTAAGGCTGGTGAGGAGTGTGTTTATGGCTTGTAGGCAGTTGTTCCAAAAATTCAATGTTTTTGCTATTGATTCTGAGACTGGTATCAGGATCTGGACATTGTCGGCGTAAATAAAATGTGTAACCTTAAGGTTAGTGAGAAGTTGACAGAGGGGTAGAAGATAGATGTTAAATAGAGTGGGGGATAGGGCGGATCCTTGAGGGACTCCAAGAGTGGCTTGGACAGAGTGTGAATCCTTGTTATTTATTCTAACCTTGAATTTTCTGTTGTCGAGGAATGACTTGAACCAGTCCAGGGCCGTTCCTGATATACCGATGTCTGATAGACGATTGATAAGTATGGAGTATTTCACTGTGTCAAAGGCCGTGGATATGTCTAGTAGAACCAGCAAGTACGGGGTCTTTTTGTCGAGGCCTGTGTATATTCTGTCTGTCAGCGAAATAAGAAGGGATTCCGTATTGAGGGATTTACGGAAACCAAATTGTACTGGAGCTAGAATTTTATTTTCCTCTAGGTAATCCGACAGTTGTCTGTTCACTACTTTCTCCATGAGTTTGGCTACAAATGGCAAGTTAGCAATGGGGCAAAAATTTGCTGGGTCTATAGGGTTCAGGTTGGGTTTCTTGAGAAATGGTTTGAGGGTGGAGAGTTTCAGTGTGTCCGGTACAGATCCTTGGTTTAGCGAACAGTTGATAATCTCCGCTAGAGGCTTGGAGATAATTTCGGGAATGGTGAGCAATAATTTAGAGGGAATAGAGTCGGTGGGATGTGTGGAGGGTTTCATTTTTTTGAGCATGGCTTTAATTTCAAGAGAAGTAGTGAGTTCGAAAGAGTTTAGTTGTACTTTTTGGTCTGTGCTGGGGGAGAAGTGTGAGGGGGTTCCTGTATTTGAGGATGCCAGTGGGGCTATTAGCTTAAGGATTTTATTTAAAAAAAATAGTGCGAGTTCTGTGCACCGTGATTGGGCTTGGTTGTCTGGGATGACTGGAGAGATATGTTTTGTGAGCTCTGATTCTATGAGACCTGGTGGAGCGTAAAGTAGGCAAATCTGAAGCTGTTTAGAGTTAAATAGAGCACATTCCAGTTTGGAGTGTGCTCTATTTTCTGGCCATTGTGAATCAGTACATTTATTTTGTTGATATATTAATAATCATCAATCAAGTTAGCATCACTTTTTTTCCCTTTGCACCAAGAAAGCTTTCAAAGTAATATATTAACATACTAGATGACAACAGATGAAGACCAATTGGCCCATCCAGTCTGTCCATTATCCTAGCTGCCAGTCATAGAAGCTTGATAACTTTTAAGATATTGTCTTTGATAAAATCAATTTCTATTGACTTCCTCTTTGATTCTCTACCATCCTGAACAGATGAACATACAAATTCCCATTTTTAATACAACATGTTGAAGTTCACCTCTGTGCCACCCTCCCCGCTCCATGTGTTGCCACTAACGTGTTTTTTTTTTTATATATAATTTAATAGACTAATAAAGCTAGTAGGCTGTTGATCAAAAGTCCTATGACTTTTTGCTAGATGGTACCTAACCAACTTGCCAGAATTCACCCATGTGGTTTCTGGCGAGTTGTTGCCTGTTGGTTTCAATCTCGTTATTCCTTGGCCTTTGATATTGCTAGGTCATGCTTCCTTTATCTGCTCTTTATTTCTTCTTATCATCTTGCTGGATGATACCCAGATAACATCACACTGCTATCATCAATCAGGTTGGTTTCGGAAGAATTTAAACCTATTGGAATCAACCAAGCTGACCTGTAGCCTTTGATATAGCTAAGTTAATAACATTTTGTGTCACTATAATTTCATAGAATCTTGTGAATATTAATGATGGACAACTCACTGGTCAGGCAACAGTAGAAGTCAATACCTCTCAAATGCAAATGCAGGCTGAACAGCTGAACAGTGACAGAGAAAGATTTTCAAAATGGGACACAGTCATCCCAAAAAGGTGCTCATGCATAATTTCTAAAAAAAAAAAAAAAAATATATATATATATATATATATATATATATATATATATATATAATATCAGAATATCTCCTGACAAAGCAAGAAATGTGAGAAAGCCTAAAAGCAAAATAGGATGACATGCAGTCAAGAAACCAGCACATTCATATTCTGAGGCATGAAGGGGAAAACAGTAGACCCCTTTCTGATTTCACTGTTTTATTTCCTGTGGTATCAGAAAAGTGATTTCATCATAGAGCATATTTCTTTGATGTCCTGTTTGGGTCTGGTAGCAGAATTGACAGTGGGCTGTATGGCACGTTACTATGGAAACAAGTGAATTCTTGCCTGTAAACTATGAGCTCTTGACCTGTCAGAAGTCGAATGCACCACTGCAGTACGTTCTCGTGGGCTCCTTCACAAAGTAAATAAAATAAAAAGGCACTGAGGAAAGAATGCAATGTTCCCTAAAGGTACAAATGTTTCCTCAAGCTGAAAATTACTCATTTATAGAAAAGCCAAATGTTTCCCAACAGAGAGTGAGTTGTTTCAAATCAACTGAGCTTAAATGAAATACCGATATTGAACAGAAAACTAAATTCAGTATCAGATTCTAAACAAAATTTACTTTCTACTGTCACAATGCTACAGGTTGGCAGAAAGCCATTACTATTGTCTCTTTAGAACAATTTAAATTACTTTTTGGAATGGCTCCTCCCAAAATGATCGTGGGACACTGGATGTCATTCTCTCCATTTTTCATTCTCTGACTTTATTCTGGGTTCTTAATTTCCCAAATTTCAAAACACAACCACAAAAAAAGCATCTATGCACAGAAGGCTCAATTCACCCAAATTCGTTTTGGCCATTTGAGGATTATTAGGGAGAACATTTGGGGTTTTAGCATAAAAGATATTCCTGTTTGGAATGAGCAAGACATGGCATCAGTTGAAATATATTCAAAGCAGAGTTCATTGCGCCAGCAGTTAGCAGGTGAACTTCTCTACCTCATAAGGCAACAGTCCTGTTATGCTGCCAGTGGCCTCAGTTGGGCTGGGCTATTTAAAATATGAGCCTAATTTTTCAGTCTGATCTAGGGCCCTACATTTTCAGCTTAAAATTCACTTCAATTTAGATGCCTAAAACTAGGAGGTCTACATTTAGATCTTCAGGTCATTTGACTACAATTTGGAGCCTAAGGGGCATATTTACTAAGCCACATGTAAAACAGCATATTACTGTGCTGTTGCACCAGAAGAAAATTCCTCCAGGGTTTACTAAACTGTTCTACCTGCAGGAATTTTCCTCATGTTGCTACAGCCAGTCCTGGTCATGGCAATGCACGACAGCATGCCTCCATCTTGGAATGACTAGTTGGCATGGAATGACAACAGGATCTTGTAGCATGCCCCCCAGCCCCCCAGTCAAAACCTCTGGAGATCTATGAGAGCAAAGGGAAAGCCCCCAGTTCTTCACTTTCAGCCACCTTGTACATAAATATTTAAAAAATGTAGCTTTGATTAAGCCCCATCCCCACAAGTAGTCCCGACCCCTGCCAAAATCCCCTGCCCCTATTAAAAATATTTGATCTCTTCTCCCCCCCCCCCCCCCAGAGTTTGCCCCTCAGCCCTCTGGACTCCTCAGCCCCTCCCCTTGTTTACCCCATAGACTGCGGGGTTCATATTCAATGGCATTTAGCCAGATCACTTTGTGAGTTAACTAGCTAAATGCAACTTTATAAAATTTATTCCAGTTATCCATTTGAATTTTATCTGGCTAAAATTTTGCTGGATTACATATGGGCATTCCAAGGGTGTTCTCGTGTTCTAGTGCGGGGTTAAGTTAATTTATCCAGCTATTTCTGATCATGCCATAAAGTAGTCCTAAAGTTAGCTAGATAAGGTTATCTGGCAATATTTAAGATAGTCTGTTATATTCAGCAAGGCCTCGGTGGCATTGAATGTCCAGACAAATTTAGCTGGATAAGTTTATCTGGCTAACTTTGAAAGCCAGCCAGTGGCTGAATATTGGCCCCTGTGTGTCTAAAGAGGACAGGAGCAAACCATGCTCACTTCTGCTTTACAGTGCTTTAAAATAGCACTGGGTTACCCATTGCTTCCCATTGCCTCTCAGATGCATAAAACTGATCAGTCTGTATGGCCAAGTGGATCTTATTTTCTCTGTTTTTTTACAGGCTCCTTTTTTTTTTTTTAAAGTTGAGTACATTATGATGACTTGCAATATCTATTTTATTTATATTCCACTTTCCGGCACTTCAAAGCAGATTACATTCAGGTACTATAGGTATTTCCCTATCCCTAAAGGGCTCACAATAGAAGAGGTGAATTTTCAAAACATTACATGCATAACAATTAGCATATATGCACATGAGTAGCCTCTAGGCACATATTCTGTATTTCATAAAAGTAAAAAATCCCTGCAAGCTTTCACTTTTGCATGCACATATACCCATGTAAAAAATATGCAGTCTGGGGCATTCCAGGGCAGGGATGTGCATTCGTCCAGGATGAATTAGGCAACTTCAATTGCCTAATTTGTCCTGGATCGGGGAGCCCGAAACCGGAAGGAATTTTTCCCAAAATTTTGGAAAAAATTTGTTTCAGGTTTAATGTGCACTAACCCTGTTAGTGCGCACTAAACCGAAATTCGGGTCTCCCTGAATTTTAAAGGCCTGAACCACGGGAAATATGAGATTTCCTAGCATGTAGCAGATGGACTCAGAACCAATGGGTATAGTGTACTTGTGCTAGCAGTTGGAGACGGATCAGATTTCAATCTGACGTCAGCCCCTAGTACATATACCCCTGCAGGAAGTGCAGATCCTCAGTATTTTCTGTCTCTAAAGCAGTTAGGAGCTATCTCACGCTCGCTGAGCGTTCTACCAAATTTTAAAGAAAATTCCTACCTGAAGACGAGCCCCGCACTCCTGCGGTGATACCCTCGGGTCCCTCCCCCAGTTGAGTTTCCTGAGGTGATTTCCGT
Organism: Rhinatrema bivittatum; assembly: GCF_901001135.1. Taxonomy (NCBI): domain Eukaryota; kingdom Metazoa; phylum Chordata; class Amphibia; order Gymnophiona; family Rhinatrematidae; genus Rhinatrema; species Rhinatrema bivittatum. Next base: position 17,596,610 of record NC_042621.1, read on the forward strand.
GGTCTCTCGGAGGTAAGAGCCTCGGTCCGGTGGCCGAATCGTGGCAGGGACCTAGCCCCTGAATGAGAAGGGCTCGGGCGTGGCATAGAGGCAGCCTCGGTCCGGAGCCGTTCGCGGTGAGGACTTAGCCCCCGAGCGAGACGAGTTCGGGCGCGGCTTAGAGGCAGCGGGTGCACCCTCAAAAGCGGCGGTGAAGGTAGTTGCCCTCTCCCCCCGCAGCCGGAGACCACCCGGGACGAGACCGGGAAGTGCCGAAGATAAGGTAAGGTAGAAATCTTTACTTGTGCCAGTCTCCGAGGATTGAGGACGAGCGCAGGCCATCGGCTGAAGCTAGCGCCATCGGGTTGATCTGCCCTAGCAGGGCCAGACCCCGGCATTTCCAAGGGCTTCCCACGTTGAGACCCTCCAAGGTAGTCGCCATTTTGCCCGCATGGTCGCCGTCGCACAGCGGCCAGAGAAGTATCATCGGCGGTGGCAGCCAGGAGACAGCTCTGGCTCAGAAGCTGGTCGGCCGACCCATCTTCCAAAACACGCCTCACAAGAATGCCATTCAAAGGATCACTTCTGTTCGGCAGCGATTTAGAAAAGATGGCGGGCAAATGGGGCGAATCCCCAGTACCGCGCCTTCTGGAAGACAAGTCAAGGAGAGTCCAGCGACAGCCTTCCAGGACCTCCAGGGGCAGAAGCTCACAGCGCTTCAACCCATACAGGAGCAGCTACCAGGCGCCCCGCCCTCCAGGCAGGAACCAGTCCTTTCAGAGCAAGCACAACAAGAGGGGAAACAGCTCGGGCTCAGGGCCCGGCCGCGCTCCGCAATGAGAATCAGCCGACCCATCCAAGGGAAGCCATAGGGGGCAGACTGGCCCTATTCTACCAAAGATGGGTCGAGATAACTTCGGACAAGTGGGTCCTAGCCATCATCCGGGAAGGGTACTACCTGGACTTCATACGCACCCCCCCCCGGACAAGTTTGTAGAGTCTCCCTGCCACGACCCCACCAAAAAGGTGGCAGTGGAAGTTACACTGACCAGGCTACTGAACCTCGAGGCCATAACTCCGGGACCTCCTCAGGAGATAAACTCTGGTCATTATTCCATATATTTTCTCGTTCCCAAGAAAGAGGGAACGTTCCGACCAATCCTGGACCTCAAATCCGTAAACCGATACCTGAAGGTCCCCCGCTTCTGCATGGAAACCCTGAGATCCGTAATAAAGGCAATACAGCCGGGAGAGTTCCTCACCTCCCTGGACCTGTCAGAGGCGTACCTGCACATCCCAATTCATCAGGAACACCAGCGTTACCTACGTTTCAAGATCCTGGGCCATCACTACCAGTTCCGGGCCCTACCCTTCGGGCTATCCACAGCACCACGGACGTTCACCAAGGTGATAGTGGTAGTGGCGGCAATACTGCAGAAGGAAGAGGTCCTTGTACATCCTTACTTGGATGACTGGCTGATCAGGGCAAAGTCACCAGAGGAAAGCATCCAATCAACCAACAGAGTCAAGTCTCTTTTGGAGAGCCTTGGATGGGTGGTCAACACGAACAAGAGTTCCCTGCAGCCCTCACAATCGTTGGAGTACCTGGGGGTCCACTTCAACACCAAGGAAGACAAAGTCAGCCTGACTCCCACAAGGAGATCAAAACTGTGGAACCGGTTGCAATCCTTGATGAGTGACCCTCGCCCCTCGGCATGGGATTACCTGCAGGCCCTAGGGCTGATGGCATCCACACTGGAAGTGGTCCCCTGGACGAGGGCCCACATGAGGCCTCTACAACACTTACTGCTGTCCCGTTGGAACCCACGGTCGCACAATTACACCGTACGCTTACCTCTCCCGGGTACAGTCTGGACCAAACTACGCTGGTGGCTGCAGCCCAGCCACATGAACAGAGGCTCAAGACTGTCATCCCCAACCTGGACTCTACTAACGACAGATGCCAGTCTATGGGGATGGGAGCACACTGCGAGGAACTAACCGCCCAAGGGCAGTGGAACGCAGAAGAGGCAGGATGGAACATCAATCGCCTAGAAGCGCGGGCAGTCAGACTCGCCTGCCTGCGGTTCGCTCAAAGTCCGAGGCAAAGCAGTCAGAGTGATGTCCGACAACGGTTGCCTACGTCAACAGGCAAGGGGGAACCAGAAGCCAACAGGTGTCACTGGAGATAAACCCACTGATGGCATGGGCGGAAGCAAATCTACAGGAGATCTCCGCTGCCCACATCGCCGGGAAGGACAACATCACGGCGGACTTCCTCAGCAGAGAAAGTCTAGACCCAGGAGAATGGAAGCTATCTCCCACAGCCTTCTGGATGATAGTAAACCAGCGGGGAACACCGGAAATGGACCTCCTGGCGAACAGAACCAACGCCCAAGTACCCAGATACTTCAGCCGCAAATGGGATCTACATTTCCAAGGGATCGATGCCCTGGTGCAAACCTGGCCACAGGGCACCCTACTATACGCCTTCCCGCCGTGGCCCCTTTTGGGTGCAATGATTCACAAGATACAGCTACACAAGGGACTAGTTCTTCTGGTGGCCCCGGATTGGCCAAGAAGACCGTGGTATGCAGACATGAGAAGACTGCTGGCAGGGAACCCTCTACCCCTGTCCCCTCTGAGAGACCTGCTACAACAAGGTCCGATTGTCCATGAGGACCCGACTCAATTCTCTCTTACGGTCTGGCCATTGAGAGGGCTCGCCTGAAGAAGAGCGGATACTCGGGGGGCTGTAATAGACACCCTCCTCCGAGCACGCAAGTTCTCCACATCGCTAACATACATAAGGATCTGGAGAATATTTGAGGCCTGACATCACGACATCAAGGCACGCTCACTTAAAGTTCCCGTGATGCTGGAGTTCCTACAGAGCGGACTTCAGAAAGGACTGTCCCTCAATTCCATTAAGGTACAGGTGGCAGCACTGGCATGCTTCGGCACCAGGGATGACAGTGATAGCCTAGCCTCTCACCCGGATGTGTCACGTTTCCTGAGAGGAGTCAAACACATTCGCCCACCGCTGAAGTGGCCGGTGCCTCTGTGGAACTTCAACCTCGTCCTGAACTTTATATCTGGATCCACCTTCAGACCTCTGCGAGGCCTATCACTCCGTCAGCTGACCCTGAAGATTGTCTTCCTCCTGGCAGTTTGCTCAGCGCGACGCATCTCTGAACTACAAGCACTGTCTTGCCATGAGCCCTTCCTTAGGTTCACCCCAGGATCCATCCACGGTACCGTCATTCCTTCCGAAAGTGGTCTCCCACTTCCATCTGAACCAGACCATCTCGCTCCCCTCGGCGGGAGCCCTGGAGAATTCGGAAGAAATCCGTAACCTGCGTCACCTCAACGTTGGCAAAATTCTCTCCAGATACCTGGAAATGTCAGAACCCGTACGGAAGACGGACCACCTTTTCGTCCTTCACAGCGGGAAAAGACCAGGGGAAGCAGCCTCGCGGGCAACCATAGCCCGCTGGATCAAGGAAGTTATCAAGGCGGCCTACGTAGAAGTAGGGAAACCTCCACCTCTACAGGTCAAGGCCCATTCAACCAGAGCCCAGGCAGCGTCCTGGGCAGAAACAAGAATGATGTCGCCTCCCGAGATCTGCAGGGCGGCGACATGGTCCTCCATCCATACCTTCTCCAGATTCTACCATCTGGATGTTCAGGCTCGGGAGGAAACGGCATTCACAAGGGCAATACTAAGTGGGTCACAGGCAGCCTCCCACCCGGTTCGGAAGTAGCTTTTATACATCCCATTGGTTCTGAGTCCATCTGCTACACGCTAGGAAATGGAGAAATTACTTACCTGATAATTTCGTTTTCCTTAGTGTAGACAGATGGACTCAGCAGCCCGCCCTTGGCTGCCGTCACGTATGGTATTGCAAATGATTCAAGGGTAAGCCTCCTTTCGTTTACCTAGGTCTCCACCCGGCTGGGTGTCGACGCTTTCCGGTTGAGCTCCCTGGCGGTCTCCAGCTATACTCAATCGACCAGTTCAAATTATTCCAGTTAATCAAGTTATAACGTTTATATAGTTACGAAGTTATACAAGTTAATCAAATTAACCAATCGGTCAGTCAAACATATATCCACAATGCTTTGCAAGGAAGAATACTGAGGATCTGCACTTCCTGCAGGGGTATATGTACTAGGGGCTGACGTCAGATTGAAATCTGATCCGTCTCCAACTGCTAGCACGAGTACACTATACCCATTGGTTCTGAGTCCATCTGTCTACACTAAGGAAAACAAAATTATCAGGTAAGTAATTTCTCCATTTCCCATGGCGGGATGAAAAAGAAGCCCAAACTGATAGGTTCAGGCTTCGCACATCCATATACCAGGGTGGGTCCAACATTTACATATGTAAGTTGCTATTTTAAAAGACATGCACATAGATTTGCCAATTTATTCACGTAACTTTATGCCTGCTAATAATCTGGCATAAATTATATTAAATGTGTTATTATGTAGTACTGACTGGGTGGCAGGTCTGGGTAAACCCAGTGGGAGTTCAGGCTGAAGAACTAGGTGGGTCTCGATAACCTAGAGAGGGACTGGATGAACTGGTGGACTAATTGATGAAACTGGTAATTATTACCTTGCCACGTGCATATTTTAAAATGCACCACTTTTTGCGAATAAGTTCTACTTTATTTTTGCACATAAATTATAAGTGTATATGTTGCAGAGTAGAGATATGGGTATTTTATAAAACACATGTATATCATATGCGCAGGCTAAAAAATACTATTGTGGATCTGCTTGCAAATATGCTGCTGCACACATTTATTTGCAAGTTATCCTCATAGTTTGTACTTTTAGAAGTAAAAGTAACTTGCCCAAGTTCACTAGGAATGGCAATAGGATTTGAACCTTGGTTTCCCGGATTTGTAGCTACTCCTCCACATCCCTGACAGGCATGCTTGGAGAGATGTCATTAAACATCTGACCTGACCTGACCTGATGGGTTCAGCCTTTTTCCATACAGCAAAATAACCTTCAGTGATGAATTTTCATGGAAGCCTGCCACAAATTATTTTTATATTTCATAAACAAATATGCAGATACACACTACATAATAAACTATCATTTGAAATAAGGTGCAGTGAAAATTTCATTAATTATAATGAAATCTATTTCATCTGAAATTTGTAGTCCTTGTTTTATGATATGCAAGATATTAAGAGGCACAAACATATACTGTGCCACTCATAATAGGATTCAAATAAATTACATTAATTACATTCTTTCTTTTTAATGAGAGAAACTTTATGCTCTGGATTCCTGATGTTTTATCTTCAGAGGAGATCTTTTCAAACCAGATGGTTTCTCTTAATTAATTGTTATCACTAAGACATCCTTCTCATATGGTATTTTTAACTGATGAGCAGAACAATATATAGATAGCAAGTACATTCAAAGAATAGCTGCTTTACTGTTTTCACAAAGGAAGGATTGTGTTATAATTATGCCTTCAAGTTCTTTAGAATTTAAGGTAATGAATATTACAGCCCCAAATTATGTGAAATTCAAGATACTAATTTTAATTCATCTATATATACATTTTAAGTACTGTTTTAGAAAGTTGGTGTTTCAGAAGTTCTCATTAATATATTTTTTTCAGCATTTCAAGATGAAAAACACATAAATAGCTTTAGTGATGTCAGTGCTTTAAAAAATGGAAATGGTAGTTCTCCTTCTGAAAGTTTTAATTCACTCTCAGGTGAGCCTGGCTGCTGAGAGTGAATATTGCCAATGTACCTGCCTCCATAGACTATAAGCTCCTCCCTTCACAAGCCCGGTGCAGATATTTAACAACTGAGTCTGACTCCTGTGGCTGTACAATTCCTCTTCCATCATCTCGGGCAAGATTTTGGAAAAGAGATGGTCTTTCTAAGAATTCTTTCTGGTATCTCTATCTTCTCTGGTGAGCCTGGCCACTGAGAGTGAGTGTTGCCTATGCACCCGTCGCCAGTACTAATGTTGAATGTAAGCCCCTCCCTTCACAATACCTGCCCAGATATTTTACATCAGCCCAACCCCTGCGGCAGCAAGCTGTGAAAGTGCACAGGTAAGGGGAGCATCCCTTCATGGGCCAGCTACACAGTATTTCTTTTTGATTACAGTTTTTTCATTAAGAATATCCCTTTTAATCCTGCTTGGTTGGTCCCTGCTCATGGTCCTTGTCCATTATGAAAAAGATGATTTTGCGATGACCTCTGCCTTTGAGTAACCTGATCTGCTTTTCCTTGTGCATCTGGATAAAAGGCTGAAGGATAGTCATGACGGCATTGTTGGTCTGTACATGTTTTATTCTGCTTGATTTGTACATTACGTTTTATAACAGTTAACTGTGTTTTATTTACACCAGTTCATGCTTTGTGCACCTTTCTTGTTTTTAATTTTTAATTTAGTGTATTTTTGGAGGAATCAGACTCTAAAAGTTGAGCATTGTAGTCACAATGCACACCCCCAGTGCTCATGGGCAGGGTAAGTATTTTGTTGGCTCTACGCTGATTTACTCCCCACCCCCCGTTGCTATTGCTCCACAGCAAGGAACATCAGTTTCGACTGTCACCCTTGCTCTGTGCATATATCAATACATGTTTCTTGGGTGGGAAAGAAGAATTTTTTTTACTTTCTTTTGCTGGAATCTCAACCAGATCTTTTCTAAATCACTGAGTCTTCGTACTCTGATGCTGACAATGTTCTCTTGCACCAACTGTATCCTCCCAATGATTCTTTTTTTCAGAATGCAAGAGGTGGGAGAGGTGGGTGGGTGAGTATAGTGATTATACTCAAGTAGTGTTTGCAGACAACACAAGTGTTAACCAAAGCTGCTCATAAGACACATAAGAGATTACCATACTGGGTCAGACCAAGGGTAGATCAAGGCCAGCATCCTGTTTCCAACAGTGGCCAATCCAGGCAACAAGTACTTGGCAAGTACCCAAAAATTAAGTATATCCCATGCTACTGATGCTAGTAATAGCAGTGGCTATTTTCTAAGTCAGTTTGATTAATAGCAGGTAATGGACTTCTCCTCCAAGAACTTATCCAAACCATTTTTAAACCCAGCTACACTAACTGCACTAACCACATCCCCTGGCAACAAATTAATAAGAACATAAGAACATACAGAGTTTAATTGTGCATTGAGTGAAAAGGAACTTTCTCCGATTAGTTTTAAATGTGCCACATGCTAACTTCATGGAATGCCCCCTAGTATTTCTGTTATCCAAAAGAGTAAATAACTCACATTTACAAGTTTTAGACCTCTCATGATTTTAAATACCTCTATCATATCGCCCCTCAGCCTTCTCCAAGCTTATCAGTCCTAAACTCTTTAGTCTTTCCTTAGGGGAGCTGTTCCATCCCCTTTATCATTTTGGTAGCCCTTCTCTGTACTTTCTCCATGGCAATTATTAGGGATGTGAATCCTTTTTTGACGATTTAAAATATCGTCCGATATATTTTAAATCGTCAAAAATCGTTAGGGCCACGATACAATACCAATTCCCCCGATTTATCGTCAAAAAATCGTAAATCGGGGGAAGGGGGAGGGCAGGAAAACCGGCACACTAAAACACCCTAAAACCCACCCCAACCCTTTAAATTAAATCCCCCACCCTCCCGAACCCCCCCCAAATGCCTTAAATTACCTGGGGGTCCAGCGGCGGTCCGTAGCTAAATCGGGGGAAGGGGGAGGGCAGGAAAACCGGCACACTAAAACACCCTAAAACCCACCCCTGACCCTTTAAATTAAATCCCCCACCCACCCGAACCCCTCCCCCAATGCCTTAAATTACCAGGTAATTTAAGGCATTGGGGGGGGTTCGGGAGGGTGGGGGATTTAATTTAAAGGGTCGGGGGTGGGTTTTAGGGGGTTTTAGTGTGCCGGTTCACGATTTTAACGATTTTCACGATACTCTAAACACCCAAACGGCGACGATACGATTCCCTCCCCCTCCCAGCCGAAATTGATCGTTAAGACGATCGACGACACGATTCACATCTCTAGCAATTATATCTTTTTTGAGATGCGGCGACCAGAATTGTACACACAGTATTCAAGGTGCGGTCTCACCATGGAGTGATACAGTGGTGTGACATTTTCTCTTTTATTCACCATTCCCTTCCTAATAATTCCCAAAATTCTGTTTGCTTTTTTGACTGCTGCAGCACACTGAGCCGGCAATTTCAATGTATTATCCATTATGACGCCTAGATCTCTTTCCTGAGTTGTAGCTCCTAATATGGAATAGTGTAACTATAGAACGGGTTATTTTTCCTTATATGCATCACCTTGCACTTATCCACATTAAATTTCATCTGCCATTTGGATGCCCAATTTTTCAGTTTCACAAGGTCCTCCTGCAATTTATCACAATCCGCTTATGATTTAACTACTCTGAATAGTTTTTTATCATCTGCAAATTTGATTACCTCATTCGTCATATTCCTTTCCAGACATTTATAAATATATTGAAAAGTAAGGGTCCCAATACAGATCCCTGAGGCATTCCACTACCCACTCCCTTCCACTGAGAAAATTGTCCATTTAATCCTGCTCTCTGTTTCCTGTCTTTTAACCAGTTTGTAATCCACGAAAGGACATCTCCACCTGTCCCATGACTTTTTACTTTTCCTAGAAGCCTCTCATTAGGAACTTTGTCAAATACTTTGGGGCGGATTTTAAGAGCCCTGCTCGCCTAAATCCGCCCAAATCCGGGCGGATTTAGGCGAGCAGGGCCCTGCGCGCCGGTGAGCCTATTTTACATAGGCCTACCGGCGCGCGCAGAGCCCCGGGACTCGCGTAAGTCCCGGGGTTTTCTGAGGGGGCGTGTCGGGGGCGGGCCCGAACCGCGTGGCGTTTTCGGGGCGTGTCGGGAGCGTTCTGGGGGCGGGCCCGGGGGCGTGGCCGCGCCCTCCGGACCCGCCCCAGGTCGCGTCCTGGCGCGCTAGCGGCCCGCTGGCGTGCGGGGATTTACGTCTCCCTCCGGGAGGCGTAAATCCCCCGACAAAGGTAAGGGGGGGGGTTTAGACAGGGCCGGGCGGGTGGGTTAGGTAGGGGAAGGGAGGGGAAGGTGAGGGGAGGGCAAAAGAAAGTTCCCTCCGAGGCCGCTCCGATTTCGGAGCGGCCTCGGAGGGAACGGGGGTAGGCTGCGCGGCTCGGCGCGCGCCGGCTATACGGAATTGATAGCCTTGCGCGCGCCGATCCAGGATTTTAGCGGCTACGCGCGTATCTACTAAAATCCCGCGTACTTTTGCTGGCGCCTGATGCGCCAGCAAAAGTACGCCAAATCGCGCAGTTTGAAAATCTACCCCTTTCTGAATATCAAAATACACTACATCTACCAAAAATACTTGGGAACCCTCCTCCAACATCCTCAACAAGGCAGTACTCAAGCAGTTCCATGCCGCCCATCTGAGGAAGCCTGGTCCTTCTAAAAGGAGGCCTAAAGGAGGGAGTACTCTTAGGGTCCTCGCTCGTTGGAGACCACGGCCGGGGCCCCTCACCTGGACAGGCAGGAAGCCCATGCCGACTTCTCCTGCTGCCTCTCCTCAGCGAAGGCCTCGCGGTGATCCCAAACCACCGAAGCGCTGCACTTGGCCTGACTCCCTAGGCACATGTGTGAGCCGCATCGCTGTATTTAAAGGCCCAGCGGCAGGAAAAGCCGTCTCGGTGCACTGAGATGATGTCAGACGCCCTGGGTATTTACACCCCAGCCTGCCTCTTCCACCGCCTCAGCAACGGGTCATGCTCTTTGACAATGTGTATCCAGCATTCCTGCAATATTCCTGTTCCAGCGTTCCTGCCTTGATTCCTGTTCCAGCGTTCCTGCCTGCTCCTTGTCTTCCGTGCCTGCCTCCCTGCTCCTGGACTGTCCTCCCGGATCTGACCTTTGCCTGTTAATCTGATTCTGACCACCGCCTGCCTGACCTCTACCTGGTAATCTGACTCTGAGTGACCTCCGCCTGCCTGACCTCTGCCTGGTAATCTGACTCTGAGCAACCTCCGCCTGCCCTGACCTCCAGCCTGCTTTTCCGTCTTCACCCTGCCTGCTGCCCGTCCTGACCTCTGGCCTGTTCCTGGTTCTGGCTGTCCGCCGCCCGCCTCAACTTCTGCCTGCCCAACGCCACTTCCTCCTCTTCCTCAGGTTCCACGTCTTGCGAGACTTCGTCTAAGTCCTGCCGGCCCTGGTAACCAAGGGCTCAACCTGCTAGGAATAAGGGCTGGTATAGGTGAAGCTCCTGTGGGGTTATCTCTGCCTATTCTGCTTCCCGATGACAAGGACCACCAGGGGTCCTCTCCTGGTGGTAGCGTCAACCTCGTCTCATCTCAAGGGTCCACCTTCATTACAATGGGAAACAGAATGAAAATATATCTAGCATCAATATATCGTCTGATAGCCCATTTTCCAAATGTATCACACGCGGTAAGGGACGTTTCGCACGCGAAATGACCCTTTTCACGTGCGATACCAAAATGGGGGCGGAGTCGGCCCCGGAAGAGGAGAAGTCGGGGCAACACCGGGGACGACTCCGCGACGACGGCGTGCACAGCGAAAAGGTAAGTGCCTTTTTGCTGCCTATTTCGCTCCCAATAGCTACACCTCCTATGGTGGCGCTATTGGGTGCGAAACCGGCAGCGATCGCACCGCGACGGTGCAATCACTGCCGGCTACCGCAGGCCCGCCCCCCCGTTTCGGCCCCCCACCCCTCATCTTCTAAAGTATCACAGGCCTGCGATACTTTAGAAAATGAGGCCCTTAGTCGGATAAGTATTTATCCGGTTAAGTGGCACTAAATATTTACTTTTCTCTTTCTCTCTATATATATATTTCTGAAAATGATATTCTTATACTATACAGTGGAAAGTTAAAAAGGCTTTGCAAGTTCTTAACATTTCTTGTTTGGAATATTCTTTAAAATGTGTATGTCTCTGTCCTTCCCTGTTCTCTACTTAGATTTATCTGAGTGACTTAAAGGTAAGATCCACCTATAGATAAATTAGGGATGTGCTTTTATTTGAAACAAAAGAAGAAATTTTAATGAAATTTCCTGTTCTTTTTCATTTTCTATGGAACATTTTTTTTTTGTTTGTTTTCTTAACCAACAACCCCGGCCCAGACTCCCAACTGCTAGTTGTTTTTTACATAAGAACATAAGAACTTACCATACTGGGTCAGACCAAGGGTCCATCAAGCCCAGCATCCTGTTTCCAACAGTGGCCAATCCAGGCCATAAGAACCTGGAAGTACCCAAAAACTAACGGCCGGATTTTAAATGCCCTGCGCGCGTAAATCCGGCCGGATTTAAGCGCGCAGGGCCCTTGCGTGCCGGTGCGCCTATTTTGCATAGGCAGCCGGCGCGCGCAGAGCCCCGGGATGCGCATAAGTCCCGGGGCTTCGTAAAAGGGGTGTGTCGGGGGCGTTTCGGGGGTGTGATGCGCCGTTTTGGGGGCGGGCCCGGGGGCGTGGCGCCGGCCCAGGGGCGTGGTCGAGGCCTCCAGTCCAGCCCCCGGGTCGGGAGATGGCGCGCCTGGGTACTGTCCAGGTTCTTGTGACCTGGTTTGGCCTCTGTTGGAAACAGGATGCTGGGCTTGATGGACCCTTGGTCTGACCCAGCATGGCAATTTCTTATGCTCTTATGGGGGATTTTTTGAAGGGGCAGAGAAATGGGGAAGAATTCTTTGGGGGAAAAGAGACAGAATTTTCAAGGGGGGATTCTTGGGGAGAGGTGTATTTGGGAGTGTGGAGAGTGTTTTGTTGCTGCAAGGAAAAGAGGTGAAGGAGATTTTTTGAAAGATCAGAAGGTAAGTGGGAGAAAATGAGGAAATGGAGAGGTAGCAAAGGGATCACAATCATCTGAAGAATAATTTGAGGGAAGGTTGTATAGACAGTTTGGAAGGAAATGGGGCAGTTTGAGGTTTAAGAACATTAGAACATAAGAAATTGCCATGCTGGGTCAGACCAAGGGTCCATCAAGCCCATCATCCTGTTTCCAACAGTGGCCAAACCAGGCCACAAGAACCTGGCAATTACCCAAACACCAAGAAGATCCCATACTACTGATGCAATTAATAGCAGTGGCTATTTCCTAAGTAAAACTTGATTAATAGCAGTTAATGGAATAAATGATAGCTTTATGGAGCAATTGGTTCAGGAACTGACGAGAGAGGGAACAATTTTAGATCTAATTCTCAGTGGAGCACAGGACTTGGTGAGAGAGGTAACGGTGGTGGGGCCGCTTGGCAATAGTGATCATAATATGATCAAATTTGATTTAATGACTGGAAGAGGAGCAGTGTGCAAATCCAAGGCTCTCGTGCTAAACTTTCAAAAGGGAAACTTTGATAACATGAGAAAAATTGTTAGAAAAAAACTGAAAGGAGCAGCTACAAAAGTAAAAAATGTCCAAGAGGCGTGGTCATTGTTAAAAAATACCATTTTAGAAGCACAGTCCAGATGTATTCCACACATTAAGAAAGGTGGAAAGAAGGCAAAACAATTACCGGCATGGTTAAAAGGGGAGGTAAAATAAGCTATTTTAGCCAAAAGATCTTCATTCAAAAATTGGAAGAAGGATCCAACAGAAGAAAATAGGATAAAGCATAAACATTGGCAAGTTAAATGTAAGACATTGATAAGACAGGCTAAGAGAGAATTTGAAAAGAAGTTGGCTGTAGAGGCAAAAACTCACAGTAAAAACTTTTTAAAATATATCCGAAGCAGAAAGCCTGTGAGGGAGTCAGTTGGACCGTTAGATGATCAAGGGGTTAAAGGGGCACTTAGAGAAGATAAGGCCATCGCGGAAAGATTAAATTATTTCTTTGTTTCGGTGTTTACTGAAGAGGATGTTGGGGAGGTACCCGTAATGGAGAAGGTTTTCATGGGTAATGATTCAGATGGACTGAATCAAATCACGGTGAATCTAGAAGATGTGGTAGGCCTGATTGACAAACTGAAGAGTAGTAAATTACCCGGACCAGATGGTATATACCCCAGAGTTCTGAAGGAAGTAAAAAATGAAAATTCAGACCTATTAGTAAAAATTTGTAACTTATCATTAATCATCCATTGTACCTGAAGACTGGAGGATAGCAAATGTAACCCCAATATTTAAAAAGGGCTCCAGGGGCGATCCGGGAAACTACAGACCGGTTAGCCTGACTTCAGTGCCAGGAAAAATAGTGGAAAGTGTTCTAAACATCAAAATCACAGAACATATAGAAAGACATGGTTTAATGGAACAAAGTCAGCATGGCTTTACCCAGGGCAAGTCTTGCCTCACAAATCTGCTTCACTTTTTTGAAGGAGTTAATAAACATGTGAATAAAGGTGAACCGGTAGATATAGTATACTTGGATTTTCAGAAGGCATTTGACAAAGTTCCTCATGAGAGGCTTCTAGGAAAAGTAAAAAGTCATGGGATAGGTGGCGATGTCCTTTCATGGATTGCAAACTGGCTAAAAGACAGGAAACAAAGAGTAGGATTAAATGGAAAATTTTCTCAGTGGAAGGGAGTGGGCAGTGGAGTGCCTCAGGGATCTGTATTGGGACACTTACTGTTCAATATATTTATAAATGATCTGGAAAGAAATACGACGAGTGAAATAATCAAATTTGCAGATGACACAAAATTGTTCAGAGTAGTTAAATCACAAGCAGATTGTGATAAATTGCAGGAAGACCTTGTGCAACTGGAAAATTGGGCATCCAAATGGCAGATGAAATTTAATGTGGATAAGTGCAAGGTGATGCATATAGGGAAAAATAACCCATGCTATAATTACACAATGTTGGGTTCCATATTAGGTGCTACAACCCAAGAAAGAGATCTAGGCGTCATAGTGGATAACACATTGAAATCGTGGGTTCAGTGTGCTGCGGCAGTCAAAAAAGCAAACAGAATGTTGGGAATTATTGGAAAAGGAATGGTGAATAAAACGGAAAATGTCATAATGCCTCTGTATCGCTCCATGGTGAGACCGCACCTTGAATACTGTGTACAATTCTGGTCGCCACATCTCAAAAAATATATAATTGAGATGGAGAAGGTACAGAGAAGGGCTACCAAAATGATAAGGGGAATGGAACAACTTCCCTATGAGGAAAGACTAAAGAGGTTAGGACTTTTCAGCTTGGAGAAGAGACGACTGAGGGGGGATATGATAGAGGTGTTTAAAGTCATGAGAGGTCTAGAACGGGTAGATGTGAATCGGTTATTTACTCTTTCGGATAGTAGAAAGACTAGGGGGCACTCCATGAAGTTAGCATGGGGCACATTTAAAACTAATCGGAGAAAGTTGTTTTTTTACTCAACGCACAATTAAACTCTGGAATCTGTTGCCAGAGGATTTGGTTAGTGCAGTTAGTATAGCTGTGTTTAAAAAAGGATTGGATAAGTTCTTGGAGGAGAAGTCCATTACCTGCTATTACGTTCACTTAGAGAATAGCCACTGCCATTAGCAATGGTAACATGGAATAGACTTAGTTTTTGGGTACTTGCCAGGTTCTTTTGGCCTGGATTGTCCACTGTTGGAAACAGGATGCTGGGCTTGATGGACCCTTGGTATTACCCAGTATGGCATTTTCTTATGTTCTTATGTTTTTAATGGACTTCTCCTCCAAGAACTTATCCAAATCTTTTTTGAACCCAGCTACACTAACTGCACTAACCACATCCTCTGGCAACAAATTCCAGAGCTTAATTGTGCATTGAGTGTAAAAGAATTTTCTCCGATTAGTCTTAAGTGTGCTACTGGCTAATTTCATGGAATGCCCCCTGTCCTATTATCTGAAAGTATAAATACCGATTCACATCTACTCATTCAAAACCTCTCATGATCTTAAAGACCTCTATCATATCCCCCCTCAGCCGAATCTTCTCCAGGCTGAACAGCCCTAACCTCTTCAGCCTTTTCTCATAGGGGTGCTGTTCCATTCCCTTTATCTGTACCTTCTCCATCACAACTATATCTTTTTTGAGATGCGGTTATCAGAATTGTACACAGTATTCAAGCTCTCTGTCCAGCAAAAAAATTCCAATATTCTCCCAAACAAATGATTAATAATTTTTTTGCATTGATTTTCTCCCTTTTTTGTCAAAACAAACCCTCTTAAATTTCTGGGGAAAAAATCCCTAAAATGAAGTTCCCTATCAATAATGAGCACTTTTAAAATATTTAGATGTACCTGTTTTGGTTATGTTAATTATTTCAAATGTATAAATTGTTATTAAACGTTTGTATTGCTATTTCACTGCTTTTTTCTGCATTTATCTTTCCTGTTATTGTAATTAATAAGAGAAAATTGATAAGAAAATAATGTATGGAGAAATAATGGATACAAATCTGTATACTATTTATAAGGTGTCTGGTTGTATCAGGAAACTGGCATAGGTTTACAGAGTCTTGCAGTTCTAGCTCACCAGTTCAGGTTGGTAATGATTAAAAGTAATTAATAATTGGAAATCTGTCTGATGGACTACCTAAAATAAGTTGTCCACAGTACTAAACATTTGGCATTGTTCGCAGTCTCAGCAGAGAAGGCAAAGACTATGCAGGTGATGGATATGGAGTTTACCATATCCCTCCCAAACTAGTGACACTGTAACGTGTGGCGTGCCGATGGTTGAGCTGCTTTTACCTAGTCATATATGTAAGGTGAATTACATGTATGGTGAATGTATGAATGATGCTGATTCCCAGTGCAGGGACCCCAGAACATTTTAAGAGAATTAATTCCCAATCCAAAAATGTATCACATCTTCAGTGACAGAAAGTATGTGATTTCTTTTACGGATGTGTCACTGAAGGAAAGAATACAAGATAAGTATACACCATGGATGTCACGGTTGTAAAAGTACTGCCAAATGTATCTTGTGGCTGCTCATAGATCATAAATAAAAATGAAAGTACTGATAAGAATGAACTGTTGAATAGAAATAGGACCTAACAAAAAATATGAATTTTTATAAATGCAATTCTTTTTTTTGTACTCAGGTGAGGAGTAAGGGAAAAGCTATCAAATCTTAGCAAGCAGAAAAACAATGTTATATACTACTGGGACAGAGTAGCAAAAAAAAAAAAAAAAAAGGACTAGTTAGACAGAGTACAATGCTCTGTCTTTCAGCCAAAAGTGTGTTTTAAAAATTAGTCCATACTTTCCAATTTCATGTTACATCAAAGTTTAAATGCATGTTTTTAGAACACTGAAATGACAATAGATACAATGAATGGGGAAGCAATGACATCCTAGACAAAAGAAATAATACAAAATTAGACAATGACATTTTCACTGGACTTTAAGCTCCTATGGGGTTGCAATCTGGTCATTTATCTTGTTCACCAGAAGGCTCCTAACAATGCCAAGATTATTTCTAACATTTTTCACCCCTGCCACTGAATTCAACATCTAGATCAGATTTTGTCTGGGAAAGCACTGAGATTATTATCCGAGAGGATATTTAGTCAAGGCCCTCAGTTTCCCACAATTCCTTCCCACTTGATGTGAGATCATGAGAAACAAGCTTCTAGGTGTTGCGCTTCCCGGCTGCGCTGGTGCTGCAACCGGGCCTGCTCACCTGGCGCGCCCGTCTATCTCCTCTTTCAATCCCAGCGCTGCTCGTCCACGGTGTCCACAAGCGTCCCCGGGCCCATTGGGGCCTTCCACCTTGCAGCGCTCCTCGTGCCGGGGCTTGGCGTCCTCCTCGGCGTCGGCCCCGCCCCCTAGCGCACGCACGGAGCTCTCCTGTCTTTAAAGGGCTAAGCGCGGGAAACTCATGGGCGGCGCCTGATTCTGACGTCATCTGAGCCCTGTATATATAGCAGGGCTCAGCCACTAGCTCATTGCCTTGGAATCGGGTCGTTCCATACCAGCCTGTTCAGTGGCTCGTTGGACCCTCTCCTGGTTGACCGTATCCTGGGACCACCATTCCGTCCGGCGTCCGTTCCGTGCTAGCTGGGGCCCAGGTCCGACGAGCCCCTCATTCGGGTCATACACTCCGGTGTCTCTAGTTTGCCTGTTCCAGAGTATCCTGTTCCACCGTCTCCTGTTCCAGCATCTCCTGTTCCTTTGTCTCTCCATTCCTGGTAGTACCCTTCGGACTGATCTCACGGTACTGACCTTTGCTTTCTCTTGACTTCGTCTGACTGCTGCCTGGATCCGACCTCTGCCTGTTCATCGACCACATCTGACCACTGACTGGAACCGACCTCTGCCTGTCCATTAATCACATCTGATCACTGCCTGGAACTTGACCTTTGCCTGACCTGACTACTCCCGGACTGACTACAGATACTGACCCCTGCTTCAACTGACCATTCTGGACTGATACTCTGGCCTTGATCCTCGCTATCCAGTCGGACACTCTTCTGGCCTCCTGCGACCTCTGGACATCCTTGCTTGGACATCGACCTTGCACCCTTGCTCATGGTGGGTACTCCCTTGCGCTTCCTCTCTAGGAGACCCTGCAAGACCTATCTAAGACCAGGCGACCCGGGTACCCAAGGACTCAACCTGCGGAAACCCCAGGTTGCTATTGGCGAAGCTCCAGCTAGCCTCTGTCCGGAACCCTCGCGAGATTTCCGGACCTCGCTGAACGACCTCCTGCAGTCGATCTCCTGCCGGCGCCATTTTCCGTACGGAAAACGATTCGCGGCAGGAAATCGCTCCTTGACCCCCGCTGGACCCCCAGGAACTTTTGGCCAGCTTGGGGGGGCCTCCTGACCCCCACAAGACTTGCCAAAAGTCCAGCGGGGGTCCAGAATGACCTCTTGCGTCGAATCGTTTTCGTCTATGGCTGCCGCCATTTTGCGGCGGCCATTTTGAAAAATGGCGCCGGCTGAAGACCTCATGATCTAGTGTGCCGGTTTTCATGCTCTCCCCCTTCCCCCGATTTAGCCACGGACCGCCGCTACGGAGGACTCCCAGGTAATTTAATGCATTTGGGGGGGGTGTTCGGGAGGGTGGGGGATTTAATTTAAAGGGTCGGGGGTGGGTTTTAGGGGGTTTTAGTGTGCCGGTTTTCCTGCCCTCCCCCTTCCCCCGATTTACGATTTTTTGACGATAAATCGGGGGAATTGGTATTGTATCATGGCCCTAACGATTTTTGACGATTTAAAATATATCGGACGATATTTTAAATCGTCAAAAAACGATTCACATCCCTAGTGCGTACATCTTGTCTCATGTTTGGTCACCAGTAATAGAAGTTCAACAAGTCCAATGTCCTGTCTTGGCCAGCGTGACCTCCAGACAGGGAATCGTGAGCAGACAGGGAATCGTGAGCCCAAATTAAGATCCTCTTTCGGAGACACTTTGGAACTACTGTCCTCCCCAGAGGACTCATGATCACAGCAGCTAAGTTGATCTTGGCGGGGTCCAAGATGTACTGGGGATGCTCCTCCTCCCCCTCTAGCTCTGTAGTTCGGGACAAGGCATCCACACAGATATTTTTGGATGCTGGATGGTAGCGAAGGGTAAAATCAATACAATTAAAGAAAAGAGACCACCGGGCTTGCCTAGGATTCAGCAGTTGTGCTTGACACAGGAACTCCAGGTTATTATGATCAGTGTAGACTCTGATAGGGTGAGTTGCTCCTTCTAGCCATTGCCTCCACTCCTCGAAGGCCAACTTAATTGCCAAGAGCTCCTTGTCCCCTATACTGTAGTTATATTCAGCTGGTGAGAATGTTTTGGAGAAATAGGAGCATAGGAGCAACTTGCCTGTGTCTGAGTGTTGGCTGAGTGTTGCTCCTACCGCGATGCTGGAAGTGTCTACTTCCACAATGAAAGGGCATTGCGGGTCTGGATGATACAAACAAGTGTCCAACAAGAAGGCTTGTTTTAAATCCTCAAAGGCCCAACAAGCTGTTTCAGGCCATTCCTTAGCATCTGCCCCTTTATGAGTCAGCGCGGTAAGGAGTGCAACTCTCAGCGAGTAATGAGGAATAAACTGCCTGTAGAAGTTCGCGAATCTGAGGAAACAATGTAAGGCTTTCACCTCCACGGGACGAGGCCAGTTTGTGATAGCTGAGACTTTCTCTGGATCCATGTGAAAACCAGTAGACGAAACGATGTAGCCCAAGAAGGGAAGCGACTCACACTCAAACATACATTTCTCTAGTTTTGCATACAGGTGATTATCTTTCAAGACTTGTAATACTTGCTTAACATGTTGGCGATGGGACTCCAGATCTCGAGAATAAATTAGAACATCATCCAGATACACTATGACGTAAGAGTGCAGCATCTCTCGCACCACCTCATTCATGAGATTTTGGAAGTCTGCCGGAGCATTACACAAGCCAAATGGCATTACCAAATATTCATAATGCCCATCTCTTGTGTTAAAGGCAGTCTTCCATTCGTCTCCAGGATGGATGCAAACTAGATTGTAGGCTCCCTGCAGATCGAGTTTGGTAAAGATTTTGGCCCCCTGCAGTCTGTCCAAGAGTTCAGGAATCAATGGAAGAGGGTACCGATCTCGCTTGGTAATGGCATTTAAGCCTCTGTAATCAATACATGCTCTAAGTGCATCATCCTTTTTCCCCACAAAGAAAAACTCCGCTCCAGCTGGTGACCGAGAGGGTTGGATAAATCCTTTAGCGAGGTTTTCAGAGATGTACTCGGACATTGTGCGTGTCTATGGCAGAGACAAAGGATACACCCTACCATGCGGCAGCGTGGTGCCTGGTAGTATGTCTATGGTACAGTCAAAGGGGCGATGATGTGGCAAAATCTCTGCTTTCTTTTCTGAGAAGACCTCCACAAATTCCATGTAGGGTGTAGGAGGCAAGACAGAAGTACTTATCATGGACACGACAGCAGGCCTTGGAACTTTGAGACAGTTGGAGAAGCAGAAGGAACTCCACTGAGCTATATGTAAGGAGTCCCAAAGAATTATGGGAGAATGTTGCTGCAACCACGGTAAACCCAGTACCACCGGGTGAACAGCCTTTTCCAAAATCAGGAAAAATATCTCCTCTGAATGCAGCGCTCCGTTCCTGAGAGTCAAAGGAGCTGTAGTGTCAGAAATATTCCCGGAGAGGACTGTACCATGGATATAAGTGATTTGTAGTGGGGGGCTCCAAGGGACAGTGGGTAACCGGAGCTGTTGCACCAAATCAGACAAGATAAAGTTTCCACCCGCTCCAGAGTCGATGAAGGCAAGAGTGTTAAATGACCCTCCTGGGTATTCTAGAGTCACTGGTACAGTACATCGAGGAGCAGAATTAACACAGCCTAGGAGTAGCTCCCCCAAACTGCTAGGCTTTGGTGTTTTCCGGACGCTCCTTGCTCTGGGCTAGAAAGTGGCCCTTGCTGCCACAGTATAGACACAAGCCCAATGCCCGGCGTCTTCGCCTCTCCTCCGCAGTCAATGGCGTGCGGCCCAACTGCATAGGTTCTTCAGCTGACAGTTCTGGGTGTGACATCCCCTGACTTGAGGGTGTCGTCATAGGCCTAGAGAAGACAGGTGCCAAAAGTATGGGGCAGCATAGCGATCGTCCCTCCTTTGTCCTTTGCTGGAGGTGACGGTCAATCCAGCCAGCTAAATCGATTACCTCGTTGAAGTTGTCAGGAATGTCTCTGGCAGCCAACTCGTCCTTGATACGACCTGACAAGTCTTCCAAAAAGACTCCCGCAGGCTGTCATCACGCCAGCCTACCTCCATCATGAGAGTGTGAAACTCGATAGCGTAGTCTGCCAGGGACCGAGATCCCTGTCTTAGCTGTAATAGCTCTGACGTAGCTGTATGCAGGTGTTCGGGTTCATCGAAGGCTTGCTTGAAATTGAGAACAAACTGCTGTAGGTTATTCAACAATGGATCCTGGCGTTCCCACATTGGTGAAGACAAACTCAACACCTTCCCCTCCAGCAATGACAGAATATAGGCTACCTTCATCGAATTCAACGGGAATTGACCAGGAAGTAGCGAGAACCATATGTAGCACTGGTTCAAGAATCCCCGGCAGCCCTTGGCATCGCCCGCATAGCAGGAGGGGGCAGGGAGCTGAGTGGGCACAGTTATGCTTACTGTGGGAACCAGAGGATGCACCGGTGATGGTTCTGGCAGGGTGGCATCCAGCCAATTTGCCAATCATTCAACGGTGGCAGCCAGAATGTCAAGGCAGTGTTGCTGCTGCTGCAGTCGTTGGGCCATCCCGGAAAAGGCTTGCAGTCAGGAAATGTCCGCCGGGTCCATGGCCTTGCAAACTGTTGCGAACAGAATGGTGGACCAGCCTAGCGGAGTGCGCTGATTGGAAGAGAGAGCTCCGCGGAGATGGATCAGGCTGGGAGGCGGAACCATGACAGAGGCAGAGGTGGAGTCTTCACCCTGGAAGTCCGAGATCCCCCCCAGATAAGCCCGTGAGGATCCGGACCACTGGGATTTAGGTGACGGCAGCAAGACGAGACGAGAAGACAAGCCAGAAGTTGAGGCAGGCAGCAGACACGGGGAATTGGAAGCGGAACCGGAGTCAGGAACCAGAAGAAGCAAAGCAAGGAGAATCTGGAAGCGGAGCGGGATTAGGAGCAGCAGGATCCAGATCAGGAATGGCAGGATCAGGATCAGGAACAGCAGGATCAGGATCAGGAACAGCGAGACCAGGATCAGGAACAGCGAGACCAGGATCAGGATCAGGAACAGGAACAGCAACTCGACACTCAGAAAACTGAGGAAACTCGTTGCAAGGCAATTCCCCTAGACAGACACTGGCCTTAAGTATTCTGCCGGCATCTGACATCATCTAGGGGGCTGGCCGGAGCTTCCTGTGGGGGCAGACACGGGGAAGACGAGGTTCTCCCTCACGCTTGCGTGTCCAGGGGGGGGGGGGGGGGGGGCAGAGTCCAGATCGGGGCTCGGTGGTGTCTCCCTCATGGCGACGCCACTGCAGAGAGGCCTGGTAGGCCTGAGAAACGCCGAGCCCTGTTGCCCTAGCGACCGGGACCGCAACAAAAGTTCACTGCTGGCTTTGAGTATTGCACTTTTGACAGCCCTATCTTTGCTCTTGCTCAGCTAACACCAGCCTTCAATAGTTTTCCCGCCTTTTACTCCTGCTTCAAAACAAGAGGGAGAGGAACAGGAGGTGGTGAAACATTCTCTCCCAATTTTAATTTCTTATGGCTTAGGCTGGCTTCCACTCCTGGCTTTCTTTGGCTAAAAAAGTTTTTTTTTAAATTTCAGGGCAAGAATCCCTTTTTTCTGAGAGTTAAAGAAAATGCTAGTAGTACTACTTGTATTTTTTACAAGCTGGGCTGGCTCTGTAGCACCACCAAATTCTCTACCCTTGCCTTTCCTCACAGTGGTATGATGGAATTTTAAGATCTTAATGGTAATGTTTGGATACCTGTCAGGTACTTGTGTCCTGGACTGGCCATTGTTGGAAACAGGATCTGGGCTTGATGGACCCTTGGTCTGACCTAGTATGGCAACTTCTTATGTTGTTATGAATTTTGACATCACAATATAATTTATTGATACTATACCAGCATTCACAGTGCCACTCTAGTACTGAATGAGACTGTTACACACACGTGATTGAATTCATGTTAGTGCTAAGCAAGCACTTCTGACTTCCAAAACATTAGCAGCTTGCTAGTACACAAACTCAGTCTTTGAGTTTCCATGGCTATCATTTACAGTGTATGCAAAAATGTCTGTCACACATACCCACAGAGACACATATACAATGTATGTTTGGCATTGCTGACTGATTCTTTTTGCACACATAAAAAATTGTTACAAATAGAATAAACAAAAGCTGGCAAGGTTGTGCTTCTCCACGTCAGTCTGTCTGCGGATAAACTGAATGCGCTGTATCAGAGAGACAAAAACATCAGTCTTAACTGACACTGCTTCAATCTCTACTTTACTGCTACCATGACTCTCAGAAAGCTGTGCCACTGCCTTTGTCTTTCATACAGGCCGATTCAGTAAAGTCCGCGGGAGAGCGGACGAACGCTCGCTCTCCCTTGCCGGTGCGCGCGATGCAGTATTCAAATTAGGTGGCGCGGTAGAAACGGGAAAAAGGAGGTGCTAGGAACACTAGCGCGTCCCTAGCGCCTCCTTTTTGACAGGAGCGGCAGCTGTCAGCGGGTTTGACAGCCGACGCTCAATTTTGCCAGCGTCGGTTCTCGAGCCCGCTGACATCTATGGGCTCGGAAACCGGACGCCGGCAAAATTGAGCGTCCGGTTTTTGGCCCAACAGCCGTGGGCCGAATTCAATTTTTTTTTTTTTTTACTTTTTTTACTCTTCGAGACCTCCGACTTAATATCACCATGATATTAAGTTGGAGGGTGCTGGAAGAAATTAGCGCCTACCTTTGGGTAGGCGCTAATTTCTGAAAGTAAAATGTGCGGCTTGGCTGCACATTTTACTTTCTGTATCCCACGCACATACCTAATAGCACCCTCAACATGCATTTGCATGTTGAGGGTGCTATTAGGTTGGACGCGCATTTTCCTCCCCTTACTGAATACACTGGTATTTATAGCTCCCCTTACTGAATATACTGGTAGTTATACCTCTATAGGAGGCCCACCTAGTTACTCGAGGTGAGGTTTAGGTATTAGTGTATGAGGTTAGGGGCCACTTTAGAGAGTCCGTCAAGCTAGCTTGAGAGAATATTGTACAAATCTCATCTTTATGTGAGTTTCCTCACTCTGAAGGACCTCAAATCTTCACAAGAGTGTACTGTTCTGTTCAATCACTCTGAATGTCAAAGTGGCCCCTAACCCCATACACTAATACCTAAACCTCACCTCGAGTAACTAGGTGGGCCTCCTATAGAGGTATAAATAACTAACTACTATGAGGGCCTTATAGCTAGTCTCTCTCTTTCTCTCTCCTTCTCGCTCTCTCTCCTTCTCTCTCTCTCTCTATTGTGGCACTTATCACAAAAAGGTTATCACACTCAGTGGTAATAGCTATGTGAAACACTAAGATAGTGCACTTTGCAATAAATAAGGTATTACCATAAAACACCACCCTATTGCATGCGATAGTTTGATGAATTCTGGTCTAACAATGATGATAGATAAAAACCAAATAGTCTGTGTGGCTTATGGTAGTAACTGCTGCCCCATAGGGGTGTGCATTCAGTCCCTATGCATTGGCAATCCGCAACGGATGTTGCCATATTCGTTGTATTCTTGGGGAAGCGAAACGTATCGTGATTCCCCACGAATACACGAATCTTCGCCAAATTATTCGGCCGCCTAAATAAATCAATTTAAATTAACCCCCCACCCTCCTGACCTCCCCCCCCAAGACTTACCAAAACTACATGGTGGTCCAGCGAAGGGTCCGGGAGCCATCCCCTGCACTCTCACACCCTCAGTGACGGTTTTATCATGGCGCCAATAGCCTTTGACCTACTATGTCACAGGGGCTACCGGTGCCATTGGTCAGCCCCGGTCACATGGCCATCGGTGCCATCTTTTGCTCCTACCATTTGACAGGGGGTGACCAATGGCACCAGTAGCCCCTGTGACATAGTATGGGCAAAGGCTATCGGCGCCATTTTGATTACTGGCAGCCGATAGCCCGAGGGCAGGAGATCACTCCGGGACCCCCGTTGGACCCCCAGGGACTTTTGGCCAGCTTGGGGAGCCTCCTGACCTCCACAAGACTTGCCAAAAGTCCAGCGGGAGTCCGGGAGCGACCTCCTGCACTCTGGCCGTCAGATGCCAGTACTCAAAATGGCACCAATCGCCTTTGCCCTCACTATGTCACAGGGACTGACGGTTGACCCCTGTGACATAGTGAGGGCAAAGGCGATCAGCTGCCAGTATTCAAAATGGCACCGATCACATTTGCCCTCACTATGTCACAGGGGCTGACCATCGGTCCTTGTGACATAGTGAGGGCAAAGGCGATCGGTGCCATTTTAAGTACTGGCATCCAAAGGCCGGAGTGCAGGAGGTCGCTCCCGGACCCTGCTGGACTTTTGGCAAGTCTTGTGGGGGTCAGGAGACCCCGCCGAACCTGGCCAAAAGTCCCTGGGGGTCCAACGGGGGTCCCGGAGTGATCTCCTACCCTCGGGCCATCGGCTGCCAGTAATCAAAATGGCACCGATAGCCTTCGCCCATACTATATCACAGGGGCTACCGGTGCCATTGGTCAACCTCTGTCACATGGTAGGAGCACAAGATGGTGCTGATGGCCATTTGACAGGGGCTGACCAATGGCATCGGTAGCCCCTATGACATAGTAGGTCAAAGGCTATCGGCGCCATGATGAAACCGGCACTGAGGGTGTGAGAGTGCAGGGGATGGGTCCCGGACCACCAGGGAGTTTTGGTAAGTCTTGGGAGGGGGTCAGGAGGGTGTGGGGTTGTAGTTAATTTTAATTTTAGCTGGGACACAAATAGAAATCGCTGTATTAACGCATCGGGGCACCATACAGCCGAATGCAAAGTATCTGCTCCCAGACGAATCCGAATCCCAAATGCAACATATGGCGTCCCTCTGCATATCCCTACTGCCCCATGCAATCTGTTAAAAGTAATAAGATCTTCTGAAAATAGGTGCAGAGCTGTTATTGAGTATCAGCCTCATGGACTAAGCTACAAACTAAAGGACCTGATTTACTAAGCTTTATTCCCATAGACACAGAATGGGAGAGGTGCATCAGGACCTAGGTGATGAAAGCTTTCCCTGCTTTGAATTTATTTTTCTATGTGTCCATTCATCCCCGATGTGCCATCTTTGTATTTGTATTGTATTTGTATTGTATTGCATACAGGAATTCCGGTATATAAAATTAAAAATAAAATCTTCATTTATCAGAATTCTGTTTGTAATCATTTCATTTCAAATGTTTCAAGGGGTCTTAATATCTTCTCATACTGCAATCTATTCTGAAAATCCACAATGAGAAAAGGAATGCCCATAATTATTTAGGTTTTTTTTCTTTGCACACTTAGAAGCTAATTTTAAAAGGCCTTCGCATGCTGAATTGGGGAGATATGTGAGTGGCTGGGCTGCACGTGTGCCGCACGGATTTTCACAGGCCCGCAGCTACACACATATTGATGGGGTCTGGGTGGGGCATGGGCAAGCCAGGATAGAGCCATTAAGGCACTGTCCCGCTGAAGCGTGCACCAGCAATGACGGACATGCAGAACTTGCTCCTGCTCTGGAATGCGGTTAAGTAAAAACGGTATAGGGTTTTAGGGGTCGAGGCGGATAGGGTAAAAGAGAGGCAGGTTAGGTAGGGGCTTTAGGTAGTCTGTTCCTTTTACTGGAGAGGAGTGGGAGAGAACAGGGAAAAGAGCCTATCGCGTCCCTGCACGCATCTACTAAAATCCCCCACTTATATGATCAAAACAGGATTCGCACACATATGTGTACACTGATATAAAATTATGTGCACATGTGCAAGTGGGGAACAGATTTTATAACGTATGTGTTGACGCGTGCATGTTACAAAATCAGTGTGTCCATATGTGCGCAGTGTGTCCATATGTGTGCAGTGTGTGACACATATGTGTCCATATGTGTCACACACTGCACACACGTGGACGCCCACAAGCGAGTCTTAAAATCCTCATTTTAGCATTTCCAGCTGGAAGAGTTTTCCCATGGGAGCTCAATTTGTGCTTTCAACTGAAGGTCCTATTTGATAGAAAACATAAATAAAAACACCCAAAAGGGCAAATTATATGCAAATAGAAAAGCTGCAACAAATGCAAAAACTGTGCTGGTTGTCCTATGAGTCCAGTTGCTGAGGGAAGTTGCTTTCCCATTCCTTAAATTCAGGTACCTCCACCGTGTTGCTCTCTATCACACACTGTTTGTGTTTATGTCCACGAAAGGATATATCCGCTATACTGTAAATGTCTTCCGCATTTCAAGAATGTATTCATTTGATTCAAGAGCATAGTCATTTGACTATGTTGTCATTTAATTATAAAAGAAATATCTGACATCCTGAATAGACGATTGGGACAATTACTGACCAATATCCAACCTGCCTTTCATTGCTAAAGTCCTAGAAAAGCAGTGTTAACACAATTAGAGAATCATCTAAAAGACAATAATAATCCATACCCAATCCAATTCAGATTCAGAAAAAATTGCTCAGCTGAAACTCTACTGATTCGCATGCTGAATTGGGGAGATATGTGAGTGGCTGGGCTGCACGTGTGCCGCACGGATTTTCACAGGCCCGCAGCTACACACATATTGATGGGGTCTGGGTGGGGCATGGGCAAGCCAGGATAGAGCCATTAAGGCACTGTCCCGCTGAAGCGTGCACCAGCAATGACGGACATGCAGAACTTGCTCCTGCTCTGGAATGCGGTTAAGTAAAAACGGTATAGGGTTTTAGGGGTCGAGGCGGATAGGGTAAAAGAGAGGCAGGTTAGGTAGGGGCTTTAGGTAGTCTGTTCCTTTTACTGGAGAGGAGTGGGAGAGAACAGGGAAAAGAGCCTATCGCGTCCCTGCACGCATCTACTAAAATCCCCCACTTATATGATCAAAACAGGATTCGCACACATATGTGTACACTGATATAAAATTATGTGCACATGTGCAAGTGGGGAACAGATTTTATAACGTATGTGTTGACGCGTGCATGTTACAAAATCAGTGTGTCCATATGTGCGCAGTGTGTCCATATGTGTGCAGTGTGTGACACATATGTGTCCATATGTGTCACACACTGCACACACGTGGACGCCCACAAGCGAGTCTTAAAATCCTCATTTTAGCATTTCCAGCTGGAAGAGTTTTCCCATGGGAGCTCAATTTGTGCTTTCAACTGAAGGTCCTATTTGATAGAAAACATAAATAAAAACACCCAAAAGGGCAAATTATATGCAAATAGAAAAGCTGCAACAAATGCAAAAACTGTGCTGGTTGTCCTATGAGTCCAGTTGCTGAGGGAAGTTGCTTTCCCATACTTTAAATTCAGGTACCTCCACCGTGTTGCTCTCTATCACACACTGTTTGTGTTTATGTCCACGAAAGGATATATCCGCTATACTGTAAATGTCTTCCGCATTTCAAGAATGTATTCATTTGATTCAAGAGCATAGTCATTTGACTATGTTGTCATTTAATTATAAAAGAAATATCTGACATCCTGAATAGACGATTGGGACAATTACTGACCAATATCCAACCTGCCTTTCATTGCTAAAGTCCTAGAAAAGCAGTGTTAACACAATTAGAGAATCATCTAAAAGACAATAATAATCCATACCCAATCCAATTCAGATTCAGAAAAAATTGCTCAGCTGAAACTCTACTGATTTCCATAGCCGACCCTGTACTACAGGGATTTGGCAACAATGAATCATATATCCTGGTACTAATTGATCTTACAGCAGCATTCGAAACAATGGACCACACCCTGCTATGCCACCAACTGAGAGAAATTGAAAATGTTAACAAATGGTTCTCCTCCTTCCTAAAAGACAAGACATTGAAAGTCAAACTGGAAAAACAATTATCTGACATCTTCCCAATTGATACAAATGTCCTCCAAGGTTCAGCTCTCTCGGCCACTCTATTCAACATTTGTTGCCAACATCCACCTTACCAGCAAACCTAGGAATAAAATTCTTCCTATATGCAGATGACATTCAATTCTATATCCCTTTCGACAAAACTTTTGAAAAAACTGCATCATCTCTGTGTTGTGCTTGACCTTGGGAGGCCTTGCATACTGTTGTGTTGGGACCGCTAGCAGAGCAATCCCATCTTGAGGGGATTGTGTGCCCTTGGGCCTTGGCACGACCCCAGAAGACTCCAAGACAGCACTGAGGGTTGAAGAGACGTGTGCCAGCATGGGTGAAGACTAAGTCTGGCCCTCTGCCAGACCTGCATGCTTCTGGAAGACCAACAATGCAATGTTGGTTATTGAACAGTTCTCCAACTGTTCCCAGCCCTTTCGGACCTGCCGCTGAGTATCGGCAAGAAGCAACAGGACGGACTGAGGATGAGGGCAGACAGAGGCCTTGTGACACAGAAGACTCAAAACATGGACATGAAGACTCTGGATGTGGACAGGGAGCTTGGAAGACTCTAGACAAGATGAGGAGCTTGGAAGACTCTAGACAAGATGAGGAACTTGGAAGACTCTGGATGAGACGAGAAGCTTGGAAGGTTCAGACATTGGCACTGTATCTCAGGGTGCTCTACACAGTCCACCGATACGGGCGGACCCAATGGGCTGGTCACGGACAACCCTATCCCACTGCGCGCCCTACTCAACCTGAAGAGGCTGCTCATGGACCACATGGAGATCAGGACAAGCACAGGAAGGAATCCAGCTGAGAAGAAACTCCAATGACGAAAACAGGAACCGACGAGACAGATTTACCCCAACAAGATGTCATCTGGAGAATCAAAGGAGCTGGAGGGTCAGGAGGACTCGGAACCTCGGAACATCAGGAAGCGGAACATCAGGGGGCCTGGAGCATCAGGAAGTGAAACATCAGGAAGCCTGGACTAGGAACCTCGGAACATGAAGACATGGAACATCAGGAAACCACGAAGACTCAGGAAGCAAGACAAGACATGGAGCTCCTACGAAGAATGAAGACCTGACAGAGCGCTGGAAGAAGAGACTTCCAGGATCAAAGAACTCCAATGCAAGGCCAAACAGGAATGCTGAAGAAGCCTTTTTATAGGGCCGAACCAGGGAAATTGGGTGGAGCAGACTTCCGGTGGGGCCAGGAGAACTCCACCTATGCTGCCCCTTTAAGAAGGGGAAGGCCGCCCTTAGGAAGGGGGCAGGACCTTGGAGAGTGGCCATGCTGCAGCTGAAGATGCTGAAGGCAGGCATAAGGAAGACTTGTGGCTCCTTGCTGCGAGGGACAAGAGGCAGGCTCCAACAGTGAGGGACAAGAGGCAGGCTCCAACGGTGGCGGGTCCCTGCTGCTGGAAGGCAGGCTGGCTCGCGGCTCCCTGCCGTGAGTGAAGACCCAAACGCAGCAGTCTGGGCCGTGGCAGCACGGTGGCAGAGCAGCCTACAGGCCGCTTGGAAGGTAAGCAGGGTCCATGGCGGCAGTGTCCAGCCACATCAGGCAGCGCAGCACAGGACAGAGGTGAGAGGCCTGTTCGCGAGGTAAACTCCGTGGGCAGGAATCATAACAGTACCCCCTCCTCAAAGAGACCCTCCTCAAGCCTCAAATCAACAGCTTGGAGAGAACGAAGGTATCAGTCCATAATGACAGAGGGGAATCAAGGGTCCAAAAATGGAAGATGGCAATCCGGGGACTGGAACGAAGCAAAAGCAAAAAACTGCAGAAATGCAAGAAGAGACAAGCCACAAAAGACAAGCAACAGCCAACAAGAAATGAGGAAAAGAGCAAAAAAAACAGCACAAGAGAGCAAAAAACAGCACAAACGAGACAAAAACAGCATAAACAAGACAAAAAGACAAAACAACACAAGAAACAGAACAGTGAACAGCACAAACAAGCGAACAGCAGGACAAAAACAGCACAACAAGCAACAAGCTAACAACACAAACGCGACAGGCAAGCAACGCCAAAGAACACAAACAAGAAACAAAACAAACAGCAACAAGCAACCTAAAGAACAAACCAGCACAAACAAATGGAAAACAGCACAAAGAAGCAAAACAGCACAAAGAAGCAAAACAGCACAACAGCACAAAGACTCTCAAAAAACACAAGAAACCAGACGAAAAGCACTTCAGGAAATACCTGGGAGGGACCCAGGGTGGGAACAACAGGAACCAGCAAACCAGGTGGGGTGCAGGCGCCTCCTGCAGGTCATAAAAAACCCCAACCTGGAAAAAGGTGGAAACAAATGTCTGGATGCAGGTGCCTCCTGGAGGTCGTGAAATCCAGACAGCTGGCACCTCCAGCAGGTTGTAGAAGAAAGACCTGAACCAAAAAAAAACTTTGGTCCAAATACAAGTCCAGGAATAAACTCAAGACGAAGACTCTGAAGCAAAACTCCAGGAAAAAGGCAAGCCCCATCACAGGAACACATTCACTGGACACATGGCCTTGCATTCTGTTAAGTTTGGGAATGCTAGGAGAGCAATCCCAACTTGAGGGGATTGTGTGCCCTTGTGCCTCGGCACGACCACAGACGAATCTAAGACAGCACCGAGGGTTGGCGAGACTTGTCCCAGCATGGGTGAAGACAAAGTCTGACCCTCTGTCGGACCTGCATGCTTCTGGAAGCCAACAACACGATGTTGGTATTTGAACAGTCCTCTGACCGGCATTCCCAGACCTTTTCAGACCTGCTGCTGGGTATCAGCAAGAAGCAGCAGGCCGGACTGAGGATGAGGGCAGACGGAGGCCTTGTGACACAGAAAACTCAAGTCATGGATGAGAAGACTCTGGATGTGGACAAGGAACTTGGAAGGCTCTGGACAAGACGAGGAACTTGGAAGACTCTGGAAGAGACGAGGAACTTGGAAGACTCTGGATGAGACGAGAAGCTTGGAAGACTCTGGATGTAGCGAGAAACTTGGAAGACTCTGGACGAGACGAGAAACTTGGAAGGTTCAGACATTGGTACTGTCTCTCAGGGCACCCTACACAGCCCACCGACATGGGCGGACCCAATGGACTGGACATGGACCACCCTGTCCCACTGCATGCTCTACACAACCTGAAGAGGCTGGTCACGGACCATGTGGAGAGCGAGACAAGCGCAGGAAGGGAATCCAGCTGAGAAGAAACTCCAATGACGAAAACAGGAACCAACGAGACAGATTTACCCCAATAAGATGTCATCTGGAGAACCAAAGGAGCTGGAGGGTCAGGAGGACTCGGAACAAGCGATGGAGGAACGGATCCTAGGAACATCAGGAAGTAGAACATCAGGAGGCCTGGAATATCAGGAAGTGAAACATCAGGAAGACTGAACTAGGAACCTCGGAACATGAAGACGTGGAACATCAGGAAACCATGAAGACTCAGGAAGCAAGACATGACATGGAGCTCAAACGAAGAACGAAGACCTGACGGAGCACTGGAAGACGAGACTTCCAGGAGCGAAGAACTCCAATGTAAGGCCAAACAGGAATGCTCAAGAAGCCCTTTTATAGGGCTGAACCAGGAAACCGGGTGGAGCTGACTTCCGGTGGGGCCAGGAGGACTCCACCTACGCTGCCTCTTTAAGAAGGGGAAGAAGACGTGGGCCTGCCCCTTAGAAAGGGGGCAGGACCTTGGAGAGCGGCCATACTGCTGATGAAGATTCTGAAGGCAGGCAGCAGGCTGGCTCGCGGCTCCCTGCCGAGAGTGAAGGCCCAAATGCGGCGGTCCAGGCCGTGTCAGCGAGGCAGCAGAGGTGGCTTCCAGGCCGCTTGGAAGGTAAGCAGGATCCGCAGCTCCTGCTGCAATGAAGGCCCGACTTCGGTGGCGACAAGCCGCATCAGGCAGCGCAGCACAGGACGGAGGTGAGAGGCCTGCTCGTGGGGGAAATACCGCGGGCAGGAATCATAACATTCTGTCAACATACATGAAGGAAATACAACAAAAACTATCTCAACTGAAACTAACTCTAAACCCCCCAAAAAACTGAAATTGTGTGGTTAAAGAGAGACACAACAATAATCAAACCACCAACACTAGACCTAAGAAGTATTAATGTTGCTTCCTCAGATCAAATACGGGACCTAGGAATAATATCAACGAGAACTTCACTATGAACAGCCATATAAGCAAATTAATAAAACAGGATACACCAAGCTGAGAATACTTCACATCTAATGCAAATAAGGGATTAAGTGTTTTCCATTGCAGGCCCCAAGTTGTGGAACTCCCAGAATCATTACACCAGTTAACAGACAGAATTTCAAACGTGAACTGAAAACATGGCTCTTTAGAAAAGCTTATGATTTAACATAAAATTCCAATATACTGATAATCTCTCAACATCAGAGAGGCAAGATGGCTGCCGAGAAGGAAGCTGCATCAGATCACTCGCTGCGAGGCTTTTGCCTGTTATTAAATTTCCTCAATATGCCACACTCTAAAAGGAAGGGGAGATTAAGAGGAGTGAATGGCAACTCACCCTCTGTTGATCCCAAATAGCCCTGCATCGAGGGGTTCTTTGCAGGAGCTACAACATTGTCGCTGGAGAGTTTGGTTGCTGGGGGGGGGGGGGGGTATTTAAACAGTGGAGCATACGCCATCCCCTCTGACCCATGACATCATTTTGAGCCCCGGGGAACTGAACAGGCCTGCTCACCCAGGAAGAGCTGGAATGGCTCCTCCTGCCTTGGAGGTTGTGGGAACCCCCCTGGTGTTGATCCAGGGTGAAAGAGGACCTAACAGCCAGAGTGAGAGCCCGAAGGGGATTCGGGGACTGAGAGGAGAGAGAGGAATGAGTCCTGGAGGAGACATGGAGGGATCTGACCCAGGTCCCCCATTGGAAGAACAGCATGTAACATGATTTCATCGCAAGGTACGGGGTGAGCATGAGCACCAGTGTTGAAGCAGGAGAAAGACAACTTAATGCTCTAACTGCAGGCTTTATTTCATCATGACCTGAAATTATAACTTTAGAGGGGATTTGGACTGTACTGAAATCAATTGAATCTTCAATAATAACTTTGTCTCAAATAACGCTGGAAACAAAAAATCAGTCTGTTCTAAATAATAATTTAATTTCCTCCTTTAACAAGAAAGTAGAAGAAATAGAAAAAAGGATTACCACTACTGATATTATTCAACATTATGGACATCAAATCTGAATTTATCCAGACATGATTAAAGTTACTCAAACAAGTCAAAAAAATGTTCTTATGATGCGATCTGATATACTTCAACTTGGGGCCCGAATTATGCTAAGATATCCGTGTATATGCTGTGTAAGACATTTAAATGTTAATTATGTGCTTCAGGAGCCTGAGCAACTTAGAGCTTTTTTAATTGCACGTACCTGAGAAGCATCCACTACTGGTTTGGCATAAGTAATATGTTTTAACACTACTCGACATAACCTGTTTTTCCTTATATTATTGAATTACCTGTAGGATGCTCTTATTTCTGCCTCTCCTAATTTCCTATATTTTAGATGCAGATAATTCCTAATATCAATAGTGTATAGTTATATTCCATTTATCTCGATATATTTCCTGTAAAAGCATCAAATTTTCTGTACAAGATTTGTATTCTTGGGTAAAATTCAATAATTTGAAAAATAAAGAATTATAAAATATAACCTCAACGTTAGAACAAGAGACAATGGCAGTGAAGTGAGCAATAAGTAATGTATGATGTAAAGGGTATAGGTAGTAGAATTAGAATCTTCATTTGCTGTAATGCTGACTTTTAAAATGTACTAATATGAAGTCTATAAATCTGCTGTCATGTTGACCAAGAATATGTATGAATATTGAACAAGTACATAAAACTGCTATGATGTAGACCCAAATTATGAATGATGGCACATACTATGATTGTCATCCAAGAATATGAACAATGATTTTGTAAACCATTGTGATCTTATTCTGGAATGACAGTATAAAAAACGCCTACATAAAATAAATAAATAAATGTCTGTGAAAGGGACCTGTGGGGCTTATTTTCAGCCTGCAGCTAAAAGCCCAATTTAGCTGCTCAGATTTTGAGAAATTAAATTAAGATCAGTTCCAGTCAACCCTTGGCTGCTTAGCTTGTTGCTGAAAATGAGCTTAAATATAGGATCCCAGATTTAGGACTACTATTGCAGTGCCTAGATCAGAGGGAAAGCATCTCTGGTCCTCATGTGTCACAAGCCAGTTAGGTTTTTCAAGATATCTACACTGAATATTTGTGAGATGCATTTGAAATCACTGTTTCCATTACATGCAAATGCACCTCATGTATATACTGTTGAAGATGTGGACCCTTGAGCCAGAGCGAGAGATGTTGACCGCTCGAGGAAATCCCTCAGTGGGACTCATGTCTGGGAGGTGGCAAAAGCGAGAAGAGGACTCACAAGAACTGTTCCGAAGAATCAAGCAGGACGGCCCTCCAAGGAGCGGATAGCCTATGAATGCGGAAGAGCCCCCGACAAGCGGGTACTCAGAGCATTCACCCAGCAAGATAGGAACCAACCTCTCGAAGAGACAGTGTAGTCCAGGCAGAAGGTCCGGGGCATGCAGCGAAGAGACGAACAGACGGTCACAGGAAGATGCTGGAGGTATGAAGACACAGAAGACACTGGAGGCATGAAGACACAGGGGAAGCTGGAGGCATGAAGACACAGAAGACGCAGGAGACATGAAGACACAGGAGATGCTGGAGGCACAGCACCGAAGCACAGGGAATGCAGCCTAGAAGCAACAGAGGAAGTCTGTTGCAAAGACCAAGAAAGAAAGCAGCTGCAGGGTTTAAATACCCCTCCTGTGGAGACGTCATAATCCGGAGCCGGCTCAGCTCTCCCACCGCGGTTCCTTTAAGAAGCAGGACCTCCCGCGCATGCACAGGTCGAGGGAGGCCCCGATGCCAGCCGGGAGAGAGACGCTGTTGTCACCATGGGGCCTGGCGTCCCAGCATGGGAAGGAGGCTGCCGCCACAGCGATAAGGTAGAGAGGGTTGGCCATGCTGGCCAGGCACGGCCAAATGCGGCAGATGCCTGCGCTGGCCATGCACAGCCAGATGTGGCAGATGCCCGCACTAGCCAGGTGCAGCCAGACGCAGCAGCCCTAACACTACCCCCCTCTTATTTATTTCTTATTTATTTAAACATTTTTCTATACCATCGTTAAGTTAAATACCATCAAAATGGTTTACAGAAGGGCACGATAAAGAGAAATATGGATGGTATAGATTACAAATTACTCGTGTGCCATCATAGTACGGTAACAATGTAAAATAATAAACTAGGTGTGTAATTAAACCTGATTGTTAGGAAAAAATTAGGCAGTTTGATTTTAACATTAATATGCTTATGTAGGTTACTAAAAACTTCTAGCTTGGTGCATCCTTATCGCTCAACTATTTTTCTCCTTTTCTTTATCTTTATAAAATGCTTGTTTAAAAAGCCAGGTTTTCAGAATAGTTTTGAATAATTTTAGATTTGTCTGTAGTCTTATTTCGAGTGGCATGGAGTTCCATAGGACAGGTCCAGCCAGCGACAGTGCTCTTTCCCTTACTTGCGTGAGATGTGCTGATTTGACAGAGGGGACAGTTAGTAGAGCTTTATTTGCAGATCTCAGGTTTCTTTGTGGTACATGCACGCGCAGTGCCGTGTTAAGCCAGTCGGCTTTATCATCGTGGGTTAGTTTATGGATTATACAAAGTGCTTTATATTGTATTCTTTGTTCATTTGGAAGCCAGTGGAGTTCAGCAAGTGTTCCTGTAATATGGTCACTCTTTTTTTTTTTGCCTGTCAAAACTCTGGCAGTGGAATTTTGCAATATTTGCAGAGGCCGAATTGTAGATTGAGGTAGTCCTAACAGCAGGGAGTTACAATAATCTGTGCTAGCGAATATCATTGCTTGTAGAACTGTGCGAAAATTGTTAATCGTTAATAGAGGTTTTAGTCTTCTTAGGATCATTAGTTTTGCATAACCTTCTTTTATTTTCTGTGAGATGTGTTGTTTCATGTTTAGCTCAGGGTCAAATATTACTCCTAGATTCCTAACTTTTGTTGCTAACTCGGTGGTTTGAATATTTTTGATTGTGAATGTTGGTTGTGTGTGGTGAGTGTTTTTATGTTCAAGATGTAAGAATTCAGTTTTTTCAATGTTTATAACCAATTCCATCTGGTTTAGGAGCTGTTTGATTATTTCTAGGTACATATTGGCTAGTTTCATTGTTTCTTCAATGGTGTTTGGAATGGGTAACAGTAATTGTATATCATCTGCATAAATGTAATGTACGATTCCCAGTCCTGCTAGTAAGTGACATACTGGGAGGAGGTAGATGTTAAAGTGTGTTGCATATAGGGCTGATCCCTGTGGGACACCAGTTAGCAGTTTGACTTTGTCTGAAAGTGCATTTTTTATTTGTACCGGAAAACATCTATTGTTTAAGTATAACTCGAACCATTTTAGTGTTTTGTTAGTGAGTCCTATTTCTTTCAGTCTATTGATTAGTATTCTGTGATTTACAGTGTCAAATGCTGCAGAGAGATCTAATAGAACCAGAATGTAGTGTGTTCCTGTATCGAATCCTCTTAAGATATTGTCTGATAGAGCTAATAGCAATGTTTCTGTACTGTAGTGTTTGCGGAATCCATGTTGTGCTGGATATAGTATGTTGTTATTTTCAAGGTAGTTAGATAGTTGTTTTTGAACTGATTTTACGATTAGTTTGGCTATTAGGGGTAAGTTGGAGACTGGTCTGTAGTTGCTAAGATTTAAGGGGTCAAGGTTCTTTTTCTTAATAATTGGCTTGATTATGGCTCCTTTCAAGGTATCCGGCATTACTCCTTCGTCTAGTGAGTGGTTGATGATTTTAGATAGATCTTAGAAGGGCCAGGCTTGTCAGGGTGTGTACGATGGAAGTCTTGAAGCAAGGATTTATCCAAGATGTTCGAGGAGGGTTCCCATGAATTCTCCTCATCACCAAAACCCTCCCAGGCAATTAGATACTCCCAACGCCTATGACGTCATTGGATATCCAGGAACTCCCGGACTTGGTAGATTGGATCATCATCTGAAGCTTTTTCTGGAGGGTTAGGTGATATGGTATGGTAGGAAGACAGCACCAATGGTTTTAACAAAGATACATGGAAGGAATTGTGTATTCGGAGGCTAGAGGGAAGTCTTCGGTGATAGGTCACTGGACCCAAGCATTCAGAAATCGAAAAAGGACCAATGTATTTTGGTGCCAGCCACATAGATGGAACCTGAAGGTGGATGCGACGGGTGCTGAGCCAAACACTGTCTCCTGAGTTAGAGGGGAGCTGGCCGTAGGAATTTATCATATATGCACTTGGCGGTGTCAGCAGCTTTAATCAAGTTGGGGTTGGTAGTCTCCCATAGTTTGTGCATCTGTTCAGCTGTAAGTTGGGCTGTGGGAGAGGGCACTGACAGAGGTAGTGGTAGTGGAGGTTTCGGATGCCTTCCGTAAACCACCTGAAATGGAGATGACCCTGTAGCAGAATGAACATGGGAGTTTGGGAAAACTCTGCCCAAGGCAAGAGGGAAGACCAATCATCTTGGCGGCTTCCTACAAAGGAAGGTCTTCAATCCCCAGTTAATTCGCTCGGCTTACCCGTTACCCTGTGGGTGGAAGGCAGTGGTAAAATCCAAATGCACTCCAAACTTCTTGCAAAAGGCCCGCCAGAACTTGGCCGTAAACTAAGGGCCACGTTCAGAAGCAATATGTAAGGGAAAACCATGCAATTGGAATATGTGTGTCGTAAAGAGTCGTGCTAACTCTGGAGATGAAGGTAACTTTGGTAAGGGAATAAAGTGTGCCATCTTGGACAATCTGTCAATCACTACCCAGATTACATGATTACCAGAAGAGATAGGTAGATCGACCACAAAATCCATAGAAATGTGTGTCCAGGGCTCCCGAGGAGCCAGGAGAGGTTGGAGTAACCCCCATGGCCCACCAGACAATGGCTTTTGCTGTGCGCACGTTGGGCAGGAATCTACATAGACTCTTACATCATGAGCCATCCGAGGCCAACAATAATATCAGGAAAGTAGCTTCAGGATTCGGGCTCTGCCCGGGTACACAGTAGTAAGGGAGACTTGCACCCATGCCAGTACTTTAGGTCGTTGATGAAGGGAAACCACCATCTTCCCCTGTGGTATCGTGTTGGTAGCTGCAAGTTGGATTTTGGCAGGATCTAAGATGTAATGGATAATTTCTGGTACGTCTTTAGCCTCATATAGCATGGAATGTGCATCCACCCATGTATTCTTATCTGCAGGGTGGTAGCGTAGCACAAATTCAAATCGACTAAAGAAGAGCGACCATCGTGCCTGGCGCGGATTTAGTCGTTGGGCCCTACTGAGGAACTCAAGGTTCTTATGGTCAGTATATAGCATCACAGGGTGATATGCCCCCTCAAGCCATTGTCTCCATTCTTTGAAGGCCATCTTAATGTCTAACAGCTCCTTGTCTCCAATTCCATACTTCTCCTCAGTGGAGGAAAACTTGCGGGAGAAGAAAGAGCAGGGCAGGAGAGTCCCTTGAGGGGAGCATTGGCTGAGTACCGCTCCTACAGAGAGGTCCAAAGCATCTACCTCCACGATAAATGGATGAGCTGGATCGGGGTGATGAAGACATGGCTCTTGTAGGAATGCTTCTTTCAAATCATGGAAAGCGTGGATGGCTACCTCCGGCCACTGTTTAAAATTAGCCCCCTTCTTGGTTAATGCTATTAGGGGTGCTACTATGCATGAATAGTGAGGAATGAAATTCCTATAGAAATTGGTGAAGCCAAGAAACCTTTGCAATGAACAGAGCCACTCCCGAATGCTGGTTAACTTGTCTGGGTCCATACGGAACCCTGAGGTAGATATAATGAAGCCCAGAAACGGCAAGGAATCCCGTTCAAAGAGGCATTTTTCCAGTTTAGCGAACAGACGATGTTCTCTTAGATGGAGAACCTGACAAACATCCATGCGATGTGTCTTCAAGTCTTCAGAATAAATTAGAATGTCATCAAGATAGACGATCACTCCCTTGTGTAACATGTCCCGGAATATCTCATTTATTACATTTTAGAACACTGCAGGTGCTTTAAACGCCATCTTCCACTCGTCTCCCAGTTTTATTCGGACAAGATTGTAAGCCCCTTGGAGGTCCAATTTGGCTCCTTGGAGACAGTACAGTAACTCAGGAATCAGGGGAAGTGGTTAACGATCCTTTCGAGTGATTGCGTTGAGCCCCCTATAATCAATACAGGGTCTTAAGGAACCGTCCTTCTTGGCTACAAAAAGAAGTCTGCCCCTGCAGGAGAGGAAGAGGGGCAAATAAAACCCCGATCGAAGGTCTCCTTAATGATTTTAGACATCACCTGCATCTTGGGCAAGGACAATGGATACACCCGTCCATGGGGCAGAACTGTACTGGGTAGTATGTCGATGGCACAGTTGAAAGACCAATGCTCCAGAAGAGTCTCCACCTCTTTCTTGGAGAACACATTGGCGAAGCTACTAAACCGAGGCAGTAACGATAGGGAGGTGCAGGCCAGCATCAACTGTGGTTGTGGTCTAAGTCGAAGGCAGGTGGAAAAGCAGTCCTTTCCCCAGGCTGTAATTTGCAGGGTTTTCCAGTCAATAGTGGGCAAATGCTTTTGTAGCCAAGGAAGCCCTAGGACCACAGGATGAATGGACCTCTCGATAATAAAGAAGGACATTTCTTCTTGATGAATAACCCCGATCCGAAGTGTTACCGGGGCAGTGTAGGAATTTACCCTTCCTGGGAGAGAGTCTCCTTGGATGGAGGAAATTCACAACAGTGGTGTATGGGGTATCATGGGTAGATGCAATTGGTGGACTAGCTAGGATAGGATGAAGTTCCCGCTGGAACCTGAGTCGACAAGAGCGAGTGTAGTAAAGGAACCCCCGGAAAATTGTAATGTAACTGGAACTGTGCATGGAGGAGTGGGATTGATACAGCCTAGGGTCAGCTCTCCTGTGACACCTAGGCCCGGGCGTTTCCCAGACATTCGGGACATTGGGCCAACAGGTGTCCATTGCCTCCGCAGTAGAGGCATAAGCCAAGCCTCCGTCGATGCTGTTTCTCTTCAGATGCCAAGTGGCTATGGCCTAGCTGCTTAGGCTCCTCCCAGCATTCCGGTGAAGCTCCAGACGTTGTGGGTGCCACTACTAGATGAGAAAAAGTTGGAGCCAGGGAAACAGAGTGACGGCCTGGTTTATATTCTTTAGCTCGTTGCGGTAATCAGCGGTCAATCCTTGCACTCTTATTTAAAAAATACATGCCTCCTCATATAAATTAGTGTTATTATACATATATCTTATCTTTTTTTATGCACCTAAAATATATATGTGCATGTTTACAATATAGGTAGAGAAAGTATGCATTTTCTTATATCAGAAATACTCGCACATATTGAAAAATGCGTGTATACTTTTGGATCAAAATTATGCAGTATTTTATAAGCTGTGCAGCTCCCTCCACACAGTTTATAAAATGCATGCAAATTCTGTACCACCAATAGTTTTGAAAATTAGGCTTCCTATGCATGAGGTTCATTATCTGGCATGCAAATTTGCTCTCCTGATTACACCACTATCTGAAATTAGGACATGGAAGTGAAATACTTGGGCTTTAACATCTGGTGCCAAGGCCTAGCCCTGGGACAGACTGGTTCTGTGTCTTTTGGAAGTACCAGTGATGGGGAGCTCCCACTCTAGCCTTCCTTTAACCCCTTCCCAGATTCACCATTGAAACAGGGGTGATGCCTAGTTGCTCCCACCTGGGTCCTGGTGCTTTGGTGCCTTCCTCCAGTATGGCAGTTGCCATTTCAGTGTACGGCCCAATGTTGCCCTAGTCCAAAATGTCATATCTATTGGCGCGCTTGTTGGGTATTTATTTATTTATTTTCAAAATGTATAACCTGTCTCTACAATAGCCGTAGATGGTGAACCTACGAACATAAGCAGTAAAATCAAGAAAACATTAAAACAAATAAGCAGCTAAACAACAACAGTCTAATCAAATCAGCCTCAAAAACAAGAGGTCTATACCATCTCTTAAAAAAACAAACCTGCTTGAACAGAAAGGTTTTCAATAAGCCTTTAAAAGTCTTTCCACAGTGAGTGGGATCACCCCTACCTCATTAGGATAATCAAGAGGAAGATGATAGTAAGTAGACTGGAAGAGATGGAAACATGCATGGAGGGGCCAGTGAAGTTATCAAGCATCTGGTGGGGCTTTCTTAGGGCAGCTGGAGAAACTGATGTGTTAGGGGAAGGGAAGGAGGGCTGAAGGGAGCTTTCAGTTTTGGGATCATGGAGCCACATCTGGGAACATAAGAACAGAAGCAAAAAGTCAATGAAACTTTTTCTTGTCGCTTCAGATAGAAAATGAAATATGATGAAACGAGAAATTTCTTGTCATTTTAAAGTGATAGCAATCCCCCCCCCCCCCCCAATACACATACATCCCATAGATTTTCTATCTGTATTTGAGATACTACTAAGATATTGGTTTTATATATATATTGGATGTATGTACATTATAAATTTGAGTGTGCAAGGTATGAAAAGAAAAGATGGAAAATGATATAAACCTAAGGAAAAGTGAGTTTAAATTAGTATACTAGAAATGGTTTTCATGTTGCAGACACATTTCTAATTTCTAGGAGAGGCAAAACTCATTTTTAAAAGATGAGTACAGCAATCTCCATCAGGAAATGCAAAACTGGGCATTTAAAAATGACCTTTGCATGGAAAAGTTTAGCCAGTTCTTTTTTTTTTAATAGGGAAAGCTTGATAAAATATTTGTGATAGTAAAAGAAGGTTTGCTGTAGCTAGCTAGCTGGTTCTCTACAATCATAAAGTTATATGTGTCAAACTCATCCCTCTAGGAAGCAAGAGGACCTGTGAAGATGCAGTTTTGCATGCTCTGACCCAGACTTATGCTGGCTTCAGGCAGGAATAAATCTATTCAGATTTGAAGGCTCCAGGAGATAAATAATAGGCTTGTGTGCATTTGGGTGAATATGGGTCTGATTCACTAAGGCATTTCTTTCATTCTTTATCTACGGGGAAAAAAAAAAACCAAGCCCATACTTCTTATTTAGTTAAAAGGCAATTAACATTGATTTCCAATGGTCAGTCAGCTGGAATTGAAAGCCTTCGACTATGACATATTGCTCTCTTCATGGCATGGCACCTCTGCATTTGCTGGTAAATAGCTATACCCCATCAGGATCTTTATGATATTAACACGCCCTGCTTTTCTCTATTCTTGTGCCTTCTCTCTTTCCCTTGTTGACAGCACTATACTGGAACTGACTACCACACAATGTTTGCTTACCATTTTTTTTTAAGTTAATATCCCATTATTTTTCACTATAAGCTATTTTTGGTTGTTTCATCTGCTTCCCTGATTTATTGTATATAACATTACTTTGATTAATTATCTCTACTGGAGCTATGTACAAAAGTGCCATATATAAATGTCAACATAGAGTAGAACAGAGTTTCCCATTATCCATTACAAAAGCACATTGAATACAATGGGGGACACAGTGAAATATAGAGAACCTATGACACAAAGGTTAGTGGTAGTGTAACTTGTGCATATGCCAATAAAAATAATTTTTGATAAGTACTATTCAAGTTCTAAAAAACAAAAATATCCCCAACAACCTCCCTAAAACCATTTTATATATAATATAGGAATTCAGCAAGTACAATGGCTGGAGTGGCTGATTTTCTCTTTCCTCTTTCAGACTCTCAATAGTATACCTTCACAGAGAAAAAAATGGCATTTTAGATTTGATTGAAATCATAAATCTCCTGTAAATGTGAAACATAGGGACTTTATAAGTTAAAAGAGTTACCTGATATCCTACATTACTTTTATTTGTCTTCTGGCTCAGCATAAACAAATAATTGCCTGAACACAAGTTGCTCGGAAATGATAGAACTCAATGGACTAATGACTATTTAAACTATATTAATCATATAAATATTTCTAATAATTTTGCTGTCCAATTTTCTCTCAGCCAAAGCATGATAACATATTGTACTATAAGATATAGCTAGAGGCCTGACATACACTTTAACAGCCACTTACATAGATGATAGAAGCTTGAGTATAATCAATTGGCATGCCTGGTTTACTGTGATCAGTGGTTTTCAGTATTAGCCAGAAAATAAAGCAGGAAGGTGAAAAAAAAAAAGGAAAGAGGAGCCTTTGAGGATGTGATAACTAGCTTCAGTAATGGTGGGAAAATGGGAAGTGAATGGAATACGTGATGTCTAGTTGATGCCATAATCAACGGGAATGAAATAGGATCAGTGACTTGGAAAATCCCACATTAATTAAACTACAGCATTATTAAATTAAATTAAAGGTTAGAGATATTGTTAGTTTTATAACTATCCAGTAGCAATTGTAATAAGTTGTGACATCAGTCATTAACTGTAAATTGTAACTAATCAAATGGCATCCACGATTACCAATAAATAAATGTAATTTATATTCTTTGCAAGCAAGACTCCTAATGTTATCATATACTTCTTCATGATATTAATTATTGCTTTTGCCGCTATTTGGCATAAGTGTCAGA
The DNA here is from genome assembly GCF_901001135.1 of Rhinatrema bivittatum. Taxonomy (NCBI): domain Eukaryota; kingdom Metazoa; phylum Chordata; class Amphibia; order Gymnophiona; family Rhinatrematidae; genus Rhinatrema; species Rhinatrema bivittatum. The sequence continues at coordinate 17,640,791 of NC_042621.1, forward strand.
GGAGAAACTGCCCTTGTGTTTCATTGTCGCTAACTGAATGCCTGTGAAAGTGTGCATTAATCAACCAGCAGCTTCTGAACATAATATGCCATAAAAAAAGTTGAGAGGACCTATTTAGCCTACCCACATTTTCTGTTCTGTTGTTTATCAGGGAAGAAAACCTACAAATTATTTATTCATGGATCTCGTGGGGAAATATTTTCGTTGGCAAAAATTTTATTGGAAAAAAAATAGGTCCTTTTACTGATCTGAGGTTCAAGCTGAAGAGTAACCATAACTGTTACCTTACAAGGTTTTATGTATTTAATAAATTATTAATAGCTTAAAATTTGTCTTTATTACATGATCAGCTGTGCAAAGATGTCTCATTATGAATGTCCTTTCTGCATGGTTGGAAAGATCACATAAATCCTAGGGCTTATACTCCGTGTTCTGTGCTGCAGAAGCTACACACACGCAGTAGATCATACAACAGCTATTGACACTGAATGTTTGCATTCCTACCTTGCTGACAGTTATTTTAATTTCTTTTAATTGCCATAGCAGTGCCCTGCAGCTAAGTCATCTAAAACCTGCATGTTCAGGCTCTAAAACTGGTTTTCACTTTAAGTGCATTTTCACAGATTAATTCATTATATTGATATCTGTGCTGTGCTACTTAAATCAACTGCTAGGGAAGTGAAGAAGGCTACATGTTGTGGGATCATAGAGTTTTTTAAACATAGTGCAAAATTGTTTCTGACAACTCTACTATGGGTCCTATTTACCAAGCCCCATTCAAAGTGGGCACTAACCTGGCAATGTTATCATGCATCTTAACAGCCAAAATAATGTGATATTTATCTACTGGCTGAAGAGATGCACCAATTGTGGGAGGATGTAGCATATGCCCTGTTAACAGCTTGACACACGTGGATTAATGTGGCACATGTCAATGAATGTAAAGTTTTCTGGGCAGTGCATACTCAGTGCAAGACCTCCTGAGACCTATTTCATTCTCATTTCTCCACTCATTCTGTGGCCATGCTTTGAGGTCGGAGGTGAGCTCAGAATCAGGCATTGGAGGTTTGTGTTTTTGCAAAGGGAGAATATCGAGGAGAGGAATAGTAGGAGATGGTGATTGCTGGTTGTGGTGTCTACCACAACCAGATATCAAACCCCTCTCATTTCAAAAAATCACCTAAAACTTATCTTTTCCAACTTGCATTTAATATCCCCACCCAAGACCAAACCTGATAGCTAACACATATCACCAACCTATCCACAGCACTCATTCATCTTACCCATTTCATCTCATTCCCATCTCCCTTCCTCCAGCAACAGTAAGTACCATGGCAACAATGTTTTATGTTTTATTTTACTTTGAGTAAATGACTTATTTTTATACTAGAATTTCTTCTAGCTATTAATTAACTTTATGTACTTTTAAATTTAATTTGATCTTGATTGGTTTTTTTTCTTTTAATTTTTATTTTACCCATTGTAAACTGTTTTGACATAAATTTACTTTTATAAAACGGTATATATATACTTTTAAATAAATAAATAAATACTGTTTTCATTGTTTCTCCTTTCTTTCTCATTCTGTTGCCTGCTGTTTGTATATGTGAATGAAAGTTAGCATGAAAGTGAGCCATGTTTTGCCTTGCCCGCCTTGTTTTAGTCTCTATGTTTAGAATAAGAAAGAATGAAGTACCTAGATGTGCCACATGTGAGTGTGGCAAACGGCAGTGGTGTGAGTAGGTATGTCAGGCAGGTGGTTGGGCGAAGGTAGGGAGAAGCAGGTGAGGAGGGTGAGAGAGAAGGCAGGCAGGAACAATTATGGGGGATGGCAGCCACAGTGGGAAGCAGAAGGAGTAAAGCTCAAGAGTTTGACAAGGCCAGGTGTAATTAGCTGTCTATTAGAAGATCAAGGTAATTTTTTTTATGTCATCATATTAAGTTATAATGGTCTCAAGCCATTAAAAGAGTCACCAAAAGCCAAACTGAGAGCTAATAGGTTGGGCAAGTGTATTTTTTGTCTTATTTACATTGCTGTTTTAGATATGTGTGAGAGGCTAAGTGATGTACAGTCAGATTCACAGAGCTTATCGAACAGCAGCAGCACTGAGAGAGACCACAGGGAGGAGAGCAGGTGGGAAAGAACAGTGCTGTACATATTTATATTCCAAGAAGAAGAGCTAGCACCCCCGTGTACGAGACATTATTGGACTCCAAATAGCGTAAATCATTTTATTGAATGCATGACTGCCAAAGGGAACTCATGAGTCAGGGACCTTTTGTTGATGAGACACATTCATGAATATGGTATAATCATGAGAACTATTGTAGGCTGGTTTAATTTTTTTCAGGGTTGGAGTTAATGAGCTGTTTGGGATGGGTTATCTTGTACCTACATCTAAGGCTTAGCAAAATGATAATTGTACTGATGGGATTGTTGAGGAGTTTTTATTGTATTTATAATATTTTGTTGTAAGCCTCTCCAGGTCCTTTTTGGAGGAGGGTGGTAAATAAATGTGTAAATGAAATGAAATTTCTTTTCTAAATATCAAGAAAGGTTAGCGTAAACCTAGGGCCTCATTTTCTAAAGTATCGCAGGTCTGCAATACTTTAGGGAATGAGGGGCAGGAGACCGAAACGGGGTGTGGTCCTGCACTAGCCAGCAGCGATCGCACCGCCACGGTGTGATCGCTGCCGGTTTCGCACCCAATGCGCCACCATAGAAGATGTAGCTATTGGGCGCGAACTCAGACGCAAAAAGGGCCTTACCTTTTCATTGTCCGCGGCGTCTTCGCGGAGCCGGCCCCGGTGATGCCCTGACTCCTCCTCTTCCGGGGCCGACTCCGCCCCCATCTTGGTATCGCACGTGATAAGGGACGTTTCACGTGTGAAACGTCCCTTATCGTGTGCGATCCATCTGGTAAATGACCCCCTAATGCCATAACGCATGTGTTATTTTTCACATCTCATGATGCGAATGCAAATTTATTGAAAGGGGAGGAGTTTATGAAAATAAGGGGCATTTAATGTAAGAAATAACTACATCTTTTTTCCTGGCATTAAGCTGTGTGATATGCCTGAAATGGGATTTGTGATATTTATTTCAAGAGGTCAACGTAATTCGAGGTGAAGTTTTGGTGGTGGTCTAGGGTTTTGGGGCCAGTTTTACACGCACAGTCCGATGAACGAACAGCACAGTACACATCAGGGCAAGAGTACATTGTAGAAATCTCATCTTTGTGTACCTTTCCTCATCCACATCACATCAAATCTTCACTGATGTATACTGTGCTGTCGGACATCTGACTGTGCATGTAAAACTGGCCCCAAACCCTAGGCCACCACTAAAACCTCACACTGAATTACTAGTTAACCCTCCTATAGTGTTATAAATAATTGCCTAATAGATGCACCTTATAAAGTCTCTCTCTCTCTCTCTCTCTCTGCCCAAAACAAGGAAATGTCAGGCACATTGTGGTGAAATACCTATGCAAAGCACTAAAATAGCATGTGTTGTGGTAACTAAAAAATTACTGTAAATATACCCCTTTTTTTAATCACAGGTTACAGCGAAATGATAAACCTAGGCCAAAGTAGGGCTAAGCATAGCCTTCTTCACCACAACAAAATACCATTAGAATTGTTGTAGGCAAATTAATGATCTCGTTCTTGTCTTTAAGTTCAGAGCCTTTATAAAAAGAGCTTACTGCTGGTTGTTTGCTGCATTTTAAATCTCTGGTGAATGGCTTGCAGAAGCAATACTATTATTTTCTAGTGTACATGTTAGAGTTTATGAACACGAGAAGTCCATAAATATCCCAAATTGTTCCTATGAGCTTTCTGTGGTGCAATCTAAGAATTTATTGCAATATGGGAGAAATTTTCAGATAGTTGTAAAGTACTCAGGTACTTTCAGTGCACCTAGTCCTTCAAGTTAATTTTTGAAGAGAAAGTACGCAGTGGTTATTATTTGACAATCAATGTAAAGTACTCATGCTAAAACTGCCTGCATATTTTGCACCTGTTATTTTGTGTGGATGGTCAAAAAACGGGAAATAGTGTGTGGGTGTTTTCAAAAATGACATGTGCTTGCACTATTTTCACCCCCCAGGAACACCTGTTCACAATCTGGCTAGAAGTGTGCATGCTGTGGAAACCCTCATATGCCTTCATTTAGCCAGAGTCCATTTCCAGATAGGGCAATCTAAGCAGGTTTAAACATTTTAACTTGACTAGATTGTTTTGAAAATGATCCGGCCCATATCCAGATTATGTTAAGGTCAAGCATACATAAGATACAGAAGTAATGATCAGAAGTGAGCCTCATAAACAAAACTACATATTATTTACATTTTAGATATATTATTTAATTGATCTTGGTAATAGCTCACCCAAACATGTTATATACTGAATACAATGGGGTCTACTGTATGTGCTAATGGATATTAAATTTGTCAGTTAATGTGTGTTAACTCACAGATACTAATGTGCATGCCTACAGCAATGCTAATGCACAATGTACCAAATAACAATATGTATGATGAGACAAAACCGAAATCCATTTCGTACATAGGTTAATGTGCATGTGCATGCGATGCAATGTGAGCGTTAAAGCACATATATCTGCTTTAACATGCATGAACATTCCTTCATGCATCTTCATTCATGCACACATGAATTAATTATTCTTTTCTTTTAAGCAATAATTCACACAGGGTTCATTTCTGCTCTTTCCTGAAACATATAAAGCCTCCCTCACATTGCTCCTCTTTGTCAGAGCTGTGATCTAGATGCTAAGCTCTGGCCAAGGCATGAAGGTAAGTGTAAGACTGAGGTCTATGTCCACCCTACCATTTTTAACATGGTGGCAGGCAGGCATTCACCTCAAATCTGACCCATTGGGGAGGGAGAGTAGAGGACAGGGGATTGGGTAACCAGGGCAATCAAGTTAAAGGATAAGAGTGTGCCCTGATTGGATATCATTGCAGCAGGGAGTGGGTTAAGCGGGAAATTTCGGAGGGATAGGGAACCATTGCAACCTGTTACCTCACTCATGAGATGGCAGCACTTGGGAGGGATTTTCTTCTCCACGCGATGCCTGACATTTGTGGTGCAAAGCTCTCCTGTCAATGAGTAGTAGGTTTGGTTACCAGTAGTATGGTAAGAACCCATGGTGGCATCATTCATAGGCCTGACAAACATGAGATGGCCTCGATCAAGTTGTCGGGGATGGCCATGGGCCTCAGATGCAGCTAGTATGAACTGAGGAATCTGAGGTATCGAATGAGGGCGTGGCGATCTGACACTGGGACATTGAAGGCAGTCAGCTGAGCAGTTGGTGAGTGAAAGGCAAGGGGATGTGTTCAGTGGAATGGCTGGATTAGAGGCTGGAGTTTCTAGTGAGGGTGGAGGAGTGGGGCGCAGCGACACCTTCACTGGATTTAGAAGCTTTTGAAGAGGGCTTGGTCAGTGCAGCAGTGCAGTGGGAGTCCAAGAAAGGATTGGAACCGCTTCGGGCTTGGCGGGGTGTGTGGCAAAGTTTTGGGGGTGTCACGTGGTGTGGCAAGCCTTGTTACCATGGTAAGAGGTGATTCAGTGAATAGATCAGTAGAAGTGAGAAGCAGGAAAGGTGAGGCTGCTCATGTGAAAGGGGCAAAGAGTGGGTGTAAAGTAAAGTAAAATGCAGTGAGTAAGGAAGCTTGGGGGGAGGAGCGAGGATTTGCATACATTTGGGTTGAGAGGCTGGGCTTTGAGGAGTGGTCATGAAAGCAGGGATTGCGGAAGGGTCTCAGTTGCCTTCTGCACATGATTTGATAAGGTGTGCTGCAGCAGCAGGCAGGGGGAGGGTTTTTTGTAGTCATCATGCACAGGTGTGTGGATTTTTCCTGTCGAAGGGAGCATGGGCAACAGCATACAGGGATGTACAGGAGGCAGATGTTTTTTTTGGTTTGTTTTTTTTAACAGGATGCCAGTGTTTAAGAGGTGGAGGGGTAGTAGGATGGATGCCTGGGTGGGCAGGATCCTTAGTCGCAATGGAGATGATTCCTCCCATGGGGAGGGGCCCCGTGGGGAACCACAGCAATAGGCTAACCTCAGAGAACAGACACTTGTAGGTGGAAAGCTTTATTGTACTGCTGTAGATAGATGGTATGAGGCAGGAAGGAAAGGCACTGAAGTCCGCAAGGTGACAATACGTTCAGACCATCTCAGATGTAGAAGTCTCACCCAGATGTTCAAGATACTTAGGAACCCACAGTGTGGGCAAGGCCGAGCCTGCTGGGTGGAGTTGGAGCACTGGATCATAGAGGTACTCACAGGAGCGTAGTATGGCGTCTTCCTGGCGATGAAGATGGTGGGATCGAAGGTCCGTGGTGCAGGATACACAGACTGGTAGGCCCTCAAGGAGCGAGTACCTGATAGTCCAGAAGATCCTGAAATAAATATATATAGAGAGAGACCCCCGAGGAGCGGTTGTCTAGTTAGTAGAAACCCCGAAGGGTGGTTGGAAGCGAGAGACCCCTGAGGAACGGGGGCCTAGAGCTTCATAAGGTGTGAGATCCCTGGAGGGTAGCGAGGCATCTAAGCAAGCAGCTTAGAGCAGTCAGAGTAGCTAAACTGAAGTCCTTGCTAACTCAATGATGGGAGCGTAGTGGAAGCTTTAAATACCCGGAGGTATTGACGACATGTGTAGGGGATGTCCCCAAGATTTTTGCCATGACGTGTATTTGAGTGTAGGTAACGTGTGCATGCGTGCCCTAGGAGGCCATGGGAAGGAGCATAGCGGACTGGGACGCACATGCTGAGTTGGGGACGCCGAGGGTTTCAGCACTCGGCACCGGAGGCAGCCATCTTGCCCAAGGAGGAGGAAAAGGGAAGAAAAGAGGTAAGGCAGAGCAGTCACAGCCGTCTACGACCAACGGACGCAACAGGGGGATTAGGTAACCAGGGCAATAAATTTAAAAGATAAGTGTGTATCCTAATTCAAGATTTGTTATGGGCGTGGACCCTTAGACTGAGGAAGAGTTGATGCAACCTGCAGAGTCCCCACCATCAGCTGTTGGAGTCAGAAGAGGCAGAAGCCCAACTGGAGCTTTGTCTATACAAGTCCACATTCCCCTTGGGTTGAGCCTTTGGGTGCCAGGGCCAGACGTTGAGGGCTTTGCTGAAGATTTGAAGATCCATAGCTGAAGCTGGGTCATGCAGGTGAAGTTGAAGACAAGCTCGCGTCAAGGTCTAGTAGCATTCAAGGAATGTCCAGTAGTCAGGACTGGTCCGTGGCAGATGATGTTCCAGGAAAGTCCAGTAGTCAGGCAGTGGTCAGCCACAAGTGGTACTCAAGAAAATCCAGGAATCAAGCTAAAGTCAAAATTGGGTATCCGTCCAAGGAAAGGCGGGTTGGATAGACAGGGTAGTAAAATGAGGAGCAACACAGGAGGCAAGTCACACAGAAGAACTGAAGACTGTGTTTCATATTGTTTGGCTTCAGTTAAGGTTATTAGTTAATAAACTGCAACATTTGTAACCTACTAAAGGTGTGAAGTGTTTTTGTCAAGGGAGAGAGGGCAGAATGTCACTGGAGTCCCACATGACCATTTCAGATGTACTGATAGAGGAGAGGGGATTGAGGTGAGGATAGTGGGCATTTATAAATTGATTACTGATACTGGTATCCTGTGTCTTCCATGTTTTCTTTGCATTATTTCTCTTCTGTCTTCTGTCAGTCTTCTTTCTGTCTTGAGTGGAGTCTTTCTTGTAGATAGTAATATGAATAATCATTAAGGAATCAATGTAGGAGCCTGTGACAAATTAGCAAAATAGTACATGCTAAATCTCATTTAGCACACACTATTTGCAGGCAAAGAAATGAGCCTCAAACTTAAATTTTGTATATTTTAGTATTTAGTTTATTGCTAAAAAATTATACCTCCATGTTGTGATATTATGCCTGTGAAGCCATTACCAAAAATGTATTTATGTCTGCAAGGGGTCCCCTTGAGCAAGAAGACCCCAGCAGCAGATCAAGTGATCACCCCCAGGAGGATGTGGACCCCAGCAGCATTCCAGGAAGCGGTCCACCAGGAAGGTGTGGACCCCAGCGACAGACTGGGAGGCAGGTCCACAGGAGGGCATGGACCCCAGCATTGTCCTGGACATTTCAGCAAAGTGGAAGCAGCACCAAGGAGATGGCAGTGGTTTAGATACAATGGACCCCCTAGGCCAACACTGCCTACCAGCCAAGTTGCATTTTTTCACATGGGTGAGACTTGGAAAAAGGGGGAGGATAATAATAATACTTGATTAAGTGGGAACGCAAGAGGTCCTTTCTATATGGTGGTATACTGTAGGGGCCAACAACCTACCTTGCTGTTTGACATCCTATTAATGATGTACATAGTCATGTAGAAATTTAAGTTGAATGCAGCAGTCCAGCAGCAAGATGGGGGCCTCCCATTCTTTTGCATCTTTTGATTTTTTACCTGCCAGTGATGCAAAGAGCTCCTGTCTCTCAGAGAATGAGTCTGATCTCTGGAGGCTAGAGTGGCAGACTTGAAGGAGCTGAGGAGACAGAAATGTATATAAATGAGACCTTCATGGACATAGTAGCCAGGTCCCAACTCCAGTCTGGCAGTCTTGATGATGCCTTGGAGGAGAAAGGAATCATGATCATGGAGCATCAACCTGGTACAGCAGGAAATGATCCTGTAACAAGGACCTGCTCTCCAGGTGCTGCATTGTCCTCTCACACTCAGGATGGGTCTCCCAGGGCTACTATCCAGGAGGGGTTTGGTTGGCCATCATAATTGTTGATTTGGTTATTAGGAAAGTAGACAGCTGGGTGGTTGGGGGGCGTGAGAATTGCTTGGTAACATACCTACTCAGTGAGAAGGTGGTGGACCTCATGTGTCACCTAGATAGGATTTTAGACAGTGCTGGGGAGAAACCATCTCTCATGGTACATTTGGGCACCAACAACATAGGAAAATGAGGGAGAGAGGTTCTGGATGCCAAATTTACAGGGTCATTTATCAAATAGCGTTATGGCATTTTCACATGCGTTAAGCACCTTTAACGCATGCAAAAACCCCTTAACGCTTGAGGAAACGTCTTTAACGCATGCAATAGCACCATAAGGTATGGTGCGATGCAAATCAGAAAAAGAGGAAGAGTAGGCTGGGTTTACCATTTTGTGAAGCCCTATTGCACGGTTTTAACTACACCTTTTTCAGTAGCGTTAAGCCATGCAATAGGTTGCGTTAAGGCTTTATTGCATTTTGCGATGTGTTCTCAAATGCCGGTTTTAGTAGTTTTGAAGCTCCTGGAGCACCAGCCTAGCTATCCAGGCCGTGAGAGAGAGAGAGGGGGGGGGGGGGGGGGACGACTAGCTATAAGACCCTCATAGTAAGGTATTTGTGCAATGTTCTCTCAACCTAGCTTGATGGACGCTCTACCTGGGTAACATCAAGCTAGGTTGAGAGAACATTGCACAAATCTCATCTTTGAGTGAGTTTCCTCACTCTGAAGGTCATCAAATCTTCACAAGAGAGCACTGTTCTGCTCGTACGTCTCACTTTGAATGTCAAAGTGGCCCCTAACCCCTACACTAATACCTAAATCTCACCTCGAGTTACTTGGTGAGCCTCCCATAGGGATATAAATACCAATCTAGTGTTAGTACATTGTGGCTACTCTCTCTCTCCTTAGCATTTCATATAGGTATTAATGCAAACTGCCTATAAACATGCCCCTTTTTCAATTGCATGTGCTATTTAGTGCATTTTGATAAATCCAGGCCTTAGGTAGAAAGCTTAAATCCAGAACCTCCAGGGTTTGGGTACCAGCACCATCTTAACCAATGTGCATCTGCCGAAAAGTGAGAGCGGCAACAGCTTCCATAAGGCCAGTTGGGCCTGGAGCTTGGCATTACAGGGAGAGACATTTAAGGAGTATAATAGCTCCAAGTCTCTTGGGATCCAAACCCCTAGATATTTAAGTTTACCCGGGGCCCACCCATAGGAGAATGGCCCACCCCAGGTATCCTGGAGGTGTGCATTTAAAGCCATCACCTCTGATTTAGCATAATGATTTTGAGACCCGCAACCATACAGAATCAATCAAACAAAGTAATAATAGAGGGCACGCTAGTTCTGGGCTGCCCAACAAATAGTAAGAAGTCATAGGCAAACAGAGCCATTTTGAGAGGATGTCCATCCACACTAATCCCACTTATAGCCCGCTCCCATCTAAGGAGATAGCCAGGGGCTCCAAGGCCAGAACAAACAGCAGAGGGGAAAAGGGGAAGCCATGTCGGACCCCACAATGGATAGGAAAAGTCCTCGTAGGCAGACCGTTGAGCAAAATGGAAGCACTGGGATTGCTGTAGAGGGTGCACAACCATTGCAGATAAACACCCGAAAAACCATACTGCTGTAGCACCCAAAACATATACTCCCATGAGAGAGAATCAAAAGCTTTTTCGGCGTCTAGGCTAAGGATCAGTGCTTTGGCTTCGGCCTGGTAACTCAGAGTCGCCAACAAACGGCAGACATTTCTCACCCATTGGCATCCCATTATAAACCCAGTCTGGTCCTAATGGATAAGGCACGGTAAAATAGTGGACAACCATGCGGCCAGGTTTGAAGCAACAATTTTAATATCCACATTTAGCAACGAGATGGGGTGGTACGACCCCACCTCCAAATGATCCTTACCCAGTTTAGGGAGTACCACAATAGCAGACTGGTTAGGGTATTAGTGCGTAATAAGTCCTCATAGTAGGATTGCAGGGGAGTTAAGACTCCGAAACTTAGGATATTTTTTTAGTACTCTGATCCCAACCCATCCTGCCCCGCCACTTTCCCTAACTTTAGTTTCTGGATAACGCCATAAATTTCCTGATTAGTAATAGGGCGATTCAACATAGCCAGCTGGTCATGCAAAAGGCAAGGCCAAGGAAGCCACTGGAACAGCGCGTCCGCCGTCTCTTTACTCATAGGTTTTATAGCATACAGGGACGTGTAATAGTCTAAGAACTGGGCCACAATTATACACAATATTTGAGACCGCACCTTGAATATTGTGTACAATTCTGGTCACCGCATCTCAAAAAAGATATAATTGCGATGGAGAAGGTACAGAGAAGGGCGACCAAAATGATAAAGGAAATGGAACAGCTCCCTTATGAGGAAAGACTAAAGAGGTTAGGACTTTTCAGCTTGGAGAAGAGATGGCTGAGATATGATAGAGGTGTTTAAAATCATGAGAGGTCTAGAACGGGTAGATGTGAATTGTTTTTTTACTCTTTCGGATAATAGAAAGACTAGGGGGCACTCCATGAAGTTAGCATGTGGCACATTTAAAACTAATCGGAGAAAGTTCTTTTTCACTCAATGCACAATTAAACTCTGGAATTTGTTGCCAGAGGATGTGGTTAGTGCAGTTAGTATAGCTGTGTTTAAAAAAGGATTGGATAAGTTCTTGGACGAGAAGTTCATTACCTGCTATTAATTAAGTTGACTTAGATAATAGGGATGTGCAGAGCAAAAGTTTATGTTCATAAGTCCATAAGTCGAAAGGGGGGGGGGGTCAATTTTGGTCAATATGGACATATGGAGAATTCCATAAGTTGAGTCTATGTCCATACGTGCAAATAAAAATTTAAACCCGTCACCCTCCTTAATCCCCCCCCCCAAGACTTACCAAAACTCCCTGGAGGTCCAGCGGGGAGTCAGGACGCCGTTTCTGAACTCCTTTGCGAGGAGCACGTGACGTCGGCGTCACGTGATTCCCCTCGCGTTCGCTCCGGCACCCTCGTTGCACCCAAAAGGAACTTTTGGCCAGCTTGGGGGGGTCAGAAGGCCCCCCCAAGCTGGCCAAAAGTTCCTTTTGGGTGCAACGAGGGTCCCGGAGCGAACGCGAGGGGAATCACGTGATGTCGGCGTCACGTCGGAGTCACGTCACGTCGGCGTCACGTCGGAGTTCAGAAATGGCGTCCTGACTCCCTGCTGGACTACCAGGGAGTTTTGGTAAGTCTTGGGGGGGGGGATTAAGGAGGGTGAGGGGTTTAAATTTGTATTTAGGATCAACAATCGCGATTTCCAACGTATTCAACATAGCTATGTTGAATAAGTTGGAAATCCGATCGTTTTCGCCTCATCACTTTTTTAAGTTAAAAAACAAAAATAAGTTGCGTTTTACATTTAAGTTCAAAACGAATGCACACCCCTATTAGATAATAACCACCGCTATTACTAGCAACGGTAACATGGAATAGACTTAGTTGTTGTGTACTTGCCAGGTTCTTATGGCCTGGATAGGCCACTGTTGGAAACAGGATGCTGGGCTTGATGGACCCTTGGCCTGACCCAGTATGGCATGTTCTTATGTTCTTATGTTAAGTCTGGTGCCTCCCCTGCCCATCCCGAATACCGACTACGGCCGTTCGTTGACCCCGAGGCAGAACCAAGTGAGACATATGTCAGCTAGCTCGGTTGCCATATTTATACAATTGGTATTGATAATATCTGGGGGATAATTTAATAGATGCGCGAGGCAATGGACTAGGTCTTTTCCTCATTTCCCTCCCAATACGCTTCAATAAACAAGTGGACTGGGAGGGAACTTCCTAAACCTCCTACCTAACCTGCCTCCTTTTTCCCCTATCCGCCCTGACCCCTAAAACCCTGCTAGCTTATTTTTTCTTTCTTTTAACTTACCTGCTCTTCAAAGTAGCAGTAGGTTGCACAGGCTGGTCAGCTGCCGGCATGCGCTTCAGTGGTACAGTGCCTATGCCCCATTCACTCCCTATGCAGACCCCGCCCAGGCCCACCCCTTTTTCCAAAACCCATTTCGGTGCTCACCAGGTTTTTAAAATCCAACCTATAGAGTCCTGAAAATATGTACCTAATTTAGGAGACTAAGGGGGTCATTTTCCAAGGAGTTACTGCAGGTGATAATTCCACAAATCACGCTAACAGCTATTCACACAAACTTTTAATTTTGTATTCAGGGGGTGGAACAAATGTAAAGTAGGGAGGATTTATTGTGTGTGTGCTAGAGGTTTATCACAGTGTCTCCTGATAGACCTGTTTTTTGAGAGAGAGAGAGAGAGAGAGAGAGAGAGAGAGAGCGAGAGAGACTTGCTATAGTGCCTCCTCCCTAGACAGGTATTTGTATCCCTATGGAAGGCCCACCTAGTAACTCAAGGTGAGGGTTAAGTATTAGTGTAGGGGGGTAGGGGCCACTTTGACATTCAACGTGAGATGTACGAACAGAACAGTGGTCTCTTGTGAAGATTTGATGGCCTTCGGAGTGAGGAAATTCACTCCAAGATGAGATTTGGGCAAGGTTCTCTCAACCTAGCTTGAGGGATGCTCTACCTGGGTAACATCAAGCTAGGTTGAGAGAACTTTGCCCAAATCTCATCTTGGAGTGAGTTTCCTCACTCCGAAGGCCAGCAAATCTTCACAAGAGATGACTGTTCTGTTCGTACAACTCACATTGAATGTCAAATTGGCCCCTACCCCCCTACACTAATACTTAACCCTCACCTCGAGTTACTAGGTGGGCCTCCCATAGGGATACAAATACCTGTCTAGGGAGGAGGCAATATAGCAAGGTGCTCTTTCTTTCTCTCTCTCTCAAGCCTGCAGCATACTGAAACAGGCCTGTCCAGAAACATCATGAACTGTGATATATACTGGCAATGTAGCCCAAATTGGGCTAATAGTGCAACTTGCAATAAGAGCTTTTCACATAGCTGATATCACAATTTGCAATACACATGCTTATTAGCATAAGGTACACCCCTTTTTGGTATCGCATGTGATACCAATGCGATATTGGAAAATGAGGCCCTTTATTTCCTGGCTACTCTAGCCCCCAAGTTCTTTCTCCCTGTTATTTGTAACTGCGCTTCGGCCTTCCTGTTATATGGTTTTGTTCAGTTAACCCCTAAGTTCGATGTAAACCGGCCTGATATGAAGCTTGTCATGAAGTTCGGTATAGAAAAATGTTAAATAAATAAATAAATAAAATAAATAAATCTAAGAGCTCTAGTAATTTTTTTAAATGGCCAATTCCAGTTCCTGTCTACCAAAGTTAGGCACCTAAACTCAAAGAAAATTGACTTCTAGGAACAAATTTAAGGTTTCAGTCCTAGTAAATTTTCAAAAGAGCTAATTTAGAAGCCTAATCAAAAATTTAAGAGCCTAAACCCTTCATAATGCAGGAAATATGTATAGTTACAAAATTTGCTCTGTAGGCATAGTTGCTTAAAGTTTCAGTCCATATTTCTAATTTTCATTCATTCTGTAATTTTGATTAATGTTGCTGTACAAATGCATTCAAAATTTTCAAGATCAGACATTAGACATAGCCTACTGATTTCTACCATTTAAATAAGATTATTTACCATTTTGATGCCACATCAACCTGGACCCACATAATAATAGCAATTATTAAACTATGATGTGGCTATTTTTCTTTGCATAGTGGCACTTTATGGAGCAAAAGTCTTAATGATATATGTTTATATTTCAAATTCATTCAATTTTTATAGAGTGCTTTCAACTTATTGTCATCACTCATACATTTTTCTTTTAACTTTCAGAAAAGGTTTTGACCTGTTGACTTCTTTCCTATTATTTTCGATAAAATCCTCAGTAGACTTGCTAAAAGATGACAGCCCATCTCGTGCTGTTCTATTTGTGTTCAGGATTCAAACAGCAGTTAGAAGTTTCAATGTATAGAACAGATTGGCACACCATGATTACCTGAGGCAGTAAAATAATGGGAGATTAGTATATTTGTAATGTTTAGCTCGCACCTCATTAACACGCTATTACAGTATCAATCATGCATAAGATCCATTCTATTTTCAAATACTATCCCTACTGTAAAGTAACCTTTATTCTGAAATTATGAGTAAGGTACTAAATATTGTTGTATTATTTGTACTGTTTTGTAGGGAGATTTAGCATTCTGAACTTAATATAAATTAAGGGCCTTTGCCCTAAAACTCATAATAAAACAACCTAACTTTCAAATCTATCGCGGTACAGCATTTATGCATGAAAGTGGATGCAAAGACATTAAAGC
This sequence comes from Rhinatrema bivittatum, assembly GCF_901001135.1. Lineage (NCBI taxonomy): Eukaryota > Metazoa > Chordata > Amphibia > Gymnophiona > Rhinatrematidae > Rhinatrema > Rhinatrema bivittatum. The sequence continues at coordinate 17,655,887 of NC_042621.1, forward strand.
TAATATTTTATAAACTGTGCAGCAGGAGCTGCACAGTTACAATAGCACAGATTTAAACCCTAAAATTACCAGTGTCTGTTTAAATATCCAAGAATATTCCAATGCAAAAAACAAACTACTTTTTGTACTTATTTTATAAATATACATATGTATATTTTAGACACGTAAAAATATAACATGCACATGTAATAACCCTGAATTATTCTGGAGGCAGGTTTATGTGCACATATTCCATTTTGAAAATACTTGCACATGTACTCGAAATCACCAGTTCACTTATTTACCCAGTCCTCCAGTTCACCTAGACACTCAAGCACTTCATCCTGAACCCCTACCACTACACCCAACACTCCCATCCAAAATCTGCAAACACTTGCATGAGTAAATTAGCCGGAATAAGAGAAATGTGTATATGGGTGCTCGGAAGTCTAAAATAGTATTTTATAATGTGCATGTTTCTGTTCTTCACAGATTATAATATACACATATATCTACCCCCAACATATAGATATGTTTCAGCATGAGCGAAAATCAGCAATGCATAAAGAGTGCCTACATTTTCTACCTATTTTATAAATAAATGTGTGCATACCATACCCTCTTTTTTTTTTTTTTTTATCATAGGTGCTATTTCTACTACATTTATAGAATTTTGATGAATCTAGGGTTAAGGTTGTACTGGAGGCAACAGATGGTAAAGTGTCTTTCCCAAGGTCTGAAGGAATGGCATGGTGATTTGAACCATGGTCTTCCTAACGCATAGCCCACTGTTTTAACCACTAGATTACTCCTCCACTCCACATTTCTCTGCTCAAGTTCCTGGAGAAGTCTGTAAACTGCTATTAATTAATAAGAAATAGTGGCTTGGGATTTATTTAATGTCAGGTACTTTCCAGGTACTTGTGATTTGGATTGGCCACTGTTGGAGATGGGAGACCGGATTTGATAGATCCTTGATCTGACCTAGTATAGCAACTTCTTATATTATTATGTACTATACAATAAACACTTTTTTTGTTTGTAATTATTTTTTTTATTGAGTTTCAAATGCAAACAACACAACATGACAGAGCTGGATTACATAGTTCCAATATCAACAGTAAAACCATAAAACCTGTGTAACAGCTATTAATCAAACTCAGATCATTATTACTTACCACCCTCCACCCCCCCCCCCCCCCGACAACCTTGGCTTGGAAGCAAATATGGTTATCAGTAGGTATAATATGTGCTTATAGAAAGGCATTTGTTATATATTGTATTATGTTATCTCATGGGGTGCACTGAAGAGACATCTGCAGAAGAGGGTAATGCTCTTATAAATGGAGTCCAAATGGTTGTGAATTGGGTTTTCTGCTTCTTGGAGTTTGTCGGTATCGATTTTTGTTCCAGGAAGTAAAGTTCCAGCATAGCATCCATCCATTCACGGAGTGATGGAGGTGACAAAGATATCCAATGTCGCAAAATAATTCGTAGAGCCACCAAGCGGCTTTTATGCAGCAATAAACTTTGTGGACTAGGTTTCATACACTGCTTTTCTGATATCCCCAGCAGGCAAAATCATACATTCCAGGATCCGACATAAGCAGAGGAGTCAGTGAGATGCTGGAGGATCTGAGTCCAAAAGTGTTGGATTGGAGCACAGACCCACAAACAATGTACTAGTGACGCATTTGGCTGAGAACATTTAAGATAAGCATCGGAAGGAGCAATACCAGCCAAAAGAGCTTTACAAGGCCAGATTACCACTCTATGCAGTATCCTGAATTGCATTTCTCACATGGACATACTGATTGCTACTTTCTGGATCATCTGAGTGCTCGCTCGTAAAGTCTTAACAGACACAACCTGTGTCAGATCAGTAGACCATGCAGAGGAACAAGATCTATATAAACTATATTGAGAGGTGTCATGCAGAAACTTATAATACATGGAGAGTTTTACAAGTTTAGCTGTACTGATATGTAGAAATCTCTGAAAGGGACCATTAGTGACCTCTCAGTTGCAGGATAATATACTGGACTGTATATGGCTGCAAATTTGTAAATATGTAAGATAGAGTGAAGCAGATGGAGGTGGTGACAACAATAATCAAAGGAGTGTACACATTTAGTCTGAAGATCAATAAAGGGGAGCAAATCAACAATTCCCTTTGCCTTCAACCTCAGCAAAGTTTTATTAGCTATAACCGCCGGGAAGTCTGGGTTACTCAGCAAAGGCAAACAGTAGGATATTTTCCACTCTAAATGCAAAAATTGCCTGAGGAACCTCCAACAGCTTCTCATCCCACTAGCCACCAGGCTGTTGGTGACAGCTAATGGGAGGGTCCCACGTGTCACATGTAACAAAAATGCTAAGTGTCTGGGTTGGTATGCTTCCCTTTCTAATTGTAGCACGCTGGATTCACACCCATAACCTAACTATTCCCTCAAGGTAGGCAGCAAGCAGGCAATATTATAGAATCTCAAGTTGGCAACACCCAGGCCACCTTCAGCCCTGGGTATCATTAATTTAGCAAAGGCCAGCCTGGCCTTTTTTGAGACTCCAAAAGAACTTACCATATATCCGATAGAAAGCTCGTAAGTCCCTTGACCACAAGTAGAAGGGAGTCATTTGTAAGATATATAACAGTTTTGGAAGCAATATCATATTAACTAAGGCTATTCTCCCAGAGATTGATAGGGGTAGTGAGCTCCAACTGTTTACTTTCGCCTGAAAGGATTTCAGTAAGGGAGTGACATTGTAATAATACCATTGCTGGGAGGTCTTTGTGTATTTTTATCCCTAGGTATTTAATCGTATCAGATGCCCACAACAACGGAAAATCCAGCCAACTAGACTGAAGGTTCCCCGCTATGTCTAATGCCTCCGATTTTGTAAGGTTAAGCTTCAAACCAGACAAAGTAACGAATGTCTGGATAACGTCCAGCAACACTGGCAGAGATTGGCGGGCATTAGACATCATCATCAACATGTCATTTGCAAATAGAATCATCTTTTGCTCTATATTCCCTGTTTTGATTCCCAGGATTAAGGAGGATTGCTGGATATTCTGGGTCAATGGTTCTAAAGATAAAATATAAAGGAGGGGGGACAGGGGGCAGCCCTGTCTGGTTCCCCCTCCCAATGTAAAGAATGGAGAAGTAGAACCATTAATGCAAATGAAAGCTTTGGGGTCTCGAAATAGTATTTTAATAGCTGTTAGGAAGGGCCCAGAGAAACCAAACCTACTCAAAGCCTCAAATAGATATGGCCAGGCCACTCTATCAAATGCTTTTTCAGCATTGAAGCTTACCAACAGGGGGTCTGGGGCCGCCTGATGACAGCAGCTCTCCAGGGCTACCAATAGTCATCTGATATTGGAGACTGGTTGTTGTCCAAAGACAAAGCCTGTTTGCTCTAAGGAAATAAGGTCTGGGAGGAAGAATTTCAACCTGTTGGCCAATATTTTAGCATATATCTTAACATCTTGATTGAGGAGGGAAATTGGACGATAAGACCCTGGGTCATCAGGATGTCTACCTGGTTTAGGTAGTATGGTAATAGCTGCTACTTTCATACGTGCCGATTCAGTAAAGTCCGCGGGAGAGCGGGCGAATGCCCACTCTCCCGGCGCGCGCACAGGTCACTCGCCTGTGCGCGCGATACAGTATTCAAATGAGGCCCGGCGGTAGAAACGGGCAAAAGGAGGCGCTAGGGACACTAGCGCGTCCCTAGCGCCTCTTTTTTGACAGGAGCGGCGGCTGTCAGCAGGTTTGACAGCCGATGCTCAATTTTGAGGGCGTCGGTTCTCGAGCCCGCTGACAGCCACGGGTTCGGAAACTGGACGCCGGCAAAATTGAGCGTCCGGTTTTCGACCCAACATCCGCCGGCCGACTTCCAATTTTTTTTTTATTTTTTTTTTAACTTTTTTTTACTCTTCGGGATCTCCGACTTAATATCGCCATGATATTAAGTCGGAGGGTGCACAGAAAAGCAGTTTTTACTGCTTTTCTGTGCACTTTCCCGGTGCCAGAAGAAATTAGTGCCTACCTCTGGGTAGGCGCTAATTTCTGAAAGTAAAATGTGCGGCTTGGCTGCACATTTTACTTTCTCAATCACGCACGAATACCTAATAGGGCCATCAACATGCATTTGCATGTTGAGGGCGCTACTAGGTTCGGTGGGTTGGACATGTGTTTTACGCTCCTTACTGAATAAGGGATAAGGGAAAACACGCGTCCTATGGCAGGTAAACAGTGCGCTCCGTCGGAGCGCACTGTACTGTATCGGCCTGAATGTGTCTGGTAGTATCTCTTGCGTGATCATGTGATTAAAAAGTGCTGTCAATGATGGTACTATTTGATCCTGCAATGATTTATAAAATAAAGAAGTCATGCCATCTGGCCCTGGCGACTTATGTAATTTTTCAGTAATCACTTTCATAACTCCAAGGGTACTATAAGTCTATTAAGACCCTCACGCTGTTGATCAGTCAATATGGGTATATGTAAATTTGCAAAAAATGACTGCTGGTTCATGACATTAGGAGTGTGTGAGGCATATAGGTTTTCGTAAAACTTTTGAAAGACGTGCCCTATGTCCGAGGTGGAAACAGCACGGGAACCATCTGGTTTATGAATGTGAGTGATAAATTTGGAAGGGGTTTTAGCCTTTGACAGTCGGGCTAAAAGCCGGCCAGGTTTATTACCATGTAAGAGCAGCTTATGTTTAAAGGAAAATATAGTCCCTGTGGCTTTGCGATGAAGTATGTCATGCAGCAGTACCTGCGTTTGCCGGTATCTCTCCTTCCAAATATTGGTATTATGTCTGGTCCACTGGGCCTTGTAGTATTTCAATTTGTTTTCTAATGTTAGAATTTGAGAATTCTGCTGTTTCTTTTTCTGTATCATATATTTGAGGTTGTCACCCCTAAGGACAGCCTTGGCCACCTCCCAAAAAAGGACCAGTGTATCTCTATGCTGTATATTAAACTCTTCGTACTGTTGCCACCTCTTCTCAAGAAACTTCCCAAATTCTGTGTCCATAGCTAACCATTCAGGTATCCTCCATTGAAATAAAGAGGATAGCCTTGACGGCTCGCCTATAGTACAAAACTGGACAATGATGGGATATAACAAGATTTCCTGTCTCTGTTTTGTCTACTGCGGGAAATAGGGATTCAGAGACAAGGAGATAGTCGATTCTAGATTTGGCTGGGTGGGCTCTAGCATAATGAGTATGATCCCTCTCCGAGGGGTGGAGTACTCTCCACACATCTAATAGTTGCAAGGTATTGCAAAGAAAGGGAATACCTTTCCCATGTCCCAGAGGTTGCGCATGTGTGTTGGAGCATTTATCAAGAGTTGAGTCCGCCAAGCAGTTGAGATCCCCTGCCAAAATGATAGAGGCAGATCCCGCCTCTGAGATTTGAGATACTAATTTTGAGAAGAAATTATGATTATATTTATTGGGTCCATAGATGGAAGCCAATAGAACAGGGTTTCCATATAAACATACCTTAATGATTATGCTCCGACCCTCTGTGTCCGACCAATGTGACTCTAATTGAAAAGTGACTGAATTTTGAATTAAGATGGCACCCCCATTACGTTTGCTAGTTCCAGATGAGAAGAAAGCCTGGATATATCCTTTTTTATTTTTTAACTTAAGATGTTCACGGTCTCGCATATGCATCTCTTGCAAGAATACAATATCTCCCTTGGTCTTGTGACAGGGCGCAAGCACTTTTTCCCTTTTTATGGGCGTGCAAAGACCCGCAACATTCCAGCTCATATAATTCACTTTAGGAGTCATATTGCTTCAAGAGTGAACAACCACATTTCGTACCAAAACATGCTACAGGTTACGTGAGCTATTGCCCTACCCTGTAGTGCAGTAGACTTACACAGCCATGTTCCCCATCGAACTTGTCTTGGGATCAAGACAAATCTCATTTGTATCAAAAGCCACAACCACATATTTGTTATTAACCACATTGCGATCCTGCCGCACAAACTTTTCCAAGCCTTAGGGTGAATTCCCCCCTCCTTGATTCCCTAACCATTCCCTGTTCACCTTTTTGAGCCCCTATATATAAGCCATACATCTTCCTTCTTATGCTCTCTATGACGAGAGCTGGAGTCAATCTATGTGGTCAGGTGAAGTTCCCAGTTGAAAGGAAAATCAAGGTCCAAATATAAGGCACCATAGAAATGGAAATAATCATTGATATCGGATCCTTAGATGTAATTATTGGAGCTTGAATTGGTTCACATCCACCAATCCATAGCTGAAGCACTCAGCCGCTTGCCCTCCATATGATTATGTAATAAAGGGATAACAAAGTTCAAATAGCCGGCTTCAATGCCATGAACGGTTTGGTTTGCACTTTAGTTCTCATTCAGATGGGCATAAAGCGGTTGAAATTGTAAAAATAGAATTGGAGGATTATGTACGAGAAAAAAAAATAAGAAAAAAAAAAAAGAAAAAACTTGAAAACTTAAAAGATGAAGCAACCGTCTTTCTGCTTCCTTTGGCAGCATCCGCACTCAGTTTCCCCAGATTTACTCCGCTGAGTTTTTGAAGGCAGTCTGGATGTATTTTTGAGCCTCAGGCACATTCTCAAATGCCTGTGATTGACCATTGTGCCATACCCGAAGTTTATCGGGCTATTGTAAAGCAAATCGCACTTGTTTTGCTGCGAGTTGCGTGCACACCAGCCTGAATTCTTTCCATTTCGCGGCCTCACGAGCAGAGAAATCTTGAAATATACGCACTTGCTCATTGTGGTATTTGAACGTTGGTATTTTGCGAGAGGCAAGCCAGATGCATTTTCAGCATAATCTAGGATATGGGCGATGACGACTCGAACTCTCTGATTTGGCCCAGATCGATTGCCCGGACGGTGGGCCCGCTCAATTTTTAATGAGCTAAGTTGGTCTGGAATGCCTAGGACTGTTGGGAGCCACTGTAAAATCTGTTCTGCCAGATCTTGATCTGGAATCGTCTCAGGTAGTCCTATAAATCGCAAGTTATTACACCTTGTGCAGTTTTCAAGGTCGTCTATCTGATCATCTTGCACTTGCAGTAACTTCTCCATTTTGTGGAGCTTGCACTCTGTTGCCAGGGCCTCATCTTCCGCAGCTGTGACGCGCTATTCCAAAGCTTCTATCTGCGGAGGTAATTCCGCAAATGCGGTTTGCAAATTATTAATTTGCTCTGATATTTTGTCTAATTTAGTCGACAAGGCTGCGGTAACCGCCTTCGTAAGCGCCGCTATTGCTGCTTTATCTGCTAGGCCAGGAATATTCTTATCCGTGCCGGCAGCCATTTTGTCATTGCCAGCTTTGGGCTTTTCTTTGTCTTTTTTTGCCAGTTTGGCAGGCATACTGACTGGCGATTTATTCATGTACTGACCGATATTCATAGGCAGTACACCCGGGTTGTCTCTGGATGCTGAAAGAGGCCGGATGCCTTAATAAATGATAGATTCTGGGACTTACACCTGGAGCCAGGTTAGACACTTCTATCCCAGATCACCACATCACGTGACTCCTACAATAAACACTTTTAATATCACTAACGCCAGATACATTTTTCTAATTACTTTAGATTTATCAAGTGCCTTTGACCTTGTGGATCTTGGGAACTTTGCTAAATCACTGTGCAGATTTGGGTTTAAGAGTTAGGATCTAACGTGTGTTCCTGCATTTTTGCAGGATGGGCAATTGGTTATCAGAGAGTTATTTCCTCTTCAAAGGCATTGGAACAAAGGGTACATGAAGGGTCCTCCTTATCTCACTTGTTATTTACTATTTGTCTAGCCCCTTTGGGCAATTTGATCCATTCATTTAGTTTTTATCCTTTTATCTATGCTGATGATATTGCTCCTTTAGAAGATAAATGAAGCCCAGGCAGCCATCTTAGATGCAGCGCAAGAGCGTCCCCCTAGTGTGCTTATTTTTAATAGTCTGTAAGGCAGCAGAAGTGTAGCTGGGTTCAAAAAAGGTTTGGATAAGTTCTTGGAGAAGTCCATTAACTGCTATTAATCTTACTTAGGGAATAGCCATTGCTATTAATTGCATCAGTAGCATGGGATCTGATACAGGTCTTTAAGATCATGAGAGGTCTTGAACGAGTAGATGTGAATCGGTTATTTACACTTTCGGATAATATAAAGACTAGGGGTCATTCCATGAAGTTAGCAAGTAGCACATTTAAGACTAATCAGAGAAAATTATTTTTCACTCAATTAAGCTCTGGAATTTGTTGCCAGAGGATGTGGTTAGTGCAATTAGTGTAGCTGTGTTTAAAAAAGGATCGGATACGTTCTTGGAGGAGAAGTCCATTATCTGCTATTAATTATGTTGACTTAGAAAATAGCCACTGCTATTACTAGCAATAGCAGCATGGAATAGACTTAGTTTTTTGGTACTTGCCAGGTTCCTATGGCCTGGATTGGCCACTGTTGGAAACAGGATGCTGGGCTTGATGGACCCTTGGTCTGACCCAGAATGGCATGTTTTTATGTTCTTAAGTTAATGAGAAGTGGCCATTGCACACTGGTTCACCCATTACTTTTAAGGTTACATAGGCTGTCAATATCTCAGCAATGTAAATTTAAATGTTTACTACTGGCCTTTAAAGTACTGAGGGGTGTATGTCCTCCTCATCTTAAGGGATGTATTCAATGGCACCATAGAAGATGTGAGCCCAGGACACAATTAAGTTTATCATCCTTGAAGGCATTTAAACACCTATGTCTGCAATATTGAGCCTTTTCTTCTGTGGTTCCAAAACTCTAGAATGAATTACCGGTGATGATAAGGGAAAAAAATAATTTGATGAAATTCTGGAAGGTTGTAAAAACATGATTAATAAGAGAGGATATTAAAATCTCATTTATGGGGCTAAATTGAGATGTAAACAATCGGTTTATAAGTATACAATGCAAGAAGATCAAATGTTTTAATTTTGTATTTTAAGAACATAAGAAGATAAGAAATTACTATGCTGGGTTAGACCAAGGGTCCATCAAGCGCAGCATCCTGTTTCCAACAGAGGCCAAACAAGGCCACAAGAACCTGGCAATTACCCAAACACTAAGAAGATCCCATGCTACTGATGCAATTAATAGCAGTGGCTATTCCCTAAGTAAACTTGATTAATAGCAGTTAATGGACTTCTCCTCCAAGAACTTATCCAAACCTTTTTTGAACCCAGCTACACTAACTGCACTAACCACGTCCTCTGGCAACAAATTCCAGAGCTTTATTGTGCATTGAGTGAAAAAGAATTTTCTCCGATTAGTCTTAAATGTGCTACTTGCTAACTTCATGGAATGCCCCCTAGTCCTTCTATTATTTGAAAGTGTAAATAACCAAGTCACATCTACTCGTTCAAGACCTCTCATGATCTTAAAGACCTCTATCATATCCCCCCTCAGCCGTCTCTTCTCTAAGTAGCACTACTCAGTTATGCCCACTGCCCACTCAGTAACTATCCAGCTAACTACTTAGCCAGATAAGTAACATTTGGCTAATTGTTGACCATTAAATGTAGCCATATATTCAGCAGCCACCACTTAGCCAGATAAGGACAGCAATTTGTGCAGAGTTATTAGCGCAAATTTATCTGGTTAGCGCTCAATTTTGTGCTAAGCAACTAGATTTGAAAACTCTGCCCCGGCTATGCCCTGAACCAGCTCCTCTTTTTGTCCAGGTAATCTGGGCACAGAAAATTTAGCAGAACAACAGTGGAATATTTAAAGATTTAGACTGATGAGATTACAAGTCAATTTTAACCACATCAATCATTTGAATATCAACCTTTTAGCTTTTTCTTTAGAATAACATCAAATAAGTCTGAAGTATATTTGACATCTATCCATATTTCTTTCTGGTAGTTCAACAATCTACCGCTATTTTTGCATAACTCTTATTAGGGAGAAAAAGTTTAATTTATATATGGGGTTAAGATACTCATGCATGATTAAGTAGAATTAATTACACACCGTACTTTTAAATTGTAATTCAGTAACATCAGGGATAAAACATTTTTTGCAGAATATCAAGAAAATTAATATTGTTGTGGCATCTAGCCAGGAATAACAGTATGCAGGCCAACTTGGCTTCTTGCCTTCAAAAAAGCCAGAATTACCCAGTGGTATATTAGAATATCAGCTTTTTAATTTACCATGTTATTTTCCAGATGTTTTTTGGCAGAAAGTGAATTCCAGCAAACAATCACGGGCTTGTAGGAGACTCATATTGCATCCTCTCCGTTGCAGAAGAACTGCATATTACACTCCTCACTATTTTGGTAAATGCCTGCAGGAGGTTGCTCAAACAAAAATTTACACCTATGAAGATCCTCAATAATTATTTTAGCCTATAAGAATGCAATCTTCACTGCTGATGCTGAAAGTCATATAATGCAGTAAATTGAGAAAGTTGCTCACTTACACTTTATGCCATCCATGTTTTTCCTATTTTATACACAATTAACTTTTTAGATGTTTACTCTGCTTTTTTAACTTTCTCTGAGCTTTCCTTCTTTTTTTTTAGATTTGAATAATTAATTTTAATGGAATAGTCATCTGATTCCTATTTTGTTCAAGTTAGCATGCCTTCTCATTACATTAAGAGTTTCTTTCTGAGTCTTAGCAATCACAGCAAAAGAGGCTAATGGCCTGGTAGCTGTGTCATCCTTTTGTGCTATAATACATATCTGAATAAATACAGTAGAATGAAAACCCTATACTCACCTATTTTGCTGAACTCCAGTTGGTTGCTTGCATATGATGATGAATTAACTGTCAATTACTCGTCCTGATGTCTAATTATGTGTTGTAAACAAATAAATTGCTGATGCTGGTTTATCAGGGAACAAAACAGCAAAATAAGTATTTCTATGTTAAATGAGAAATTGTCTCACTTGGGTATTGTTTTTATAGTGTTTTCGGTTTTTTATGGCTACAATTAATTATTATTGCAAAATGAACACACTCAGAGATAGGAATGCTCCATAGACGTTACTTCATGTGCTTTAGGTAAAGACGGAGCATTTGTGTGCTTTGGCAGTTGCCTATTATCCATTTTCTCTGATGCATTTCAGTAATGTCATTTTCCCATTTGGAAAATATATCCAAACCTACAATTTTTTATATGTTCACACTCGATGCAAACACCACGTGGACTTTTTTCCCTGAGACTTTGCTTCAAGTTACAAAGCCATAGTACACATATATTTTTTGCTTTGAAATGGCACATGTTAAAAAATTAAAAAATACACACAATCACTTATACCTGTTATTTGATGGGTAGACTTTGTGCTAGAAAGCAACAGGTGAATTTTAAAAGGTGTTATGTATGTAAATGGTTGCGCCAGAGGTGGACCCTTGGGCCGAGGTGGGGTTGGCGCTACCCGTAGGAGGGATCCTACAGGTCCCCACTGTTGGCAGGCAGAGAGGGCTGATGGACGGAGGCCGGCTGGTGCTTCACCAATACCAGCCCTCGTTCCCCGCGGGTTGAGCCTTTAGGCGCCGGGACCAGCTGGACTTAGGTGGCCTCTGTCAGTGGTCGTCGATGGGTGGATCAAGGTCAGCCCAGAGTCAGCAACTAGTGTAGGTATCAGTCTGTACTGGATGAGGCGGAGTCCCGGAGACCCAGGCGCCAATAGGAACACAGTCTGACAGAGGGCGCCTGAGCAAGAGCAGGCCGAAGCCTGAATGAACCACATCCAGGACAAAGGCTGAAGAGGTGTCTTTAAGCAAACTGGGTTCAGGGCTGGCGGCAATCTGGAGACAGTGACAAGCAAGGCTGGGGTCTAGATGAGGAGAGAGTCAAAGGATGGTCAGACGAAGCAGAAGTCCAGGGCTGGAGAGAAGCAACGGTTTGGTCAGGCGATGCAGAGGTCTGGGCTGGAGAGAGGCAATGGAGTAGTCAGGCGATGCAGAGGTCTGGGGCTGGAGAGAGGCAACGGAGTCATCAGGCAATGCAGAGGTCAAACCAGATTAGCAATCCAAAGGAGAGATGAAGGAACAGGAACACCGGAACAAGGAAACAGGAATGAAGGCAATCAGGATCGGGAACCAGGAACTGAAGAGGCAACGAGTACTCGACTAGCGAGGGGACCTCTTGCAAAGGCAATTTGAGAGAGCGGAGCCCAGCCTTATATACTGGAGCTTAGCCGATGTCATCATCTGGGGCCGCGGCCAGGTTCCCGCCGCGGGCCCTATTAAAGGATCAACTGTGCACACGGGCCTAGGGAGGGGCGCGGCGCTGGTCAGGATGACGTCTCTCCATGGAACATCAGGAACTGTAGCAGAGCCGGAGGCACGGAAGAAACAGCAAGGAAGGCTGCCTAATAATCACACCACATGTATTTATGTCATCACTATATTTGTTCATTTTATATGTTGGTTTTAATTTGGTTCTTATGTTTTTATTATTTATGTATTTTTATATGTTATTTATTGTATGTTTTAGCCCCTGAAGCAGCCCTACTGAAAGAGGGCGAAACTCGGCCAGAGTCGGGCTAGTTTGTACAATCATTTTCCACTTAATAAAGAAATACAGATCGGACATTTGACTGCCTATTCTGTATTTCTGCCCGCAGAGCCAGAGGCCCCAGGGATGGCCCGAGGATGGAGCTAGCGGCTCACGGCCGCTAGAGACGAGGGACCAGATGCTGGATTACTTTGAAAGAGGTGAGGGCGCCGAGCCGCAGGTTTGCTGCGGCCGGCACATGTAACATAAATTTAATATACTATAGTAGCAATTTTAAAAAGCGATTTACATGCAGGGCGACTAACTGTGCTGGCCAGCCAGGATTGGTCGGCGAGCATTTGATTGCAGCTAGTAGGTAGAGTCTTGGGGCAGCGCGACGTTGGTTCTGCATTTCGTCGCGTTTGCCATGGGAGCCAGCCGGCCGCTTTTCTTTGCTTCAAAAAAAAAAAAAAAGCGAGAAGGAGAGGGGTTCTAACCGGTGGCTGTGCTGGTTGGCGCGGCTCTGTGGGATTGCGGCGTGGGTGCGGCTGCAGCAGAAGGACGGCGTCCGGCTGGCGGCGGTTCGTGGATACTGGTAGTGAAGCGAGGGGTCGGATTGGGATGGAGTCCGAAGAAGCTGCCTTCATTCCCGAGAGCCGGAGGAGGTCGGAGCACTGCGGGACCCGGAGTGAGGTTGAGTTTGATCGGAGGTGGAGCGGGTGAGCTGCGTGGTGGTTGGTGGTGACTTGGGTAGTGGGCAGTCTGCGGCTGGTGTAGGGGGCGGATGGGGGCGGTGAGGGAGAGAGTTCTGTATTAGTGAACGCACCGGGTCCTGCCGTGTCGGCCTGCGGTGCCGGCAGGGGGAGAGTCCTGCGGGCTTCTCGCTCTCGTTTGCGTGCTCGTAGAGGGGGGAGAGGAAGAGGGGCTGGGTTACTCGGGGCGGAGCTGTGTGCAGGCGGAGGAGTGGGGCGCGGGGCCGCTGTTCATGAGGTCGAGGTGGATAGGTGGAGGGCAGGGGCCTTGGGGTGGGTGAGGGTGTCCGGTTGGGCCTCCTAGTTGCGCAGAGCCAGGTGCTGGTGTGCTACAGGTCTCTGACTTGCCTTCCTTTGGGGTTTCACCATGGAGGCCTTCTAGTCAGGGTCTCCAGCTGGGGTGGCCTGGGGAGGTCCCGGTAGGGGGCTCTGGGGAGCTAAGGTGGTCCAATGACGGGGGGCATTGTATCGGCCTAATTTGACCCACTTAGAGTTGCAATCGTTGGTGGGCAGTCTTAACTTTGCATGCCGGGTGATTCCTATGGGCAGGGTATTTTTGCGGCGGTTAGCAAGCGCTATGGCTGGTGTTCGGAAGCATCATCATCGGGTGTGCGTGACTGCCCTGATGCCGGAAGATTTCCGCGTCTGGGACCAATTTCTAGTTGCCTTCAATGCATCCGCGTTTTGGCAATCTGATTCTCTCTCCAATCAAAATTTGGACCTGTTTAATGACGCGGCTGGGTCCATCGGCTTTGGCGCTTATTTTCAGGGATCCTGGTGCACGGCGGGTTGGCCAGAGGAGTGGATGGCATCTGGCGTCACAAAATATATCAAATTTCTGGAATTGTTTCTGATAGTGGTGGCTCTTCACATTTGGGGCCCGCGTTTGCGGGGCATGAGGGTTGTGTTTTGGTGCGACAACATGGGTGTGGTGGAGGTCATCAATAAGAGGGCAGCTAAGTGCCTTCTGGTGACTGAACTTTTGCGGGAACTGATATTGTGTTGTATGTCGTTAAATGTGACCATATGGGCCCGTCATGTGCCGGGTGTTGCTAATGGTGTGGCTGACTCTCTCTCTCGTTTCAAGTGGGAGTTGTTTTGAGAGCTGGTCCCAGAGGCGGATTCCTGTGGAGCTGCGGTGCCGTCTTCCCTTTGGAGATTCGGTTCCCCGAAGCCTGGAACCTGCTGCGGGCTTCATTAGTTCCTTCCATGTGGTCAAGTTACGTTGGCGGTGCCTGTAAAGTGGTGGCATTTCTGTCTTCAGAGGGTTGGGCGGGGGGTCCCGTTTCGGATGTCTCTCTTCTCCGTTTTCTTGAGCAGGCCAGGGTGGACGGTTGTTCGAAGGCAGCAGTAGGGAGGCAGCTGGCTGGGTTCTCATTCTTCATGCGGGCCCACGGGTGGGGTTTTCCGTCGGGTCGGTTCATCGTTCGGCGGGTATTGGTAGGCTGGGCCAAGGAGGCGGGGCGGAGTTTGGACAGGCGTCTTCCAACATTCTGTTGCGGCTGTGGGACTTTCTGCCGGGTATTTGCTTCTCTCCGTATGAAACGGTTCTTTTTCGGGTGGCGTTCATCTTCGCCTTCTTCGGGGCTTTCCGGGTTAGCGAGCTGGTAGCTTGGTCCGCTTCAAGTGTGGATTTTCCAGGACTACTGGCAAGGCACGTGGTGGTCACTAGCCGGTCTGTGGTGATTTCTATTCCCTGGTCTAAGACTGACCAACAAGGTAAGGGGTTGTCGGTTGTGCTGCGAGCTGTGCTGGGCCTGCATTCTTGCCCTGTGGGCAACGCGATGCAGTATTGTCAGTGTAGAGCGCCGGGGCCGGCTCAGTTCCTGGTTCACGTGGATCTTCGTCCCTTGACAAAGTACCAATTTGAGGTGGTTTTGCGGTCGGCTTTGTCATCTGTGGGCTTGGGCATTAGTCGTTTCGGGACTCATTCCTTTCAGATCGGGGCGGCGACCATGGGTGCGTCTGCTGGGTTACCAGGGGGAGTGATTCGTAGAATAGGTCGGTGGCGGTCCAACTCATTCAAGGGATATGTCAGTCCCAGTCTAGGACAGTTTTGAGGGGTATCTAACTCTTGTTTCTTTTCAGATGCGGCGCCTGCGGGAAAGTCTGTGTGGATTATTGGGCATTCTTACACCTACTGGGCTCACAGGCATGCCTGCAGATGACCTTACGGGCCTCACCTGGACTTACAAAAAAGGGGGGTTCGGGTACATTGGCTGGGGCATCGGGAAATGGTGTGGGATGAATTGATCCCTTGCGTGCGACAGGGACACGAGCGGCTTGGTTTGCCGCGGGCGTTGGTGATTCATTTGGGAGGCAATGATTGGGGCAAAATGTCCAGCTGGCAGTTCATCAGCATGGTCCGTAAAGACTTGATGATGGTATCCATGCTGTTGCCAACTACGGTGTTGTGTTGGTCGGATATTATAGTGAGGCCTGCTGAATCGGAGAAGGTGATCTGGCGCAGAAGTAGGTCCAAGGCCAACCAGCAGATCGGTTCATGGCTGGTGCTATTGGGATGCTGTCACATTCGATATGATTGGTCATAGGGGAAGGTCACGGGTTTTTTCGGTAAGGACGGGATTCACCTCTCATTCATTGGGATGGATCTGTTCCTTAATTCGATTCAGGAGGCCTTGGAGGAGCTGTTTCCTCTGTAGTTAGGGCCGCATCTTTGGGGGTCACGGGGCATATTATGCCCGTGTCTATGGCGGATGGCCCGAGCCAATACAGCTTATAAATTGGTTATCTGCTAAAATGGATTTCTGTGGCAATTTGAGAATGGTTGACAACTGGGGTAGTTGTCGGTTGCAGGCTCCTTGCTGGTAGGCGGCGGGGGTCCCCTGGCTGGCCTAGCTCCTTGCTGGTTGGCAGCGGTGGCCCACCGGGTTGGCTCCTTGCTAGCAGGTGGTGGGGGTATGAACTCGGTGTGGGGCTGAAGGACGAGCCATGTGGCTGGCGCTGATCGTCTTGCTGGAGGAGCGGCGGATGGTTAGGGAAGTTTTGTTGATTGAAATTGTAATGTTAATTGAGGGGCTTGGGCCTCCAGGTTGTTATTAAAGCTGCGGCCCTGTTAACCCAAAAACCTGTTGTCTGTTGTAATACTTTGGAATGTAAAAGGACGGATGCGAGCGAGTGATGTCCTGGATGCCCACATTATTTAAAATGAGCATGCAAATGCCAATACATGTGTGTGCAATTGTGCATGTATGATTTAAAATATGCCTACTGTGCATATGTGTACTCCTTATTTTAAGTGGTTACTCGAGCAAATGTAAATCCCTTATCTTCCTTAGAACTTTGTTGGCTTTAATGTGAAGGAAAGTGGATTTTAAAACATGCTGATGTGAAGAACATTCCCAGTTTTATCACCTGTTTGTCATCTATCTCAAGGTCAACCAGACCCCCTCTGGTTCTTCAGTCTGCATTCCCACCAGTTTACCCCAGACTCCTTGCCGTGTCATTTTAGATCTAAACAGTGATTTCTGCAGACTTACATCTTATTAGGAGCAGGAGTAAATATAAGCAGCTGACAAACCTCTGCATGCTGCAGCTGATGGATTTGAAATATGGATTTACACACGTAACTTTTGGGACCGCACCAGAATGCCCTAGCCCTTTGTATCTTTTACTTGCACAAATGCATATACACCTATAATTTGTGGCTTTTAAAATATGCATTGCTTGTTTGCAGCCCAGATACTCGTGTATATGTGCCTTTTAACGCAAGCAACACTTTCAAAATTCACCCTATACAGTGCACTTTCACATGTACAACCTATGGACAATTCAATGGCCTATACTGTAGCAATTTTCAAAAGCCCACTTACATGGGCAAAGAGCATTTACACATGTAAAACCAAAGTTTTAGTGTGCAAAGGCATTTTAAAATCAATACCATCTGGACATGAACTTTTCACCCTTGACCTAAACATGCCCCCTTCAACTCAATGCAGCAAAAAAAAATATTTGTGCATTCTTGGATGTTTACCCAAACCTTTAGCTGTAAGGAAGGAGGGCAATTTTTAGAGAGCCGATTAACATGGGTAAAACTCTCTATCTATGTGAATCACTAAGAAAACTGTCATCCCATAGAATGAAGCTTTCTTTAGGTCTGACAGCTACTAAAACTGTTCTTTTCCTTAAGAGTTCAGGAACAGGAGTGACATCTCCTTCACTGCATTATTCAAAAACATTCCTCCCCTACTTTAGCACACACATCTCTGACCAATGCGCATACACATAAAACTGCAGTACTGAATCTCTGCTTGCCTTGCAGACCTGCAGGTATTTGCTTTATCAGTGGGACTGCATTAGGAGTGGGAAGGGAGGAATTTCCATTTCTTTTTTTTGTTTTATTTTTGGGAGCTTTTTTCCCCATGAATTTTGTTTCGTGTAATGTTTATTTTGTTTCTTTAGTTTAAAAAAAATGAAATAATCATTAAAAAAAAACAAAATTGGGAAAAAAAAAAAAAAGGAAACAGGGCCTCCTGTACCTGTCATTCTTCCTTCCCACCCAGAAAAATGCCGGGGCCATTATCCTCCCTGGTCCCACTTACCTGGTCTGATGGGATCCTCAGACGAGGCCTAGGGACGCATCCCAAGCCTCAGAGTTGTGTAGGCCTAGGCCATGATAGATTGCCATGACCTTGACCTATACTCCAACGACTACTTACCCTTTTTTTGTTTTTTATATATATATATATATATATGTTATGTTTTTATGATCTTTTCAATCACTCACAAGTAATAATTTAATAATTTAATAATTTCAAAACGTTCTATAACCACGTTTTTCACACTCACTTAAGAGTCTCAAAGAGACTTCTAAACAAATATTTAAAAGGAGTAAGGTGATGCTTCATAAATTTTCAGGGCACCATCCAGGTGTACCGTGCTTAATCTTTATTTAATCATGAGCACCGCCGTCCACCTTATAGTCCATTTATTTATTTTTTCAAAAAAAGTTTACTTGTCATTTTATACTGGTTCAAAAAAACTCCTCATCCAAAAGTGTGAAAAACACTACAGCAGGAAGGCACAGTTCACCAAAACCACATTTCAAAAAAAGAGAAAAATGTTTTAAAATGTCATTTAGCTTCAATGCGAAATTCCAGTGTGTCCATTGGCATAAATTACCCCGACAAGGCCCCGTTTCGAAATCCTTCTTCGTCAGGGGGAGCCATTTAAACTGCCTATCTCAGCTCAAACTCATTCTTGGTTTTAATCTGTGCTAAAGCTCGCAAAGCGCTGCTTGATACTCCTTACGAAAATGGTGGTCCTTTCACCTTTGTCTGATCCTAGGCCAAGGCCCGAACACAGGCCCAGCCCCAGGCCTGTTGCCATGGCATAACCTGGAGGCTGGGTCCCGACACCTGTGCCTTGGCCCAGGGTGAGGCCCATGCCTCAGAGCTCCTCTTCTGTGTCTTCTTTCTTCATATCTTCTTTGCTAACTAATGCCATCCTCTGGGATCAGAATGTCTTTTTTTTTTTATAAAGTATATCTTAACTAGTCTCCATAACTGAGAGTTGACTCCCGTCCTTCTTTTCAAAACATCATGGCAGGATAAGCTTTTCAGTTCCCATGCTGCACATAAGCAGAAAACTGTTATCCACTATCCAGTGCTTAGTTCAAAATTATACGATTCCCCTGATGCAGGTATTTGTTGCAGAAACCCTGTAGTGTTGGGAAAGGGTGGAAGCTGGTAAAAACATTGGTAAAAATACAGCAAGTGGAGTAGACTCATTTCAAGGTCTACTAGAAATAGCAATTGATTCAAGAAGATATCAATAAGAAGAGTGATTTAAGAAGACTGTATTGAAGTGGGAGTGAAAATGATTCCAAGAAAATATGACTTTTAAGGTATTTAAAGATTATTGTGTGCTTGTTTATATCTCTATTAAATTTGTTAGATGTGTGTCTGGGTGTATGGATATGTGTATTACACATTGGATGTTAGAGTAAAGAGGTCCATATTCAGACACAGTCTGGCTAACAAAGTTATCCAGATAAACTTTTCCAGCTAACTTTGGAGCATATTCAAAAGTGAAATCACATGGCTATCTTAAAGTTATCTGGCTAACTACAGCCGCCTAACTTTAGGACAGCTCTCTGGCCCGACCAGACTCTGAATATCGGATTTAGCCAGCTCACTTAGGCCTGGTGTTATGATATTGAGGTGTTTGGTGGATTCTCAGGGGCAACAGTGATGGTATCTCCTACGGGGAGGAGCCCCGTAGGGAACTGAAGCACCGGGCTAGACTCAGATGTACAAACACATAGAATATTTCTTTTATTATACAGCTAGTGTGGTCCACCAGAGGTGGCAGTAGAGAGTGGATTAGATAGCAACAGTCTGTGATCCTTGGCATAGGAGACGAGTCCCTCAATGGTGGTGTAAGGCCCCAATGCAGATGTCCAGTAAGGCACTGTAGGAGAGACAGACTGGCAGATGTTATAACACGCTCCCTGGTAGCTGAGTAGATAGAGCTCCCAATGAGCAGTAGAGAGAGGATAAGTATTAACAGTCTGCAATCCTCGGCAGCCAAGACCCATTCCACAATGGTGGTATAGGGCCTGATGTAGATGAGCAGTGAGGAGCTGTAGATGGACAGACTGGGAGAAGTTGTACTCACTCTCTGTAGTTGATAGGTAGTGTTCCAGCAGGTTGAAGAATTGGTAGCAGGCACCAGGATAGACACTCAGGCCCTCGAGGAGCAAGTACCTATATATAGGATAGGCACCTGGAAATAAGCAAAGGGCCCCCAAGGAGCGGGTACCCAGATTAGTAGAACCCCGGAGGGTGAAGGTGGCTTCCAGCAGAGTAGAAGTGGCAGAGCAGCTTCAGACCAGAGCGAATCCAATCTGTTGCTA
The DNA here is from genome assembly GCF_901001135.1 of Rhinatrema bivittatum. NCBI lineage: Eukaryota > Metazoa > Chordata > Amphibia > Gymnophiona > Rhinatrematidae > Rhinatrema > Rhinatrema bivittatum. The sequence goes on from NC_042621.1 coordinate 17,675,986, forward strand.
ACTCAGCGAGAGTCAGCAAATGGGCAACCTTTTGAATACGGAAGCAGTGAAGTCACTTGAGGGGGATGCCCCCGAGGTTCGCGCCAACACTGATACAAGACGTGAGGTGTGCCTGCACGCATGTATGCCCTAGGATGCCTCAGGTCAACATGGCGGGAAGCCATGCCAGAGCCGCTCCGGGGAAGCCGGAGGGTGCGGCAAGGAGACGCTACGGACGCCATTCTCCCAGAGCTGATGGAGAAGGCTGAAATAGAGGTGAGGCATGTCAAGCGAAGCTGTCTGAGACCGACGTACGCAACAGTACCCCACTTCAAAGGGCCTCCTCCAGACCCCCTACCTGGTTTTAGTTTCCATGGATGTGAATGATGATACTAGTTCAGCATCTCTTTGTCCAAAATGCTAGACATTGGTTCCCATGAGTTATTTTCTGGTCCAAAGCCCTCCCATGACAGAAGGTATTCCCATATTCTGCCTCTCTTCCGTACATCATCTACTTTGTACTCGAGGTCCTCTTCTGTGTCAACAGGAGGGGGATCTTGTGTCTTGGTGCTGAATTTGTTGAGTATGAGTGGTTTCAGTAATGAGACGTGTTATGGATCTTCATTGCTGGAGGAAGTTTGAGACCGTAAGAGAGATTGCCAAGACGTCGGAGGATAAGGAATGGTCCAACATAGCGTGCAGCAAAGTGAGCAGATGGCAACTTCAATCTAAGCTTCTTTGTAGACAACCATATATTATCACCAGGCTTAAGTTCAGGAGCCTTGCTGTGATGCATCTCATAGTCTTGTTTTGCTCGAATTCCAGCTTTGATGAGCATCTCCTTTGTCTTCTTCCAAAGATGCTGAATTTCATCGGCAGTGGATTGTGCTGCCGGGGACGACACTGAAAGCAAAAGTGGCAAAGGTGGTGAAGGTAGTCGTCCATATACTACTTCGAATGGTGTTGATCCAGTAGATGTTGCTAGAGGAGTGTTGATGGAAAACTCGGCCCATGGTAGAAGTTCAGACCAATCAGTCTGGCATGAAGAGACGTAGGCTCTGAGGAACTGTTTGAGGGTACGGTTCATCCTTTCAGTTTGGCCGTTGGATTGTGGATGGTAAGATGAAGTGAAGTCGAGAGTGATATCAAACTTCTTGCAAAGAGCCTTCCAGAATATGTCTATGAATTGTATGCCTCTGTCTGAGACTATGTGCTTGGGTATTCCATGCAGACAGAATATGTGGCTGATGAAGAGTTTTGCAAGTTCGCTGGCAGATGGTAAGCCAGGAAGCGCCACAAAGTGAGCCATTTTTGAGAATCTATCCACCGTTACGCAGATAGTGTTGTTGCCCCCGGAGAGGGGTACGTCCACCACGAAGTCCATGGCAATGTGAGTCCAGGGCTCATCAGGTATGGGTAAAGATTGTAGTTGGCCCCAAGGACGACCGGGTGGAGGCTTTTATCTGGCACAGTTGGTACAGGCTGCTACATAAGCGAAGGCATCTTCTCTCTTCGATGGCCACAAGTAGAATCTATGCAGCTTTGCCAGGGTTCTCCATTGACCGGGATGTCCAGCCAATTTAGAGTCATGAGCCCATGCTAGTACTTTCTTCTGGAGGTTGGCAGGCACAATCGTCTTGCCCGCAGGTACTGGGTGGGTGGCTGAAAGAATGACTCAGGTTCAATGATGTGTTGAGGAGCATCAGGCACATCTTCAGATAGGAATGAGCGAAATAGGGCATCCACTCTGTTTTTATCTCTGGGTCGGTACTTTAAGATAATATCAAACCTCGCCTGTCTATGGTTGAGGCGCTGGGCGTGACAAAGGTATTCTATGTTTTTATGGTCAGTAAAAACCATAATTTGGTGTTGATCACCCTTGAGCCAGGGTCTCCACTCATCAAACACCATCTTTATCACCAACAATTCTTTATCTCCAATTCCATAGTTCCTCTCGGCCGGTGTGAATCATCTGGAGAAGAAGGAACATGGCCGCAGGATCTTGGAGTCACTGGTTTGACTTAATACAGCCCCTACACTATCATCAGAGGCATCCACCAACAATAAAGGGGCATGTGGGATCTGGGTGATGGAGATATGGCTTGCTGGAGAAAGCATCCTCCAGCTTTGGGGAAGCGGTGACAGCCTCTATAGACCAATTGGCAACATTAGCACCTTTCTTTGACAGAGCTGTTAAAGGCACAGTTAGTGAGGAGTAATTTTTAATGAAGGTTCTATAGTAATTTGTGAATCCCAGAATCCTTCTGAGAGCCTTTAGACCAGTAGGTTGGGACCATTTCTGAATGCTCTCCAGCTTTTGTGGGTCCATCTGGAATCCCTTGTTAGATACAATGTATCCTAGGAATGGTACAGACTCCTTGTGGAATTTGCATTTGAACAGCTTAGCATATAGACAGTTCTACCGCAGTCTCTGTAACACTCTCTTGACATCCGTAATGTGGGTATTCAGATCTTGAGAGAAGATCAGGATATCGTCCAAATAGACAACAACACATTGGAATAGTAGGTCGTGCAGGATGTCGTTCATCATGTTTTGGAAGACAGCTGGGGCGTTGCATAAGCCGAAGGGCATCACCAAATACTCAGTGTCCATCCTGGTGTTAAAAGCTGTCTTCCATTCATCCCCTGAATGAATACGGACAAGGTTATACGCTCCTTTACGATCCAATTTGGAGAAGATCTTAGCCCCTTGTAGGCAGTCAAACAGTTCAGAGATGAGTGGTAAGGGATAGCGGTCTTTGACCGTGATCTCGTTTAGACCACGATAATCAATGCTTGGACGTAGGGTTCCGTCCTTCTTCCCCACAAAGAAAAACCCTGCTCCTGCAGGAGACTTGGATGGCCTTATGAAACCTTTTTATAGATTCTCTTGGATGTATTCCGACATCGCTTTATTTTCCACCACTGAGAGGGGGTATAATCTTCCCTTGGGTGGTTCGGTATTCGGTTTCAAGTTGATCGCACAGTCATAATATCTATGTGGCGGAAGTATATCAGCGGCTTCTTTAGAGAACACATCTTGAAACGATGCGTATTGAGGTGGTAACCCAGGCATTAACGGAATTGTAGGCATACAGGGTAGTGGTGAAACTTCCTTCAGGCATTTGCCATGACAATCTGGGCCCCAATGTGAAAGCTCCAGTTTAGCCCAGTTGAATTGAGGCAAGTGCTTTTGTAGCCATGGTAACCTAAGTACTAAGGGTACATAGCCTTTTCGAGCATGAAGAAGGAAATGGATTCCGTATGAAGAGCTCCAGTCCTTAAACTGACTGTTCTATTTGTAGAGTTACTTCACCCGGTAAGGGCTCCCCATGGATAGAGGATAACCGAAGAAGAGGCTTCATAGTCATAGTGGGGATTTGAAGATGTTCCACTAGGCGTCTCAGTATAAAATTCCCTCCTGCCCCGGAGTCCACTAGAGCAAGAATCTGGAATTCAAGTGGTCCGTTTATCAAGAAGTGGCAGAGAGAGTGGAGGAGAAGGAGCAGTTGGACCTAAGAAGAGTCCTCCCACAGGACTTAGGTCTGCCTATTTCTTGGACAGATAGGGCATGTTTGTACTGCATGGCCTGCTTGACCACAATACATGTAGAGGCCTAATCTTCTCTGTGTTCTTCTCTTCTTAGAAGTCAGGTGACTATGGCCCAGTTGCATAGGTTCTTCTTCGTCAGCAACTGCTTTAGACTGAATAGGCTTAGGTAAAGTCTTGACTCAGATTTCTCCCTGGCTTGGCCTCTTGGAACTTTTGACCTCTTGAACCTTATCACAAAGTCGTTGGTCAATTCTTGTGGCTAACTTCATCAAGTCCTCCAAGGTCTCAGGCATTTCTTGAGCCACCAATTCATCTTTCAGTCAGGAGTTCAGGCCTTCAAAGAAAAGGGTCTTCAGGCATCTCGAGTCCCAGTTCAACTCTGAAGCCAAAGTCTTAAACTCGATGGCAAAGTCTGGTAAAGGTTTATTACCTTGCTGTAGATGAACCAATGTGGATCCTGTGACTGTGTACCTGGCAGGGTCATCAGATAAGGATTTGAACAGTTCCAAAAATCCAGCAAGGTCCTTCAGGATGAGGTTATCATGCTCCCATAGCGGAGAACCCCAGATAAGACAGGATATACGTAGTCTTGGCATAGGCTGTGGGAAAATTGTTAGACTGAAGTGCAAAATGCATACGGCATTGGTTGAGGAATCCCCTGCACCTCCAGGCTTCTCCAGAGAAGCAAATAGGAGCGGAGAAGGGTACGACTGTTTTAACCATCACTTCTGGCTGTGTTTCTTCTTTACCTGAGGTAGTAGAAGCGTTCATCTGTGAGTGCAGTAGATTAAAGGCCACAGTCAAGCTTTTCATCATGCTCTGTTGTTCAGTGATTTGCTGGGCCAGGCCTGGAATGGCCTGCAACGCAATGAGCTGAGCCGAATCCATGGAGTTAACAATCTGTTATGATATCGAGGTGTTTGGTGGATTCTCAGGGGCAACAGTGATGATATCTCCTATGGGGAGGAGCCCCGTAGGGAACTGAAGCACTGGGCTAGACTCAGATGCATAAACACAGAGAATATATCTTTTATTATACAGCTAGTGTGGTCCACTAGAAGTGGCAGTAGAGAGTAGATTAGATAGCAAAAGTCTGTGATCCTTGGCATAGGAGACTCATCCCACAATGGTGGTGCAAGGCCCCGATGCAGATGTCCAGTGAGGCACTGTAGGAGAGACAGACTGGCAGATGTTATAACACACTCCCTGGTATCTGAGTAGATATTCCCAATGAGCAGTAGAGAGAGGATAGGTATTAACAGTCTGTAATCCTCAGCAGAGGAGACCCGTTCCACAATGGTGGTGTAGGGCCTGATGTAGATGAGCAGCGAGGAGCTATAGATGGACAGACTGGGAGAAGTTGTACTCATTCTCTGTAGCTGATAGGTGTTCCAGCAGGTTGAAGAATTGGTAGCAGGCACCAGGATAGACACACAGGCCCTCGAGGAGTGAGTACCTGTATATAGGATAGGCACCTGGAAATAAGAAAAGGGCCCCCGAGGAGTGCATGTACCCAGGTTAGTAGAACCCCAGAGGGTGAAGGTGGCTTCCAGCAGAGTAGAAGTGGCAGAGCAGCTTCAGATCGGAGCAAATCCAATCTGTTGCTAACTCGGCGAGAGTTAGCAAATGGACAACCTTTTGAATACGGAAGCAGTGACGTCACTTGAGTGGGACTCTCCCGAGGTTCGCACCAACACTGCTACAAGATGTGAGGTGTGTGTGCACCCCCTAGGAGGCCTCAGGTCAACAGCTCCGGGGACACTGGAGGGTGCGGCAAGAAGACGTATGGACGCCATTCTCCTGAGGCTGGTGGAGAAGGCTGAAATAGAGGTGAGGCATGTCGGGCGAAGCTGTCTGAGACTGACAGAAGCAACACCTGGATTTATCAAAATGCACTAAATATCACATGCAATAGGAAAAGGGGTTTGTTTTATGCTAGTAGGATGTTTATCACAAAGTGTGCTATCTTAGTGCTTTGCATAGTTATTACCACAGACTGCGATAACTTTTTTGCAGTAAGTATCACAATTGTTGTAATTCCTACCTACAACCACTGAGGCGGGGGGGGGGGGGGGGGGGGGGGGGGGAGAGAGAGAGAGAGAGAGAGAGAGAGAGAGAGAGAGACTAGCTATAAAGCCCTCATAATAGGTAGGCATTTTATCTCTATAGGTGGTCCACCTACCTACTCGAGGTGAGATTTAGGTATTAGTGTAGGGGTTAGGGGCCACTTTGACATGCAGAGTGCGACGTACGAACAGAACAGTGCACTCTTGTGAAGATTTGATGACTTTCGGAGTGAGGAAACTCACCCAAAGATGAGATTTGTGCCATGTTCTCTCAATCTAGCTTGATGTAGTACCATTTAGATAGAGCACATCATGCTAGGTAGACAGAATATGGTACAAATCTACTCTTCTTTCACATTTCATCACTCCAAATCACATTAAATCTTCACGCATGGTAACTGTGCTGTTTGTACTTATCACTGTGCATGTCAAACTGCCCCCCAAAACTCAATTCAACCCACAAACCTCACCCCAAATTACTGGTGCCCCGTCTTACAGTGGTATAAATAGTTAACTTTTTTTGTGAGTCTCTACAGAGCCTCTTTCTCTCTCTCTGCAGTACCAGGAAAATTAGTCTAACCACGCCCCTTTTATCTATAGCAAAATGATGAATCTAAGCCTTAGCTGGTTATCTTTTTAGCCAGTTAGAATTTAGCTGGATAAGTGTCAAAATATTCATTTAGCCAGCTAAGTTATGTTAGCCAGCTAAATGCTTTTGAATATGGACCTCATAGGATTTTAATATATTTTGTATGTTTGCAAATTGTTTTTTTTAATCTTTATTTTAATTTATGTGAATGAGATATAAATACCATAATAAATGCTGTGATTATTGTTATAGAATTGAAAATCATTTTACAAATTGACTCTACTATTTTTGTTATACTATATACTTTGTGCACTATCCCAGATGTGCTGAGTAGAGTAGTGGTTCCCAAATGTTGTTGTGTATTAACTCTGATTAAATTATTCTGTTGAAGTGCTTCTCAGTTTATTTCCACTTGGACAGACAACAAAATCATTATTCACCTACTGTTTAGCCTCAAATTCCCAGTAAATTATTTTTAACCTATGATAAATACATTTTCATCTCAGTTCCTCACTGATTCAAGAAACCATGTATATAGATCAATCATGTTAAAACAAAGAAAGGTAAATACTGTCATTTTTTTAAGTCTAGTCTAATTTTGGGTCTACTGAACTAAGTATTTTCCCCATAGGGATGTGCTGTAGTTGACATTCTGGCCATAGAGAAAATTGATTCTGTGAGGATCCTTTTCTATTGGATCAGTATAAAAAAATATGAAAAATTGTCATTGCTCGTGAGCTTTTTATACCACATCATGCACTTTTCTGAGTTAATAAATGTAATGAATGCATCATCTCTGTGAACATAGTCATTTATTTTAATAAAATTGCAGACATTTTGCCATAAATCCTTTTGCATTTTAATTCGATTGGCAGAATGTGATATTAGATAACTCAGATCTACATTGTTATCAATTAAATTATACTGCACCAAAATCATGGTCAATAGTGAAATAAGTCATTGAAACAGTCGCACCAAATGTCAAATTCAGCTCTACCTTTTACTGCTGAAAAAAAAAAATTAGAATGGGAAGCTAAGTGTCATTTCAAGTTCCTGAGATTTCCTGTGGTCCTATTGAACAGAGCTGGAACACCATCAGAATCTCAAATGAATATCCCACTCTCAATAGAACAAGTGAAACATTAATTCCTGCTCATGTTTCTAACAAACTATTCTAAATATATAAGAGGTCTGAAGTTAGTACAGGATAACAAGGTGATACTTCTTTAAAAATCAATTAAGGTTCCTAAATGCAAGACCATATGGAGGACAGTTCCAATAATTTGCCACCTTATTTGGGACCAATAATTATGATGCATGCACATTTTTTTCTCTTTTTTGTCATGGAAAAGTCTCCCAGGGCATAATTAATCGAGAGACTATTTTCCATTTAACAAGGACATTTTCTAAACAATGCTGAGAGCATTTAATTAATAATTCCTATGGTAGGAGGAATGATGTCCTTTATGGTTGCAACTTCTTGACTCATGTAGTTTAGGTACAGTTGTCAAAGCTATTGAGGTGCAAAGTGAAAATGAGAGTTGGGACAATATTATTATTCAAAACAATTAAGGACTACAGAAAGCTTTAATAATTGCTTTCAAATACTCTTTTATTATTTAATGTGTACTATGACAGTTCTAATAACCGATTGCCTCTGATAAACTAAACTACTATATAACCCAGATAAACTGAGACAATTGAAAGCAATTCATTGTAAGACTCCTGTGTTGTCAGGATTCCACTTTATTTTGATTGATTCATACATTGATGGGAAGAAATACCAGAAAAACCTGAGTTTGATGGTATTGGGTGAAAATATTATTTAGAGAGATCTGCTTAATGATCTCTTTGGATGATATGACCTTGAATAGCTTCTAATCCTCAATTAAAGAACAATATTGTTGTGCTGGAGGTGGATTCTTGGACTGAGGTGGGGTTGATGCAACCCGGAGGCAAGGGCCTACGGGGCCCCACCATCAGTAGGTAGAGTGGACTGAAGCTAGAGTCCACTGGAGCTTCACCTATACCAGCCCACGTCCCCCTCAGGTTGAACCTTTGGGTGCTGGGGCCGGCAGGACTTAGGTGGGCCTTGAGATTGGATGTCAAAGGCAGGTAGTTCAGCCCAGAGACAGCAGCCAGCAGGTGGCATGGTTCTATCCTGGACTGGTCCCAGTACAGGAACCCAAGCACCAAGGAATGAGGATTGACTGAAGGTGCTTGAGCAAAGAAAAGTTGGAGCCTTAGGAGTCCACATCCAGAGGATAGGGACAGAGGCGTCACTGTCGAAACTGAATGAGAGCTGGCTGCAATTGGAAGGTGTAGCAAGCAATGTAGAACTCTGGACACAAAGGAGTCTATAGCGTGGTCATCCGTAGCAATGGTCAGGGCACAGAGAAGGCAGACGTGGTCAGACATAGCAATGGTCAAGGCACAGAGAAGGCAGGCGTGGTCAGGCGTAGCAGTGATCAAGGCATGGAAAAGGCAGGCATGGTCAGGCATAGCAATGGTCAAGACATGGAGAAGGCAGGCATGGTCAGGCATAGCAATGGTTAAGGCACGGAGAAGGCAGGCAAGGTCGGACTTAGCAGAGGTCAGGCTTGGGGAAGGCAGGCAAGGTCGGACGTAGCAGAGGTCGGCACCAGGAGGTCATTCAAAGTACAGACGAGACGAACGAGGAATCAGGAACTTGAAGACAATCAGGAACACGGAACAAGGAAACATGGAGGCAAAGAGTACTCTGAATCAAAAAGGGATCCAAGGAGACCTGTTGCAAAGGCAACAGTATGGTGCGAGGCCTGAGCATTTATACGCTGAAGGATCTGATGTCAGCATCCAGGTCTGCAGCCAGGTTCCTGCCGCAGGCCTTTTAAAAGGTTTACTGATGTGCGCCCGTGCCTAGGGAGGGGCGCGGTGCTGCTGGCGGCATCTCTCCGCGAACCCCGCGGAGAGGCCCAAAGGATGGAGGCATCCTGGCTGGAAGTCCCAGGAAGTGGAGCAGGGCTGGAGGCGCTGGTGGGAGCCCAAGGTCTTAGCTGGCGGCCCACTGCCGCAAGCGACGGGGAGCTGGAGCCTGGAAGTTGCTTAGAAAGATGAGCAGGCCGCACCGTGGGACTGCTGCTGGTGGTGAGCGTAACAAATATCTTTTAAACTATCACATTTTTATAGAAATGTGAAAAGGAAATATTTGCTTACCATAAATGGTGTTTCCCATAGATAACAGGATGAATTAGCCATTACAAGTGTTCGATATCATCCTGCAGCATCAAATAGACTAGTCTGTCCAAGCTGTACAGATTTGAGCTCTACTGAGCATATGTGGGCATTCTCACATGGGTATTGCCTCATGAGCCTCCTCAATCAGTATCAGACCTGAATTTAGGTGTGTAGTTGACTCTCCAGGAAGGTGAGCAGGCATTCTGTGGCTAATTCATTCTGCTATCAATGGAAAACATAATTTACGGTATGCTAACATGCATTTCCCATTAATAAGCAGGTGAATTAGCCATTATATATGGAGAGTCCTAGCTGAGAGTTTCAGTTGAGTGATTATATAGTAAGCAACCTGGTTTCCACTGTGGAGAGTGGACTATAGTGAGAACAGATTGTGCAAAACTGCTTGTCCACATGTGCTGTTAGTCTTTGAAATGTTAAGAAGACGGTAATGAGAAGTGAATGTGTGGACTGATGACAATGTTGCAACTTTGCAGCTATCTTCGATGGGTACTTCATGGAATGAACAGCAGAGGAAGTCATATCTTGTACCTGATGAGCCTTGACTGAGTATATAAGTTGAAATCCTGCTAAGTCATAGCAGTGATTGATGCAATCGGCTATCCAATTAGATAAAGTTTGTTAGGCAACCACTATTCCAAGGTGGTTAGGGTCATATACTGGTATACACAGAGAAAAAATTCATTTTTGTTTTTTGGATCATTTTCAGGAGGTATTTTCCTCATTTCATGCATGTAAAAAAAATGTATCAAACATAAAAATACCCCTTAAATGACCCAAAAAAAAGAAAATGGGGTCATCCAAGGCCTCCCATCCAGTTCTCAGCACCCATTCCTCCCACACAGAAAACTTCCAGGGCCAGGATCTCACAAGCCCTCACCCTGCCCAGTGGGGATCTGAGAGTTAGGCCTATGCCCAGGCCAAAGCGTTTGCCTTGCACAGACTGAAGCAGCAATAGGTTGCTGCGACCTCGGCCTTAGCCTAGGTAAGGACAATGCCTCAGCCTCGGCTAGAGACTGGGCCCAGGCCTGATGCTGCAGCCCAGCCTGAAGTCTGGGTCCTGACACCTGGGCCTTGGCCCGGAGCCAGGCCAGATGTCAAGGCCTGGCCCAGAGGTTGGTTCTTACATTGGCCTTGGCCAGGCTGGAGCCTGCCAGCCTGGCTCTGAGACCAGGTCCTGATGCCAGGTCCTCAGGCCAGATCCATGCCCTGCACTGGGACCCTACCAAGAGGCTGGGTACTGATGCTTGGCCCAGGCTCCAGCCTAGGCCCAGGCCCAAAGCAACTGCCTGGTGCAGAGGCCAGGTCCTGACCCTGGAGCCTTGGCATGGAGCCAGCTTGGGTCTAGGCCTAGGAGACCGGGCTCTGGCCTAGTGGTTGGATCCTGATGCCTTGTACTCATCCTAGGGCGAAGCCCAGGCCCAGAGCACAGGTCTCATAGCTCCACCGATGCCATCCACTTCTTTCTTCTTTAAACTGACGCTGTTGCTGAGGTCACACTGGAATTGATTAATTCCAGCACTTTCACCCCAGCAGACAAGACCATTTTATTGTACAGCAATGCTGTACATCAAAATGATGCTGTCTGCTGAGGTGAGTGCACCAGAGTTAACTAACTCCAGTGCAACTCTAGCACATGGTGTCAGTTTAAAGAAGGAAGAAGAGTACAGAATTGATGGTGCTGTGAGGACCAGCTCTGGGCCTGGTCCTGATCTTAGGCTGAGGCCAAGTTATCAAGACCCAGCCTCCAGGTCAGGCCCTGGCATCAAGCTTAGATCTGGAACAAGGACCCAACATTGGTACTTGGCTTCCGGGCCAAGTCGCAGTATCGGACCTGGGCCAAGGCTCCAGCCTAGCCTATGGCCCAGGCATTGTGACCAGGAACCTAGGCCATGTCCTGGTGTCAGGAACCAGCCTCAGGTGAGCTTCTGCATTGGACCTGGGTCCAGGCCCTGGAGCAGCCTGAAGCCCAGGCATTGAGATCCAACCTCTGGGCTTGGCCCTAGCATTGGGCCTGGGTCTGGGATGAGGCCCTGGAGTCAGGACCTGGCCTTGCCCTTGAATACCCAACAGATCAGGTAAATGACTGATCTGGGGCTCATGTCTCGGATGAGACCCTAGCATCATCCTAGGTCTAGGTTGAGACTCTGGTATTGTGCTCGAGCCTAGGCTATGTCTCCTACTTTGGGTGTCTGCCTATGCCCTAAGTGAGGCCTTGGCTTCAGACCTAGACCTAGGCCTAGGCCCAAGCCCAGGCATTGGCCTCTGGGCTAAGCCCTGGCTTTTGGCCTGAATCCAGGATGATGCACTGAAATCAGGACCCAATCTCCAGGCTGGCCCTAGTGTTGGCCTTGGGCCAAGGCCCATGCATTGGGACCCAGCCTGGCCCTCGGATACCCGATGGATTAAGGTAAATAACTGATTGAGGGAGCTTGGATCTCAGCCGAGGCTCCAGCATCTACCTGGGCCTACGTTGAGACCCCAGCATCATGCTTGGGCCTTGGCCACTGCCCCAAAGTTCTTTCATAAAATGAGTCACAAGTGGATGCCATGATATTGGATTGTTTCCAACCAGGCGTAATATGCTACGATGATACTCAAATGCTCTCTCACTAAGACAGTGGCAAGGCCTGAATTATAAAGGTGGAGCAAGTATTGTAATGATGTAGAGGCTTACGTGAAAAGGAATTGGAATCATGCTGTTGGCACCAGATAGAGGATCTTTTCCATTTGAAGCATAGTTTTTTCTGATTGAAGGCTTCCAAGATGAAACCAATATTGTCTCCAATCTCCGATGTTAATCGGAAATTTGAAATCATTGAGCATTTAACATCCAAGCTATGAGGTATAAACTGAAAGATTGGATAAAAGAGCTTTCCATCATCTTGAGTTAGAAGAGCATGGTCTGAAGTCAGAGGAATAGGAGGACTGCTGTAAAGTTTGATACAATATGCATATACCAAATTTGTCTGGGCCACACCGTTGCTATGAGAATCAGGTAGCATGAAGAACTTTTTGTATTGTTTTGAAAATGAGAGGTATTGGTGCAAAAATGACATTAGGCTTTGGCCCTAATTGAGAAGGAAAGCATCTAGTCTGTGATCACTTGGTAGACTGTAGCAAAATTGATTTAGTTTTGTGGTTTGCTATGATGAAAACAGATCCTCTATTGGTAGATCCCAGATGTTGAACAGCTTTGGCCTGATTTTAAAAAGCATTTACATGCATAAAACTGGGTTTTACTCAAGTATATGCACTTTACTCAAGTAAGTAGGCTTTTAAAAATGTCTACAATATATGCCATTGAATTGTCCATAAGATTTACTCACATAAAAGCTATTTACTTGAATAAATAGCTTTTGAAAATTGTTACGATAGTATGTTACATTTACACTCTGAAACACTTTGCTGAGACAATTAGCCAAGATGTTGGAGACACATGGAAGATAAGTTGCTTGCAGCATGGCTTGATGTTGTTCTGCCCAGTTCCAGATTTTCAGTGCTTCCTGGCACTGAAGCCATGATCCTGTTCCTCCCTGCTTGTTGACATAGAACAAGGCAACCTAATTGAATAAAAAGGCACTTCTTTCAAAGAAGAGGTCTGAATTGGGTAAGAGCATTCCATATTAGGGATGTGAATCGGGCTTCGGACGATTGAAAATATCGTCGATATTTTCAAAATCGTCAGAAATCGGTGGCTCCCCCAAAATGATAGGAAAACCCCACAATATTTATCGTGGGGGATCCCTTATCGTTTTGGGGGAGGGCGGGAAATACGGCACACAAAAATAACCCCTAAACCCATCCCGACACTTTAAAAGTAACCCCTTAGCTTCCCCTACCCTCCCAACACCCCCCCCCCCAAACCTTTTTACAGGTACCTAGTGGTCCAGTGGGGGTCCCGGGAGTGATCTCCTGCTCTGGTACGTCCTCCGGCTCCCGGGCCGTCGGCTGCCACTAATCAAAATGGCACCGATGGCCCTTTGCCCTTACCATGTGACAGGCTAATCATGCCATTGGCCGGATCCTGTCACATAGTAGGAGCACTGGATGGCCGGTGCCATCTTGTGCTTCTACCATGTGACAGGGGCTGACCAATGCCATCGGTAGCCTTTGTAACATAGTAAGGGCAAAGGCTATCGGCGCCATTTTGATTACTGGCAGCCGATGGCCCGAGTGCAGGACATCGCTCCCGGACCCCCGCTGGACCACCAGGGGCTTCTGGCAAGTCTTGGGGGACCCTCCTGACCCCCACAAGACTTGCCAAAAGTCCAGCGGGGGTCCGGGAGCGACCTCCTGCACTTGGACTGTCAGCTGCCGTTATTCAAAATGGAGCCGATAGCCTTTGCCCTTACTATGTCACAGGGGCTACCGGTGCCATTGGTCAGCCCCTGTCACATGGTAGGAGCACAAGATGGTGCCAGCCATCCAGTGCTCTTACCATGTGACAGGATCCGGCCAATGGCACGGATACCCTGTCACATGGTAAGGGCAAAGGACCATCGGCGCCATTTTGATTAGTGGCAGCCGATGGCCCGGGAGCCGGAGGACGGTCCGGAGCGGGATATCATGGGAGATCACTCCCAGGACCCCCACTGGACCACCAGGTACCTGTAAAAAGGTTTTTTGGGGGGGGGAAGCTAAGGGGTTACTTTTAAAGGGTCGGGGTGGGTTTTTTGTTTATCGGCTGGGGCGCAGCCAATAAGCAAAACTGTGATCGGGCCCGATGGAAAAAACCCCACATGTGAATCGGAACCGGAATCCGAACCGATTCTGGTTCCGATTCACATCTCTAATCCATGTCGATCTTATCTCCGGGAGATTCATTTGGGACTTTCAAGAAGACCAAAGTCCCTGGGTATGGAAGGATCCCATATGGACTCCCCAACTTCTGATGGAGATTTCCATCATAAGGAATGAGCTGATGGGAACTCAAGTGAAATATGGAGCCATCTCAGAGCACATGGAGATGTAACCACCTTTGCAACTCCCTTGTCGTTGGTGGTATGATTCAAACTACTAAATAGAGGGTTGAATGAATTTATTTATTTATTTATTTAACACATTTTTATACCGGTATTCGTTGTAACATCATATCGGTTTACATGTAACTTGTAACAATAGCGAGGAAATTACATTGAACAGGGCGAAGGCAAACGGAAGGGGGGGGCAGAGATTGTATTTAAACATTGCTGAAGTTAAAAACATTGCAGTTATTATTTACAAATTGAACTAGATTTACAAGTTGAGAACAAATTTACAAGTTGAACCGTACATTGCAGTTATTAATTATAGGTAGGGGAGACAGCTATGGTTGTTGACAAATGGGAAGAGGGGGCGGCAGGGGTGGAGGAGATTTGGGGGTGCGCAAGGGTTACTCTGGGAAATCTTGTTTGAAAAGCCAGATTTTTAACTTTTTAAAAAAATTTTGGGTACTTGACTCAAGTCTAAGGTTAGCTGGCATAGAGTTCCATTGTGTGGGTCCTGCTATAGAGAAGGCACGCTCTTTTGTAGAGGTTAGTCGATAGGTCTTGTGGGGTGGGATATGTAGGGTGCATTTATGTACTGTTCTGGTGGGGCACTCGGAGGTGTATGGGCGGATGGTGTTGTTAGTCCAGACCCCAGTGGAGAAAGCTGTTAAAATGATTGAAAAACATAGGAATTTGATATTCCATACTCCTTTGCTTTTAGTTTTTCTTAGAAGGATGTGCGTAGAAAATGGTGATCCATCACTCCAAATCTGCCTCTTTTGGTAGCAAGAGAGGCATGCCACAAGGATCCTCATTCTCAGCATCTCTCTTTAATATATATATTGCCCCAATCTTCTAGGTTCGGTCAGGATTTGATGTGAATTGTAGAATTTTTGAAGATGATATCGAATTTTCCATCCCCATTAAAAATTCCTTAAATGAGGCCTTTGATAAGATTTCCCATTGCTTGATGACCCTGAAGGAGTGGCTTGCTGACAATAAACTATCTTTAAATGTGGCCAAGCAGATATAGTATATTTAACTACATACCCCTCTGATAGCATAAGAAACATAAGAAATTGCCATACTGGGTCAGACCAAAGGTCTATCAAGCCCAGTATCCTGTTTCCAACAAGTCCAATCCAGGCCTCAAGTACCTGGCAAGTACCCAAAATCTAAGTTTTACCCATGCTACCGATGCTAGTAATAGCGATGGCTATTAACTAAGTCAAATTGATTAATAGCAGGTAATGGATTTTCCTCCAAGAACTTAACCAAACCTTTTTTAAACCCAGCTTCACTAATTGCACTAACCACATCCCCTGGCAACAAATTTCAGAATTATAGATGTGCATCGGGTGCCCGATCATTTCTGCTTTCGGTTTTGTATAGCTGCAGGAAAAGTTCATATTCACGCAGATTGGCTTTTTTTTCGTATAAAATAATTTCTGGTTTAGCACGCACTAATGGGAGTTAGTGCACGCTAACTCCCGTTAGCGCGCACTAACACAGAACCGTTAGCTCACACCCTGATCCTTCACTTTTAATTATTTGCAAAAAAACCAAAACCCAAACCCACCCCAAGCCTTCAGATCTAATTATTACCAATCCCCCACCTTCCCAATCCCCCCAAAACTTGCCTAAAGTCCCTGGTGGTCCAGCGGGGGTCCCGGGAGTCGATCTCCCACTCTCGGGCCTTCGGCTGCCAGTAAACAAAATGGTACCGGTGGCCCTTTGCCCTTACCATGTGACAGAGGCTATCAGTGCCATTGGCCAGTCCCTGTCACATGGTAGGAGCAATGGATAGTAGGGTTGTGCAGGCAAAAGGTTTTTGTTGCGTACGCGATCCGTATTCGTGGGGGGTCAATTCCGTTTCATGCGGAAGTATGGGGAATTCAATAAGTTGTCGATCTGTAAATACGTTACTACTAAATTAACTACAACCCCCCACCCTCCTGACCCCTCCAAGACTCACCAAAACTCCCTGGTGGTCCATCGGTGGGGTCCGGGAACTCACTCAGACCCTCGGTGCTAGTTTCATCATGGCGCCGATAGCCTTTGTCACAGGGGCTACCGGTGCCATTGGTCAGCCCCTGTCACATGGTAGGAGCACAAGATGGCACCGATGGCCATGTGACAGGGGCTGACCAATGGCACCGGTAGCCCCTGTGACAAAGGCTATCGGCACCATGATGAAACTAGCACCGAGGGTGTGAGTGAGTTCCAGGACCCCACCGCTGGACCACCAGGGAGTTTTGGTAAGTCTTGGGAGGGTCAGGAGGGTGGGGGGGGGGTTTCAATTTTTATTTAGGCCGAATTAAACCGAAATCTGTTTAATATGTGGGGAGTCGCGATGCGTTTCGCCTCCCCACGTATTTAACAGATTGCAAAAAATAAGTTGCGGATTACAAATACGTGGAAAACGGATGCACACCTCTAATGGACAGTCGGCACCATCTTAAAAAATGGTGTGGGCCATCCATTGCTCCTACCATGTGACAGGGGCTGGCCAATGGCACCGATAGCCCCTGTCACATGGTAAGGGCAAAGGGCCATCGGCTCCATTTTGTTTACTGGCAGCCGATGGCCCGAGAGCTGGAGATCGCTCCCGGGACCCCTGCTGGACCACCATGGACTTTAGGCAAGTTTTTTTTTTTTTGGGGGGGGGGGGGTTGGAGGGTGGGGGATTGAAAATAATTATATCTGAAGGGTTGGGGTGGGTTTGGGGGTTTTTTTCTGTGTGCCCTTCCCCACCCCCCCAAAAAAAAAAAAAACCCGATAAGAAAACCTCACGACATTTCGTGGGGTTCTCCTATCATTGTCAGGGACCCCCGATACATGACTGATTAGTTTTAAAAGTGATACATGCTAACTTCATGGAGTGCTCCCTAGTCCTTCAATTATCTGAAAGAGTAAATAGCCGATTCACATTTACCTATTCTAGACCTCTCATGATTTTAAACACCTCTATTATATCCCCCTCAGCTATCTCTTTTCCAAGCTGAACAGCCCTAACCTCTTTAGTCTTTCCTCATAGGGGAGCTGTTCCATCCCTCTATCATTTTGGTCGCCCTTCTCTGTACCTTCTTCAATATCGAAGGAATTGATTCCAATATCTATACATGTCAGCAATTTGGGAGTCCTGATGGACCCTTCTTTCTCTGTTCATTCAGAAATCATCAAGATCATTAAAGGTGCCTTCTTTAAGTTGCAGAAGATATATAGACTTCAACCATTTCTAAATGAGAATGACTGAAAACTGGTCCATTCCCTAATAGCCTTCTCACTTGACCTTTATATTTAGGCCTTCCTCAAATGACTCTATGTATATTATAATATGTTCAAAACTCTGCCACCTGGGTAATGTCTGGAGTATCTATTTGCTAATACATTTCATTCAATGGCTGCCCATTGAATGGCAGATTAAATTCAAAATTATTTTATTAATATTTAAAGGATTTCATGGTCTAGCACTATCCAGTTTTAATGCAGTCCTGAAATTATATCAACCGTCTTGACCACTAAGATCTGCCTCTCAGTGTCTCTTAAATGTACTATCCTTTTGGCAGGTTAGGCTTGAAAAATCATGCAATCACTTATTTATGTTCAGGGGCCTTCTCTTTGGAACACCTTACTGCTAGAAATGAAGAATGAAAGCTCCTTAATTAGGTTCAGGGAGTGCTTTATAAGCAAGCACTACATTTATTTAATAGAAAAGAAACAGTCAGTGCCTGTATAAAGCGAGATGTGATCTAGCCTATGACTCACGTTTTTAATATTGCAGTGCTGGGCTCAAGGCTCCTTTAATGTTATATTACTATGGGGATCACGTGATGTGATGTAGCTGAACGGATGTGCACTAGTTCAGCTCCGGGCACCATTCCACATTCAGCCAATTATACTGGAATTAGCATTTAAAAGATTTGGGGAAGCTGCCTCCACCAAGTTGCGAACAAGGTACATGTCTATTGATACATACATACATGTTAAAATTGCAACCTCATATGCCCTTGAGAGGGGGTAAAAAAGAGAAAGATAAAAGCAGGGAAGGCCCTGAAAAAATGGCGCTGGCATCTGGCTATAACAACCCCTCTCCTCATAACAGTGGCTCTCCGGGCACCCCACCGATGGGCATTCCAGATGATCTTACAGCCCAAGTTACCGAAGCAGTGGTAAAAGCCCTAGACTCTCGGTTTACAGAGTTAGCGTCGCATAAGGAGTTCAATTACCAAGTGAATCCTGTCAGAATGTTTCAGGATTTCTCGGCACAACTTGCACAGAAACGGAAAGCTGTTAGCCCTCTCTGTACTGAATTACATCGCCAAAACATTCGATTCCAATTACAATACCCGGCAAAATTAAGAATTTGGCATGCTGGCAAAGTTCATCAGTTTACTGAGCTTACCGCGGCAAAAGCTTTCATGGAGGGGCTTAAGGGAGAGTAAGCATCCTCATTCAGAGACAATTCGATTCTGCCTGATATGCTGTTCCCACAAAATCAGAGGATAACTGCGCTTTTAGGGCCTGATTTTAAAAAGCATTTACTCCAGTAAACACCAGGTTTACTGGAGTAAATTCACTTTACTTGAGTAAGTGGGTTTTTGAAAATTGCTACAATATATGCCATTGACTTGTCTATAGGATTTACTCACATAAGTGCACTTTACTTGAGTAAATGGCTTTTGAAAATTGCTACAATAGTAGCTACATTTACGCATGTAACTCCTTTTGTTGAGAAGACTCAAACCTCTCCTATATCTCCACGACTTTAGAACTGTTCTGCAATCCCTAATATTTTCAAAAATAGATTATTGCAGCGCTCTTCTTACTGGCCTACCCAGCTCAACCACCAAACCTCTTCAAATGATACAGAATGCTGCTGCCAGAATTTTAACCAGTACCAACCGAAGAGATCATATTACACCCACTCTCCGAAACCTTCACTGGTTACCAGTCTACCACAGAGTCCTTCACAAATCTCTCACCCTGATACACAAGTCCATCCATAACTATTTTTATCTTGACCTTGAATTTCCCCTCAAACTCCATACATCCAACAGACCGATTAGAGAAATCCACAAAGGAGAGTTACAATTCCCTCCAACCAAAACCATTCGCCTAGTTTCGACCAGGGTCCGAGCCTTTTCTCTAGCAGGTCCAAACATTTGGAATAGCCTTCCTGCAGAACTCAGGTTGGAACCATGCCTACTAACTTTTAAAAAAAAACTTAAGACTTGGCTGTTCCGACTAGCCTTCTTGGATCCTTCAGACACACAATAATCTACCATCCTACTCACGAGCCATGGAACCATGCCTCTTTGTGAGATGCCTCTTATCCAATACCTCCGCAATTAAACTATCTTGCTCGAACTGAGCTCATTATGACTTTTGATTTTTAAGTTACGGCCCTGCTCGGGCCTTTTTTACTCTATTTACTTCCAAGCTGTAAAGCCTCCAAGTTTATAGTCCTTGTTCAATGTAACTTTCTTGCTCTCTTTCTGATTATAACTTATTGTTCCGTTTTTTTGTTACAAGTTTCTATCCCTCGTTCGATGTAAACCGATCTGATATGGTATTCAACCATGAAGCTCGGTATAGAAAAAAATGTGAAATAAATAAATAAATAAATAAATTTTGAAAATTACCCCCTTACTGGTTAAAAGCGCACGAGAATCAGAGGGTACTTGTTTCTTTTTTTTTTCTCTCTCAAGCTTCAATTTGCATATTTAATAGATTTTTGATCTCTCACGTTGTCTCTCTTCACAATCTGCTGGACTATAAAGTTTTTTTGCTTTTTTTTTTCAACGACTGCATGGTGATGTCATGACATCGTGTCCGAAGAAGAAGCTTGACTCCACGTTGGTCGCGGGAACTGTGGCACTGTTCAGACGCTCGTGGAAGGCGAGCAACTATGGCGAGCATTTCGGATGAGGGCTACGCTCTGGCACGGCAAACAGGCGGAAGGACAGAGTCTTGACAGTGCAGTCACCTGGACGGTTCAGCATATCACTTTTAGGTTTATGCACAGAAGTTAGAACTTTACCATGGCTTTGCAGGACTCAGGACAAATGACTCTTCAGGGACATTTTGCAAGTTGGTTGGATGGTACCCTGGCACATCCTTAGGTGATCTTTAACCTACCCTAAGGTTCAGGGTTTTTTTTTTAATAATGTGTTATGGGGGGTTTAATGGGAAAGGGGGGTGGGTGGGAGGAGGGGCATTTGTGGTTGGGGTAAATGTATCTAAACCTGATCTTTGGTTAGTATTACAACAAAGAATCTGTATGATGCCTGCTAAAACTTAATTTTAGGTTACTGTGGTCGATGGTGGCTACATAGCACGATGGGGCAGGAGAGCCTAGGCTGGGGGGCTCTCAGGCCTAATATACGGAAATATCAGCTACTCATGAAACATACAATTGACTCATGACTCTCTCTAAAATCCGACTTGCTAGTTTGAATGTAAACGGGTTGGGGAATCCTATTAAAAGGGCAAAAGTGCTTCAACATTTATGGAGATCCAAAGTTGATATTGCCTGTTTACAGGAGACTCATTTGTCCTCTGCGGAGAGTAAAAAGGTATGCCGCAACTGGGTGGGGCAGGTATTTTATTCTCCAGCTAAGGGTAAAAAAGCTGGGGTGGCAATATTATTTCATAAATCTCCCAATTTTCAACTCCATTCTGAGATAGTTGGCCCAGACGGCAGGTATTCCATTCTCACAGGGAAACTTAATGGCAGGGAGATCACATTATGCAACCTATATGGACCCAATTCCTTATCCAAAACTTTCTTTGACAGCCTGTGTGGTCAGATTATAAACTACACAAGGAGATGGCTTTTCCGAGCTGGTGACTTTAATACGATTATGGAACCTCAATTTGACAAATCTCCCCCACCCCACACACAGCTTCAGGTTCCTCGTGTTACATGTCTAGCTAAATTTTGTAAAAAATTACAACTTCTTGATCTATGGCGAAATCTGCACCCAGAGGAAAAAGATTATACACATGTTTCAAAGGTGCATAAAACAATATCTCATATAGACTATATCCTAGGGGCCCAAGGTACATTCCCATTCATTAAAGAGGCGACTATTGGCCACCCTCGTGTCTCTGACCATGCCCTAATTTGGGTGGATATACAATTTGGCAATCACAACCCACAGATAAAATGGTGGCACTTTCCTACATATATGGCAAACAATGTTGAATTTCAAAAGTTATTACGAGATAAGTGGTCCCAATTTAGTGAAACTAATGCCCAGCACATAGAGAATCCTGCTCTTTTTTTTTTGGAAACAAGCAAGGTGGTAATGAATGAGAGGAGAAACTGATAAACTCAACAATTTTACAATTAGAAACTGACCTTCATCGGGTCAAACAATGAATGATTCAGGACCCTTCTTCTGTGCATATTAGCAGTTATCACGCCACACTAGGGGAATCACAAGCCTACTTACATCAAAGGGCTCTAAACAGCTTCCAATTTGCGGAACACAATTTCTTTAGGTACGGGAATAAGATGGGGAAATTACTAGCCAATTTAATCAGAGGCGGAAATTTGAGAGACTCTCCGTTCCTTTTATGAACATCTATACACTGAGGATCGTGCAGGGGGATCATTGGAGGAGGAACAGTTTCTTAAAAAATTGAAGTTACCGATACTGACAATACAACACCTAGAGATGTTAAACCAACCAATTATGCTACAGGAGTTAATTAAAGTTATCAAGAACAGTAAAACAGGCAAAGCCCCAGGTCCCGATGGTCTGTCATATGACTACTTTAAAATTTTAAATACCCAGATTTCTGATCCTTTATGCCAAATCTTTCAATAAAGCATATATATCTGTGTTGCCCAAACCAGGTAAAGATGTGTCCCAGGCGGCCTCATACAGACCCATATCTTTACTAAATTGTGATCTCAAATTGTTAGCTAACATACTAGCCATGCTTATAAGTACCATCCTTCCTTCCTTAATCTCATCAAATCAAGTAGGCTTCGTAAAAGGAAGCAGCAAGTTTACACATAGTCAATTTAACGACTGCTATGGCCTACTGTACATCTCATAAATTAGCCTCACTTGTGGTCAGTTTTAACTCAGATCAGGTGGCATGGCCTTATTTATTTTCAATATTGGGTCGTAATGGCTTTACTGGTAATATACGCCAATATATTTCCCTTCTGTATACTAAACCTACTTCGCACCTTCTGGTTAATGGAACTATTATAGAACCTTTCACTCCGCATAGAGGAGTTATACAGGGATGTCCATTTTCTCCCCTTCTTTATGTTCTATCATTGGACCCGCTCCTGCGAGCAATAGCGGATGATCGAGCAATCAAGGGACTGGAAGTAGCTAATATATCCTTTAAAATAGCGGCATTTGCTGACGATTTACTTATTTTCTTAACAGACCCGCAGCGGTCTTTACTGTTGGTTTTGGACCATCAAACTAGGTTTGGTTCCTTCTCTGGGTTAAAGATAAATAGAGATAAATCTGAGGTTATGTCGGTTTATGGCCAACTACAGCACTGTTGGGGTTCTGGATTTCCTCTTCGCTGGTCAGATATGCACCTCAAATATTTAGGGGTTCTGATACGTCCTAACATCACTAAAATCTATTGGTGTAACATTCGGCCCATGCTGAAAAATCTTAAAGATTGGCTGACCTGTTGATCACATTTACCTATCTCGCTAACTGGCAAGATACACCTCTTTAAAATGAATGAACTCCCTAGGTGGCTGTATTTATTTCAAATGTTACCTGTGTGGCTCCTAAAATCAGACCTGCAAGTGATCCAGCAAGCCTTTAGGAACTTTATCTGGCAAGGATGGAAAGCACGGATCGCGCTTCACCATCTACATGAACCATTACAGAAGGGAGGCTTAGCTTGTCCCGATTTTAGGAAATATAATTTGATTTGTATGATGCGGCACTTTAAAGACTGGTTTGCTGGAACCTCTTATCACTCCTCCCTACCACATTTGCAAGCCTGGTTTCAAGACTTTGACATCTCAGCATTAATCCAAGTACCTATGAATGTGCTTCCAACAAGCACTAAATTTTTTAATCTTGGATTCCGGTCGGAAAGCATGGGCATATCTACAAGCACAAGGGGGAATCTGCACAGCGGTAACACCATTGATTTATATATGTGGTAACCCGCAGTTTGAGCCTGGCTTAAAAAAAAACATTATTTCACAAGTGGGTAACTAAAGGATTAAAATATGTAGGGCAAATAATTGACATGTCCCAATGCCAAAATACTTAGTTTTACAGAATTGGGGTCTAAATATGGGTTGCATAGTACCGATTTTTATGCCTTCAATTGTTACCCTGTCGCTGCCCGATGTCTCCACTCCACCTTCCTTACCTCTCTGGCGACTCCTCCTGTGGTTAACAGACGTTTGGCTGCCGCGGCGTCTGCCTGCCGTGCTCTCCAGCATCCCCGGTCCGGCTTGGGCGCTGCCTCCTGCCATGCTGTTCAGTTGCCTTAGGGCACGCACGCCACTCGGCCCTGCTTCAAATACCTTCTTTGGCGCAAACCTCAGGGGCATCCCCCAGTGATGACATCACGCATCCTAGATACAAATAGCCTATGCGATTGCTAGCCGTAGAGTTAGCAAATGTTTCCTAATGGATGGGATTCGTTCTCTGTACCTAGTTACTCTGCCTCCACTATTGGACTGCTCTATTTGGGGTACCCGCTCCTCGGGGGCCTCTCTCCTCTTTCAGGTCGCTGTCTGGAACCGGTACTCGCTCCTCGAGGGCCCATGTTCCTGGACTCCTATCTGGACTTCTCTTCTGCCTGGAAAACACCGCTGCCTATACCATCAGTGAGTTACCATCTACTTCTCTCAGAGCTGTTCCCTGGAACCAGGTACTCGCTCCTCGAGGGCTTGCCTCTACTTCAGCTCCTGTGCTCCATACCGAGAGACCACTGTGTGAGTACTATACCAACGAGGCTCTATTTCTGAACCCTGCTCAGTTTCTCTCCACTACAGCACAGCCATTGTGGGATCGCTGTTCCAGAGCCTGAGGGACTACAAGCCCAGCCAGGCTACATTCCTGCTCATTACTGCCACCTCTGGTGGCTCCTCAATACTGTTTAATAAAAGATCTAACTGTGTGTGGGTCCTAAAGCTGAGCCTGACCTGTGTCCCCTCACGGAACTTCCCCCCGTGGGCATGGTCAGCAACCACAGAGTCCAGGGGTCAACCCAAATCCTTACAAACAATAACACAAATTAGACATCATATAACGTCTTTAAGTCTGCACACTTATTCACCGGTTAATTTCAACTTCCTAGAAGCAACCTTTCTACATCTTTCTTTGGGTAAAACAAAATGTTCCCAATTCATGAAAATCCTGTTGAAGCATACTCCAACAGATCATTCCCTGGTTATTTTTTAAAAAATGGGAGAAGTGCCCTGATTTGGAACTTTCTGTTTCCGATGTTAAGGAGTATCTGAAAAAAATACCGGGAATCTCCACAAACTCCCTGTTAAGGGAAATACAGTTTAAATTCATTTGGCAATAGTATTACGCTACAATGAAAGCCTTTCCCCTGAAAGTCTGCCAATCGCCTCTCTGACTGAAATGTGGGACCCTGGAGGGGGATTATTTACACTATTTCTGGTCATGTTCCAAAGTTCATGGTCTCTGGATGGCAATTGGGGATTTATGTTCAACACTTTATAGGCAAGATATACCAGATGATCCGAACTTTTTGCTATTTGGGAAGATAAATTTAAGCCCGTTGAAGCTACAAACAGCACAACGCTGATTTCTGGATTTGGCGGCGTTATTAGCCAAACAGACAATCTTGGGAGCCTGGCTTTCTACGGAGGCCCCAGATTATCAACACTGGTTAAATAAAATGATTAAACTAGCCATTTTTTATTTTCTTACGGTTAAGAAGGAAGCAGAATATAAACAGAAAAAAATACAGGATGTATGGAATCCCCTTATCAAGATCCAACCCCATGAGATCCAGTTGAGATTTAATGAACTATCCAATGAACGTAAGATTATCCATACCACCTAAGACTGACTTCGGGTAGATATCACAAACCATATATGATTCGATATTTGACACTAAGAATGGTGTTCACTTTAATACTCATACTTATACCAACAATACTTCCATCTTCAAACATAATATTGAAATATGATATTCTTACTATACACAGGGTTAGGGGGGGTGGGATAAAATGTTTTCAATCACACAAGCATTTGTTCTACTGGAAATTGTTTTTTTACAATGTAGCTGGGCCCTACTTCTCGGTGGCGAATTATGTTTTAGCTGAAAATGAATAGCTAAATGAAGGGCTGTCTAGAAGCTATCAGTTCACACTATTTACAATTACAATGTTCATGTGTACATTCAGAGTTGCTGGATTCTTTGTTCTCACTGTATTTTGTATTTTGTATAACTTGATATATTGGTCAATGACTGTACAATTTTTTGGTATATCTCTGATGTGTGTATTCAATTAAATTACAATAAAAAAGATATCAAAAATGTTATAGTACTGTTATATCCATTTTTTAATCTATGTTTTTAATGTTTGTTTATTCTTTATTATTTTAAATGAACTATGTTGAATATTAGCTTATGTTTATACTTCTGGTTTAATCTATTATGATTGTTAAATTGTAAACTTCTAGTAAAGTTGATATGCAATATATAACTAGCTAGGAGACAAGCTTTGTGGATATAGACGCGTTGGCGCCATTTTTTTGAATGTATTGAAGGAGACAGCTTCTTTGTCCGGGTATATGTCCAATTGGTATATGTCCAATTGGTATATGTAACATCTTACCCTGGTACTTTGGGAGTTTGTAAAACTGATTTGATTTTAATTTTGTTTTTAAAGAACATTGGCCTGCAAAATCTTTAGAATCCCCTGAGGAAGATTGTGTATCAATCGAAACATGTCGGGACAACTCTAAATGAAATGCTTCGATTTCGTTATGAGCCTTTTTTGGCCATATTAAATTAAGTGGCTAAGTATTCGTTCTTTCAATACTTTTGGATATGTAGTTTTTTAAAATTATCTTCGGGTAGTTTATATGTGGGAATTGTAATATTTTTTTAACTTTAGTGGTAAGATTTATTGGTGGTTTAAATAACTAGCTATAAAAGAAAAAGTAAAAAAGAATAAGATATATTTTTTGGTTTAAATAAATTTATTTATTTTCAGTATGATGACAATAAATGATTAATTTCCATACTGCTTCATAAACTGATTACAGCTTGGGGCCCATTGTGCGGCGAGAGGCTGCAGATTGAGACTTTGAAGCGATCATTTATGATATTGTCATCTACTGATACACAAGTTCTTTGAAAGAATCTTTTGAAAAAAATTTTTAACCTATATGATTGGATTTGTATCCTTTTCCCTCTCTTTTTGTTTTGTTATTTGATTAATTGGAGAGGTGGTTTGCTTCTTGATTACTTGGTTATTTGATGCCATTTGTCTAGAAATTGCTGAATTTATCCTACTATTAGAAGGGAAGGGAGGGAATTGGTCAACAGGATTAAAAACTGGGCCCTGGTTTAGACTGGGTATGCAGGGTATTTTTTTGCTGACAGTATTCCCATTGTCTATGTCTGGCTGGAAGTTGCTCTTGATGCTGTTCCAGAAGAGGTGGGAGCCAGTACTTCTGAAAAGGCTGATAGGGCCCTCTATGAAAGTAGGGTCACTTGTAAGGATAGTATGGACGCTGCAATAGAGAGGTTTGCAGGGGAAGTCTGCTAATTTTTCTTCGACATCCTCTTGGATAGAACTGGCTCATAACCATGCTTTACATCACAGTCCAATAAAGGCTGCAGAAGCAAGTGATGCAGAATCAAGCAATTTATACACAGAATGGATAATGTGCTGCAAAGCTTCTTCCAAATTCCAGAATGGCTGAAGGAAGGTATTCTGAATGGAGGAAAGTAGGGACAGCTTCAACTTTTGAAGACAATCATGAATGTATTGCATCATGTAGAAGTGATGGATAGAAATGCAGACAGAGAGCATTACACTCTGAAATATTCTTTTGCAGAAATTGTCTATAAGTTTTTGATATTTATAAAGTGTGGAATTGGAATAAATATTGCTTTATTCATTCATTTCCACTACAAAAGACTGGGGTGGTTGGTGAACTATGTCAAAAATCAGGAGACTGTTGGCCATGAAAATTGAGATCCAGCTTTCTAGACAATAAGGGTACATGATATTGGTGTCTCCCACAATTTTATAAACAGTACTTTAAGAATGTCAAGAACTGGTAAGGCAGAAAGTTCAGCCGGTGTGTTCAGTCTTGTAAGCAGAACAAGGAGTTCTGCACGTTGGTTTTATCTTTATGTATATTAATAGCCAGAGCTGCTGCCAATTTTTCAACATGTTTGGAATAGGTGACATCTTATGGAGAAGAAAAGTGCTCCAGGATATCTGGCAAAGGATACAACGGTATTCCATTGGATTCATCATCTGATGCTAGGGATACAGATTCACTCAACCAATATTCCAATGATGAAGAAGGCTAAAAAGGAGATTTTTCTGCTTGAGTATTCAGAAAAGCAACCTGGTCTATTGCCTCAGATCAACTGGTGCAATCAAGTGTGTCTATGAAGGCCCCTAATTTGGGGTTCTGATGATAAAAGCATACCCAGAGGTGCTGTCAGGAACTGACAAAGCTAGAGTTGAAAAGAGAGGTTGGAGCATTTCTTTTGTCTCTTTCACTAGAGAGGTAAAGAAATTCCTTATGACCCCCACAATTTGGTCATAAGACTGTTGTGTTCCCTGGCCTGGGGTAGGTGAAAGGACATCTTCTTCTGACACTAGTACAGGTTCTTGTATTGTAATAGGTCGTTTGTTCAAGGTGAGTGGAACTAATGAACATAGGATCTGCTTTTTCTAGACCTAGATCTTCTGCAAACAACCTAGAGAGAATTATAATTGGAGAAGGTAAGGATAGCCTGACACCATCTCCTGCAGATCTCAGATGGCTAGTATAATGCTGAGTGGGCAAATATGTTGGATCTCTGGAAGGAGAAATGGAACACTTGGGCATTCTAGAGGATAATTAGCTCTTCTTTATATTCTGCTCTGTATGCAAGCTCAAAGATGGTCCAGGAGTGAAACATGCAATGAGTGCATACTGGAATGAAATATGTATTGAGTGCATCATGGCTTGCTTCGGGTGTACCAATGCATCATGTCAAGAAAGCTTCATTGTGTCATGATGCATCATAGTAGTGCACATCAAGTGTGTCAGATGAGCTTGCATCAGTGCCTCAGGTATCAGCATTGCATTGTGCATTGATGTATAGTGTGTTGGAGCACTGTACGCCAGGTGCATCAATGTACAGTGCATCAGGTGCATTGTTGCACCATAATCTGGGTGCATCGGTGCACTGTGCTTTGAGTGCATTGATGTATCAGTCTTCTGATGCTTCAACTGTTGATGCCTCTGTTGGTGTTGGTAGAACAGAAGAGGGAAGTGGCATTGGTACCAGTGCCAATGCACCTTGCTTGAAATGCTTATGTTTCTTTGATGCAGGTAGGACAAGCTCTAGGGAATGATGCCATTTCTGCTTTGATGCTGTACAGCCAGCTGAACTTGATACTGCAGTCTTGGCCTTAGCAGATGGGGTAGTTTTTTTAATTACTGCTACTCTGTTTTTTTCCTGATGAGGCAGATGAAGCTGCAATGTGAAAGGAAGATCTACTGTCACTTCTGAGACATTTACACAGTTCTTCCATGCATTAGGCCTTATAATGCTATGAGCATGGGGACATTCTTCAGCAGAGTTCATAAGAACATAAGAAATTGCCATGCTGGGTCAGACCAAGGGTCCATCAAGCCCAGCATCCTGTTTCCAACAGAGGCCAAAACCAGGCCACAAGAACCTGGCAATTACCCAAACACTAAGAAGAACCCATGCTACTGATGCAATTAATAGCAGTGGCTATTCCCTAAGTAAATTTGATTAATAGCCATTAATGGACTTCTCCTCCAAGAACTTATCCAAACCTTTTTTGAACCCAGCTACACTAACTGCACTAACCACATCCTCTGGCAACAAATTCCAGAGCTTTATTGTGCGTTGATTGGAAAAGAATTTTCTCCGATTAGTTTTAAATGTGCTACTTGCTAACTTCATGGAATGCCCCCTAGTCCTTCTATTATTCGAAAGTGTAAATAACCGAGTCACATCTACTCGTTCAAGACCTCTCATGATCTTAAAGACCTCTATCATATCCCCCCTCAGCTGTCTCTTTTCCAAGCTGAAAAGTCCTAACCTCTTTAGTCTTTCCTCATAAGGGAGCTGTTCCTTTCCCCTTATCATTTTGGTAGCCCTTCTCTGCACCTTCTCCATCGCAATTATATCTTTTTTGAGATGCGGCGACCAGAATTGTACACAGATTCAAGGAGCAGTCTCACCATGGAGCAATACAGAGGCATTATGACATTTTCCGTTCTATTAACCATTCCCTTCCTAATAATTCCTAACATTCTATTTGCTTTTTTGACTGCTGCAGCACACTGAGCCGACAATTTTAAAGTATTATCCACTATGATGCCTAGATCTTTTTTCTGGGTAGTAGCTCCTAATATGGAACCTAACATCGTGTAACTACAGCAAGGGTTATTTTTCCTTATATGCAACACCTTGCATATAGCTGCTTTGGTCATAGTCTGGTTCCAGTCTGCAGTAGTTCATTGGTGAGGAACATAATTTTTCCACATGGGTGGTTCTTGAATCCATTCATTGTGATAGCTTTCTTCTTCTGCCCCCCTCCCCTAATTTTATTTTTTTTTTTGAGAAAAAAATTTCTTTTTTCTTCCTGTTCTTTTTTGGCAGCATTTAAAAGTGCTTTTGTGGTGCTGAAGAAGCAGTGAAGACAGAAAAAGGGTCTCTGACTAACAAGGTAAGTTTGAAGTGAGAAAAACAGAGGAGAGATGAAGTACATGTCTGTGCTTTAGCTTGGACAAAAAATGACTGGGGAGGCGCACGAGGTAACGCCCATGCAGGAATTCCCGCACATAGTCAATAGAGCTCAAAGCTCTACAGCTTGGAGAGACAAGTCCATCCTGTGCCCCTGGATGATGTCACCCACAGGTAATATTAATTCAGCCTGCTTATCAACTTGAAAAAGAAAGGAACAGAGGGGAAGCGAGCAGAGACATAGAACCATAATTATGGTAAGATATGGAATATATTTCAGAAAATGTTGTTAGCATTCTCAAAAAATAGCTCTAGTATTCTTCATGCATGCTGTTGGGGAATCTGGACTTCAGACAGCTTTTGTGTAAGAGGAAGTTGATATGGGGTAGTCTTGCATTCATATCTGTCCTCCCTGCCCTTCTTTTTCCTCCCATTCAATTCAGCAGGTTAGAACTCTCTTAAATAAGGAAGCAATCAAGAACAGAAAAAACTAAACAAATGTATTTACAAAACATTTTCAATGACCCGGTCCACTGTGTTTATTAGCTGTGCAGCCTTTATAACTGAGCTGCACTCGTTATGAGCCATATGCAATCATGCTGTTCAATTGCCCTTGTTGATTCACTGCTGTGGAGAAACCAGATTTTACTAGCGATATGGAAATAACTTTGCAATTATCTGCAAAATGTATGTATGCATGAAGGTTCTACTTCTTTCATATTCCTGCCATTTAACAATCTGAGGAAGAATAAAAGTAGCCCATAATAGCAGAACTAGTGAATGTTGTTTATGAACCTCTTGATAGATTTTACCCTATGAGACCAGAAGGTTTCCAATTCTAATCTCATCCCCTTCTGTCATTGTGCAGACCACTAATATGATAGTAAATTTACTGAAGAAAATTACTGTTAATGTTCTGAAAGTGGATTCTGTCCTATGCAAGTACTTACAAGCTGTTATGATGCAATTGGACTGCACAAAGTTTGCACAATTTTCACCGAACACCTAAAAATTACTTGAATAATATTTCAATCATAAATGTGCTAGGAAAGATGTGGTGGAAAATGTTATTTCCTTCTCACAGGGTTATGGAAAATCTTTTGGTTTGTATGGATATGTCTGCTTTATTTTTATTTGCAAACCATGTGTCAGTTAGCATTTGGATGGGATCTAGTCTGGGAGATGAGATTACAAGTTATAAGAAAACAGGCTTCGCTCAGGCAGTATTGGCAAATTCTTCTTTGTTTTTTTAAGATTATAAAATGTAAAGAAAACCAGATACAGTTCTTTGTACTGAGATCTCTGTAGATACTGTAAGTAGTTTGTGCGTACATACATACAAAAAAAAAATCTGATTTGTTTAACTTTTTCTAAACAAGTAAATGTTCTATAAAAAGGGATGTGCATTGGTCCAGGAAGTATGAAGTAACTCTTATCTGATTTATAACTATACCTTCATTGCAAATATCTTCATCATATGGACATAATGGGCAAGTTCTGCTAATGATTTTTGGATTTTTTTTTTAATTTTAAGCCCAATGTATTGAGCATTTTTCCCCTTGACACAAAATGGGAGAAAGTCTTATGGGTCAATTTTCAATGAGCCACTGAGCAGTGAAGATAATCGGTTAATTTTAACTGAATATGTTTAGGTGCACTTTAAGCCAAACATTGTTGCATTGGAGGTGGACCCTTGGCCTGGTGCAGGATTGGTTTGGTCCTCCAGTCGGACCCAGAGAGCGCCTGCCACCAGGACGTGGAGCAGAGGAGGAGACAGAAGCTAGCTGGAGCTTAATAGCAACCGGGGTTCCCTCAGGTTGAGCCCTTGGTTACCTGGGCTGCCCGGTCTTAGGTGGGCCTCGCAGGATCTCCTGGAGAGAAAGGGCAGAGGAGTGCCCACCAAGAACAAAGGTGCGCAGTCGAGGTCCAAACCAGAATGTCTAGCAGTCACAGGAGGCCAGAACAGAGAATCTGAATGGAAAGCGAGGATCAAGGCCAGAATAGTAGTTCAGAATGGTCAGCCGAAGCAGGGGTCAGTACCTGTAGTCAATCTGGAAGTAGTCAGTGTCCAGGCAGAGGTCGGTTCCAGGCAGCGGTCAAGAGTAGTCAGGGTTCAGGCAGAGGTCGGTTCCAGGCAGTGGTCAAGAGCAGTCAGTTTTCAGGCAGAGGTCAGTTCCAGGCAGCAATCAAGAATAGTCAGGAGCAAGCAATTGTCAGTACTGTAAGATCAGTCTGGAGGGTACTACCACGGATGGAGAGATGAAGGAACAGGAGACACTGGAACAGGAGACACAGGAGATGCTGGAACAAGAGACACTGGAAAAAGAGACACTGGAACAGGAAACGCTGGCAAATTAGACACACCGGAGTGTACAACCCATTGCCAAGGCAATGAGCTAGGGGCTGAGCTGTAGATTAAATACCCTGCTCAAGTGACGTCAGACTCGGGCACCGCCCGAGGTTTTCCCGCGCTTAGCCCTTTAACTCGGGAAGAGCTCTGCGCGCGAGTGCTAGGGGGCAGGGCCGACGCCGAGGAGGATGCTGAGCCCCGGCGCAAGGACAGCTGCAATGAGGAAGGCCGTGAAGGAGACGGGGATGCCCGTGGAAGCCACGGCCGAGCAGCGCAGGGACTCGGGGTGGAGCTGGTGGACGGTCGGGCCAGGTGAGCAGGCCCGGCCATGGAGCGGACGTGGTCAGGAAGCACAACAGTACCCCTGCCCCCTTCTAGGCCTCCCCCTTACTGGCTGGGGCTTATCAGGATGAGTCCTGTGGAGCTCCGCGAGGAGGTTCTTGTCGTATATGTGGTGGGAGGGCTCCCAGGAGTTCTCTTCCGGACCGAAGCCCTCCCACGACAGGAGGTATTCCCAAAGACCTCTCTTTCACCGAACGTCCAAAACATCCCTAACTTGGAGGACGTCCTTGGGTTCAGTGGTGATCTGTGAAGGAGCAGGAGGCCTGCGAGAAGGACAGTTCAAGACCAAGGGCTTCAATAGGGAGACATGGAAAGTATTGTGGATTCCATAGAGGTAGGCAGTCATAATTGATAAGTGATTGCTCCAATTCTGCGGATGATAGGGAATGGTCCAATGAACCTGGGAGCCAATCGCTGAGAAGGCAGACATAACTTGATGTGTTTTGTACTGAGCCAAACCTTCTGGCCAGGTTGGAACAGAGGTGCCATGCAACAGTGGGTATCCGCAAAGCGTTTGGCTTTTTCAGCTGCCTGACCCAGTTTGTCCTTGACCTGATTCCAGAGATAGCAAATCGTCTGTGCCGTGGACTGGGCCACAGGTGAGAGTACGGAGAGTGGTACTGGAAGAGGCAAGCGTGGCTGGCGACCAAAGACCACAGAGAAGGGAGAGTCGTCGGTGGCAGAGGCGAGATGAGTATTGTGGTACAACTCGGCCCAGAGCAAGAGGTTGGCCCAGCTGTCCTGTTGATCATTCACATAGGATCTCAGGAAGGCCTTTAATGAATGATTTATCCTCTCGGCTTGGCTGTTCGCTTGTGAATGATAGGCTGCAAATTGTGGTCTACAATTGGAAATGATTTCCTTGGGTAGGCCATGTAGTCAGAATCCGTGATGTAAGTGTTGTATACGTCGGTCGCAGACGGCTGCGACTGCTCTGCCTCACCTCTCTTCTACCCTTTTCCTCCTCCCTGGGAAGGATGGCTGCCTCCAGTGGGGGCAGTGCTGAAGCCGAGGAGGGTGCCGAGCCCCGGTGCAAGGACAGCTGTGACGAGGAAGGCTGTGAAAGAGCTGGGGACGCCCATGGAAGCCGCGGCTGAGCAGTGCAGGGACTCAGGGTGGAGCTGGTGGACGGTCGCGCCAGGTAAGCAGGCCCGGCCGTGGAGTGGACACGGCTGGGAAGCTCGACAAACATAATCAGCTACATTTTCAACATAATAAATTTAAATATAGCCAGTCAAAATGTGACCTGTTAGATTTAAGGTTATAATTCACCATGTTCTGAATATGTAAGTTATCTAGATAATGCTGAACATCTGTGCTAACCTGCTAGTTTTTTTTTCCATCAATCTAACCATGTCCTCCACATCACCCTTTTTTAACTGGCTAAATTTATATGACTTGTGCAATTTGGTGGGTAACTTTAGCTAGTCAGAAGGGGGGCCATTTTTAACCACTGTGGGGGCTAATATTGAAAGGGAAATGTCTATGTAAGTTAATTTGATACATCAACTTTTAAACTAGAGCAAGGGGGAAAGCTGACAATCACTCAGCAATGCATAGTTTGGAGGATGTCATTTCAAAGGATACTAATGAAACAGGAGAGTTAGGACATCGCAACAGAAAGGTTCAAATAAAAGCAAAAGTAGTACATAAGAACATAAGATATGCCATACTGGGTCAGACCAAGGGTCCATCAAGCACAGTTTCCTGTTTCCAACAGGATACAATCCAAGTCACAAGTACCTGGCAAGTACCCAAATGTAAAATAAATCTCAAACTACTATTGCTTATTAATTAATAGCAGTTTATGGATTTTACCTCTAATAACTTATCCAAACCTTTTATAAACCCAGTTACACTAACTGCTGTAACCACATCCTCTAGAATGAATTCCAGAGCTTAACTATGCGCTGAGTGAAAAAGAATTTTGATTTGCTTTAAATGAGCTACTTGCTAACTTCATGGAGTGCCCTCTAGTCCTATTATCTGAGAGAGTTCTTTCATGATTTTGTAGACCTCTATCATATCACCCTTCAGTCTTCTCATCTCCAAACTGAACAGCCCTAACTTCCTTTGCCTTTCCTTACAGGGCAGCCGTTCCATGCCCCTTATCATTTTGGTCACCCTTCTCTGCACTTTCTCCAGAACAACTATTTTTTTTTTTTTTTTTTTAGAGGCGGCAACCAGTATTCAAGATGTGGTCTCACCATTGAGCAATACAGAGGCATTATAACATCCATCTTTTTATAATCCACTCCCATCCTAATAATTCCTAACATTATGTTTGCTTTTTTCATCGCCACAGTACATTGAGCTGACAATTTCTATGTATTATCCACTATGACCCCTAGATCTCTTTCCTGGGTGGTAATTCATGTACCTATAAGTAAAGAATCACCTGAACTAAAGGACTCCAAATTATCCCTAATAACTGAAAAGCAGGTTGTTAATACAAAAAACACACTTTGAAATATATGCATGCCAATACCAAAAGTCTAAGAAGTAAGATGGGAGAGTTAGAAGTAGATTTTAAAAGCTGCGCACACACATCCTTGTGCCTGCACTTCCTGGCGCGCAGGCAAGGACATGTCAAATTTATAACGTGCACACGCCGTGCACCAGATTTTGTAATCCACATGTGCATATGCGGGAAGCGTGCGCAAGGGGGAGAGACTTCCTCATTTTTCTTTTTAAATTTATTCTTTATAGACTTCCTCATTTTTCATGCGGCGACGCATCCCGGCCTTCCTCAGTTCCCTCCCTGTCCGCTCCAATTAAGGAGCGGACTGGGAGGGAACTTACCTACCCCCCCATACCTAACCTCCCTTCCCCTTCCCCTCTTTTCCCCATCCCTAAACCCTTTCTCCTATCTTTTAATACTTTTATTTTGTTGCTTACTGCTCCATTGAAGCAGAAGCAAATTGCGTGCACCGGCAGTCCCTTCCCTGGCACAGCGGCAAATGGCTGCTGTACCAGCCATCTCCAGCCCTGCCCCTCCATGCTCCCTGGACTGCCGCTCCCTGCCCCCCAGATGACCCCTTTCCTTGAACCCAGCACTTCTGCGCATAACGTGGGTTACGCGTATGGCTGGGCCCCTTTAAATTTGTGTACGCTGCATGCAAGTCCCAGCCACATGCCTAACCCCTGTTTTTACGCATATGGCCCATTTAAAATTTACTAGGGACGTGAATCGTCTTTTGATGATTTAAAATATCATCCGATATTTTTTAAATCGTCATTAATAATTAAAGAGAGCGATACAATAGAAATTCCACCGATTTCTCTTGAAAAAATTGTAAATCGGGTTAGTGCACACTAACGGGAGTTAGGACACAACCTAAAAACCCACCCCGACCCTTAAAAACCGCTCCCTTAGCCTCCACCACCCTCCCATCTCCCCCCCCCCCCAAAAATGTTTTAAAATTACCTGGTGGTCTATCGGGGGTCCCAGGAGCATTCTCTCGCGCTCGGGCTGTCAGCCGATAAACAAAAAACCCACCCCGACCCTTTAAAACCGCTCCCTTAGCTTCCACCACCCATCGACCCCCCCAAAAAACATTTTAAAATTACCTGGTGGTCCAGTGGGCCCTGGGAGCGATCTCCCGCTCTCGGGCCGTCGGCTGCCACTAATAAAAATGGCGCCGGGTTGGGGTGGGTTTTTTGTTTATCGGATTGGGCACAGCAGATAAAAAAAAACCCGATTGGGCCGGAAGAAAAAAAAGGCACGATTTGAATCGGAACCAGAACCGAACCGATTCCGGTTCCGATTCATATCTCTAAAATTTACCCATTAGAGTGTATAGCAGTGAAGAATGAGATCGATATAACTGGCATCTCAGAGACCTGGTGGAAAGAGGATATCAGAGTACAAAGTATATTGCATTGATAGGGAGAATCAACCTGGTATGGGTTTGGTGCTTTATATCCATGATAACATTGAGTCCAACAGGATAAAGATCATACAAGAGACTAAATGCACAGTAGAAAACCCATGTGTGTTGGGTAAGAGTATAGTGATAGGAGTTTACTACCATCCACCTGGCCAAAATGATGACATGGATGATGACATGCTAAGAGAAATCAGGGAAGCTAATCAATTTGGCAGTGCAGTAATAGTGGGAGGCTTCAATTTCCCCAATATTGACTGGGTAAATGTAACTTCAGGACATGCTAAAGACGTAAAGCTCCTGGATGGAATAAATGACTACTTCATGGAGCAATTGGTTAAGGAACCAATGAGAGAGGAAGCTATTTTAGTGGAATGCAGGATTTGGTGAGAGAGGTAACAGTAGTGGGGCCACTTGACAATAGTGATCATAACATTATCAAATTGAACTATTGACTGGAAGGGGACAATATGTAAATCTACAGCTTTAATATTACATTTTTCAAAGGGAAACTTTGTTAAAGTGAGGAAAATAGAAAAAACTGAAAAGTACAGCTGCAAAAGTTAAAAGTGTACAACAGACATGGACATTGTTTAAAAATATCATCTTATATGTGAGATCCAGATGTATTCTATACATTAAGAAAGGGAGAAGGAAGACCATACGATTACCAACATGGTTTAAAGGTGAGGTAAAAGAGGCTATTTTAGCCAAAAAAAAATCCTTCAAAAATTGGAAGAAGAATCCTTGTGAAGAAAATAGGAAAAAGCATAAGCATTGTCAAGTTAAGTGTAAAACACTGATGACAGGTAAGAGAGAATTTGAAATGAAGTTGGCCATAGAGGTAAAAATCTCATAATAAAACTTTTTTATATATATCTGAAGCAGAGGTAGTCGGTTGGACCATTAGATGACCAAGGGGTTAAAGGTTCTCTTAGGGAAGACAAGGCCATTAAAGAAAGACTAAATTAATTCTTTGCTTCTGTGTTTACTAATGAGCATGTTGGGGAGATACCCGTTCCAGAGATGGTTTTCAAGAGTGATGAGTAAGATGAACTGAACCAGATCACGGTGAACCTGCAATTTATCACAATTCGCTTGTGATTTAACTACTCTGCATAATTTTGTATCATCTGCAAATTAGATTACCTCACTCATCGTATGCCTTTCCAGATCATTTATAAATATATTGAAAACCACCGGTCCAACTACAGATCCCTAAGGCACTCCACTGTTTACCCTTTTCCTCTGTTATGGTTATGAGGTGTTGGAGTGGATTCTTGGGTACTGCAGTGATGGCCACTCCCATGGGGAGGAGCCCCGTGAGGAACTGCAGTACTAGGCTAGACTCTATACATGCAGACACAGAGAAGTTGTATTGTACAGCTCGATGGTACTGCCCAGGGAGTGGGCAGCAGTGAAGGTAACCCAGCAGAAGTAATCCAGGGGTCCTCAGCAGAGGAGACCAGTCTCACACTCGAATAGGTAATAGGCAGCGCGGTGTAGCAGGAACAGGTCCCGGATGTACACACAGAGCGCTGAAGCTGAAGGTGAGACAGACTGAAAGGGTTAGTACTCACTGAAGCAGAAAGCTGTATTGTAGAAGATCCTGGCAGGCAGAAGTTGTTCAGTGGCAGGCACCAGATTAGGGAGAGCAGGCCTCGAGGAGCGAGTACCCAGTATCCCAAGATAAGTACCTGAAATAGAGCAGAAGGGCCCCCGAGGAGCGGGTACCCAGGTTAGTGAAGAAATACCCCGAAGAGCAGAGAGAGCTTCCTGCGGCAGCTAGGAAGCGGCAGAGCAGCTTAGACCGGAGGCAGTCCAATCCAATCTCGATCCATGCTAACTCAATTTGTTAGCAAACGAAGGGCAGGCTAAATACCAGGATGTGATGACGTCACTCAGAGGGGACGCACCCGAGGTTCCCGCCATGATGTGGATAAAGACGTGGGTGGCATGCACGCGCACACCCTAGGAGGCCCTCAGGAAAATCATGGCGAACATCGTCACCGTTGCCGATCCGGGGACATCGGAGAGAGCGGCATGAAGACCGCAGCCATCTTCTCAAGGCTTGAGGAGAGAGAAGGAAGAAAGGTGAGGCACAGAGGTCGAAGCCTTCTGAAACCGACAGACGCAACAGTACCCACCTTCAAAGGGCCCCCTACAGACCCCCTACCTGGTCTAGGTTTTTGAGGATGCGATCGATGAAATTGACAAAGCATCCAGCTCATTGCGCTGGATGACTCTGTCATCAGAGGCACTAGCCTTTTCCTTTGCACAATTGCAAAGGGAAAGGGTGAAGTGAATAACAAAACTTAACTAAAGTCACAAAAGGAGTCCAGGAAAAGCAGTAACCTGAACGAGAAAAGCTGGAAAGCTATGAGCACAAATGCACGTAGTTTGGGCAATAAAATCCTAGATATGCAAGCCCTAATGGTGGAAGTGGACTTGGACGTTGTTTCTGCCATGGAGACGTGGTTCACAGAATCTCATGATTGGGATACGGCCATACCGGGCTATAACTTGTTAAGGAAGGACAGAGAGGATAGGAAAAGGGGAGGAGTGGCTCTTTATGTCAGAAACAATATCCAAGCATCTGAGTTGCAA
This sequence comes from Rhinatrema bivittatum, assembly GCF_901001135.1. NCBI lineage: Eukaryota > Metazoa > Chordata > Amphibia > Gymnophiona > Rhinatrematidae > Rhinatrema > Rhinatrema bivittatum. The sequence goes on from NC_042621.1 coordinate 17,715,513, forward strand.
GGAAGATGGGGCAATGAAGAAGCACTATGGGTCGATCTAAAAAAAGATGATGGGGCATCCATTTATATTGGAGTGGTTTACAGGCCTCCAAATCAAAAGGAAGAGCATGACAGAGATCTGGTTGAAGACATCCAAAAGATGGGAAAGAAGAGAGAAGTGGTGATCATTGGAGGCTTTAATCTTCCGGATGTAGACTGGAGAATCCCTTCTGCTGAATCTAACAATAGTAGAGAAATAGTGGATGCCCTGCAAGGGGCTTTATTCAAACAAATGGTAATGAAACCCATGAGCGAGGGAGCTATACTTGATTTAGTGCTCACTAATGGAGATAATGTCTCTGATGCCACGGTGGGCGCCCACCTCAGCACCATTTATCATCAAATGGTATGGTTTATATCACACAAAGGATACGTAGAAGAAGCACGAAGACCCGAGCTTTGCAGTTCAAAAACACGGACTTTGATGAAATGGGGAAGTACCTGGAGGAAGAACTAAAAGGCTGGGAGAACAAGAGAGATGTGAATCAACAGTGGACCAAACTAAATGGAGCAATTATCAAGGCAACTAATCTATATGTTAGAAAAGTAAAGAAAAGCAAAAGAACAATGAAACCTATATGATTCTCAAAGGAGGTGGCTGACAAAATAAAAGCTAAAAGAACAGCATTCAAGAAATATAAAGGATCCCAAAGGGAGGAGCACAAAGAATAACATCTGGTACAACTGAGGGAGATGAGGAAAGTAATCAAGGTGGCAAAAAGTCAAGCAGAAGAAAGGATTGCCAAAGAGTTAGAGAGGTGACAAAACATTTTTCAGATACATCAGAGAAAGCAGAAAAGTTCAAAGTGGTATAGTGAAATTGAAAGGTGAAAAGGATCAATGTGTAGACGAAGAAATGGCAGAAATACTAAATGAATACTTCAGTTTGGTGTTCACTAAACAGAACCCAGGAGAAGGACCGTCGCTAGTTAAACAAGAAACTGGAGGGGAGTGGAGTAGTTGTAACTCCGTTTACAGTGGAGAATGTGTGGGAAGAGCTGGGAAAACTGAAAGTGGACAAAGCCATGGGGCCTGATGAGGTTCATCCCAGGATACTGAGGGAGCTCAGAGATGTGCTGGTGGGTCCGCTGCTTGACCTGCTCAATAGATCACTAGAAATGGGAGTGGTGCCAAGTGATTGGAGAAGAGCGGTGGTGGTCCCGCTTCACAAGAGTGGGAGCAGAGAGGAGGCTGGAAACTACAGGCTGGTTAGCCTCACCTCGGTGATGGGAAAAGTGGTGGTCACTACTGAAAGAAAGAATAGTGAACTATCTACAGTCTGAAGAATTGCTGGACCAGAGGCAGCATGGATTCACCAGGGGAAGATCCTGTTAGACAAATCTGATTGACTTTTTTGACTTGGTGACTTGGGAATTGGATCAAGGAAGATCAATGTCAACTACTTGGGTTTCAGCAAGGCTTTTGATATGGTCCCACACAGGAGGCTTGTGAATAAAATGAGAAGCTTAGGAGTGAGTGCCAAGGTGGTGGCCTGGATTGCAAACTGGTTGATGGACAGACGACAATGTGTCATGATAAATGGAACTTACTCTGAAGAGAGAGAGGTGTTAAGCGGAGTGCCACAAGGATCGGTGTTGGAACCGGTCCTGTTCAATATCTATGTGAGCGACATAGCGGACAAGTTAAAAGGTAAGGTTTGTCTGTTTGCAGATGACACTAAGTTCTGCAACAGAGTGAACATACCGGAAGGAGTGGAGAGAATGAGGATTTAAGGAAGCTGGAAGAGTGGTCGAAGATATGACAGCTGAGATTCAATGCCAAGAAGTGCAGAGTCATGCATATGGGGTGTGGAAATCCGAAAGAGCTGTATTCGATGGGGGGTGAAGGGCTGATATGCACGGAGCAGGAGAGAGACCTAGGTGTGATAGTGTCTAATGATCTGAAGTCGACAAAACAATGTGACAAGGCGATAGCTAAAGCCAGAAGATTGCTGGGCTGCATAGAGAGAGGAATATCAGCAGCTTCTTTTGAGAAAACAGTAATCTGATGTTGTGCACCTTCAACCCATTCTTCAAATGACATTTTTATTTCCAACAGCTCTTTATCCCCAATGCCGTAGTTCTTTGCTGGTGAGAAGCGTTGGGAAAAGAATGAACAGGGGTGCAAGATCATTGGTCTGGCTTAGCATGGCCCCTACACCTACATCAGAGACATCAACTTCCATAATGAAGGGTCGTGTAGGGTCCATATGGCGGAGACATGGTTTGCTTTGAAAGGCATCTTTTAACTTCTAGAACGCAGTCACAGCTTCCATAGACCAAGTAGCAGCATTGGCTCCCTTCTTAGTCATTGCTGTTAATGGAAAAGTCAATGAAGAGTAATTTTTAATAAAGGTCCGGTAGTAATTGGTAAATCCCAAAAACTGTCTTAGAGCTTTTAGGCCCCTGGGCTGTGGCCATTTTTGAATACTCACAAGCTTCTCATGGTCCATTTGGAAACCATTGTTTGAGACAATGTAACCTAAGAAGGGCACGGATTCTTTATGAAATTCACATTTAGACAATTTGGCGTACAAGCAATTCTCGCGAAGTCTCTGCAGAACTCTTTTGACATCTTCCTGATGGGATTGCAGGTCCTGAGAAGATATCAAAATGTCATCTAAGTAGACTACGACACATTGATAGAGTAAATCACGCAGAATATCGTTTATCATGTTTTGGAAGACAGCCGGGGCATTGCATAAGCCGAAGGGCATCTCCAGGTATTCAAAGTGTCCATCCCGGGTATTAAAAGCAGTCTTCCATTCATCGCCAGAGCGGATGCGAACTAAATTATATGCTCCTTTGAGGTCAAGCTTGGAGAATATCTTGGCTCCCTGTAACCTATCAAATAGCTCTGAGATGAGTGGTAAAGGGTAGTGGTCCTTTATGGTGATCTCATTCAGACCTCTGTAGACAATGCATGGACGTAATGTTCCGTCCCTTATCCCCACGAAGAAAAATCCTGCACCGGCAGGAGACTTAGAAGGTCTTATGAAGCCTTTCTGGAGATTCTCCTGGATGTACTCCAACATCGCCTTATTCTCCACTACAGAGAGGGGGTAGACCCTTCCTTTCGGAGGTTCCATATTTGGCTTCAAATTAATTGTGCAGTCGTATGATCTGTGTGGAGGTAACACATCAGCAGCTTCTTTTGAGAATACATCTTGGTAAGACACATATTGAGGTGGCAACCCAGGCAACAACGGGGTAGTTGGCATGCATGGTATTGGAGAGACTTCCATTAAGCATTTGCCACGACAATCTGGACCCCAAAGTGAAAGCTCTAAAGTTGTCCAGTTGAATTGTGGCATGTGTTTCTGCAGCCATGGTAGCCCAAGAACCAAAGGGTGCAAGGCCTTCTCTAGCACAAAGAAGGAAATAGTCTCTGTATGAAGAGCACCGGCATGCAAGCTCACTGGTTCTGTAAGCAGAGTTACTTCACCTGGTAAGGGCTCTCCATGAATAGAGGACAATAGTAATGGAGGCGTCATAGTAGTGGTAGGGATCCGCAAATGTTCCACTATATGTATCAAAATGAAATTTCCCCCTGCTCCAGAGTCTACTAAGGCAAGGGTCTGATATTCCAAAGGCCCACAGATTAAAGATACTGGAAGAGAGAGTGGAGGAGAGGGTGCAGTTAGACCTAAGAAGAGTCCTCCCACAGGACTAAAGTCTTCCAGTTTCCCGGACCTATAGGGCATGTTTGTACAGCATGACCAGCTTCCACAATACATGCATAGTCCCAACCTCTTTCAGAATTGTCTCTCTTTAGAAGTCAAATGACTGAGGCCCAATTGCATTGGTTCTTCTTCGCCAGCAGCAGGCCCTGGGAGTGTAGGCCTGGGTACAGACTTGACACAAATCTCTCCCTGGAGTGGTCTTCTGGGACTCTTGACCTCTTGAACTTTGTCGCGAATTTGACGATCAATCTTTGCTGCCAACTTCATAAGTTCCACTAAGGTCTCGGGCATCTCATGAGTCACCAGTTCATCTTTCAACCGGGAGTTCAGGCCTTCAAAAAATAGGGTTTTCAGACACCTAGGGTCCCAATGTAATTCAGAAGCCAACGTCTTGAATTCAATGGCGAAGTCTAGTAAAGATTTGTTACCTTGTTTTAGATGAATCAAAGCTGATCCTGCTATCGAGTACCGGGCAGGGTCATCAAATACTGACAAACAATTCAAGAAACCCGTCAAGATCATTCAGGATAGGGTAATTGTACTCCCACAGTGGTGAGGCCCAAGCCAGAGCTCTTCCGTCCAGATACGAAAGGATATAGGTAGTCTTGGCATACGCTGTAGGGAAACGGTTAGGTTGCAGAGAAAAGTGCATGCAACATTGATTAATAAATCCTCTACACTTCCAAACTTCACCTGCGAAGCGTGTCGAGCAGAGAGAGGAACTGTAGACTTGACTGTCACTTCTGGCGGTGTATCTTCTTTACCTGCGGCAGCTGGCACATTCATCTGTGTGTGTAACTGATTAAAGGCAACAGTCAAGTTGCCTAATGAATCCTGTTGTTCGGAGATTCGCTGGGCCAGGCCTGGAATGGGCTGCAAAGTGGTGAGCTGAGCCAAATCCATGGAGTTAGCAATCTGTTATGGTTATGAGGTGTTGGAGTGAATTCTTGGGTACTGTGGTGATGGCCACTCCCACAGGGAGGAGCCCCGTGAGGAACCGCCGTACTAGGCTAGACTCTATACACGCAGACACAGAGAAGTTGTATTTATTGTACAGCTCAATGGTACTGCCCGGGGAGTGGGCAGCAGTGAAGGTAACCCAGCAGAAGCAGTCCAGTGGTCCTCAGCAGAGGAGACCAGTCTCACACTTGAGTAGATGATAGGCAGCGTGGCGTAACAGGGACAGGTCCTGGATGTAGACACAGTTCGCTGAAGCTGAAGGTGAGAGACTGAAAGGGTTAGTACTCACTGAAGCAGAAAGCTGTATTGTACAAGGTTCTGGCAGGCAGAAGTTATTCAGTGGCAGGCACCAGATTAGGGAGAGCAGGCCCTCAAGGAGCGAGTACCCGGTATCCCAACATAGGCACCTGAAATAGAGCAGAAGGGCCCCCGAGGAGCGGGTACCCAGGTTAGTGAAGAAATATCCCGAAGGGCAGAGAGAGCTGCCTGCGGCAGCTAGGAAGCAGCAGAGAAGCTTAGCCTGGAGACAGTCCAATCCAATCTCGATCCATGCTAACTCAGTTTGTTAGCAAATGAAGGGCAGGCTAAAACCCAGGATGTGATGACGTCACTTGGAGGGGACGCCCCCGAGGTTCCTGCTATGACATGGATAAAGACGTGGGTGGCATGCACGTGCGCACCCTAGGAGGCCCTCAGGAAAATCATGGCGAACACCGTCACCGTTACCGATCCGGGGATACCGGCCACAGCCAACTTCCCAATGCTTGAGGAGAGAGGAGGAAAGGTGAGGCACAGAGGTCAAAGCCATCTGAGACCGACGGACGAAACATCCACTGGGAAAATTCACCATTTAATCATACTCTCTGTTTCCTGTCTTTTAACCAGTTTGCAATCCATGAAAGGACATCGCCTCCTATCCCATTACTTTTTAGTTTTCTTAGAAACCTCACATGAAGGACTTTGTCAAACACCTTCTGAAAATCCAAATACTCTACATCTACCGATTCACCTTTTTCCACATATTTATTAACCCATTAAAAAAAAAAAGCAGCAGATTCGTTAGGCAAGACTTCCCTTAGGTAGAAACATAGAAACATAGAAACGACGGCAGAAGAAGACCAAACGGCCCATCCAGTCTGCCCAGCAAGCTTCGCACTTTTTTTTTTCTCATACTTATCTGTTTCTCTTGGCTCTTGGTAACCTTTTGGTTCTATTTCCCTTCCACCCCCACCATTAATGTAGAGACCAGTGTTGGAACTGCATCTAAGTGAAATATCTAGCTTAATTAGTTAGGGGTAGTATCCACCGCAGTAAGAAAGCTACATCCATGCTTATTTGTTTACCCAGACTATGTAATTCAGTCCTTGTTGGTTGTTGTCTGTATATAGATCCACTTTTCTTCATTCCCCCTGCCGTTGAAGCAGAGAGCTATGCTGGATATGCGTGAAGTATCGGTCTTCCTCCCCTGTCGTTGAGGCAGAGAGCTATGCTGGATATGCGTGAAGTATCGGACTTTCTCCCCTGCAGTTGAAGCAGAGAGCTATGCTGGATATGCATGAAGTATCGGTCTTTCTCTCCTGCCATTGAAGCAGAGAGCTATGCTGGATATATAGGTAAATCCATGTTGACTGTGTTCCATTAAACCGTATCTTTCTATATGCTCTATTTGATCTTTAGAATAGTTTCCACTATATTTCCCAGCACTGAAGTCAAGCTCACTGGTCTATAGTTTTCTGGATCGTCCCTGGAGCCCTTCTTAAATATTGGGGTTACATTGACCACCCTCCAGTCTTCAGGTATAATGGATTTTAACTAATAGATCAGAAATTTCAATTTTTAGTTCCTTCAGTACCCTAGGATGCATACCATCCGGTCCAGGTGATTTGCTACTCTTTAGTTTGTCAATATGACCTACTACATCTTCCAGGTTCACAGTGATTTGGTTGTTCATCTGACTCATCACCCTCGAAAACCATCTCTGGAACTGGTATCTCCCCAACATCCTCATTAGTAAACATGGAATCAAATAATTCATTTAGTCTTTTTGCAATGGCCTTATCTTCCCTTTAACCCCTCAGTCATCTACCTGTCCAATCGACTCCCTCACAGGTTTCTTGCGTTGGATATATTTTAAAACTTTTTTATTATGAGTTTTTGCTCCTACAGCCAACTTCATTTAAAATATTCTCTTTGCCTGTCTTATCAATGTTTTACACTTAACTTGACAGTGTTTATGCTTTTTCCTATTTTCTTCCGATGGATCCTTCTTCCAATTTTTGAAGGATGTTTTTTGGGTAAAATAGCCTCTTTCACCTCACCTTTTAACCATGCCGGTAATCGTTTTGCCTTCCTTCCACCTTTCTTAATAAGTGGAATAAATCTGGACTGTGCATCTAGGATTTTATTTTCTATACAATGTCCATGCCTATTGAGCACTTTTAACCTTTGAACTGCATCTTTCAGTTTTTTTTCTAACTATTTTCCTCATTTTATCATAGTTTCCCTTTTGAAAATTTAGTGTTAGATCTATAGATTTACTTATTGTCCCCCTTCCAGTTATTAGTTTAAATTTGATCATATTATGACCATTATTGCCAAGTAGCCCACCACTATTACCTCTCTCACTATATCCTGCATTCCACTAAGAATTAAATCTAAAATAGCTCCATTTCTCGTTGGCTCCTAAACCAATTGCTCCATGAAGGAGTCGTTTATTACATCCAGGAACTTTATGTCTCTAGCAAGTCCTGATGTACATTTACCCAGTCAATATTGGGGTAATTGAAATCTCCCATTATTACTAGGGATGTGAATCGTTTTTTGACGATTTAAAACAATCGTCAGATATATTTTAAATCGTAAAAAATCGTGAAGAGTCGCAATACAATAGAAATTCCCCCGATTTATCGTGAAAATCGTAAATCGGGGGAGGGTGGGGAAAACCGGCACACCAAAAAAACCCCTAAAACCCACCCCGACCCTATAAAACAAATCCCTTACCTTCCCCCACCATCTCAACCCCCCCCCCCAAAGCTTTTTACGAGTACCTGGTGGTCCAGTGGGGGCGCGGGGACCGATCTCCCGCTCTTGGTCCATTGGCGCCATTTTGGCTGCCACTCAAAAATGGCACCGATGGCCCCGATAAAAAAAAAACCCACCCGACCCTTTAAAAAAGACCCCTTAGCTTCCCCCACCCTCCCGATCCCCCCAAAACATTTTAAAATTACCTGGTGGTCTAGTGGTGGTCCCGGGAGCGATCTCCCGTTCTCAGGCCATCAGCTGCCACTCATAAAGATGGCAGCGATGGCCCTTTGCCCTTACCATATGACAGGGTATCTGTGCCATTGGCCGGCCCCTGTCACATGGTAGGAGCACTGGCTGGCCGGCGCCATATTTAAAGATGGCCGCCGCCATATTTAAAGATGGCCATCGCCATCGTAAAGATGCCTCCAAAATTTAATAGAATCCTTCCCAAACCGGCAACTAAAGTGGCGTCTTCCACATCCTTTCATTGGCGGTCTGACTTCAGACCCGCTAATTCAAAATGGCGGACATGCAGGGTATATATCCACTTCCTACGGACATGACGTCACACCAATGTGAGGTGCTGACATTGGTGTGCTGACCGTTGGACTGGTACTTATAGAATGCATTTTCCCGTGGCAATATTTTTTGTTTAGTTGCAACGTTATAAGTCAGATAATTAATTAAAGCAATGTGACCTGTCCCACGTTGGGTCTGATTGACTTTAGTTGCCGGTTTGGGAAGGATTCTATTAAATTTTGAAGGAGGCTCTATATCGAAGGATTTTGAAGATTCGACCCCTGAAGCAGGACCAGATTGGTCAGAAACGTGATCACGTCGGGACTTCGTCTTATATCCCGTTTTGAGCTAAGTATTTCAATTGAGTGAGACTCTATTTATGGACTGGTACTTATAGAATGCATTTTCCCGTGGCAATATTTTTTGTTTAGTTGCAACATTATAAGTCAGATAATTAATTAAAGCAATGCAACCTGTCCCACGTTGGGTCTGATTGACATACAGACTCGGTTGACAGTGGTCCTACATAATTTGTCTAATACAAATTTATTTGCATGTGGTGTGCTAAAATTGAAAAAATTGACCTAGAAACCTTGTTATTTTATCTTGTACTTGTAATTCAGGTTTCGAGATTGTGTAGTGGGGCTTATTTTTTGTGATATATAAGTCACCCATTACTGAATATTGAAAAACAAAAACCCTAGCAGATGAGCAGTAACTACTCCCATTGCTCCCCACCATTAAAAACAAAATTGTATCCCAGGCTGAACAGTCTCTGTATTATTTCCAATATCTAAGAAAACTGTTAGGTGCTGAGCAGCCCTTATTAGACCCCCCCCCCCCCCCCCCCCCCCCCACCAAAACTGGACAAATCCCCACCTCCCAAACCTCTACCTCTATCACCAAACCTTCTAAAAGTGTCCCCAAAACAGCAGGAAAAGGAGAAGCTCTGACCTCCTCCTGCCCCACTAAATACTGAGTCTGTGCTGGTACAGCTGACAGGTACTGGCACTTAGTATTCATTTCTTCACTTCACTTCTCTGCGGGGTGCAAAGACCAATCCCCATTCAGCTCTCTGCACTTAATGAGGATTGCCTCCTTTCCTATAGGGCTGGATGGGGATCGGTCTCTGCCCTGCCAGTGCTGGACTAGTGCTCAGCTGTATCCTGAAAGCTCGGGAGCTGTAATGGAATTAAGAGCAACAAATAGCAAGCACTAGCTTCTCCACTCTGAGGCTTTACCACCGTGTGAAGTAATGCTGTGATCAAACTCAGCATCAGCCCCTCGGAATTAGAAACACATTACGAGAAGATAGACAGCATTGCTTTAGGACTAAAACATAATAATAATAATAATAATAATAATAATAATAATAATAAAGTTAAATGGATGGTATAGAAAAGGAAGGAGAAGGCTTTATTTCAGACTTAATTTCTGCTACAAAGCTCATACCAACCAGTCTGTCAGCATTCATTACATCAGGGAGACAGATGGTCTGAACTGGGAGCCAGTCAGTTAATAGAAAGTGTGCTCTTATTTGCCAGTTATCATAAAATGACTTGGTGCAAGGAGTTCTTTTTCTTATTTGGGGACTCCGTCTATCTGCATGTGGGTTTTATCTCTCACTTTCTCTTGCAGATATCTTAACCCATAGTAAATGAAAATTCAGCTTAAGATCTGTAATTCTTTAGTAATAATTTCAAGCTAATTTTCTCCTTTTGTGTTGGGAATTCTAATAAATCGCTCTGTCGTATAGTTGAATGTCAGAGACATAACCCATGATTTAGCTGGCAAATTCGTGCCACTGCTGTATTCAAATCAGAAAACATAAACTGTGGGGTTAGATGAAGGGGCTTGTTTGAAATGGAGAGTAATTTACAGAACAAATCTCTATTTATGTCATTTAAAGCAGATTTGCTTCTCATTAAATGAGGAATATGATACACTTTTTATTCAGTTTACCAGAGGTAATTTTCAAAAGGTTTTACATGCATAAATAGACTTTAAGGGTTGAATTTTGAAAATATGTGCAACAAATTTGCATATGCTTACATAAGTAGTATATACCGTACTCATGTATTCCATATATTATAAAAGTTGAAAAAATGCACATATTTTCACTTTTATGTTAGGCGCCCCGGCCGCAGGCCCATGTGGCTGGGTCCCCTCACCTTGAGGGGCAGAAGGCTTACTCCTGCCCCGTCCTTCACCGGCTCTCGCCTCCGGCGCCAGCCTCTGGCACCGTGGCCTGCCTCTGCCCTCATGGCGTCTCCCAATGCCGCTGATGCCTCCACCTCCCGCGATCCCTCTAGGTGCATGCATGTGCCACTTCCTGTAATTTAAAGGGCCAACAGTGGGAAAGCTCCCTTCGTCTCGGGAAGATGATGTCAGACAAAGCAGGTATAAATACCCTGCCTTGTCGTTCCCTCTTTGCCTCAGCAATGGGTCCTGCTCTTTCAGAGTGCGAGTTGTCTGCCTTGGTTCCTGCATTCCAGATTCCTGCTCCTGGTTCCTGCATTCCTGATTCCTGCTCGCCCCTAGGATTGCTCTCCTGGCTTTGACCCTGCTTTGTTCCTGGATTGTGCATCATCTGCCGCCTGTCCTGACCATCTGCCTGTTCTCATTACTGCCTGCTCTGACTCCTGGACTGTGCCTGGTTCCTCTCGCCTGCCCTGACCTCTGGTATGACTGACATTGCTTCTGCCTCTGTCTTCTGGGATTGTCTTCTACAACAGACCCACGCCTTTGTCCTGCTGGCCCCAGTACCCAAGAGCTCAACCTGCGGAGAAACGTGGGCTGGTATAGTGAAGGTTCAGTTGTGTCTTCTCTCCCAGAACCGCCTCCCAACAATGAGGACCTACAGGGGCCATCCACTGAAGGTAGCACCAACCTCGTCTTGGATCAAGGGTCCACCACCCTAATAGTTTGCTGAGGCCATGGACCTGGTGGACCTGACCAGTCTACAGGCAATTCCTGGCTTGGACCAGAAGTTGCAGCAGCAACAGCAGTGCCTGGATATGCTAGCAGCTACTTGGAATGCTTGGTAAAACACCTGGATGCCTCTCCAGCTACCAGCACCCATACTTCCTCGACTTTGATGCCTTCCACCTCCACCGTGGCTCTCCATCTACCAGCACCACCTTATTACGTTGGAGACCCCCGGCAGTGCTGTGGTTTTTTTAAACCACTGTTTTATGCACTTTTCCTTACAGCCAGCTCAATTCTCCAGTGACAGTATAAAGACTACGTTTATTCTGTCACTCCTGGATGGCAAGGACCTCTTCCATTTGGGAGCATGGAGACCCCCTGCTCCAGGACTTACCACACTTCGGACAAGCCTTTAAACAAGTGTTTGACGAACCTGGACGGCAGTCTGCCACCACTTCTGACCTTCTCCACCTTCGCTAGGGTTCATGCTCACTGGCAGAGTATGCGATAGAGTTCCACACCCTAGCATCAGAGCTAGGGTGGTGAGAGGATAGCCTCAGAACCATTTTTCTAGAGGGGTTACCTTTGAGAATCAAAGACAAGCTGGCTGCTTGAGAACTGCTGGAGGACTTGGAGGCCCTCATTGACCTCTCCGGTCAGACTGACGGGCACCTCCACCATATCCTTGAGGTCAAGACTCCTCGCAGGAATGTGGTGCTGACTCTGTCCTTCTCTCGGTTGATGGCACCACTTTCTCCAGCAGACCCCGGCCTGCCTTGGGCCGAAGAGCGTATGCAACTTGGCCGGAGCTAGCTCACTCAGAAGAAAGGTAGTGACGACGTACACTGGGGCTCTGCCTCTACTGTGCTGCAAGGGCCATCTGTTAGCACAATGTCCCGAGAGGCCGGGAAATTCCAGAGTCTAGGCGTCAATGGGAAGATAACCCTGGGCTATACTAATCCTGCTCCCCAATGCACTGCTCCCATGACAATTCTCCTGCCTCATGGTGCCTTTTCCACATTGGCTCTAATTGACTCTAGCACCAGGGAAAATTTCATCCTAATGGATTTGGTCAAAAAACTGGGCATACGATGACTTCTGCCCAACTTGTGCCCAGCAGAAGCCCCTGGCAGGGCGTCTGCTTTAGCCATTACCTGCTCCCAAAGAACTGTGGACCCACATGTCAACAGACTTCATGGTGGACCTGCCTCCTTCAAACGGTCACCACGTTATCTGGGTAGTCATTGATAGGTTCTTGAAGATGGCCCACTTCACTGCGCTCCCTAAACTCCTCTTGGCTCCTGAACTGGTCAAACACTTCACTCAACATATTTTCCGCCTCCATGGACTTCCACAGCACACTGCCTCTGACTATGGTGTTCGGTTAACGCTAACTTCTGGTGGTCTCTGTGCAAGAAGTTTGGTATTCACTATGGCTATCACCCTCAGGGTAATGGCCAGACCAAGCATTTATTTATGTATTTATTTATTTTTAATTTTTTTATACCGAAGTTCTTGTAGGGATTTCAAATCAATCCGGTTTACATAAAACGATAAACTGCCCAACAGAGAGAGTGGCTTTACATAGAACCGTAGAACAGATGGAACAATATAACTGGATGTCTAAATTAACATAATGATAAATAAATATTATAGTTTAACATAGTGATAAATAAATATTATATATACAGTTTAACTATTTAATGTAAAAATATTGACATATTAACGCTGCAAAATAGATACAATAAAATATGATGAATTTATGGACTCAAAGATATGGACCAAACCCCAAAAACCTTTCTCTGCTCCTTCATGATCATTTGACAGGATGATTGGGCAACCCTGCTTCCCGGGCCAAGTTCTCACACAACTCATACATCCACTCTGCAACTGGTTCTTCTCCATTCCTGGTTGTCTACGGGAGACAACCAACACCGCCGCTTCTCTGGTGACCCAGCTCACCACTCAGGAACTGCTGGTTCTCTGGAACTGCACATGGAACAGCTTCCGGCAGGCGGCTAAAGAAGCAAGAAGGACAGCTAACAGGCACCGGCAACCTGTGCCCCTCTTTAATCCCGGAGACAGAGTATGGCTCAGTACCTACCACATTTGCCTCTAAGTACCTTCAATGAGGTTGGCTCCCCGCTACATTGGGCCCTTCTCAGTCATCGAAGAACCATTTACCTACCACTTGCGACTACCTTCATCCTTGAAGATACACAATACTTTCCATGTGTCACTCCTTAAAGCTCTGGTCCTACCCTGGCCACAATGGAAGCTCCCTGAACCCCAGGATTTCGCAGTGGAGGAGGAGCAAATTTACCAAGTAAAGAAGGTACTTGGGATCCTGCCTCCAACATATTAGATAAAACTCTACTCCAGCATTTCCACAACTCTCATCCCGAGAAACCCAGACATTCTAGTAGAGGGCGTAGAGGAAAGGGTACTGTTAGGTGCCCCAGCCGCAGGCCTGCATGGCCGTGTCCCCTCAACTTGAGGGGCAGAAGGCTCACTCCTGCCTCGTCCTTCACCAGCCCTCCCTTCCAGCACCTACCTCTGCCACAGCAGCCTGCCTCTGCCCTTGCGGCATCTCATAGAAACATAGAAATGACGGCAGAAGAAGTCCAAATAGCCCATTCAGTCTGCCCAGCAAGCTTCCACACTTTTTTTTTCACTCTCTCTCTCATACTTATCTGTTACTCTTGGTCTTTAGTAACCTTTTGGTTCTATTTCCCTTCCACCCCCGCTATTAATGTAGAGAGCAGTGCTGGAAATGCTTCTAAGTGAAGTATTAATGTAACCTTTTGGTTCTATTTCCCTTCCACCCCCACCATTAATTTAGAGAGCAGTGCTTGATTGCCTCTAAGTGACGTATCTAGCTTAATTGGTTTGGAGTAGTAACCGCCACAATAAGTAAGCTACTCCCACGCTTATTTGTTTACCCAGCCTGTGCAATTCAGTCCTTGTTGGTTGTTATATGAATATAAATCCACTTTTCTTCATTTCCCCCTGCCGTTGAAGCAGAGAACTTCTCTGGATATGTATTGAAAGTGAAGTATCAGGCTTAATTGATTCAGGTAGTAACCGCCGTAGCAAGCAAGCTACACAACACCGACACCTCCAGCGGTCCCTCTAGGCACGCGCGTGTGCCACTTGCTGTAATTTAAAGGGCTAGTGGTGGGAAAGCTCCCCGTGGCCCGGGAAGATGATGTCAACCAAGGCAGGTATAAATACCCTGCCTTGCCATTCCCTCTTCGCCTCAGCAATGGATCCTCCTCTTTCAGATTGTGAGTTGTCTGCCTTGGTTCCTGCTTTCCTGATTCCTGCTCCTGGTTCCTGCGTTCCTAATTCCTGTTCCTGGTTTCTGTCCTTGCTCCTCGCCCCTCGGACTGTTCTTCTGGCTCTGACCCTGCTTCATTCCTGGATTCTGCTTCGTCTGCCACCTGTCCTGACCATCTGCCTGTTCTCCGACTCTTCTCGTTGCTGTCTGCCCTGACTCCTAGACTGTGCCTGGTTCTTCTCGTCTGCTGTCTACCCTGACCTCTGATATGTCTGACGTCATTTCTGTCTTCTGGGATTGTCTTCTTCAAGAGACCCTGGTGTCCAAGGGCTCAATCTGTGGGGAACTGCATCCCGACGATGAGGACCTACAGAGTCCATCCCCTGAAGGTAGCGCCAGCCTTGTCTCAACTCAAGGGTCCACCACCCTAACATTTTACACACACAGGGGTGGTCTAATGGCGTCCCTAGATGGGCTAACATTTACATGCCTAAGTTGCTATTTTAAAAGTCACTTATGTGTGTACATTTGACAACTTACTCATGTATTTTTACACATGCTAATTATGTGGTGTGATATTAAACACATTTAAAGGTGAAATTCAAAGCCCAGCATGCACATTAATTAGGGGATGTGTGAATAAGTTGGGCTTGTACTCGCTGAGTGGATTTTAAAAGCTGGTGAGATACACACGTATCTCCTGCATTTTGCACATCTTGGAAGATTTCAAAAAGGGCTAGCTTATGAGCATGGTATGGTTGGGGTATGGGTGTTTTAGGGCATGAACCTGAGATGTGCACTTAAACACTTATATGATCCAGCGTGCGTGGAGGCTCCCTGCCATGTATCTGTATTTCTGTTATGGATGACGTGTAAGCTATAAAACAAAGAAAAATAGGCAGATTGGCGGGGAGTTCAGGGTTGGGGATAACTAGGGGGAGTGAAGGCTGTCCAACCATAAGGGGCTGGAGGATCTATCTCTTAACTGGACGAACTGGGGAAAAACTGGCAAAACTGGAAATGGTGTCAGCGTGCCCCTTTTAAAATCCCCAATTTATGTGGTAGCAGCAGCATTTGTGCGCAGTTGCGGGCACTCACTTAAAATGTGGTGTAAATGTGCCTGCGACCAGGATATATTATAACAAGCATGCATATACATGTGCAAATAAAATAAAGTAAAATAGCCCCACCTTGAGCAAGGGGTGATGCAAGCGTGCAGATGTGCACCCATACGCTGGTTTCAAAGTTACCCTCGTAAAGTGCATTTACAATTTTTAAGCACTTAAATCCTTTTGAAGCAGGCAAGTTACTCCTTAAAAGTTACCCAGGATTCTCGTTTTGCCTGGGCAGGAGAGATGCCCACTCACTCATGGCTGGTTCCTTTAAAAAGGGTACCATCTGATAGGAGGATCGTGCCAACGTAACCTCACTTTTGTGTCTTCTGGTGCCACCAGCTCCATTTTGATGTAAGACCATTCATTTTCAAAGTGCCAGGATCTAGGTGGGAGTGAGTGGGCATTGTTCCTGCTCTGTTGGAATGAGGATCCAGGATAGGGTTAAGTGGGGTCAGGGTGGGAGCTCCTCAGCCCCGGCAATTTTAAATGAGGGGGGAGGGGCATGGGAGGGGGCTTGGCTTTGGCATTGGGCCAGCTCAGGGCAGGCCCTGGTGCTGGACTCAGTTTTTTTTTGTTCCAGCCAGGGCCACCCATGATTCTATTTTTAAATCAATTTGGGGTTTGGCAAACGAACCGAATATGAAAAAAAACATTAAACAAAACAAAAATAAAATAAATGAAAAATATCCAAAATGAAAAAGCAAATCAGATTTTGCGGCTGCACATTTCTAGTGAGAAAGTGGTATGAGCAGACTTTACTCCACCTCACAGAGTTATAAAATGACCCTCTGAAAGTACAATCTACCCCAATAATCCTCTACAGTAGAGATTTCCTACATACTGCACAATATCTACCCTTTGAGGTGGTCTTGACTTTCATTCCTGAAAGAAATTAACAAGCATCAGGCCAGAGTACAAGGTGCTGCTTATAACAGGGGCAAAGTCTTTCCCTGCCCTTTTTTGGCTCAGCGCAACATAAAGGGAAAAATATGGCAGAAATTTGCAAGGCATTAGCGCAGGATAAAAGAATGAAGTGAGTTGTAGGTTTAAAAATCAAGAAGGAGTAAACAAGCACTCTCTTTCTCCCACGGTGGTTCATTTCTACTTTCTATCCCATAAGGCTATGGTTTTGATTTTATTCTTGGATTGTTTAGTCATGTTATATAAATGTATGGGGAATTTAGGCAGTTGTCTGGGTGACAGGATTTCTCTGCTTTCCTCTCATCTATAGGGAGAAGAGACGACTGAGGGGGGATATGATAGAGGTGTTTAAAATCATGAGAGGTCTAGAACGGGTAGATGTGAATTGGTTATTTACTCTTTCGGATAATAGAAAGACTAGGGGGCACTCCATGAAGTTAGCATGGGGCACATTTAAAACTAATCGGAGAAAGTTCTTTTTTACTCAACGCACAATTAAACTCTGGAATTTGTTGCCAGAGGATGTGGTTAGTGCAGTTAGTATAGCTGTGTTTAAAAAAGGATTGGATAAGTTCTTGGAGGAGAAGTCCATTACCTGCTATTAAGTTCACCTAGAGAATAGCCACTGCCATTAGCAATGGTAACATGGAATAGACTTAGTTTTTGGCTACTTGCCAGGTTCTTGTGCCCTGGATTGGCCACTGTTGGAAGCAGGATGCTGGGCTTGATGGACCCTTGGTCTGACCCAGTATGGCATTTTCTTATGTTCTTATGTTCTTATGGTGCAAGCAGCCATGTTTGGATAGGAAGTGGTGGGGTGCACCGTCATTTGATGCCTGGCAGTCACAGTGACAGATGACCATAGGATACCTCAGGATATACTTACTGGGTGCAGGAGCATTAAACTGGGGCTATTTAATTTCATAGCAGGGAGCCTGGGCAATGGAGAAGATAATGTTCGCCTTACTGGCCTCATGACAAGAAATGGGAAGAGTGTTTCTGACTCCACTGGCCCATGGTGGATAGTCATATGATGTGGAGAGATATGGATGGGCTGGGAGGGAATCCTTTAATAAATGTAGATTGAGTTCATAATGTTGCATGAAGGGTCAGGACTGTTGCAGCTGCTCATGTTCTAGAAATGGCAATACACATGTTTTGTCTCTGAATCTTTTGAACTAAATGGTTAGTTGATCCTTATTCAGATCCTATTCTCATGTCAAGTTAACTTCCTGACATAAATTATTTATTCTCTACCTTGCTAAAAGCATTGCTACATATTTGAGCTACCTTGTAATCAATAATAATCCTGTTTATACACACTTTTGTTTTCAAAGGATTGAAAAATGTATTTACTTATAAAATAGTTCAAGTACCATAAGTTTAAAAAATATGAGTATTCATATGAGAATTGACCAAGCATTAAATAGTTTGTTCAATTTTTTTAACACTATCATGTTGCATTAATGTCTTCTCATTTTTCAATTCTGGTGTTCTCGCTTTCCATAAATGCACTGAAAGCAGTATACAATGGGGGTTTTTTCATTACATTTTATTCTGTTATATTAGCAAAATATAATATGTAACTGCCAAAAATGGAGCTGAGTACAGCATTTGATTTGAAATGTCATATTCCACCAAGTTTTCACTTACTAAACTGAATCCTTGTTTCCATATGCTGGAAAAAAATATGCCTGTATTGAATCTCTAGAGTAGACTGAAATATAAGCATATCAAATGTGAGTTATATTAAAAAGATAGCAGGGATTGTCTCTTCAAGAATGAATATAGCCAAATTCATTATGACCAACCTCCTATAATCTTACAAAAAAAAAGGTTACTCATGTCGTATGCAGATTGCATGACATTATAATATTAAGTTGCATATAATCATCTAATATTTTATAAAATGAAACATCAGCAAAGAGGGTTATTGGTCTACCCATACAATATCACAACCATTACAAGAGAGGGAATTTCCAATTACAATTACACGTTTTAATTTTAATGAAGCTATCATTTAAAATAATTTGACAGATTTGGTTCATATATCTTCACAAATTTATTTCTTCATTATGCCTCACAACAAATTTATGAAGTGTTTAGGCTGTTTGGGATCATTCTTATTGTACGTTGTGAACAGAGATTAGTAATTACATAAAGTTTCATTTTCTAGAAGCATAAAGTTAATTCATGGTAGCAATTGAACATAGGATATTAGCTTATCTTAGTTATGATGATAGTGAAACAATGAGAAATACTATTACACTGCAACTTCTTTGGAAATATTGACTTACCATTAATAGTCGAGCAGTTGATTTAGTAACGTTTGCGTCGCTTGGCATTTCATTCTGTGGCAAAGCTTACTGGATTAAGGGCTTGGTAACCAGGCCTATCATAGAGCTAACACAAACACTGCATGAAACCTACAGTGATACAGTAACCAAATAAAAGGGCACTTGCCGTTGATGTTCTCCTTTAAAAAAATCATATATTGGTTAGTAACTATCATTGTGCTGCCAGATGCTGGCCATTATTATTTGCAGCATAACCTGTAAGTAGCTTTTTTAAAAGAGTTGGCACACAGCAGCTAAACAGCCTTTTTCCCTTACAAGAGCTCCACTGGCTGTCAATCACAACTACATCACATCTAGCACTGTCAACAATATCCCTTTTCTCTCCATCACCAGAGGAACCAGGAAGCTTGATGTATGAGTCTCAGGCTAGTGCAGCTGTGGTTGACAGTTGACCTCGTGAAATGAATGAGGGAAGGAATAAATGAATAAATGTGTGAATGAATATTCACAATGAAGCTAATTCACCCATTTAGAGCCAGGAATAAAGCTCATGGCAAATAGCTATTCAGTGGGGTCAACTGATTATCGTATAGAACCATCCTGAGTATAGGAGGAAACTTTTCAGGAGCCTGAATAAAGGCATATAAGCCAGTAATGAGGGCTTTTATATAGATCTCTCTCTGAGGCATGGAATATATTAACTGCCTCATTGCAATATGTGTGAGCTTCATTATTCCCATTTGAACATGCAAAGTCACTCTTTTCTTGGTCCCATATAGAAAAACGTATAGGAAATGAGATTGGGGTTGGCCAAATAGAATGCATTTTTGGTTCCTCTCTAATGGATTAGGCCTTTACTCTTTTCAGCCTATTTAGTGTACTTTTCTGCCCCCAGATTTATGGGCAATGAAAGGGTAAGTCAAACCCAGTTAGACTGAGATGTTGCACAATGGATGCATTTGCTGTTTTAGCATTATCTTCATCATTTTCTGTGCCACTAGGTCCATGTGAAGGGAAGTCTCTGTTGCGCGCTCCATCCATGGCCCCATCTTGGACGGCCTTGCTCATCTTGTTCGTGCTCCAACAGGCCCTGGTTCAGCTTCTCCCGCAGTCAATCACTGCCGTCCCCGGCGCTCCTCATCGGCGACTCCTGCTCCATCCGGGCCCTCAACCTCCCAGGCCACACTGAAAGTGTCTCACAGGCCCTCGGCATCCTCCCTCGCTGGGACCATGTTCCTAGGTGCATGCGCGCAGATCCCACGGCCCTTTAAATGATCTGCGGCGGGAACTCACTCCGTGGCACACGGGGATTACGTCACCTGAATCGACTATTTAAGGCGAGCACCTTTCCCCAGTTCCTTGCCTTGGCAAATGGGTCGTCACCATTGTGTGAGCTAGTTTCCATCCTCGTTCCTGCGTTATTGTGCTTGTTCCAGTGTTCCTGCGCCTGTTCCTGTATTCCTGTTCTTGTTCCAGTGTTCCTGCGTTTGCTCCTCTGTTCCCGAGGTCCAACCTGTGTTCCAGCACCTTTTCCTGTGTTCCTTCATTCCTGGATCCTGTTCCACGTTCTGAAACCCAGATTGTACCTTCTTGGACTGATACCTGGTACTGACCTCGGCTTGCCTTTGACCATGCTTGGACTGATACCTGGAATTAACCTTTGCTTGCCCTTTGACCACGCTTGGACTGATACCTGGAACTGACCTTTGCTTGCCCCTGATCACGCTTGGACTGATACCTGGAACTGACCCTTGCTTTGGCTGACCATCCTCGGATGGATACCCTGGCTTTGACCCTTACGCTCCATTCAGACACTCTCTTAGCTTCTCTGTGACCACCAGGTCCGCCTGTCTTGACTCTGCCCGTAGCCTTAGACCACTAGGTGCTGCCTACTGTGCCCGGAGGACCTTCAGTTCCTGTCTCGTACCCATGGTCTCTGGTACTCTATGTTCCGATCTAGCTCGTCTGTTCACCATCAGCCACGCACCTCTACTGCTCGTGGGCACACCTCTCCATCATCTCTCCGGGAGACCCCAGAGGTCCACCTAAGCCCAGGCAGTCCGGGAATCCAAGGGCTCAACCCGCGGAGCCCCCGGGCCGTTATTGGTGAAGTTCCAGCTAGCCTTTGTCTCCTTGTGTGCTCTGCTTCCTGGCATCAGGCGCCCTCTGGGACCCCTCAGAGGGCCGTACTAATCCTGTGCCAGGCCAAGGGTCCACCTTCAGCTCAACAGTCTCCCTATGAATATGTTGGAAGGTGCCTCACTGAATCCATTAGTCTGCCATCAGATTCATCATTGAGGGCTTGTACAATTCAGGATACAGTATTTTCATAAATTGTATTGCAACATTAGTGCTTTGTATCTCGCTTGGAACCATGTGTAACAAATAAATAAATGATGATGATAAGATGACTACACAGCTTCTTCCATGTTTTTTCAACTTGCTTTCATTGTACCTTTTGGGTTAGTAGGTTATCCTGACTGGTTCTAAAAACATTTGTACAGAAAATGAATGAATGATTTTTGGGACATAAAATATGCATCTTTTTCTTCTTTAAGGGCATACATTACAATTGTAATCATGTGACCTCTAGCAATTAAGGGGTGCACAAACAAGTCTTTAATTTAAGTTTTGCTTTTAGCTTTGTTTGCTTTAATTTAGTTTGTTGTTTATTTCATTTCATTTCTTTAAAAGAGAAAAGAACAACAAATGAAAATTTGAAAAGCAAAATTAAAAGTTAAACAATGCAAGGTCCACAGCCAGTCCCCATCCCCCAATCCCAGATTCTCTACCAATCCTCAGCCCCTCTCCTTCCTGTTCATGGGGCATGAGTGATCCATGCTTGTTCCTGCCTGCAGTTGCCACTATTGCAAATGGTGCCTGGTGCCAATGTACTGAGTTCAGCTCCATTGTAACATTTTGCCATACAGCATGGCATCGACCTGGGCCTGGACCTGGCTGGCTCCCTTTTGTATGCCAAAAATATAGAATGGTACTGGTCTCAGTCAGCTAGCATAATATACAATAGTGGCAGCTGCAGCTCAGGAGTGCCTGGGAATTGCTGCTGTCCCATGAAGACATTTTCAAGAAGAAGGTGAGAGGGTCTGGAGAGAGCTGGGAAGGATCGGCATGAGAGTAACAGAGAAGTGGATGATGACAGACTTATTCTTTTTGGAAGGGAAACAAAAAAATATATTTGGTTGTTATTCTAAAAAAATAATTGAAATTGGAAATTTTGTATAGATTTCCCATTTTGTTTGCAATGAATGTACATACAATTTTCATTCTTATGGTGACAATTTTATGGTGTATAAAAGAATTACTTTTTTATTCTATTTTTCTGTTTTGGGTCATTAAGGCAGGTACTCCACAGCATGCTCTAACATTTTGATTTATACCACTATTTATTATTACATAATCTCCTACTTATTTTGTGCCTTTGAATGTTTTCCTAGTCTCTGTACTCACTCAGTGTCAATTTGTTTTTCTTGATTCACTTTTATGAGCTCCATTTGTTTTAGTGTGACTTTAATTTTAGTCCAAGATGTCCCATGTTGCAATTTTCTCTTATTCCTTTATCCTCTCCACATCCAGGTTTAAATCTACTAAGCCTTTCTAGTTTATTTCTGTTTTTAAATTTGTAAGGATTGTATTTATGTGTACAGGTTCCCAGTCTGTAGCCTGGCCTCTGACTTGGGGGACCCATGGTCCACTCTGTTTCTAAATTTTCTCCTGAGACCCTGTTCGGCAAGGGTGTCCCTTCTAGGGGTTGTATCACAGCGCATAAAGCCTCCACACCAGGACATCAAAAAACATTTACAGATACTAAATTTGAGATACATAAATGACCTAAGAGTTTTCTGATTTCAGAAATTTTCCAAGTCAATTATATTTTTTTGGATGCAACAGTCAAGTATATTTTTCTAGAAAGGATTTAGTTTTCAAATAATATGAGTGACAAGGTCAAAATAACTATACATCTCTTATTACAGGCAGAAAAATCTTCTGGAATTGCAATACATTTTCAAAACCTAATTTGAAATGAAAGTTCATATTGGGTATTCCATATATTCTTCATCCTTCTGCATACCTCTGTTCAAAATGTCCTTGTTAGGAAAATATTATAGACTGTATATGAGAATGCCCCATATCTGTATAGCAAAACTAACATGTATTATTATCCTTTATACTGAGTTTGGAGAATTTTAATCCTCTACAAAATCCATTGTAATAAAGTACATTAAACACCACATTTTCCATTGGTAGTGTGCATAATGTAGCTTGCATTAGTATTAATGTAATATCTGTGCTAATAAAGTAATGAGATGCAAAATTGATCATTACCTATCAATGTAGCCAAAACACATTATCATTACAAACTGCAAAATGTATTACAGATGCATTAACGCTAAAAAAACCCCAAAAAAACAACAACTTAGCTATATATCAGGAATATGTGGTTGAGCTTTTGTATTACTGTCTTCTGCATTGAATTACATGTTTTCAAATGCATTCTACCATCTACAGTAATATCTGCCTGATTTTCCATCAATTTCCATGTTAAAAAATAACATCCTAGAAGAACAGTCCAGATGTATTCCAAAACGATTACCGGCATGGTTAAAAGATGAGGTGAAAGAGGCTATTTCATTCAAAAACTGGAAGAAGGATCCAACAGAAGAAAATAGGAAAATGCATAAGCAGTGGCAAGTTAAATGTAAGACATTGATAAGAAAGACAGGCTAAAAGAGAATTTGAAAAAAATTGGCGGTAGAGGCAAAAACTCACAGTAAAATCTTTTTTAAATATAGCCGAAGCAGAAAGCTTGTGAGGGAGTCAGTTGGACCGTTAGATGATCGAGGGGTTAAAGGGGCACTTAGAGAAGATAAGGCCATCATGGAAAGATTAAATGATTTCTTTGCTTCGGTGTTTACTAGGGATGTGAATCGTTTTTTGATGATTTAAAATATCGTCCGATATATTTTAAATCATCAAAAATCGCCGGCGGAAAATGGCGCCGGCCGTAAGGCAACACGATTCGACTGCAGGAGGTCGTTCCGGACCCCCGCTGGACTTTTGACAAGTCTTGTGGGGGTCAGGAGGCCCCCCCAAGCTGGCCAAAAGTCCCTGGGGGTCCAGCGGGGGTCCGGATCGACCTCCTGCAGTCGAATCATTTTTCCGTACAGAAAAATGATTTGCGGTAGGAGATCGTTCTGGACCCCCGCTGGACTTTTGGCAAGTCTTGTGGGGGTCAGGAGGCCCCCCCAAGCTGGCCAAAAGTCCCTGCGGGTCCGGGAGCGATCTCCTATGCTCCTGCCGTCGGGGGACAAAAAAAAACAAAATGGCTCTGGCACTACCTTTGCCCTGTCATATGACAGGTCAAAGGTAGCGCCGGCGCCATTTTGTTTCTACAGACCACGGAGGTCCGAGGTCTGAGAGTAAAAGATCACACCGGGACCCTTCCTCTGGACCCCAGGTAATTTAAGGCATTTTGGGGGGGTTTCGGGAGGGTGGGGGATTTATTTTAAAGGGTCGGGGTGGGTTTTAGGGTTGTTTTAGTGTGCCGGTTTTCCCGCCCTCCCCCCCCCACTGGACCCCAGGTAATTTAAGGCATTTTGGGGGGGTTCGGGAGGGTGGGGGATTTATTTTAGGGATGTTTTAGTGTGCCGGTTTTCGATTTACACGATTTACACGATATTTAAAAAACCCAAACTGCGACGATCCGATTCCCTCCCCCTCCCAGCCGAAATCGATCGTTAAGACGATCGATCACACGATTCTCATCTCTAGTGTTTACTGAAGAGGATGTTGGAGACATAGCCATTAAGGAGAAGGTTTTCATGGGTAATGATTCAAATGAACTGAACCAAATCATGGTGAACCTAGGAGATGAAATAGGCCTGATTGACAAACTGAAGAGAAGTAAATCACCTGGACTGGATGATTTCTAAAGGAACAGAAAAATGAAATTTCAGATCTATTAGTAAAAATTTGTAACCTATCATTTAAATCATCCATTGTACCTGATTCTGGAGGATAGCAAATGTAACCCCAATATTTAAAAAGGGTTCCAGGGGCAATCTGGGAAACTACAGACCAGTTAGCCTGACTTCAGTGCCAGGAAAAATAAGGGAACGTGTTCTAAAGATCAAAATCACAGAACATATAGAAAGACATGGTTTAATGGAACAAAGTCAACATGGCTTTACCCAAGGCAAGTTTTGCCTCACACATCTGCTTCACTTTTTTGAAGGGGTTAATAAACATGTGGATAAAGGTGAACCAGTAGATGTAGTATTTTTGGATTTTCAGAAGGCATTTGATAAAGTTCCTCATGAGAGGTTTCTAAGAAAAGTAAAAAGTCATGGGATAAGTGGTGATGTCCTTTTGTGGATTACAAACTGGTTAAAAGACAGGAAACAGAGAGTAGGATTAAATGGACAATTTTGAATTTTCTCAGCGGAGGGGGGTGGGCAGTGGAGTGCCTCAGGGATCTGTACTGGGACCCATGCTTTTCAATATATTTATAAATATTCTGGAAAGGAATATGATGTAATCAGATATGCAGGTGATACAAAATTAAACAGAGTAGTTAAATCACAAGCGGATAGTGATACACTAATGGATGACCTTGCGAGACTAGAAGATTGGGCATCCAAATGGCAGATGAAATTTAATGTGGATAAGTACAAGGTGTTGCATATAGGGAAAAATAACCCTTGCTGTAGTTACACGATGTTAAGTTCCATATTACAAGCTACCACCCAGGAAAGAGATCTAGGTGTCATAGTGGATAATACATTGAAATTGTTATCTCAGTGTGCTGCAGCAGTCAAAAAAGCAAACAGAATGTTAGGAATTATTAGGAAGGGAATGGTGAATAAAATGGAAAATGTCATAATACCACTGTATCACTCCATGGTGAGACCACACCTTGAATACTGTGTACAATTCTGGTCGCCACATCTCAAAAAAGATATAGTTGCACTGGAGAATGTACAGAGAAGAGCAACCAAAATGATAAAGAGGATGGAACAGCTCCCCTATAAGGAAAGACTAAAGAGGTTAGGGCTGTTCAGCTTGGAGAAGAGATGGCTGAGGGGGAATATGATAGAGGTGTTTAAAATCATGAGAGGTCTAGAATGGGTAAATGTGAATCGGTTATTTACTCTTTCATGTAACAGAAGAACTAGGGGGCATGAAGTTAGAATGTAGCACATTTAAAAGTAATCAGAGAAAATGTTTTTTTCACTCAATGCACTATTAAACTCTGGAAATTGTTGCCAGGGGATATTGGTAGTGTTGTTAGTATAGCTGGGTTTAAAAAAGGTTTGGATAAGTTCTTGGAGGAGAAATCCATTACCTGCCATTATTCAAGCTGACTTAGAAAATAGCTACTACTATTACTAGCATCAGTAGCATGCTATTAATAGTACTTACCAGGTACTTGCCAAGTACCTGGTAAGCAAATCTTACCAGGTACTTACCAAGTACTTACCAGGTACTTGTAGCCTGGATTGCCACTGTTGGAAACAGGATGCTGGGATTGATGGACCCTTGGTCTGAACCAGTATGGCAATTTTTTATGTTGTTATGTTCATTTTAGATCATCAGCCCCATAGTTATTTTCAAAACATTTTCCATCTCTTGGCACCCCTCAGTAAATGCATTCTGCAAACATTGATATAATCCTAAAGATAGAAAATTCCAGCATGTTAGCAAAAATGTTGAATATCCTTGGTACATCTTGCAATGAACAGATATACATTTTCCTTGCCAATATAAAGTACCTTCACTGAATCCATTTATATCTTTGAGAACTTGTTGTTAAATTTCATTTATATCCCTTTATTTATTTAAAAAACATATTTCCCACATTATCCCATGATCTAGGCTAATAACAAAACTAACAATCACAAAATAATGAAACAAACAAGTCAACACTTAAAAAAAACTTGACAACTGTAAGCGCTTTTCCTTTTAATACCTGAGCTAATATCTACTGTATGTGCCCTGTCTATGACACCCAGGTCAATTATTGGTATAACTATTAACTTTAAATATAGGGTTGTACTACAGTAGCATTTTGGTGAGTTAATTCTTTGGATTTTCACTGAATTTTCAAATGTATTAAATGTTGTACAGGATGGTATTATTACTAAATTTTCCTTTACCATTGTTTTAATAATGATCATTGTCTTAGGACACTCCCCCAGACCATCACCCAGTACTTAAATTTAGAAACAATAATATATAAACCCCTTCCCTGGTCTTCCAATCCTTCTCCTTAGTCAAAAAAGTAAACATTCCCTTCTGACATAATGCTGCCCATGCCTTGACCCTCTGCAGTTTTACTGTAATATAAGTGTTTTCAAAGTCAAAAAAATGTGTTTCAGGAGAATCTAGGGGCAGGACTCCAAGATGGCTGCTGAGTGAGAGATGCTGCAAGAGAGCTCTCGCTGAGTTTTCCTGTTTCTGCTAAATTTCTTCGAACAGAAATTCCTCACACTAAAAAGAAGGCAAGGCTGAGAGGACAACAAGTTCACCCTCTTTGGACCCATCTCAAACCCTCATCGAGGGTTTGCTTGCATCAAATTCAGCAGATATAACAGGAGGCATGGTCGCTGAAGGGCCGGTGGGAGAGTGAACACAATCCCCCTTGACCCCCGATATCACGCTAAGCCCCGAAGCACCGAGCAAGCCTTCCCCTCCATATTATGATGACTTAATTTTTTTCTAATTCTTTATTTCTAATTTTTTGAATAACAAATATGTAAATCATTCCATTCAATTAAATCCATTGAAATGTAATTATACATTTTCAACTCAGAAAGAAAAAACAAAAAACAAAATTATTTCCAGTAATTATATATGTTATGCTCAGGCTTGTGAACCCTTGGGCTGACGGGAGGATGGTATAACTTGCGGAAGATCCGTAGGTTCTCTCGTCGGGTGGTGAGGCAGAGCAGAAGAGGGGACCAGCTGACCCTCGGCACTGAAGACGGAGGCGACTGCGGAGGCAGATGAAGAGATGAGAAGAGGAGCTGTGTCTTCACCACTGGAAGTCTGCGGTCCCCCCAGGAGGAGCCCATAGGGACCCAGACCGCTGGGACTTAGGTGGACCTTTGAGAGGCCAAGGTATCAGTGCAAGGGCTGACTGGAGCTTCGCCCTGGAAGTCTGCGGTCCCCCCGGGAGGAGCCCGTAGGGACCCGGACCGCTGGGACTTAGGCGGGCCCTTGGAGATGGTAGTCCAGAAGGAGTCCAAGGTCGAGTGCCAGAGGGTCGTCGCTTACCAGTCCGAGGTCACACACCAAGGGATCACCACTTGCCAATCCGAAGTCACACACCAGAGAATCACCGCTTGCCAATCCGAAGTCACACACCAGAGAATCACCGTAAGCCAATCTGGTCAGGAACTGGGAACACCAAGACGTAACAGGAACAAGGATCCAAAGCTCAAGGAACTCACCGAAGCAAGCAGACTAGACAGCGCTGGAGGACGTTGCCAAGTCACTGAATGAGCAGAGGAAGTTTTCCTTTATACTTCCCCTGCTCAGGCTGATCAGGAACAGGTGAAGCTGGTTAAAGGGATCAGGTCCCTTTAAATCTGAGAAGGAGGCGCGGCCTCACACATAAGGATGGCGGCGGCCATCTTTGATTTCCCCCATGGAGGAGAGACACTGCTGGATGCCGCGAGGGGGGAGCAGGAACGGCTCCCCCTGCAGCGAGCAGCACCGAGGGCCACACTGGAGCGACGGCCTGAGTCAGTGGCCTCCCCCAGGGCTCCCGCGGTGGGGGAGTGCTGCAGACAAGGTAGGGGGCCGTGGCCGTGGTCTGCCACAGCCACGGAACACAACAGTACCCCCCTCTTTAGTGTGCTTCTTCAGAGGCCTGGGTTTAGCCGGGTGGTCTTTGTGGAACTGCTCCAACAAATTCCGGTCCAGGATGTTAGCCAATGGCTCCCAGGAGTTTTCCTCGGGGCCGAAGCCCTCCCACGCTATCAGGTACTCCCACTTTTTCCGGTGTTTCCTCACATCTAAGACCTCCCGGACCTGATAGGTAAGGTCATCTTCGGAGGTAACAGGTTGAGGGGTTGGAGGCGTGCTGGAAGGCCACGACAATACCAGAGGCTTCAGGAGGGAGGCGTGGAACGTGTTGTGAATTTTGAGAGACGGAGGAAGACAAAGTTGATACGAGACAGCACCCACCTACCGGATGATGGGAAACGGCCCGATGAATTGCGGGGCCAGTCGCAATGATGGCAGCTTCAAGCGGATGAACTGCATGCTCAACCAAACCTTTTGGCCCGGCTTTAGAGGCGGGTACGGTCTTCTGCGCTGGGCAGCATACCTTTTAGCTGCCTGGCCGGCCTTGATCAGGGCACGTTGCGTGGATATCCACAAGCGGTGCAACTCTTCAGTGGAGAGTTGAGCTATCGGAGACGTAACTGTGATGAGAACAGGCAGTGGCGGATGTGGCTGTTTCCCATATACTATCTGAAATGGGGAGGATCCCGTAGCCACGGAGATATGAGAATTTAGCGCAAATTCTGCCCAGGGTAACAGGCTAGCCCAGTCATCTTGTTTCTCATTGACATACAGACGGAGGTATTGTTTCAAAGTCTGGTTTGTTCTCTCTGCGAGACCATTGGTCTGTGGATGGTAAGCGGACGTGTAGTCTAGGGGGACGTCGAACTTCTGGCAGAGAGCCCTCCAGAACTTGGCGGTGAATTGAGACCCTTGATCTGACATGATGCCTTTAGGTAGGCCATGAAGCCTGAAGATGTGCTGGACGAACAGCTGTGCCAGCTGTGGTGCGGACGGCAATCCTGTCAAAGGCACGAAGTGTGCCAAGTTGCTAAAGCGGTCGACAACCACCCATATTACCGTGTTGCCACTGGATAGTGGCAGGTCCACCACAAAGTCAGTTGCCACATGGGTCCATGGTTCAGAAGGCGCAGGTAATAGCTGAAGTAAGCCTGGGGTCGAACCGGAGATCCTCTTGTGGTGAGCACAGGTATGGCAGGATTCCACATACACCCGGACATCCTTATTTACCTTTGGCCACCAGTAGTACCGGTACAGGGTCTGCAACGTGCGGGATTGCCCTGGGTGGCCAGAACAGTGGGAATCGTGAGCCCATGCCAGCACTTGTTTCCGCAAGCGGGGCAGGACCAGAATTTTCCCAGGCGGGATGGTCGTGGTAGCAGACAGGAGGATACAGGATGGCTCAATTTATTTATTTATTTGTTTGTTTGTTGAGTTTTATATACCGTCATTCGGTAGAGCCATCACAATGGTTTACAAAAGTATACATTTTTCTTAGCAGTTGTGTAACAGAAAAGTAATGTGAACAATATCAGAAATAAGCATATCAAGTCCAGAGAGCATTATTAGGTTGGATGAGGAGGGTATGCAGATTCAGGGTGAAGAGAATGTATTAAGAGGTTTACAACTGAGAGTTCAGTTGAGAGTTGGGATGATCAGACGTCTGAAGGTCAATGTAGAATTTGCGGAACATTAGTGTTTTTAGGTCTTTTTTGAATGTTTTTAGGTCGTGTTGGGCTCTTGGGAATTTAGGTAGGGTGTTCCAAAGTTTAGGTGAGGCAATCGAAAAGGCTCTTTCTCTTGTGGTTGCCAGATGCGCATCTTTGATAGGGGGAATGTTTAGGTAACCTGAGTTATTAGAGCATAGGTTTCTTGGAGGATTTTGAGGGATTATGTTTAGGGTGTTAAGACCTTGATGATCATTGTTTAGGATTTTGTGGATTATGGTCATTGATTTGTAAGCAATACATGCAGTAATAGGGAGCCAGTGAAGTGAGGTCAATATTGGTGTTATGTGTTCACTTCTTTTTGTTCCAGTTAGGACTCTGGCAGCTGAGTTCTGCAGTATTTGGAGTGGTTTGAGGGATGAAAAAGGTATTCCAATTAGTAAGGAGTTGCAATAGTCGAAGGTGGAGAAGATAAGAAGTTGTAGTACAGTTCTGAAATCGTAGGGGTTGAGAAATGGTTTCAGGTGTCTTAGGGTTAGGAGTCTGTGGTATCCTTCTTTAGTTTTATTTGCTATGTGGTTCTTAAAAGAAAGTTCTTTATCAATGATAACTCCGAGGTTCCTGGTGTACTGTGGTTCTTCAGAACCTTCCGTTGAATCAAATACCCGTGATAGGGCATCAGCCTTAACATTCTTCCCGGCCGGTCTGTATCAGAGGATAAAATTGAAATGGGTGAAGAACAGGGCCCACCAGGCTTGTCGTGGATTGAGTCATTGTGCCCGGTACAGGTATACTAAATTCTTATGGTCTGTGACGACCGTAAACTGGTGTTGTGCCCCGTCCAGCCATGGGCGCCACTCTTCTAAGGCCACCGTGATGGCCAAAAGCTCCTTGTCACCAATGGCATAGTTCCGTTCTGCCGGTGAGAACTGGTGGGAGAGGAAGGCACACAGGCATAGCTTATGGCCTTCGGAGGCCTGGACAGCTCCTACTCCTTCCGAGGATGCATCCACCTCGATAAAAAATGGCCGCTGCGGATCCAGATGCCGAAGGCACGGTTGTTGCATAAAGGACTCCTTGAGGCGATGAAAGGCGGCCTCTGCTCCCAGAGGCCACTTTTTGAGATCTGCGCCTTTCCGGGTCAGGGCTGTCATCGGGGCAACAATGGGAGCATAGTGAGGGATAAAAGACCGGTAATAGTTCGCGAAGCCCAGAAACCTTTGGAGTGCCTTGAGCCCAGACGGCTGTGGCCATTCCCGAATGGCTCTTAGCTTTTGCGGATCCATGCGGAATCCCTGTCTGGAGACTATATATCCCAGGAAGGGAAGAGACCTCTGCTCAAACAGGCACTTTTCGAGCTTCGCATACAACTTATGTTCCCTGAGGCGTTGTAAAACTTGGACGACATGCCAGAGAAAATCAAGATGTCATCTAAGAATATAACCACGCACTGGTACAAGAGGTCGCAGAGTATCTCATTCATGGTATTCTGGAATACTGCAGGGGCATTACAGAGCCCGAACGGCATCACCAAGTACTCATAGTAGCTGGGATTGGAAATACTGTGACAGAGGCTCTTCTTTTAACACAGAAACATGAATTTATAGAAAGAATATTTGTGTCAGAAAAACCAAGAACCTCTACTAGAAACCTTTTCAAAGAAACAAAAGGAACTTCTCCAGCTACTTTTGGAAAATTGACTATTCTTACATTCAAATGCCTGATATTGTTCTCAATCATTTCAAGGCGCCTTGAACAGGATAGTTGATCCTTTATCATTGCAGTGTTTAAGGTTTGGAGAGACTTTATATTTTTCTCAGCCTCCCCAACCCTGATGATAACCTCATTCATTTGTTGCTGAATACCCTGAAACTGTTGTTGAAGACTAGAGGAAACAGAGTCAAGTTTAGTCTCCAGTCTATTTATGGCTGAACTTAAACCATTTACCAAGTCCCATATTGCTCTTAATGTTACCGTCTCTGGCCTTGAAGACATAGGCCGCAGATCTTCTAGCTGTTCGGGGTGGCAGGTTTCCTGATGGTTTCTCGCAGCTATTACCGCCTCATCCTCCGAGGGTCTCAGGATTGGCTTCTTTTGCTGCTCTTTCTCCATCCCAGATCTTTCTCCTCGGTTCTCTAGAGCCTCCATGGAACTCCACTCCTCTGTTCTTTTTTCCTCCGATGCCAGTACAGAGCTTGCTCCCTCACGCGTTGTCACTCCCTACGCGTCATCAGTGGGCAACGCTGCTGCGTCTCCGTCTGAGCCATGCTGGGCAGGAGGCGGACGTCGGTCTGGGTTTAGGGAAGCCTCGTCCAGGGGAGCCTCCCATTCTCCATCCAGGGAGCTACCAACGGATTCACCGGGTCCCTCTTTTGCCAGCTGGGTCATGAAGCGGTCAATCTCGAGTTGAAGAAGTGGAGGTAAGGGCTCTGAGGGAAAGACCCTTACTTTCCCTTTTCTTTTGGCAGGCATAACTCGAAAATTCTTCTATAGGAAATAATAACAGAACTCGAGACTTTCAATGCTCCTGCTGTGCCGCCATCTTGTCCTCCTCCATCCATCATGATGTCTCCGATGTCCAGGTGGGCACCCACCTCAGCACCAGTGATCATCAAACGATATGGTTTAATATCACTAAAAGAATAGGGAAAAGAACCACAAAGACCCGAGTTTTACAGTTCAAAAACACAGACTTTGAGGAAATGGGGAAGTACCTGGAGGAAGAACTAAAAGGATGGGAGAATGAAAGAGATGTGGATCAGCAGTGGACCAATCTAAAAGGAGCAATCACCAAGGCAACTGCTCTATATGTTAGAAATGTAAAGAAAAGCAAAAGAAAATTGAAACCTATCTGGTTCTCAAAGGAGGTGGCTGACAAAATTAAAGCTAAAAGAACAGCATACAAGAAATATAAAAGTTCCCAAAGGGAGGAACACAAAGAAGAATATTTGTATCAACTGAGGGAGACAAAGAAATTAATCAAGTTGGCAAAAAGTCAAGCGGAAGAGAGGATTGCCAAGGAGATAAAAAATGGTGACAAAACATTTTTCAGATACATCAGCGAAAAGAGAAAGGTCCAAAGTGGTATAGTGAAATTGAAAGGTGGTAATGATCAATGTATGGAGAGAGATGAAGAAATGGCAGAAATATTAAACGAATACTTCAGCTCTGTGTTCACTAAAGAAGACCCTGGAGAAGGACCATCTTTACACATCAAGAAACTGGAGGGAAGAGGAATAGATGAAAATCCTTTTACAGAAGAGAATGTATGGGAACAGCTAAAGAACCTGAAAGTGGACAAAGCCATGGGGCCTGATGAGATTCATCCAAGGATACTGAGGGAGCTCAGAGATGTTCTGGCGGGTCCGCTGTGTGACCTGTTCAATAGATCCCTAGAAACAGGAGTGGTACCAAGAGATTGGAGAAGAGCGGTGGTGGTCCCGCTTCACAAGAGTGGGAACAGGGAGGAGGCTGGCAACTACAGACCGGTCAGCCTCACTTCGGTGGTGGGAAAAGTAATGGAGTCACTGTTGAAAGAGAGAATAGTGAACTATCTACAGTCAGGAGAATTAATGGACCAGAGGCAACATGGATTCACCAGGGGAAGATCCTGTCAGACAAATCTGATTGACTTTTTTGACTGGGTAACCAAGGAATTGGATCAAGGAAGAGCGCTCGATGTCATCTACTTGGATTTCAGCAAAGCTTTTGATACGGTTCCGCACAGGAGACTGGTGAATAAAACGAGAAGCTTGGGAGTGAGTGCCGAGGTGGTGACCTGGATTGCAAATTGGTTGACGGACAGAAGACAATGTGTGATGGTAAATGGAACTCTCTCTGAAGAGAGAGCGGTTTTAAGCGGTGTACCACAAGGATCGGTTTTGGGACCGGTCCTGTTCAATATCTTTGTGAGCGACATTGCGGACGGGATAGAAGGTAAGGTTTGTCTTTTTGCGGATGACACTAAGATCTGCAACAGAGTGGACACGCCGGAAGGAGTGGAGAGAATGAGACGGGATCTAAGGAAACTGGAAGAGTGGTCAAAGATATGGCAGCTGAGATTCAATGCCAAGAAGTGCAAAGTCATGCATATGGGGAGTGGAAATCCGAATGAACTGTATTCGATGGGGGGGGAAAGGCTGATGTGCACGGAGCAGGAGAGGGACCTTGGGGTGATGGTGTCTAATGATCTGAAGTCGGCGAAACAATGCGACAAGGCGATAGCTAAAGCCAGAAGAATGCTGGGCTGCATAGAGAGAGGAATATCGAGTAAGAAAAGGGAAGTGATTATTCCCTTGTACAGGTCCTTGGTGAGGCCTCACCTGGAGTACTGTGTTCAGTTCTGGAGACCGTACCTTCAAAAAGACAAAGACAAGATGGAGGCGGTACAGAGAAGGGCGACCAGGAAGGTGGAGGATCTTCATCGGATGACGTATGAGGAGAGATTGAAGAATCTAAATATGTACACCCTGGAGGAAAGGAGGAGCAGAGGTGATATGATACAGACTTTCAGATACTTGAAAGGTGTTAATGATCAAAAGACAACGACAAACCTTTTCCGAAGGAAAAAAATCAGCAGAACCAGGGGTCACGATTTGAAGCTCCAGGGAGGAAGATTCAGAACCAATGTCAGGAAGTATTTCTTCACGGAGAGGGTGGTGGATGCCTGGAATGCCCTTCCGGAGGATGTGGTGAAGACCAGAACTGTGAAGGACTTCAAAGGGGCATGGGATAAACACTGTGGATCCATAAAGTCAAGAGGCTGCCAATGAAGAGTGGGTGACTCGCCAGAATGACGGCTACTGCCTGGAGTCAATACCCTTATTAAATAAACATACACAGGCTTACTGTGACTCCAAAATCGCTCTAAGCTTCAACAGCAAGAGGAAATGTGGAAAAAAGGATTCACACTCACAAAGAGGGGAGTAGCTGGCTTGTTACGGCGGTTACTACCCCAAATCAAATAAGCCTGATACTTCACTTTCAATGCATATACAGCATAGTTCTCTGATTCAACGGCAGGGGAGAAGAAAAACTGATACTTCACACATCCAGAAAAGAGGGTTCGCACTCGCAAAGCAGGGAGTAGCTGGCTTGTTACGGCGGTTACTACCCCAAACCAAATGTGCCTGATATTTCACTTTCGATGCATATCCAGCATAGCTCTCTGCTTCAACGGCATGGGAGAAGAAAATCAACCAATAAGGGCTGTATAACAGTCTGGGTAAAACAAATAAACATGGGTGCAGATTGCTTATTGCGGCGGCTTCTACCCCTAACTAATCAAGCTAGATATTTCACTTGGATGCAGCTCCATCACTGCTCTCTACATTAAAGGTGGGGGTGGAAGGGAAATAGAACCAAGAGCTAAGAGAAACAGATAAGTATGAGAGAGAAAATTTGCGGGGCAGACTAGATGGGCCATTTGGTCTCCTTCTGCCGTCATTTCTATGTTTCTATGTTTCTATGTTTCTATGATGACTTAATTAACCCGATATCTGCAGCGATAGCCCCGGAAGCGAATCAGGGCGGTTCAGAGCCAGAGCAACAGGCAGAGGCCCTAGAGGTGATCTTGGGGACCCAGGTGGTGGATGGGAGAATGCCTGGGAGAGCTGTTTGGATCGAACTACCCCACAGCAGTGCAAGGTACAGATATGGGTTTAGGCACTGTTTCAGGTGAAGGTGTGGCTCAGTTAAATGTTCTGAAGACTGGTCTTAAAATACAGCATCCACCAGTTATGTCTCTTGAAGGAATATGGACTGTGTTAAAGTCAATAGAATCATCAATAACTTCAGTGTCTCAAGCTATTCTGGATACAAAAAGCCAAGTAATTGCAAATGCTAACTTGATTTCATCTTTCAATCACAAAGTTGAGACCATGGAGCAACAGATATCTTTGACAGAAAAGATACAACAGAAGTTGGTTCAGTGTGAGATAATTAACAATAGGAATTTGGAAAATATAGAAAACATCTTAAGGTCTCACAATCTGAGAATATTGAACATTCCAGTGATAGACTTAATATTGCCACTTGATTTGTTTAAAACATACATTACCCAGGTGTTAAAAATTCCCAAGGCAGCAATGCCAGTAATAACAAAATCATATTATTTGCCTCAAACCGAAGTGCCTGGTGAGGATGCAACAAAGTCAAATCCATTGTTGGATGTTTCAGAAATACTGGATATGTTTCAAGAAACTGTGGTAAGGAGAAGACCCTTATTGATCACATTTGCTTTCCTAATGGATAGAAGTAATGTGCTGAGGTTATTTTTCTGGAATAGACAGTGTTTATTCTATGGTCAAAAGCTTTGGTTATATCCTGATGTGACGAAGTCCACTCAGTCCTGTAGGAAAAGTTTTCTTTCTATGTATACAGAAGCAGTTCAACTGGGAGCTAGATTTTTACTTCGATATCCCTGCAAGTGTTCCATCAGGTACCAAAATGTGAACTATGTATTTTTTTGAGCCTATTCAACTCAGAACATTTCTGGACACGCACACCCATATGACACCCCAAACAAGCTCGGCATAAGTAACTGAATGTCGATTAATCTACTCAGCACCTTAGTTTTTCTAAGTAAAAAATAATATGATTCCTGTTATATACCGCTCTTAATATAGAGTCCCCCTCTCCCTATTTCCTGTATTTGAGGTTACTTATATGTAAGTTTTTTTCCTCTTAAACAAGGATTGTAATAATAATATTATTTTTTTTGTATTGTACCAACATTGCTTTACTAGGTATTCTTGTGATTATTTGAAAATTTATGAAAATAAATAAAAAAATGTGTTTCAGTTTGTTCATTTATTTCATAGCTCATAGTCATTTTTTTTAGATTCATTTCAAATAAATAATTTTTTCTTTTGTTCATGTTATTCGTTTATTCATTTGCCATTGTAGTCAATGGGAGAAACAATGCAGCATACTTTGGTCTCCCAAATTGGGATTTTCTAATTTCAAAGAAACTGATGGGTAGACATTGTCAGACAATGTCATTGTGGCATCAAAGGTGGCAAGAAAAGACCAAGGACCCGTAATGAAGAAAAATAGTACCAGCAGTAGCAGGATTTCTCCAAGGCACTGTCAAAGAAGCAAAACAGGAACAAGAGTGGCCAGTTTACCCCAAGGCTGAAAAAGTAGAGTAAAGGGTAGCAATAACAGTGGCATGATCCACCCCCTACCCCAATGCTATACTAAAGGGGCAAAGCAGTACTACGTATGGCATGAAGAACTCAAAAGCACCAAAAGAGGAAGAAAACATACCAAAGCAGTTGATAAAGGTTCAAAGCAACTGAAAAAAAAAGTAGCCACGTAGAATGGCAAGAACAACACAAGGCTCCAAATGAGGAGCAAAAGGCACCAAACAAATTGGTAGAAAGCCATGGGAATAGAAAACCAAATCCCTGGAGGAGATCTAATGTCATTTCTGTATAGAATTATTAGGTGGAGCTAGCTGTTTGGGCTTGGAGTTGGTTTTCACTAAAGGGTAAGATGATACTGACTAGAGGCTAAAAATACTCCTTAGCCAATAGCTGTTTTTGTGTTGAAATTTGTTTATTGAAATTAAATAGGAGGAATATTAAACAACATATACAGTAGGGATGTGAATCGTTTTTTGACGATTTAAAACAATCGTCAGATATATTTTAAATCGTCAAAAATCGTTAAGAGTCACGATACAATAGAAATTCCCCCGATTTATCGTGAAAAATCATAAATCGGGGGAGGGGGGAGAGCGGGGAAAACCGGCACACCAAAAAAGCCCCTAAACCCACCCCGACCCTATAAAACAAATCCCTTACCTTTCCCCACCCTCCCGAACACCCCCAAAGCTTTTTACGAGTACCTGGTGGTCCAGTGAGGGCGCGGGGACTAATCTCCCGCTCTCGGTCCATCGGCACCATTTTGGCTGCCACTCAAAAATGGTGCCGATGGCCCAATAACAAAAAAACTCACCCGACCCTTTAAAAACGACCCCTTAGCTTCCCCCACCCTTCCGATCCCCCCAAAACATTTTAAAATTACCTGGTGGTCTAGTGGTGGTCCCAGGAGCGATCTCCCATTCTCAGGCCGTCGGCTGCCACTCATAAAGATGGCGCCGATGGCCCTTTGCCCTTACCATATGACAGGGTATCCGTGCCATTGGCCGGCCCCTGTCACATGGTAGGAGCACTGGCTGGCCGGCACCATCTTTAAAGATGGCCGCCGCCGTCATAAAGATGGCGCCAGCCATTAAGTGCTCCTACCATGTGACAGGAGCCGGCCAATGGCACGGATACCCTGTCACATGGTAAGGGCAAAGGGCCATCGGCGCCATGTTTATGAGTGGCAGCCGACGGCCCAAGAACGGGAGATCACTCTCGGGACCACCACTAGACCACCAGATAACTTTAAAATTTTTGGGGGGCTCGGGAGGGTGGGGGAAGCTAAGGGGTCGTTTTTAAAGGGTCGGGTGGGTTGTTTTTTTTATCGGGCCATCGGCGCCATTTTTGAGTGGCAGCCAAAATAGCGCCGATGTCCCGAGAGCGGGAGATCGGTCCCCGCACCCACACTGGACCACCAG
Organism: Rhinatrema bivittatum; assembly: GCF_901001135.1. Taxonomy (NCBI): domain Eukaryota; kingdom Metazoa; phylum Chordata; class Amphibia; order Gymnophiona; family Rhinatrematidae; genus Rhinatrema; species Rhinatrema bivittatum. The sequence continues at coordinate 17,754,341 of NC_042621.1, forward strand.
GTAATCGTAAAAAGTTTTGGGGGGGTTCGGGAGAGTGGGGGAAGGTAAGGGGTTAATTTTAAAGGGTCGGGCCTCACTAAAAAAAAAAATAACGATGTGAATCGGAACCAATTCCAATTCACATCACCCACATCACCCACGATCAGATTCCCTCCCCCCCCCCAGCCGAACCCGATCGTTAAGACAATCGGGCACACGATTCACATCTCTAATATACAGCCTAAAGGAAAGTAGTACATAACTTCAGCATACATATGCATACCACGCACCTACATATCACTCATCCCAATCATGATTTCCCCCACTACACAGTTACTAGGCCTCACCCTATTCACCATAATCCTATTCAACGCCCAATCTCTCACCAACAAAACTCTTATACTCAACGACATACTGCAGGACACAACCCCAGACGTTTGCGCCATAACAGAAACATGGCTCAAATCCATGGACATCACACTCATTAACCAATTACCAACGCAGACTTATGATTTCTTCTCCATCCCAAGACAAAAAAAAAGAGGAGGGGGTATCTTCCTAGCTGCAAAAAAATCCTTAAGGTTCTCACACCACCCCATCAGTACAGTAACTAAACTAGAACTAGGATTGTTCAAATCAGAACAACTCCAAATCCTGCTAGTCTACGCCCCTCCAGGCTTACTAGAGTCAGACTCCTCTCCTATCATCGAAACCATAACTCTGCATCTCAATCTTGACTCCCCTGCTATAATCCTGGGTGACTTCAATTTACATGTTGACAAAGTTCCCCTCTCTACAAACTGTGAAGCCCTCCTCACCGCACTGTCAGCGATGGGATTCAGACAACAAATCAATAAACCCACCCACAAAGCAGGCCACACGCTCGATCTACTCTTTACAAACACTGGTATTTCTCTTACAAAACAACCAAATTGCAAAAAAGTCCCATGGTCAGATCACTCTCTAATCTCCACCAGCTTTTCCTTACCTCGATCAGACTCCAAACTCAACTCAAGACCCTCTTTCCTATACAGAAAACCTTGCAACTCGGAACATCTAAGTAAAGCTCTAACCTCGGATCTACCACTCATTGAAGTATCTACCCCTAACGCTGCCCTCCAATCCTGGTCCAAAATAACAAAATCTATAGCAAACACTCTCTGCCCACTGACAACCAAAACAAGGTCTGCTAATACATCCAAACGACATCCCTGGTATAATGATGAACTACGAAAACTCAAACAATTACTTCGGCAAAAAGAAAGAAAATGGCGCAAAGCCCCTTCACCAGCCTCACTCTCTGATTACAAACGATCACTCCATCTTTACAAAAGTACCACGTTGAAAATCAAAAGAGACTACTATGCCCGAAAGGTTCATCATCTCAGCTTTGACTCAAAAGCTCTATTCGCCTTCGTTTCCAGCCTCACTAAACCTATCACTCCAGATATACCACCCGAACAAGCCCAGACTAAAGCAGACGAATTGGCTCTTCATTTTAACAAAAAATATCAGATCTCCTTAATCAGCTGATTCCAAACACTACGTCTCCAGATAACACATATCTTCCCCAAAATAAAGACATCCACCTTAATGCCTTTGAACCCATCACAATCACAGAGATACAAAATGTATTAAAAAGAATGAAAACGTCATCACACCCATTTGATCAAATCCCTACCAAAATGCTTCTTCTTATCCCGGACACAATAGCAAAAACCTTAGCAGATATTATAAACTGCTCCTTATCACATGGCATCTACCCAGATGACCTAAAAACTGCCTCAATCAAGCCACTGCTAAAAAAACCAAATCTAAATGCATGTGATCCCAACAACTTCCGCCCTATTTCCAACCTACCATTTATAGCTAAAATCATGGAAAAACTGGTAAACACCCAACTATCCAACTACCTAGAGGACCACAGTATTCTGTCCCCAAACCAATATGGTTTTCGCAAAGCCGCAAGCACCGAAACGCTACTAATTTCACTCATGGACTACCTACTCTCTGGTATTGATAAAGGCCAAGCATATTTACTAATCCTCCTTGACTTCTTGGCGGCCTTTGACACCGTCAACCACGCCCTTCTTCTAAAACAGCTGGCAAACATTGGTTTAACAGGTGCCACACTAAACTGGTTCAAAACATTTCTAGAAAACAGAGGATGCAGAGTCAAAATTCATAATAAAGAATCCCAATACCACCCTTCTAATAGAGGAGTGCCGCAAGGATCATCACTTTCACCCACCCTTTTCAATGTCTACCTGCTACCACTCTGCCAACTACTTACAAAATTAAGCCTGAAACATTTCCTTTTTGCAGACGACGTACAGATCGTAATCCCTATAAAAGAATCAATCTCAAAAACAATGGAATACTGGGACAGTTGCCTATTAGAAATTAAACTTCTCCTCAACAGTCTAAACCTTGTACTCAATGCTTCGAAAGCAGAATTCCTGCTCATATCACCGGAAAACAATAACACACTTCCTAAACCACCCACACTCCTTCAAACAACCCACATAAGAGACTTAGGAGCCATCCTAGACAATCGTCTCAACCTCAAAACATTCATTAACCAAACCACCAAAGATTGCTTCTACAAATTACATATCCTGAAAAGAATAAAACCGCTGTTTCACACTCAGGACTTCAGAACAATCTTGCAAGCAATAATCTTTTCCAAACTAGATTATTGCAACTCATTACTATTAGGCCTCCCAGCTTCTTACACCAAACCTTTACAAATGGTTCAGAACTCTGCAGCCAGAGTCCTTACAAATTCCAGGAAAATTGACCACATTTCACCTATTCTCAAAAACCTCCATTGGCTTCCGATCCACTATAGAATCATGTACAAAACCATTAACATCATTTACAAAACTATCAACCAACACACGCAACTCGACCTACAAATACCACTTAAAAAATTCACCTCCGCCAGGCCTATCAGGGAACATTACAAAGAGTCACTCCAAATTCCAAAGGCCAAAACCTACCAACATAAATCCTTGAGTCTCAGAGCCTTCTCATCAGCAGGTCCAGCTCTCTGGAACTCGATCCCACCTGATTTGAGACAAGAGCCATGCTCTTTAACATTTAGGAAAAGACTAAAAACTTGGCTTTTCAAAAAAGCATTTCCAAGCCTTGAATAAAACCTCCTCTCACTAGCACTAACTCGTATGCAATAATGGAATGTAAACACGAATCAACCAACCTCAAACCCTCTCTCACTAATTCCTGCTGAATATTTATCATACTATTACCATTCACAACTGTGTCATATTTATTCATTTGATTACCTATGTACAGTTTCATAGTCTTATTTTTTCACTTGCTATTCTAATGTATCAATAGGCTGAAATGTAAATATTGTGCTGTTCAATTTCTCCCCTTCCATCCCAAGTTTATTTTCCTTGTTTTTTGTAACTTTCCCTCTCCCTTTTTCTGATTCACTGTATTTAAAGTTCAAGGTTCTTATTGAAAATATTGTTTTTTACGTTACGTTATGCTTTACACTCCTTGTTATTTGTAAACCGGGTTGATGTGATGCCTATCATGAAACTCGGTATAACAAAAAAACAATAAATAAAATAAATAAAATATGAGCAAAACAGTGCTGTACATGTCATGAGGCCTATTTTCTGTTAGAAACAGGAATAATCAAAGGGGGGAAGAAAGAAAAAGAATAAGAATAAGAAAGCAACAAGGAAAAAGAAACTAAGACGAGAAAATAGGGAAAAAAGAATTGGAAAGAATAGAGAAGGATGAAAAACAGAAGAAGAGAAGAAAAGGAGAGTGAAGGAGAAAAAGAGTCAGCTAGGGCTTGGCATAGCAAGACACAGAGTTGCAACAAGAACGATAGTATAAATACCATTCATCTTAATGACTGGAGGAAATGTAATCGTTAAGAGGTTTCCACACCCTGCTCCACTTGTCATGCGATTGAATTTCATAGCCATTGACTGCTCATATTTACTGTAAATGCAGACTGTGTTCCACCACAGGTATTCCAAAAGCATATCACTGTGTTTCCAGTTAGATAAGATATTATGGATTGCTACTATTAATAGAAAATCTAGTAACCTATGGGCAGGGACAGAGATATCGATAGAAGGGTCAGCCCCTTTCAATATGACTAATGAATAGGTAATGGGTTGAGATAGGTCTAATATGGTCGAGACGGTATGCTAAATCTGCTGCCAAAAGGAATTTACTAAAGGACAATAGAAAAGCATGTAAGATAAGCCACTTTTGCTAGCATTACAAGACCAACAAGCATTAGAGTTAAGTAAACCAGCCCGATGTAACTTCCAGGGCGTCCAGACTGCTCTATGTAATACAAAAAAGGCAGTATGGGTTAAGCTGGAGGACAGTGAAATGCGATTGGAGACCTTCTAAATATATGTCCATGCCTCCTTAGGCGGTGGGCAAGATATATCCGATGACCATGCAGAGTATACTGGAAAGTGGCTGTGATGCTTTGGGGGAGGATCTCAGTAATTTGTAAAAAACGGGAGGCTAAGTGACCCAATTCACCATATGTCTGATATATCTCAATGACCGGTGGCGGTCTCCTTGTGTGAAGTATAGCCTCAGGGATATCTTTTATGGCGTTGCAAATTTGGAGCCATGCAAAAAACTGGGAAACCAGTAGGGAAAAGGTGAGGCAGAGCTGTTCAAATGACAAGACATCATTATTTTGTATAAGGGACGAGAGGAGTCAAATATCGTGGGATTGCCAACTTGGCCATTTGGGAGAATGACCCCCAATGCGTATATGGGGATTATCCCATAGGGGAGCTAAACAGGATTGGGTCCAGGGGCTAGAATCGGGAATTTGTATCTTGTCAAATGCTTGGAAAGCTTTATGAGTAGCATGTAGAATGGGGTTACGTGCATGCGTTGTTGAGATTGGTGTAGCAGGGACAAATTCAACAGGAAAGGGGAATAACAGATGGGTTTCTAAGGGAAGCCATTGTGGGATATCGAAGGAGGTAGTAGGGGCTTTAAAGAAATGATATTCTTCTTGTAATAAAAAAGCAGTGTGGTAGGAGTAAAAGTCAGGGAAATTAACCCCTCCTTCCTGGGACGATCCTTTCAATTTGGACAGCGCAATTCTTGGGGTCTTATGGTTCCACAAGAAGCGCATTAATAGTCTATCAACATGAGTGTAAAAGTCCTTAGTAAAATATATGGAAATCATGGAAAGCAAATAAGTGATTTTAGGTGCCAGAACTATCTTAAATCGTGTCTAGTCTACCCCACCAATAGAGGTGGAGAGGAGACCAGTGTAGAGAAGCGTCTCGTATTTGTTTAAGATATGTGACTCACAATTGCTAATCGTATTGTCTAGGTCAGAGTAGAAATGGACTCCTAAGTACTTGAGACCTTTGGTTACTTTCTGAATGAGAAAATGGCATAAATTTGCCAGGGAACCCAACATATTGAGTGGTGACATTTTAGTCTTATTCCAATTAACTTTGTAGCCAGATACTTGGGAATAGCCAGAGATTAATTGAAATAGGGATGGGAGGGATGTCTCTGGATTGTTAAGAAACAGTAAGTCATCATCTGCATATGTGGATAGTTTATAGGTGTCAGTTCCTACAGTAATACCTTCAATAGTTGAGGATTGCCGAATGGCCTGAAGTAGTGGTTCCAAAGCCAGGTTGAAAAGTAGGGGAGAAAGGGGACAGCCTTGCCTGGTGCCCCTGTTGAGGTGGAAATGAGGAGATATTCTGTTATTGATGTAAAGGAATGCGGAAGGACTATGATAGATATATTGGATCCAGGAAATGAAAGTCCGCCCAAAGCCAAACTACTGAAGGACAGAGAATAGGAAAGGCCACTCTACCCTATCAAAAGCATTCTCGGCATCCAATGAGACAGCTACAACTGGCATTGATAGGGTAGAAGCATGATGTTGTATGCAAGAAAAGTCTGGTATTATTGGCAATTAAGCGCTGTTTAATGAAGCCAGATTGGTCCGGGTGTATCAGAGAATTGATAGACAGAGATAGTCTATTAGCCAAAATTTTAGTGAAGATTTTATAATCAGTATTTAGTAATGATATAGGTCTATAATTAGAGACTAATTTATCATCTCTCCCTGGTTTTTGAAGCACCACTATGCAAGTATCAGATAGCGCAGAGGGGGTATCAGTATGTTCAAGTAAAGAAGAGTAATAGGAATGCAAATGTGTTATAAAGTCCTTTTTAAAAGCTTGGAAAAAGTCAATGGTGAAGCCATCCAGGCGCTTTTCCACATGGGAGGGATCCAATGGCCGAGTTGATTTCCTTCAAAGTTATGGGAGCATCCAGAGATGAAGCTTGCGAAGTGGTCAGAGTCGGGTGAGAAATTGAGGAGAGAAATGTGTCTATCTTCGCAGGAGAAGCCGTTGATTCAGACTGGTAAAGATTGTCATAGAAGTCTCGGAATGATTGAAGAATGTCAGTATCAGATGTCAAAGGTTGATTCGTGGATGACATAGAAACATAGAAACATAGAAATGATGGCAGAAGAAGACCAAATGGCCCATCCAGTCTGCCCAGCAAGCTTCCCTCATTTCTTCTCTCATACTTATCTGTTTCTCTTAGCTCTTGGTTCTAATTCCCTTCCACCCCCGCCATTAATGTAGAGAGCGGTGATGGAGCTGCATCCAAGTGAAATATCTAGCTTGATTAGTTAGAGGTAGTAGGGGTAGTAACCGCCGCAATAAGCAAGCTACACCCATGCTTATTTGTTTTTACCCAGATTATGTTATACAGCCCTTATTGGTTGTTTATCTTCTCCCCTGCCGTTGAAGCAGGGAGCTATGCTGGATATGTGTGAGGTATCAGTTTTTTTCTTCTCCCCTGCCGTTGAAGCAGAGAGCTATGCTGGATATGCATCGAAAGTGAAGTATCAGGCACATTTGGTTTGGGGTAGTAACTGCCGTAACAAGCCAGCTACTCCCTGCTTTGTGAGTGTGAATCCTTTTTTCTTCTCCCCTGCCGTTGAAGTTATGCTGGATATGCGTGAAGTATCAGTTTTTCTTTTCCCCTGCCGTTGAAGCAGAGAGCTATGCTGGAAATTCGTGATGTATCAGTCTTTCTCCCATGCCGTTGAAGCAGAGAGCCATGCTGGATATGCGTCGAGAGTGAAGTATCAGGTACATTTGGTTTGGGGTAGTAACCGCCGTAACAAGCCAGCTACTCCCCGCTTTGTGAGTGCAAACCCTTTTTTCTTCTCCCCTGCCGTTTAAGCAGAGAGCTCTGCTGGATGTGTGAAGTAACAGTTTTTCTTCTCCCCTGCTGTTGAAGCAGAGAACTATGCTGGATATGCATTGAAAGTGAAGTATAAGAATGGAGTGATCAAGCTAGTTGAAAGGCATCAGGAATAGAGGAAGGTGGAGGTAGTAATTTGGATATTTGGTTTGGGGTAGTAACCGCCGTAACAAGCCAGCTACTCCCGTCTTTGTGAGTGCAAATCCTTTTTTCCACATTTCCTCTTGCTGTTGAAGCTTAGAGTGATGTTGGAGTCACAGTAACCATGTGTATGTTTATTGAATAAGGGTATTGTCTCCAGGCAGTAGCCATCATTCTGGCGAGTCACCTACTCTTCATTGGCGGCCTCTTGACTTTATAGATCCACAGTGTTTATCCCACGCCCCTTTGAAGTCCTTCACAGTTCTGGTCTTCACCACTTCCTCCGGAAGGGCATTCCAGGCATCCACCACCCTCTCCGTGAAGAAATACTTCCTGACATTGGTTCTGAATCTTCCTCCCTGGAGCTTCAAATCGTGACCCCTGGTTCTGCTGATTTTTTTCTTATGGTAAAGGTTTGTTGTTGCCTTTGGATCATTAAAACCTTTCAAGTATCTGAAAGTCTGTATCATATCACCTCTGCTCCTCCTTTCCTCCAGGGTGTACATATTTAGATTCTTCAATCTCTCCTCGTACGTCATGCGATGAAGATCCTCCACCTTCCTGGTTGCCCTTCTCTGTACCGCTTCCATCTTGTCTTTGTCTTTTTGTAGATACGGTCTCCAGAACTGAACACAGTACTCCAGGTGAGGCCTCACCAAGGACCTGTACAAGGGAATAATCACTTCCCTTTTCTTACTCGATATTCCTCTCTCTATGCAGCCCAGCATTCTTCTGGCTTTTGCTATCGCCTTGTCGCATTGTTTCGCAGACTTCATATCATTAGACACTATCACCCCAAGGTCCCTCTCCTGCTCCGTGCATGTCAGCCTTTCCCCCCCCATCGAATACAGTTCATTCGGATTTCCGCTCCCCATATGCATGACTTTGCACTTCTTGGCATTGAATCTCAGCTGCCATATCTTTGACCACTCTTCCAGTTTCCTTAGATCCCGTCTCATTCTCTCCACTCCTTCTGGCGTGTCCACTCTGTTGCAGATCTTAGTGTCATCCGCAAAAAGACAAACCTTACCTTCTATCCCATCCGCAATGTCGCTCACAAAGATATTGAACAGGACCGGTCCCAACACCGATCCTTGCGGTTCACCACTTAAAACCGCTCTCTCTTCAGAGAAGGTTCCGTTTACCATCACACATTGTCTTCTGTCCGTCAACCAATTTGCAATCCAGGTCACCACCTTGTCACTCACTCCCAAGCTTCTTATTATTACATGATAGTAATAATTTGTTTCTTCTCCGCTCTTTTATTTAAATAATTAGCAAGTAGTTTCCCACTCTTGTTATTTTCAACATAATAGTAAGCTTTGGTGCAAAACATACCAAGTTTAACTTGAGAGCTTAGCTGCAAGTTGTATTGATATCTGGCTTTCAATAATGCAGAGAGTGAAGATGCAGAAAGGGAGGCAATATGTGACCTCTCCAGTGTCACTACTGCATCCTGTAACTTTGAAATGAGAGCAGCTTGAGCTCTATGAGTGCGAATAGTATATCCGATGATTTCCCCACGAATTGTTGCTTTGAACGCTTCCCACAAAGTCGACAGAGAGGCATCTGGTGTCTCATTGATCTGAAAGTATTCCACAATTTTTATATGGATGTTTTCCATGAAAGAAGAATCCGCCAATAAAGATTGATTAAAGCACCATTGACGGTCCACCACAAGAGGAGAAGTCAACTAAAGGCGAAGGAGAACCGCAGCATGATCTGAGATTATGATAGGGCAGATGGAGGCCAAATGGACTGTAGGTAGTAATGGTCCATATATCAAAAAGTAATTGATCCTCGAATAAGAGGAATGAGGACAGGAGTAGAAAGTGTAGTCATTAGTCGTTGGGTGCGAAATCCGCCAAGGGTCCATGAGACCGAGAGAGCTCATGAAATGTCTAAGAACCTTGCATAACTTGGAAATTTGAGGACGAGCAGAGGTCTTATTGAGAAAAGGATCCAAAAGCTGATTGAAATCTCCGCCGATAATGTTGGAGGTTGAGTCCATTGAAAGTAGATTGGAGAATACGGATTGAAAAAATTCAGTATCATCTGCGTTTGGAGTGTACCCATTCAACAAGGTAAAAGTGGATTTAGCTATAGTGATGTGGGCTAATATCCACCTACCATCTGGGTCTGCTGCTTGGTGGGTGATTTGGGCATCCAGTCTTTTATGGAATAGAATAGCGACTCCATGATTTTTTTGTTGAGCAGGAGCATAAATAACCTGGCCAACCCATTGTTGCTTCAATTTAACAGATTCCACAGTTGTGAGATGGGTCTCCTTTAGGTATGCAATATCAGTGTGAAAAGATTGCAGATACGTTAATAACTTCTTCCCTTTTATAGGGTGAGAGAAACCCCCAACATTCAATGAAGTGAGATTAATAAAAGTAGACGAAGTCGCCATGAGAGCATATTGAAATGTAAAGATGAATGGTGAAATCCAAGCGTATGGTGGAGCGTTTGTTGAGTATTAATATATCCAGAGTAGTCATGCTTGCTAGCCAGATGAACAAATAAAAACCAGTATGTTAGATAAGGAAAAAGAACAAAAAGATCACAGACAGTAGGAAAAAATAGCTTGGGGGATGAAAAAAAAGCCATCCAAGGCTATTGGAGTACAAAAAGAGCCTCTAGACAGGTCAGAGGACTACCCGTACTCATGACCTTGCCAGACATACAAAAAGCATAATTGTAGGCTTTGCGAACCCAATTTCGCAGGTAAGAAGTCCAGGAGTGAAGAAAGGGCATAATGCAGCTAGATCCTCATATAAGGAGTCAAAAAAAGAAATCATGTGACCATTTCAGAGGAATTTACAGTAGTTTGCAGAAATTCTATGAGCTTCGCCGGTTGTTGAAACAGGTGAGGGCGGTTCTGGTAAGTCACTTTCATTTGGGCCAGGTAGAGCAGGCCATATTGAGCTCCAGTGGCACGTAGTTTTGGGTGAAGGGCCAGAAAGGCCTTCCTCTTATCAGCCGTGGCTTTAGCAAAGTCCGGAACAAAAATGATTGTACAGCCCTGATATTGTATCGGGGAGTTGTGCTTCGCGGCAGCCAAGATCTCTAAGACGTGAGGGTAACATAGAGCCTTAAAGATAATAGGCCTCAGGTATTTTGAATCTCGTGGGGGCCTTGCAGGCATGTGATGAGCTCTCTCGATTTCAAGCATCTGCTCAAATTTGATCTGCAAGCAGGCTGGGATCATTTTGGTCAAATAAGAAATCACATTTGTACCTTCCATGCCTTCAGGGATTCCAAGCACTCTTAAGTTGTTCCTCCGATTGTGATTAGAAAGTTCTTCCACTTCCCTTTGTAGAAGCATGACGTTGTTAGTAATTCGAGGGCTAGATGCCGCCGTAAGCAAGAGAGACGAAGTTTGGATTCCACATCATCCAACCTACTCAGAAAACCAGCGATCTGTTGCGACATGGCTTGTAAATCCATTCTGATTGCCATGGTGCTCTCTATATTATGATGAATCAAGTCCTTAAGCTGTTGCAATTTGACTAGAATGAGTTGTCCCGACGCCATGCTTTTTGATGCAGCAGCCTTTTCTGGTGGTCGGGGGATCTTGTTTGGAGCATTTTGTTCCCGCTGATGCTGCGAAGGCAGCTTCTATTTTACTAGATTTGGTGGAGGACATCTTCCTGTAGATGATGAGGGAGATCTGGTGCAGTCTTTATCTGAAGTAAAGCGGGATTAGAGGTGATGTATGGCAGAGCTACGGAGTCAGGCAGCCATCTTAGATGCAGCGCAAGAGCACCCCCGCCAATAGCTGTTTAATATTATGTGATTTAGGGACTCAAAGACATACTTATTTTTCTGAATCATTTTTTGCAAATACTACCTCCATTACATCAGAAGCAGTAATCTGTGTGGTCCTAGTTCTAGGTACTGTACTTTTTTAGGCCTTGTATTTGATTGTGGAATAATCCATCGATAGCTAAATACCAGATGAGACCAAAAATCACAAGAACCATAATGCAGTTGAAGGAAATAACCAGTTTGACCACTTAGTCTACCAGTTTGCCAAGTCTATCTCTAGGTTATCTAGACCCTCTGTTCTTCAGCCTGCACTCTCCCCAGATTACCAAGACTTTTCACCCTGTCAATTTTTGGCTATAACAAGTTTTATTCTGACTTACACCTGAAAAAGAGCAGAAGTAAATATGCACAGGTAACAGACTGACACATGCTGTGTTTGCTGGTTTTAAAATTGGGATTTATATATGTAAATGTGGGCCTCACAACAGAACACCCTGACCTGCCCCAAATTTACCCCTTTTTTCACTCATTCTTTTGCACAGGGATGTGTATATACATACATATTTTTCGAGTTTTAAAATAAGAGTTGCTTGTGCTCACCCCATATACTCACACAAAACCCTCTGGGTATACAATACAAGAAATCATAAAGGCATCTAAACCAGCATAAAGGCAGCAAAAACCCCAAAGCATACAATGTGGTGAATCACAAACAGCACAAACTCATCAGGCCTCCCAAGGCAAACAGTGTAGGGAATCACAAACAGCACAAAGGGATCGACACCCTAAATGCATTCAGTGCAAATATTACAAAGGCATCTAACTCTCCTAGGTGACAATATGGAGAATCACAAACATCTCAAATGCATATCCCACCTCCCAATGTGTACAGTGTGGGGAATCATAAATAGCACAAAAGTGTCTAAACCCCAAAGGTAAATAGAGAAGCAAAGAGCAAAAAGGCATTTAAATCCCCAAGGCATAATGTCCATCCATGATAAATAACACAAAACCATCTAACCCACCAAGGCATAGAGCATTGTCACTTACAAACAGTACAAAGGTGTCTAAACCCACAAGGCATAGAGTACAGTCCATCTCAAAAAATAAATAGGTGTCTAAGCCACCAAGGTATGGAGTATGGTCAATTGCAAACAGAACTAAGGCCTAGACAGTCTTAGACAGTAATATATAAAACCTGAAAAGAGATGGGGTATGAGGCGTATTTGTTTTTTATGTTTTCAAATCTGTTTTCAGGGGACAAAACACCCCATTATTACCAATAAAAAACCTCCTCTGGCCATCGCTGCCACTTTTACTCAGTGCCCCCAAACTGATTGTACCACTGATATTATTCCCAGGCTCTCTACCTTCAAATGCCACTCTTAAGACCCTCCCATCTCCAGGCATGTTGCCTGCTATTCTTTGGACCTTACAACTACCGGTCACTGCTGCTACTCAGATCCACCCCAACCTACTGTAAAAAAAAAAAAGAGAAAAGAAAAACAACATAGACATCATAGTCATCTTTAGATGTTGCAACTTTCCCTTAAATTTGCCCCTGCTAGTGCTTCCTAGCAATTACAGGGACCAACACTAGCCCATCTTGCTGCCTGCCTCACACATCCTCTGTGTCTTTGTCCTGCAGGTTCCTTCCCTCATGGAACACCAAAACCATTTTTGTGCATAAATCCTCTTTAGCACTGCAGTTTCTTTTTTAATCAACTACCCTTGTAATAGAAAACACAAAAATGGTAAGACAGCAATTTATAGGGAAAACAAGTGTAACCTCCGAGCTGCTAGTCCCTAGTAGAGGTTTCAGAGGCCTGTATCTTAAATGCAGTCATTTATGGTACACTTCTCTTTATGATCCACTGGGGGAAGATAATTCTTCTAGGCCCTGTGCATTTCATTTAATCATTTCCCAGAAAAGATGTTTCTTGTACAGCAGTGATGAGTGCTGACATTTATGCATTAGGAAGCTGATATGCTTTCCAACATTACTTTTACTGAAACGAAGAGTAAGATGAAATTATGTTTACAGCTATGATTTTCATATCTGAATGTTTCAATCAAATTTGTTAATAAATGTATGACCTCTTCAGTGATTTAATGTATTAATACTTGTAAAAGGCCGATTATCCAAATTCTTGAAATGTATCTCTTTTCTTCTTTCTATGGTAAGGGACAGTTGTAAACTTTCCTCCCATAAAGATGTTAAGTATCCATTCAGTTACATTCTATCTCCTACCTTTCCAGTAGTCTTCTGTCGAGTCTTCCTTTCTCCTGATAGTATCAGAAGTATGCTTGTTGTAGTGCCCTTCTCTCAAGATCTCCAACAGATGTATGTAAGCTCTTGTAAGAATCCAGTAAAACTCCTTTCTCTACCATGTCTTCTCTCCTCTGGACAACATCGAAATCCAGGGAGTCTCTGCACATTAACTGATTCCAAAAGATAAAGAGAGCCAAGAGTTTACGTCAGTCTTAAAAAATATATATTTTTTTAGGCTGTGATGCCTTGAAAATTGGTTTGAAATGCATTTTAGATAACATTTAATTCACTACTGTACAATGGAGCACTTTTATTTCAATGAAAACTGTTTCATTAGCAGTCAGCTGTATTGTTGCACGTGCAATGGAAGTTTTCCGAATGAGAAATTCCCAAAGGATGATAGAAGATTCCTTTTCTCCTCTTTTTGATACTACAAACTAATTGTTTTCCTGCTGAACAGAAGGGCCACAACTCTGTCATAGGCATTTTATCATTGAAAGAATAAAAAATGATATACATTGTAAACTATCTGTCATCTCATTAAAATTCAATTAGCTTTGTCAAAACATTAAGAAGCTTAAAAATGAGATAATTATCAAGATTTCTTGTAGGTTGTGATACCTATTATTGGACTAACATAAAAAATTATCCAAAGATGTTATAGGTTTGTAGCCATGGGGTTAGATTTTTTTTTTTTTTTGCCTTACTTGGGAAAGTCTGCTGACCTTTTAAGGTAAAGGCCACAGGAGAAGACGTAACAGGACTATAGAGCCAGAGTCTCACCCTGCCTGTGAGGTCATTCACTGGGCACAAACTGATGATGTCACTCACAGCATACAGAAGGCACAACATCAATTTGAATTTGTAGTCTTTTTCAACAGGCTGCCTTATAAATGTAATGTTGCCTAGTGAGTTGGCTCCAGAAGCTCAAAAGCAAGACCAGTAAGGACTCATTCTGAAGGTATGCTTATCTTTATGTTAGAATCAGCATTAGAAAATCAGCGCTCCCCTTAGAAACATTTCCATTTTAGTCTATTGGAATAAAGAGTTTTATATCCTGTTCTTTTAAAACTTAATTTACTGCTTACAAACCTGCATCTTGTAAGTCATAGTTTGAGTAATGTCAGCATTTAGAAATTAATTGATCTTAAGTGAAAGAAATATTTGTGTAGTCACATGATTTTCTATGGATAAAGTTGTGTGACTTCGGTGTTACTCCACTTGAATGTATGTTTATAAGTGTTAATAAACAAAACATGTAATACAACCTAAAACCTTCTTCTTCTTCTTCATTTGTTTTTATGCATGATTTTCTATGACATGTGGCTTGGATCAACATCACCAGCAAGGTAGCTGAACGAACCTGCCCAAAGATCACCAAAACACTTCATCCGGAGAGGGACAACAGGAAACCTTGGTTTACACCGGAACTGAAGTCCACCAAACAGAACCTCAGAAGAAAAGAACATAGCTGGCATAAAAACCACTCCACAACCACCCTAGCCGCCTACAAATCCTGCTTAAATGCTTACAGGAATGTCATCAACAGAACAAAGAAAGAATTCTTCTCAAAAAAAATTCATCACTTCATTTTCGATTCCAGAACATTGTTCTCCTACGTATCAGCCGTCACCAAACCATCCACACCTCTCATTCCGGACGACCAAGCCTCCAGTAAAGCTAAAGAAGTCAGAACAAGTGGAGAGCAGGCTGGACGCAGAACCAGGAAAGGGGGTCAGGGCAGGCAGCGGACTCACAGGACACGGAGAAAACAGCAAGCCAAGCCGAAGTCGAGACTAAGAAGAACATCCAAGGGACAAGGAGCCAGGAACAGCGCAACCACAGGCAAGGGGCAGGCAGGAATTCAGGAGCAGGCAGGAACTCAGGAATAAGCAGGAACACAGCAACACACACTCAGAGAGTAGGACCTGTTGCCAAGGCAGACAACGCTGGTCTGAGCCATACTATTCTCAAAGATTGATTATTGTAATGCGCTGCTGCTTGGTCTCCCAGCCTCTTCTACCAAACCTCTTCAAATGCTGCAAAACGCTGCAGCCAGGATCCTCACAAACTCTCGCCGTATGGATCACATCACACCGATTCTAAAAATACTTCACTGGCTACCCATTCGCTACAGAATACTCTTCAAGACACTGACCATCATTCACAAAACCATATTTCAGCAATCCTCTCTCCAACTCACCATACCCCTCAAACCACACTCCTCAGCAAGACCTACCAGATCTGCATACAGAGACTCCCTCCAGGTTCCCCCGAAAAAATCCGCTATACACAACGCCATTGAAAAACGAGCACTATCAACTGCTGGTCCACATCACTGGAATTCTCTCCCACCAGATCTCTGCCAGGAACATTGTCATATCTCATTCAGAAAAAAATTTAAAACATGGCTGTTCGCCCAAGCATATCCCTGAAGAAGCCTCATGGTCACCCACATGGTCCTACACCCCACGGTTGCGTCCTCTTTCCGCCACACAAAGGAACTGGTTTTCTGCTAACTGCGCTTTCATATAACTTGCCTAATCGACTCCACTGTGTAAATTGTATATAATTCTTACCATGTAAGCAATTATTCTCTGCTTACATGCTCTGCTCTCCAGTTAGAAATTGTTAACCTATCCTTTTTTCTAACAGCCTAGTTCCACACTCCCTGTTGTAATGTAACTTTTGCTTTCAGTGTTAACTGGTTTACCCCGTAGTTTATTGTAAACCGGTACGATAAGACCTGGTCTTGAGCATCGGTATATGAAAAGAATTAATTAAATAAATAAATGATCACTCATATTGGGCAGCATTAGTCACACTTGAGAAATCTATATTTTCATTGTCATTGCTGACCACTGATATATATAAAGATGGATTCAGACTTCAGAGACCTCAGTTTCCTCTCAAAAGGGGAAACTAGAGGACCTGGAGAAACAGGTTACAGAAATATGTAATGCTCAATCTAACCTGGTAAAAGGAAATTTAATCCAAGAAAAGAAAATAGAAAATTATGAGAATTCTTCCAGATATTTAAGATTTTCCACTTTTGGAATTTATATCCCCATTGGAGCATTTGAAAACGTATATGTAAAACATTTTAAAGATTCCATCTAAGACAACTCCACCCATTTCTAAAGCATTTCTTTTTGCATGTGGGAAAGGAAGGGATCAAAACAGAGAGGGCCCCCGAGAGTCTTTGTGTGGCTGGAATTGGCCCAAATTTGACTGACTTCTTGAAAAGTTTGGCACCCTTGGAAGTGGTTAACAGAGGTACTCTTCGTAACTTTTATTTTTCCACATGACCATGAAATGATCATTTGAGGTCTTTTTTGTAACAAAAAAATTTGGATTTATCCAGATGTTTCAAGAATAACAGGATCATCGGCAGAAATGTTTGACTATGCACCAAGAGGTTTTGGCCTTGGGTACACAATTCATATTTTGATATCCCTTAAAATGTAGACATTGGATGATGTTAGATATATATTTTGAGCCATCTCAACTGAGATATTTTAAGGACTCTCAGAAAGCTACGATGCCCATTTCCAATTACTGGGTAGTTAATTGAAGTAATATCCAAAGCCTGTCTTTCTATATTTTCTTTTTTCCATTTCTTGTCTGAATTTGCTCCTTTGCATTTTGTCCTCCCTTTTCTTCTAATAATGGGCTATAAAAAATGGTTCAATATTTTCTTTGATTATTGTGGCTTTGTTAAATTGTATTATGCCCAGTATTTCTGTCTCAATTTTAACTAGTATTTATATTAAGAATTTCAAAGAAAACAAGAAAACAAGAAAAAAATATCAATGATTGCACAATCCCCGTTAGACCACTAGAAAAGACGGGAAAGGAAACAGACCCTGAGACCATAAGTCAGAAAAGATAATTAAATATCATAAAAGAGAAAGCAGATACTCCTGTTGTGTTTCATGGTCTGCAGGCTGCTCCCACAAACTATTGCACTCATGTTCCTAGCCAGACAGTTTCCCAATGTGGCCTGATACCTCCAGTTCTACTTGTGGTGGGATACCGCACTTCCAGTGGAAAAGGGTAAACAGTGGAGTGCATCAGGGATCTGTACTTGGACCAGTGCTTTTCAATATATTTATAAATGATCTGAAAAGGAATACGATGTGAGGTAATCAGATTTGCAGATGATACAAAATTATACATAGTTAAATCACAAGCGGATTGTGATACACTATTGGATGACCTTGCGAGACTAGAATATTGGGCATCTAAATGGCAGATGAAATTTAATGTGGACAAATGCAAGGTGTTGCACAAAGGGAAAAATAACCCTTGCTGTAGTTACATGATGTAAGGTTCCATATTAGGAGCTACCACCCAGGAAAAAGATCTAGGCATCATAGTGGATAATACTTTGAAATCGTCGGCTCAGTGTGCTGCAGTAGTCAAAAAAGCAAACAGGAATTATTAGGAAGGGAATGGTTAATAAAATGGAAAATGTCATAATGCCTCTGTATCGCTCCATGGTGAGACCACACCTTGAATACTGTGTACAATTCTGGTCGCCGCATCTCAAAAAATATATAGTTGTGATGGAGAAGGTACAGAGAAGGGCAACCAAAATGATAAAGGGGATGGAACAACTCCCCTATGAGGAAAGGCTGACGAGGTAAGGGCTGTTCAGCTTGGAGAAGAGACGGCTGAGGGGGGATATGATAGAGGTCTTTAAAATCATGGACGCTCTTGAATGAGTAGATGTGAATCGGTTATTTACACGTTCAGATAATAAAAGGTTTAGGGGGCACTCCATGAAGTTAGCGAGTAGCACATTTAAGACTAATAGGAGAAAATTATTTTTCACTCAATGCACAATTAAGCTCTGGAATTTGTTGCCAGAGGATGTGGCTAGTGCAGTTAGTGTAGATGGGTTCAAAAAAGGTTTGGATAAGTTCTTGGAGGAGAAGTCAATTAACTGCTATTAATCAAGTTGACTTAGGGAATGGCCTCTGCTATTACTGGCATCAGTAGCATGGGATCTTCTTGGTGTTTGGGTACTTGCCAGGTTCTTGTGGCCTGGTTTGGCCTCTGTTGGAAACAGGATGCTGGGCTTGATGGACCCTTGGTCTGACCCAGCATGGCAATTTCATATGTTCTTATGTTCTTAAGATGCCACCTGTTTTTCATGCAGTAAGATGCCGCCAGCCATGTCTAGCCATGCTCCTCCTTAGGCATGCATGCACCTGACCTCTCTCTATTTAAAGGGCCTGTGGTGGGAAAAGCTCCACATCACCTATTGTTAACCTCACATGCAAAGCCCTATAAAGGGCTTTCTCTGTCCTTCCCTCACTACTTCAGCAACAGGTTCAACCATAGTAGTGCATGTTGCTTCTCAGCATTCCAGTCTTCATCCAGCTTGTCTTCAGTATTCACCCAGTTTGTCCTCAGTCTTCGTTCCAACCCATTCCATCTTCCATTGACCACTTGTTCCCGCCCTTGCCTATCTTCCCCAGCCTGTCCCTCTCCTTCATATGGATACCCAGTCCTGACCACTGCCTGGGCCTCAGATATGCCTGAATGCCACCTGCCTCTGACCACTGTCTGGATCCTGGATACGCCTGATCATCACTTGCTTATGGCCCTAGCAAACTACAGACTTTCTATCAGCAGAGATCCCACCTAAATCTTGCCATTCCTGGCACCCAAAGGCTCAATCCAAAGGAAATATTGGCTGGTATATGTGAAGTTCCTAACCATGTCTGCTTCACATGGGTCCACCTACCAATGGTGAGAACCTGCAGGGCTCGTCTCTGAAGGTAGCATAACGTTCCTCAGCCCAAGGATCCACAGACACAACAACTTCTAAGAAGAACCCACTGCCCCCCTAAAAAAACCAATGTTACAAAGCTGGTGCAAATTAAGATATAGTAACCTGCCTAGAGTCAATAAAGTCTTTCAATTATGATGGATCATACAATAAATATTTAGTAACATCTTGATCACATTTACAAGGATATCAAGTTACACAAGTAGCTCCTAAGGACAGGCTTCAGATCTCATTGTCAGAAACATTTTCCTATATTCTTCTATAGCCTGTAAAAGGTCAGGAAATATCCAAAATTCTTGTGGTGCTTCATGATAATGAAAAAAGAGACAAACCATATTATAGCAATCTTGTGGAAATATAAAGGATACACGCAGAGTTGCTCTAAAGGAAATTTCCTGTTTTCAAGAAACCAAATAAATCAATGGATGTTTCTGCTAAACCTCCTTCCTGTGTTTTCTTGGATGGAGGAAGATAATAAATAGGAGGTAGAGCAGTTTCAAGAATCTGTAGCACCTATTTCATATAAGATTTAAAGAGGGGAGAGAATCATTGAAAAATCACAAATTCAGAAATTTTATACAAATTTTCCAAATTCTCTATCCATCGAGAAGAGAAAGTTACATCATTAATAATGCTCATCTGCTTCTCTGGCTTAACCCAATAATGTCTCCACTATACCCAGACTCTTTTCACAGTCTGAAATACATGCCTCCTGTAACTGAAATTTTTTTATGTATATCCAGTATTAGAATGGCCAGTAAAGGTCAGACTTTTCTATAGCCACCATAGCAGATCACAGACTATCCAATGTAACCTCTGCTGGGTTAATCAAAGTAGGCCCTGTGAGCTGGCAACAGGACTCCTTGCAAGTACTCAGTTTCCTATTCTCCTTATGACTCAAGGCAAGCAACACCAGCTTCTACTTCCAGCTCCCAGGCCTGACAAACAGGCACTGAATCTTCCAACCAAATTCTTCCTGCAAGTTGGAGCAGTGAGGCACTATCTGATGATGCAGTGGAGGCAATGGACTCTTCTATTTGCTCTGGCATTTCCCCCATCACAAAGGTACTGCTACTGGGAGGTTTTGGTGTTGAGCAGCTGTCAGGAATGAGGGACACCTCTGCCACCAGTGGACTTGTCATCCCAGGACCAGCCAAGCTGAATTCCAATGGGAGGACAAGGCAACAGCGTGCTTGAATACAGATGTTGCCAGAGCCGAGGGACCTGAGATGCACGACATGAACTTTGTACAGCTCCTTTCAGCTTCCCTATGACAAAAGAGGAAAATAAATTAGGTAACTGGAGATCAAGCACAATCTCTGGAGGAACACCGTCCACATGCGTCTGCTCAGGAGGTGCCATCTTGATTTCTCTCCAACGTTTAAGAGCACTTTTGCTATAGTACTATTATTTTCAGATGTGGACATCTTTTCTTTTATCAATAATGTGGAGTAGAATATTTTGCTTAAGTATCTTTGATGTCCACCTATCAGTCAGTACCAATTTGAGTGAAAAAGTATCTTCTTCTATGAGGGTGATTGCTTTTTATCTGACTGCACTAACAAAGTTAATGTTCAGGTAAAAATTCAGGTAGTCAGTTCTTCTTGGACTAGCACAACCACATTTCATGCTGACTGACTAACCGGCTTCATAATGAATTAAATTGCCCTTCAAAACTGATATGGTACAGAAAATTAAATGACAAATAAAATAGATTTTCTTTTCAACATGGTTACATTAATGACACAATCTATTCCTTTGTATATATAATTTGTTGTATTTTACTGTTTCAAATCTATTTTAACTCTATGATTGCAATAAATCCTTGCACTGAAAAATCCGCAACGCTTGTATCAGCTGTCCATAATCATTATGCATCACAGCGACTATTTCAGCTCTTTCATACATAATTGCAAAGAACCCATTTACTTCTCCTTCAAAGTCATAATCACTTGAGAGTTAATTTTGAACTAATAAAAAGGTACTTCTTTGAAAAAAAAATCTTCTTCTGGCAGTGATGTATTCTAATCTCCATAGTCACTTTCATCTTCCCCTTGAGATATTCTGATTTACATAATGTTTTAACTATCATTGCTTTCTGAAAGAAAAACCTTAGATCTTTTCATTGTGATTGTGTTATAACACTAGAGTCAGAAGAACAATAAGATGGCACAAACTGAGACCATACAAATGGGGCTGACTTGAACTACCTCAATATTTCCCCCAGATACAAAGAAACATTTTGTGCTGAATTAGGGCAATTCCTATTAAAATACGCATAGAACTGGTTTAAGATTTAGTGATGCAACCCACCTTTAGACAGTGTTCTGTACAGACTGTAAGAATTCATAGATAACAATTCTATAAATCATTACTTTTTTTTTCATAATTGCTCTATTAGATCTGACTGTGATGTTATGCTATTAATATTTTATAGTGACAACCACCAGTCTTGATTCTAAGCTTTAGATAGAGATACAATAACATTTTGGGTTAATTGCTTGGCAATTTTCAATCCATGTCTGAGTTATAACAAAAGAAGAAAGACGCAGACAGCAGTCCAGTAGCAAGATGGGAGGAGGGGCGCTATCCTGTAGTTTGCACTGAATGCCCAAATGAATGGTTATCTTGCTGTTGGGAAGAGGTTATATGAATGCACCCGGTGCAAAGAGCTCATGCCAATCATGGAAAGAATATGGTTTTTGGAAGCTAGAATGACTGAACTGGAAGAGCTGAAGTAGACAGATATACTCGGGGACATAGTAGACATGGAAAAGTGGATACATGTCCAATGGGAGTCCCTGTACCGCTCTGGAGGAACAAGATCACTAGGAACTGGGGGAGACAGAAAGGTATATAGAAGAAACCTTAAGGGACATGGTGGAGCAATCTTTGTTCCATTCTGGCAGCCCTTGGGTTGCTTTGGAGGAGTAATCACACCAGGAAAGAGAATGCCTCTTTTCAGTGGCAGGCACTGTTACAGTAGCTGGGACCCGGCTCTTGCAGAGAGGCTAACACATCACCGGTAGGGCAGGTGCCAGCTCACTGTTTGGGAAAAGAGATAAGGACACAAGGTACTGAGGAATTCAGACTCTGGACTGATTCCGTGGTACTATGGCAGCAGGGAAGAACTGTAGAGCACTATTTTGAGGCAGCATTGCTGACTGTTTTGCACAAAGGAAAGCTCAATGACATATATTACCATACAGGCCGATACAGAAAAACGCGCGGGAGAGCCGGCGAGCGCCCACTCTCCCGACGCTCGCACAGGCCACTCTTCCGGGTGCGTGATTCAGGAAGGCTGGGTATGTAAATTAGAGCCCGCAGTAAAAGGAGGTGCTAGCGACACTTGCGCGTCCCTAGCGCCTCCTTTTTGACAGAAGCGGCGGCTGTCAGCGGGTTTGACAGCTGACGCTCAATTTTACCGGTATCGGATCTCGAACTCGCTGACAGCTATGGGTTCGGAAAACGGACGCCGGCTAAATTGAGCGTCCTTCTTCCAACCTGATGGCCGCGGGCAGATTTAAATTTTTTTTAAATTTTATTTTTGTTTTTAATTTTTGGGGCCTCTGACTTAATATCGCTATATTAAATCGGAGGGTGTACAGAAAAGCAGTTACATGGCAAGGGAATCAAAAAAACAAGCATATTGGAGAAAAACACATATGTCCAAACCCCTCCCCAGTCCTGTCCACAGGAGTCTATCTATCTGGATAAACTTGCACATGTGAAAGGGACATGTATGCATAAATTTACCTTCTTATCAGGAGGGTAAATTTAAAAGAGCCCATTGCTGTGGGTAAAATACAGTTTTACCTATGGCAATGCTTTTGAAAATTACCCTCTCAGAAGGTAATTTTTAAACAGGCAAGTGGGCACACATGTTTGCATGTTCACCAGCCCGCACCCAGGGACGCGGCAATTTTATAACATGCATACGTATATGTGAGCATGTTATAAAATAGCCAGTCAGGCTCTACACATATGTGCACAAATGCCACTTCTACCACATAAGTGGGGGGATTTTTAAAGATATGGACACCAACGCCATTTCAAATTTTACCAGTTCATTCCCAGTTCACCTGGGTAAGGATCAGGACTTCCAAATATCCCTAATTTAATAGCCCCGACCCTTAAAACCCCACTGATTTGTCAATTTGTCTGTATCTGATTGCTTGCACATCTTCCATAGCAGAAGTAAAGTTACATGACAAGGGATCCCAATGTGCCTGTGTACATAAGTATTTACATGCAGATTTCAATGTGAAATCCAGGAATGCTCAGCCCTGCCCAGACCACACCCATGCCCCACCCTTTTTGGGAACTTTTCATTTGTGTGTGCATAGCTGCATGTACACGCGTATACGGTCAGCTTTTAAAATCTGCTCAGCACACGCCGGCTCAACTTGTGCACATAATCTCCCGGTTTTGACCCACACTGGGCTTGTAATATTCACCTTTCAGAATTAATCAGATTATTTAGATTATTCAGGTTATTGAACATAAGAGCATAAGAACTGTCATACTGGGTCAGACCGAAGATCCATCAAGCCAGTTTCCAACAGTGGCCAGTCCAGGTCACAAGTACATGGCAAGATCCCAAACAGTCGAGAAATACTATGCTGCTAATGCAACAAGATGAATAATAGCTTTACCCAAGTCCACCTGGTTAATACGTTTATGTACTTCTCTGCCAGGGACTTGTCGAAACCTTTTTTAAACCCAGCTATACTGCCTTTACCATATCCTCCAGCATTGAATTCCAGAGCTTAATTGTGCATTGAATGAAAATTAATTTTCTCTCATTTGTTTTACATGTGCTATTTAATAACTTCATGGAAAATACGCTAGGAAGTAGAAAATGCAGCTGCCAAATGATTCTGCATTTTTCAGTGTACTGCCATGAGCAATATATTGAATACTCTCTGAGCTGCTATCGGAAGATTATCTATGGACCACTTTGAAACAAAACATTTATGCTCCTTCTATAATCACAAACATATTTGAATGCTAACTTTGAAGAAAATAAATAGCATCATTATAGTGAACATACTGTATGAGAAATTTATGACACTGTATGGATTACGCATTCAAAAGTGTTACATGATCTGATCATGTAAGCATTAAATTAGGTTTATAACAGAAGTGGAAGATGAAATATTGAAAAGATATGTAGATTATAGACTCCAAATATAATAATAAAACTTAATGCTGTGGTGAATTATTGCACAATGTAAACATTAACTATCCAAATTAGTTTTTCAAAAAGAAATATGATACCGATGAAAGATGTTCCTGAGATGACTTTCCACATTTTATGGCAAAACAAATCATTTGATGCAAACGTGAGCCTAGAAAAACACATTAGCCCTGATTTAGCAAAACGTTCACCCATTTTGTGCCCTTAATAAAACTTTTGAGAAATCAAATCTATAGGGTCCAAGTTTCAGAATATATTTAGGACTTTTTTGTAATGAAAATAGCATCTATATTATACTTTTTGATTTAATAGAAGTCATTCCAGCATCTTTTATTTTTTTGCACTGCCTGCCTCATGACTAAGACTGTCTCTTTCTATGACAGATGCTATTTGGCAAACTCCAAATATTGCTCACTATTTAACCTCTAGACACCAAAATGAATTTGGGTGGCTCAGGTCGTCCATGACAGATTTCTTCCACTGCCTTGCTTCTTGGGAAGCCAAGCTGAACAAAGGTCTCAAAACTGCCTTGCAATGCAGACCAGCATGAACTGAAGCATAAGAAGGAAGAAGAGAGAAAGGAGGAAAGAGAGACCTTGTTTTCATAACAGAAAAGCATGTTGGGCATCTTATACTGCAGATACCTGCATAACTGCAAAGAAAGTATACTGCACAGTAAGACGGTAACTTTTTAAAGCAGCAGGCGGCCCACGTGTGTGCGCATTCTTCGGCTTGTGCCCAGGGACATGGACGTTTTATAACATGCACGTGGATATGCACGCATGTTATAAAATAGCCTGGATGTGCATACATGTGCGCTCAGTTTTAAACGGACCCGTGCATGTGCACGCAAATCCCGTTCCTAACACATAAGAGGGGAAATTTCACAAGGGATGCGAGCCGATGCCATTGCTAGTTTTCCCAGTTCACCCAGTTAAGAGATAAGACTTCCAAACCCCCTAGTTTAATGGCCTCCCTTTGTTTTATAACTTACACATCATCACATAGCAAAAGAAAGGTTACATGACAGGGAACCCCAGTGAGCACCAGTGCACGTAGGAACGTGGGCACAAATTTCCAGGTAAAACCCCAGAATGCCCATGGCCCACCCAGAACAGGGCCACACCTCACCCCTTTTCGGAAACTTGTGTTACGGCTATGGCTGCTATGCAACCGCCTCACCACCAGGGGTCCCTCAAGAGCTTGCTCTCCTGCCTGGTCCAATCTGCCCTAGTCAGCTGCTCTATGTCCCGGACCGTCTTTATAACCCTGCCTACCCAAGACTCCCGTGCTTCAGCATCGAGCTCGTTTGGGCTCCCTGCTCTAGCCTCTCCTGCTACCTTGCCTTCGGCCTTCAGCCTTGCCTTAGGGCTTCTGCCTTGCTGCCTTGCTGCCTTGCCTTTGGGCTTCTGCCCTGCTGCCCTGCCTTCGGGCTTCTGCTTTGCTGTGTAGCATTAGGGGTTCTACCTTGCTACCTTGTGGCTTCTGCCTTGTTGTGTAGCCTTCGGGCTTATGTGTTTTGTGTTCAGTGTTAGTGCTGTCCTGGTTTGTCTGTCTGTCCATTGTCAGCCTGTCTTCCTCAGGTTCCCTCAGTTTCAGTTTACACATACAGTCTATATCACTCTTACCTGCACACTAACCTGTATCCACTCTTACCTGCACTCTGCTCCTGTGTTCTGACCATCTTTACCCGCACTCACTTCCATACATACCTCCATGCTGCTCATGTGTTTCAAGCTCACCCTTACCTCCACGCACCTTGTATCAGAGACTCCCTCAGTCTGCATAGAATTTCCTCTAACCAGCACCCAGCTACAATCCAGCTCCACAGGTTCCAGCCAGCACCCAGCTACAATCCAGCTCCACAGGTTCCAGCCAGCACCCAGCTACAGGAGAGGAAGGTCCTGCTGACGCCAAAGCAGCTTCTCGCCCACAGCCTGCCACCACCCACACTCTCTCCTGAACTGAAGATTGTGGCAACGATGCCGGAGGAGGAAAGGCATGACCATGTAGGCCTCAACACCGATGCCTTCCACCCACACAAGGGACCATGGCTGGGACATGCTAGGAGCTCTCCCCCCCCCCCCCCTCCCAACACACACACTGGAACAAGGAAGGTGAGGAGGGACCTACCAGCGCCACAGTGACTCACCGACCACAGCCTGCCCACCGCCCACCTTCCTTCCTGACCTGAAGATCAGGGCGACGATGCAGGAGAAAGACATGGCCAGGTAGGCCTCAACACTGACGCCTTCCAACCACAACGGGTACTGCGGCTGGACACACTAGGAACTCTCCTCCCCCAGAACAAGAAGGGAGTGGAGGGACCTGCTAGCACCACAGCAGCTCCCCAACCAAAGCCCGTCCACCACCCACCTTCCCCATGACTTAAAGATTGCAGTGACAATGCCAGAGCCGCACGCTCTTGGTGCATGCACAAAGGAGCGCAACAAAGGAGCTTGCCCCTTTCTGCACCCCTTTGTGCATTCCTGAGGTGCTAGCCTGTGGTGCACATACAATAGTAACCTGTCCTATTGACAGAAGCCAACCTAACAATGGAACAAATAAACATTACTGAACCCAAACTAAGAAGGAAAACACAAAAAAAGAACCAAATAAGGAAGGCAGATCTTCCCCATGATAAATATCAACTCTCTTGTAATCTATTTTAATGTTTACACTCCTACTATTGAATGTCCAGTCACTGTCCAAAAAGATAGTGGGAGCTAAATCCCACTGTCTTCTGCATTGCTGAAACCTGGTTGAATGACAAAGACAATGTACTCCTAAATCAAAGTGATCAACCCAACTATGATGTCTTTTACTTCCCTAGACTTAAATGTAAAGGTGGGGGATTGGGGCAACTAATTATCTGTAAAACATAACAAACTTATACCTTAAAAAGTACAGTTTAACCCTCTCTCTGAGGTGGCAATACTAAAATCACTACAATTAAACATAGGATTGGGCTATTGCCCCCCTGGAATACTTCAAAAAGACTGCTCACCTCTAATTGAACTATTTACTAAAGTGTTTCCATTACCTGAGACTAAACTAATTATAGGAGACTTTAACCTACATATAACTAGAACACCAAAAACAATAGCATGTGAAATCTTTTTAGATACAATGGAAGCAATGAGATAGGCACAATATGTAGCCAACCCCACTCATAAAGCAGGACATAACCTAAATCTAATATTTGCCAACTACAATAATTGCCTAATCAATACCTTCCATAAAATATTGCATTGGTCTGATCACCAACTAATAGAAGTGGACATAACCCTCCTCAATGCAAAGCAAACAAATTTCATTAATAACAAAACCTTCACCTTCAGAAAAAATATTCAACCTGATGTACTTGAAGAATCAATAAAAAATAAGCTAATTATTTTAATCAAGCTAATGCCTCCTCAGCCTTTGACTCCTGGGAAAAAATCATCAATTAGATTGCAGATAACCTAAGCCCACTACAGACAAAAATGTTCCAAAAAGAACAGAATACCTCCAAACAAAAGAAACCTTGGTACAACGAAGAACTAAGATGAATCAAACAGACACTGAGAAAATCTGAGAAACAATGGTGAAAATGCGTGTCTGCAGAAGCCCTAGGAAAATACAGATCCCTCTTAGCAAAATACTGTACACAAATCAATAAAGCAAAAAAAAGACTACTGTGCTAAACAGATTCACGGGGTAATATTTAATTCCAAATTACTCTTCGAAACTATCAGACACTTAATCAAGGACCCATCTTCCTCCATCTCAAGTAACTACAACTTCTCAAAGAATGCCTGCAATGAATATGTCACCTCCTTATTAGATAAAATATTCAGATTGAAAACACATTTGTCCACTTGTTCGCCAACTAAAAAACCTGATGAAAAATATGAGTAGCCTAAATGGAACACTTGGAACACTTTGATGTAGTAACTAAAATTGAAATAAATCAAATCATTACCAAAATTAAGCCAGCTATCCTCCCACTAGACCCAATCCCAGCGAGTTCTCTGAAATTAGTTCCCAGCATAATCACTCCAACAATCGCAACCAAATCAACCACTCACTCTCAGAAGGACTGGTCCCCTATGGGCAAAACAAGCTGTTACAAAGCAATCCTAAAAAATAAAAATGGCAGAATTGACGATTGGGACAATTACGGACCAATATCCAACTTGCCTTTTATCATAAAAGTTCTAGAAAAAGCAGAGTTATTTCAATTGAAAAACCACCTAGAAGACAATGATATTCTATTCCCAGTACAATTCAGATTCAGAAAAGATCACTCAATAGAAACAGTAATATCTTTAATAAACTCTGGACTACAGGGGTTTGACAATGATGAATCTTACATTTTGGTTTTAGTAGATTTAACAGCAGCCTTCAACACTGTGGACCATACCCTGCTATGCCATCAGATGAGAAAAATTGGAATAGATGGAAGTGATTTCAAGTAGTTTTCCTCCTTCCTATCTATTGGGACATTCCAAGTCAAACCGGACAGCCACATATCTGATACATTCCATGTTGATGCAGGTGTCCCCCAGGATTCAGCACTCTTGGCAACCCTTTTCAACATTTATATGCTTCCTCTGTGTACACTACTAGCAAAACTAAGAATCAACTTCTTATACACAGATGGCATACAGTTCTACATTCCATTCGCCAAATCAATTGAAAATATAGCACCGACACTCTCAACATACAAGGACTGTTGCAACTTAAATTAACACTAAACACACAAAAAAAAACTGAAATCATATGGCTGAGCAGATAATCCTCTAAAGTTAATCTGCCACTCCTAGACCTGGGTAACTTTCACATTACACCCTCTGAACTTGTACAGGACCTAGGAATACAGATTTATGAGAACATCACAATGAAAAATCACATAAACAAATTAATTAAAACAGGATAATCCAAGCTGCAAATATTACATCGGTTGAAACCTCTTCTAACATTCCAGGATTTCTGCATTGGTTTACAAACAGTAATATTTTCAAACATGGATTACTGCAACTCCCTATTACTGGGCCAAATGTCAGGACTTTTAAAACCACTACAGTTACTACAAAATGCTTCAGCAAGACTTTTTTTAGGAACAAGGAAATATGACCACATCACCCCCTTGTTGATGGCTCGGCACTGGCTGCCAATATAATCCAGAATCCATTAAGTAATAGCACTAATTTTTAACATCATCAACAACAGAAATCCTAGTTTAACAGGCATGAATCTTCAACCATAGACACCACAGTGAACACTAATATCGCAAAACAAAGGACTATTAACTGTACCTTCAATGCAAAATACTCATCTAATGCAAATAAGGGACCAAATGTTTTCCATAGCAGGCCCCAGGTTGTGGAATTCTCTTCTAGAGATTTTACATCTGACAGAAAGAGCTTCAAACATGAGCTGAAAACCTGGTTCTTCAAAAATGCATACGATCTAACATAAAATATCAAGATGCAGATAACTACAAGATTATAAACATTGTTAATTAGAAGAATGAACGACACGTAATAAGTGATGCAATGTGCATCAAGACAACTCTCTAATATATGAAGACTATTGAAATGGAAATTATGTATCACAAATGACGATCTTAGCCTGGTAGTTAATATGTTTTAGAGGTCTTGAATTAGTAGATGTAAATCAGTTTTTTACACTTTCGAATAACAGAAGGACTAAGGGGTACTCCATGAAGTTGGCAAGTAGCATATTTAAGACTAATTGGAGATTTCACTCAATGCACAATTAAGCTCTGGAATTTGTTGCCAGAGGATATGGTTAGTGCAATTAGGGGCAGATTTTCAAAGGGGTACGCGCGTAAGATACGCGCATACCCCCTGAAAACCAGCCCCAAGTTCCCCCTGCACGCGCCGAGCCTATGTTGAATAGGCTCGGCGGCACACGCAAGCCCTAGGACGCGCGCAAGACCCAGGGCTTTCCTGGAGGGCGCGTTGGGGCATGTCGTGGTGGCACATCATCCAGGGGCGGGGCTGCGGGCATGATTCCGGCCCAGGGGCATTTCGGGGGCATGGCCGAGGCCTCCGAAACTGCTCCTGGCTGGGGAATCGTACAGCCGGCGAGCGAGAGTTACGCCTGCCTCGGGCAGGCGTAACTCTTCAAAGGTAGGGGGGTTTAGATAGGGCTGGGGGGGGGGGGTTAGGTAGGGGAAGGGAGGGGAAGGTGCGAGGGGGTGCAGGGAATGGAGGCAGGCTGCCGATTTTGCACAGCCTTGCGCGAACAAAAATATGTGCAGGCATACTTTATTAAAATCTACCCCTTAGTATAGCTGGGTTTAAAAAAGGTTTGGATTAAGTTCTTGGAGAAGTCCATTAACTGCTATTAATCAAGTTGACTTAGGGAATGGCCTCTGCTATTACTGGCATCAGTAGCATGGGATCTTCTTAGTGTTTGGGTACTTGCCAGGTTCTTGTGGCCTGGTTTGGCCACTGTTGGAAACAGGATGCTGGGCTTGATGGACCCTTGGTCTGACACAGCATGGCAATTTCTTATATTCTTATGTTCTTATGTTGTGTTACTTTTGTAAACTGTTGTGATCTTCATTTGGAACGATGGTATATAAAATGCATAAATAAATAAATAAATAAATAAATAAATAAATAAATAAACAAACATTTGCATTTTAAGCAGATAGTTTCATTGAAAGAGACTGGTTTGTATGAATCAGCCTAGCAATGGGATCCATTGTAAGCAGAATGTGAATGCTTTAAAATAAATAAATAACTCATTTGCTAAATTAATTAATTGTGAGTTGTAACTGTTTCAATTAAACTTTATAGCAAAAAAAAAAAAATTGTGAAAACTATTAATGGTAAGAGTTTGTATCTTTAAGAGCTGACTTCACTGACTTTAGCTTAAAAAGCAACCTTTTTCCCCTTGTTAATTTTGTTTTAAAGTATAAATGCAAAGTCAGCTTAAATTGTGTAACAAGCTGCCTACGTTCCAAAATTAAGCATTATTCTATATCTTAATTGCATATTTGGGACTATTATAAAGATCCTGAGAAAGCATTTTAGAACATTAACATCCATAATAGGCATTACTCTTCAATTTACAAAACAATGTGCCAACCCAAAGACATATATTATGTTTATACATGCTAAGTAAAAAGTAAATGCATTTTATAGTAATAATGATATTTATGGAAGTAAATATACTTTATGATTCATAGTGAGATTTTCCTGATACCTCCTTTTGCATCTTATGTACTAACCAGTTTTAGGTATAATGTGAGTTAAAACAGCCAAGGATGGTAACTTTTCAACAGCCGTGCAGGTGCCATGTATGCACGTATGCCGGCTCAAGCTAACTGATGCAGCCGTTTTATAAAAGACACGTGTATATGCGCGCATGATTTAAAATAGGCTGTATGCGTGTACATGTGTGCACAATTTTAATGAAAGCACACATGCACAAATGCTGCCTGTACTGCATAAGTGGGGGGATTTTGGTACATTCGTGTACAGACGCAATTACCAGTTTCCCCAGTCTACTCCCAGTGCCCAGTTAAAGGATATGACTTCCTAACTCTTCTAGTTAATAAGCCTCCCTTTTATCCCCAAGCCTTAAAACTTCACTAACCTCTTTATACTTTTTTGGTTCAGGACTTACGTGTCATCCATAGCAGAAGTAAAGTTAAGCAGTGGGGGACCCCGGCGCATGCTTGTGTGCATAAATTCTTACACACAGATTTCATTGAGAAATCTAGGAACGTCCATGTCCTGCCCAGACCACACCCATGCCTCATCCCTTTTTTGAAAAACATTTTTGTGCATGTACCGGGAGTTAAGCGCGTACTCATGCACTTTTTAAAACCCGGCCCGACTTCTGCGCACATTTCCCAGCTTTGGTGTGCATAGGGCTTTTAAGGTACGCCATTAAATGAGTGCCTTACTTCATGTGTATCTAGGAAGATCCTTAACTCGAGTGTTACAAGTGATAATGCAATCTGCATTGAATTAATGCCATTGCCCATGTTAGTAAATGATGAGATACAAATGTATGCTAATGTCCTCATTAAACTCTATCATGGGATTGAATACTGTGCATGCATTAACTCCTGCATTGTTTAATGCAATCTAATTATTACCGAAAGCCCTTCTCCAGAGGTGTAGTTA
Source organism: Rhinatrema bivittatum (assembly GCF_901001135.1). Lineage (NCBI taxonomy): Eukaryota > Metazoa > Chordata > Amphibia > Gymnophiona > Rhinatrematidae > Rhinatrema > Rhinatrema bivittatum. The sequence goes on from NC_042621.1 coordinate 17,786,929, forward strand.
TATTTTTTGCATTATGAATTTTCATTAATGCCAGTATTATGCCTTGAGATAATGTATGCAAATTGTTGATCTTAAAGCCTGTTACTGCATAGACCCCTATATGTTTGTACTTGCTTACTTGCCATTTCTAAAAGTATCTCTTCTGCAAATGTTGAGTATAACAGATACATATTCTTGCTATGGATCTGTTGAAATGTCTGAGTTTGGTCATCAAATTTTAACAGGCATGAAGTATAAGTAATGCAGAGTGTGGTCATTTAGCTCATGCATGCTGCAAAGTATAAGTAATGCAGAGTGTGGTCATTTAGCTCATTTCTTTCTCCTCTGGACAGAATTCACTCAAATCCTTTTGGGCCTCTGCAGGGAGAATAACTGGAAAAAAAATTACACATGCTTAAGAAAAATGTAAGAGTGAATTGAATCAGAGACTTATGATGACAGTGTTTCCTGGCAGCACCCAGGCTGTTGACTTGTAATTATTTGCAGATATTAAGATTAAGAACTGTGCAGTTTGGTTCGATCCTAACTACTGGGTTGTTTTTTTGCATCCTTTTATATTCACAACCCACTGTGTGATTTTGCACTGGCTTACAGACCACGCCCAGATCATTCCCAGTTTGAAACATGTATTTCTGCCTGAACATCTGGATTTGTGAACTGTATGCAGAGACAAAATATTTACGTAAATAAGAGGATACCAGGCTACAGTACTAAAAGAACCGAGTCCATGCTTATAAAACAAAATGAAAGACCTCTACTGGCATAATATTTATACTACAGACACTTCTGGTTCTCTAACTGTTGTCTACAGGCTCTGAATTCCACATTTTTTATCCAACAACTTTTTAAATTGCCAGCACTCTGAATCAGACAACAATTGAAGAGTTTTTATTCTAAGTGGTCCCAGCTTAGCTTTCCTAATTAAATGAACAGCCTGCTAACTGAGTGGATGCAAAAGATTTAATTACTTAAACCTCAAAGGTGTCATTGAGGATGTTAGTGTGACGTGGAGGAATACCCAGGTCATTACATTTGTCCTTCAGTTCTTGAGTCAAGAGGAGGGCCCTGCTCCTTAAATGTAACATGAGAAAAAGCCCATTAATTTCAGGACTGCGCATTGCATTTTACTTGTTACACATGGCCAATTCATGTGTTCACGCCACTTCCATGATTATCTCAATTTATGAATCGTTTGCATGCCATGAACACACAGGGGCAGTGTCTCTTGCTGCAGCTACAATAACAATGATTAGGAATTTTAAAAACATTACCCCATAACCTATATCATTGTAGTAACACTCACCATGCCGTTCTATAATGAGTCGAGCAAGCCAGGTCTATTCATGAAGGGGCAGATTTTAATTCCTTTGCGCGTGGGGTACATTGGTGCACGCTACCCGATGCGCACAAATGTACACCCGATTTTATAACATGCGCACGCTAAAGCGCACATGTTATAAAATCCGGGGTCTGCGCGCACAAGGGGCGCACACGTGTGCACCTTGCGCGTGCCGAGCCCGAGGGGAGCCTGATGGCTTTCTCCATTCCCTCCAAGGCCGCTCCGAAATCGGAGCGGCCTTGGAGGGAACTTTTTTTTAGCTCCCCCCCCCCCACCTTTCCCTCCCTTCCCCTATCTAACCCACCCCCCAGCCCTACCTAAATCCCCCCTACCTGCCAACCCCTGGCACAGGCCCTCCCCCGGACCGCTGCCACGCCCTGGCCATGCCCCCAAACCCCCACCACGCCCCCAGCCATGCTCCCGGACCACCCATTTTTTAAAGCCCCGGGACATACGTGCGTCCCGGGGCTTGTGCGCACCGCCGAGCCTATGCAAAATAGGCTCGGCGGCGCGCACAGGGGTAGGTTTTCAGGGGGTTACGCGCGTATCTTACGCACATAACCCTTTGAAAATCTACCCTAAAGTGTCTTTCTGGCTTTTACATAAAAATCTTTATATAGGTTATGATACATTTTACCATATGATGCATATACCAGGAAAAAACATGCTGACTTCAAGATAACATGTGATCTTTATGTACTTTAGTGTGCTGAATCCAAAAATCACATCCGTTTCCTCCAGTCACGTGCAGTTTTTTTCCGCAAAACACTGTCTACTCATAAACTCTTATAGCAATAATGTAACATTATTATTTAGATATGCTGAATACGCAAAAAGATAATTAATGCGCAGAAAGACATGCTGAATACACAATCGGTATAACCAATAGGAAAACTGCTTATTAAACAGATTAAAACTGCTGACGTCTGCATTTTATGGCTATATAAGCAGCGTGAAAACCGACGGAAGCATTCAGTCATTCAAGAAGCTTAGAAGTCTCAGCAAATTTAACTCTGTTAAATCTGTTTTTGTTAAATATGTCATCCAACCTTTGAATAGCTCATGGACAGTGTCGGAATGGTCCTGATATATTCTGTTACATTTGTGGCTGACAAATATATCTGACTTTGTACGAAAAGCTTATCATGCATATTTCAGGGTTAAACTGGGTGACCAGAACAAACCTTGGGCACCACAGAAAGGGGTAGATTTTATAAATGTACGCCCGCGCGTACCTTTGTTTGCGCACCAGGCGCAAACAAAGGTACTAGGGGTGTGCATTCGGATTGACCGCATTAGTAAAACACAACTCATATTTTTTTTTTACTTAAAAAATTGATTCGACATAAACGATCGGATTTCCCACATATCGAACATAGATATGTTCGATATGTGGGAAATCGCGATTGTTGAGCCAAAATAAAAATTTAAACCCCCTCACCCTCCTTAATCCCCCCCCCAGACTTACCACAACTCCCTGGTGATCGAGCGAGGAGTGAGGACGCCATTTCTGCAATCCTTGGCGAGAAGCATGTGACGTCGGCGGCACGTCGAGTGACGCCGGCGTCACGTGATTCCCAGGCTCGTTCGCGCCGGACGGCTCGTTCGGCCCAAAAAGAACTTTTGGCCAGCTTGGGGGGGTCAGGAGGCCCCCCCAAGCTGGCCAAAAGTTCTTTTTGGGCCGAACGAGCCGTCCGGCGCAAACGAGCCGGGAATCACGTGGCGCCGCATCACTCAGATGCGACGTCACGTGATTCCCGGCAAGTTCGCGCCGGACGGCTCGTTCGGCCCAAAAAGAACTTTTGGCCAGCTTGAGGGGGTCAGGAGGCCTCCCCAAGCTGGCCAAAAGTTCTTTTTGGGCCGAACGAGCCGTCCGGCGCGAACTTGCCGGGAATCACGTGACGTCGGCGTCACGTGATTCCCGGCTCGTTCGCGCCGGACGGCTCGTTCGGCCCAAAAGAACTTTTGGCCAGCTTGGGGGGGTCAGGAGGCCCCCCCAAGCTGGCCAAAAGTTCTTTTTGGGCCGAACGAGCCGTCCGGCGCGAACGAGCCGGGAATCACGTGACGCCCGCGTCTGAGTGACGCGGCGCCATGTGATTCCCGGCAAGTTCGCGCCGGACAGCTCGTTCGGCCCAAAAAGAACTTTTGGCCAGCTTGAGGGGGTCAGGAGGCCCCCCCAAGCTGGCCAAAAGTTCTTTTTGGGCCGAACGAGCCGTCCGGTGCGAACTCGCCGGGAATCACGTGACGCTGCGTCACTCGACGTGCCACCGACATCACATGCTTCTCGCCAAGGATTGCAGAAATGACGTCCTCACTCCTCGCTCGATCACCAGGGAGTTGTGGTAAGTCTGGGGGGGGGGATTAAGGAGGGTGAGGGGGTTTAAATTTTTTTTTTGCACATATGTACATATACCCAACTCATTGGATTTTTTTTATGTCCATATTGGCCGCAAGTGGGACCCCCTTTCGGACATAAAAAATATGAACATAAAATTTTGCTCTGCACATCCCTAAAAGGTACGCCGGATTTTATAAGATACGCGCGTAGCTGCGCGTATCTTATAAAATCTGGGGTCGGCGCGCGCAAGGGGGTGCACATTTGTGAACCTTGCGTGCGCCGAGCCCTGCGCGCGCCTCCCGTTCCCTCCGAGGCCGCTCCAAAATCGGAGTGGCCTCGGAGGGAACTTTCCTTCAGCCTCCCCCCACCTTCCTCTCCCTTCCCCTACCTAACTCACCCACCTAGCCCTATCTACACCCCACCTACCTTTATCGTGAAAGTTACGCCTGCAACGATTGGCTGCAGCCGCGCGATTCCCCGGCCCGGGAGCAATTTTGGAGGCCTCGGCCACGCCCCCGAAATGCTCCTGGGCCGGCACCACGCCCCTGACACCCCCCGGAATGCCCCGAACATCGCGCCACCCCCGACACGCCCCCCTAGCAAAGCCCCGGGACATGCGCGTCCCAGGGCTTGCGCGCGCCGCCGAGCCTATGCAAAATAGGCTCGGCGGCGCGCAGGGGAGTTTTGAAAGGGTTACGCGCATAACTTATGCGCGTAACCCTTTTAAAATCTACCTCAAAGTGTGCAGGACATGTGTTGAAAACCTGAGACAGTGGACTAAAGGTCAGGGAAAAAGTCTCATAACTATTCCAGAGCATCCAGAAAGAGAAAACTTCTCCCTAACAATTAAAATTTACACAACCATTGCGCTCTTGGTTAGACAATAGACTCTTTTTTGCGTTAAATCAATATATTACATGCTATCGCTTCTTCAGAACTTATTACCCTTGATATTTGACTTTATAATCTTTAATCAAGCATTTCTCATTTGTAAAAAAATTTGACGTATTGCCTATTTTTTGACTTCATATTTGGAATCAGCACCTTTCATTTGGGTAAAATCAGCAGAAATAATTAGGTCAGCAGAAACTTTTTTTTCAAATATAGACCAGTGTTATCGTTCTTGGGAAATCCAGAGGGGGCACCCTATATATTTATTTTGTATTTATTTAGATTTTTATATTCTGCTTTTTGTTTTGGCACTTCGAAGCCGATTACATTCAGGTACTATAGCTATTTCCCTATATGAAAAATAATATTTTTGCATGCGGGGGTAGGGAGAAGGAGCTTAGTGAAACCAACTGATACTGGATGTTTGGAAAGGGTGGGATGCTTGAAGGCACTTTTTAAAATCTTGGATGATAGGGTTGGAGAGGAAGGAAGACCATCACTGAGTGAACTAATGATTTTTTCTTTTAAATGTGGTTGCCTGCACTGCCTCTAGTGGCGGCCCCGGTGTGAGGAAGGGGTTAGGTTTTACCCTTACACATTTCTTACTTCTGTTGCTACTATTTTTTTGGGGGGGTGGAGGTTTATTTATATTCTGCTGTATATCCAGGGAAGCGCATGCCAGCAGCCGGCCAGCGCACAGAGATTTCTTCTGCTCCCAAGGAGCAGTAAGTAATCTAACAAAAAAAAAAAGTAAGTAGCTAGGAAGGGGTTAGGGGTCGGAAAGGAGAGGGGAAAGGGTAGGAAGGGTAGATGGGGGGGTAGGGAACTGGGGAAGCCCTGCTCACGAAGTCGTGCATAGCTTTTTAAATTCCTTCCCCATGCGCGGGCAAGTCCCGACCCGCACATGCGCGCACGGATTTTAAAATCTGGTGCACATATGCGCACAGGAACCATATTTTATAACATGTTCATGTTATAAAATATGCATATTATAAAATACCCGCGTCCATGTGCACACAGCGGGAACCGCGTGCACATGGACACACACATGCACGTTTTTAAAATCTACCCCTTAATTTTTGAAAGTCTAGACTTTCAACTTCATAAGACACAGTTACATTTCACTGTAGTTCCATATCTAACATAGAAGAAAATGCAGCTTTATTGTGCAGTATATATTGTGTATTCTTTTACAAATTGAGCATAATCTGCTAGAACATTTTTTTGCAGTTTTATTTAAATTTCTTTTTTTTATTTGCAAATTGACTCTCTCAAAGATCACAGTCATAAACCAGAAAAAAAAGACAGTGAGCATGCCAGTTATAATCAATAAATAAGGTTTAGCATCTCTTTCGCTGCATTATGTATCCAAAAAAAAAAAAAAATGGACAGCAGTGCATAACCCAGGAAGTGATAAAAGTACTATTAATTTACAAATTCATTTTGACCTCATGTTGCCAAATGACTGCCGAAGCTTTGAAACTATTTTGCATTCCTTTTTTCAGATCCCTTCAGCAAGTGAAAAAAAGTACATGGCTTTAGTACCTATGCATTATCAGTACTTTTGAAGTTTGGAGGAGATTTGGGATTTAATTATTTCACTTTCCAAACCCATGCTTAAGAGGAGTTACTATTGAGATAGAGCAGATAGTTTCCTGCCCCAGAGTGGACGTACAATTTAAGGGCAGGGTTTACTAAGCCATGATATTTTATTATGGAAGGGGCCCAATATCATGGTGGGGGTGGTCCCATAAAAGTTTGCCCCTCTCCGGAACAAAGCTGCAAGACAAAAGTATGTGGCAGAGGCCTTTACAGAGCATGATGACAGCCCCCCGACACAAGGGGTCACCATCACCTTAAAGGGCTGCATGGCCCAACATGGCACCCCCCAAGAATTAAGCAAAAATTCATCTGGGATCTTATTAGACCCCCCTCTCGCTCACCCTGGGGCCACAAAAAAAAAACAAAAAACACAAACAAAATAAATGGTAAAATTCCTGCACAATGATGCCCTCCCTCCCGGCTTAGTTATCCAAACTCCCCTTCAAAATAGTAACCCCATCCCCTGCCACCCCTTTCCATCAGAAAAATAGGCCCCCAAGTCCCCCTTCAAAACCTCCATCCCCCAACAGACCAAAAAATCTGATGGTAGTTTATGGCCCCTACAAACTCCCCACACCCCAATACTTGAGAATCTGCAAAGGTAGAGGGGCTGGGAGGTCATTTATCCATGGGCCTGGTTGATACCATTTTTCAAAATGGTGTCCACCAGACCTTGCCCTGTCGCTTGATAGGGGCAAGGTCTAGGGGCCGTACCAAGTCCACGTGGCTTTGGTGCAGGACCCTGGACCTTGCTTCTGTCACATGACAGGGGCAAGGTCTGGTCAGTGCCATTTTGAAAAATGGTTTCAACCAGGCCCTTTGCAGAAAGGCAGATTTTTAGGTAATGGGGTATGGATTGGGGCCGGGGGGCCAATAGGCCACATCAGTATGTTTATTGGGGGCTGGGGGGTTGAGGGGGGGCCCTACCAGCCTATTTTTCTGATGGAAATGGGGGAAGGGGGTGAGGATTTTGGATAACTAAAGGAGATGGATGGCCAGGGGAAATCATTGCCATCTGGAAATTTGACTATTTTGATTTTTTTTTTATTTGTGGGGCCTCTTTGATGGGTGGCCCCAGCATCAGAGGGAGGGGTCTAATAAGACCCCTGGTGAATTTTTGTTTATTTTTAGGGGGTGCTGTGATGAGCCACAGGGCACTTTAAATCTATTGAAGGAACATCATAAACCGAATTAGGTTCTTGGCACTTCCGCAATAGCAAAAAGGTGTGTATAAAACATTGTGGCTGACAAATTTCTAAATTGGCCGTGTTATTTTATTTACATATAATTAGATATGCATGAGCTGCTTTGCATGGATTTGCAAAATTCATGCTTGCAAAAGCCATGCAAAGCAGCTCACTGCAATAGGGGTAGTTCTCTGGCACAATATCACCACGATAGGGCTATATCACGCAATATATACTGTTTAACAGGGTTTATAGCACTATCGTGACTTGATAAATCTCCCCCTAGGTTGGAGCTTGGGATAATTGAGTGCAAAGTGACTTACTCAAGGTCACAATGAGCATCAGTGAGGGAAGCAGGATTTAAATCCTGATTGCATTGGTTCTCAGCCTGGTGCTCTAACCACTGGAGCCACTGCTCCAATTTTGTTCTTTGATCTTTAGTAGGGATATGTAAGCCAAAGATTTTTGTTTCACTGGGGATTGTCATTTGTTTTGGATTCTTTTGTTTTGTTCTGTTTAATTTTTGTGTGTCTGGTTCAGGAGTTTGTGTCTGGAGTTCTGTAGTTGCGTACACAAACACCATGCTACCAGCATTGCCACTCTGGATATGTCAGTATGATTGTACTGCCCTCCCGGCGTCCTTTCAGGTTTCGTGTGTGTGTGTGTGGGGAGGGGGGGGGGGGAGTTACGGGTGGATCAGGAAAGTATGGATAGAGGTTGCAGGTGGGGGTTAGGAAGGGTCCTGCAGCTAGCCTGAGTTTTTGAAATAGGCGAGGAGGGCCTCGAGCCACTGTGGCCCACAAGGTATTTGCATTCTTTAAGGAGATGGGGAGTTTAGGGAGAGTCAGGCACTATGGCTAAACCTTATTGTTACTTATTTTGAGAAGTGGAGAGGTATGGGATAATGCCTCATGGCCCAGATGCATTTCTTTGTTTTTGTCACTTAACTGTGGTATATGTTGAATATAGCCAGTTACGGCTAAAGTTAGCCGGGCTCACAACACTCGCATAACTTTAGGGCTGCTTTGAGCATGACCAGTCTTAGCCAGATAGGACAGGGTGAAGCCCTGCCCAGGAACGCCCTCTACAGCACCTCTTTTTTATCCAGATAAGTTTTAGCCAAGCAATGGCTTAACTGGCTAAAACCTATCCGGTTAGTAGGGGGATATGTTTAAACCCCAGGTTTGTCGGGATAAGTCCCGAACTTAGCCGTATGCACTATTCTGAATACTGATCTCGTTATTTTTTTTCCTACTGGGGCAATTCCTTAGCAAAGATTTAAAAAAGAAGAACTGTGTGACGGGTGATGAAGACTAATTCTTAGGATTTTTACTTGCATAAAAGCCTTGAGATACATTCTAATGCATTTGGATGTTTACTATTCATGAACGAGGCACTGCAATAAGACAGTGTTTTCTAGGCCTATCTATCTTTCATACCACAAGGCTGCTTCCTGTTGTCGTGCAAATTATTACAGACATGGAAAGCAGACCTACACTTATTTCCTTTACTAGGGGTTTCAAACTCCACACTTCAAGGGCCATCAACAGGTCTGGTTTTCATGATACCTATTTGCATACATAGCTGAAAACCAGGGCCATTTGTGACTTCTGAAATCTGCATTATACAAATAAAACTTGTTCAGCTGGAAATGAAAGGGAAAGAGTGAGAAATTTGAAAATATACAAATGACAATTCACTAAACTTTGTGGGTAATTAGGGGTTCATTTATGCTCATTTAAAACTTTATTCACTAATGCCATTACACAACATTTTCACAGCATAAGTGGAATTTGATGCTTCTGTTAATGAGTAGTTAGTTATGCAAACACATTATTATCAGCATCACACAAATTAACACATGCTAAACTCTTTACACCATCTTAGAACTTGCATTAAAGGAGAAAAGCCAATTTCTCCTGCTTAACTGCCCGAAGGAAGCAATGATTGACAATGATACAAAAAAAGGAATATGTGGTCACATGCCTCATGCATGGTGAGCCGCAACTAACCTCACCAGGCCCCCTCCCACAGGCCCATATGGTGGTTGGTCTCCCTCACCATACCCCTTTCTCCTCTGGCACACTGACACCATTTGTGGCGCACCGGTGATGTCATTGAGGGTGGTAGCCGCTTTGTATGGTGTGGGCGGTGGGGAGCACCAGGTGCGGGCTGATGACTTCATTGGACCTTGCCTCTTGCCCATGCCTTTTGTTCCTCTCGCCTGTTTCTTAATGCTGACCACCAATGTCGAACTACGGCAGTATGACCTCAGCCTACATCACAGCTGCAACAATGCCACAACTAGCATGCCCATGCTCCTCAGGTACTTTGCTTGCAGAAAATGAGAATGCATATTGGTGCAGCCGGCAGCTTGGTATGCAGACCCGCACCCTGCCACCCCCCTCCAAGCAGAGACTGAGGTCTGCAAGATCCCCCTGGGAGTGCCCAGCCCCTGTGTTAGCATCTTCATTCACTGCAAATCCTTTGGGCAACTGCTCGAGCAAGCAGGCCTCCATCCTTGAGTCCAAGACGTCCCTATTAATACCGACCCACATGGTTACAGCAACGATCAGCCCCATTGCTTGAAGAAGCAAGCGGCACCTCACCCATTCTTAATTCAAGCAGCATATCATGGAGGATGTCACCAAAGTCAGGGTCATAGGATTACAATCCGGGACAAGGTATTAGTTGATCCAGTCAGGGAGCACAGAAGTGGGGGGGCAGAGGCAGTGGTAGCCATGAGAGAAGAGTGAGATTGGGTTAGCTGTGGCAAACTCATCTCATGGGGGACAGCTGGGCCAAAGCAGCAGCCTTGAGAGGGTGACAGTTCAATCTTAATGGGCATATCAACACAAGTTCTACCTTCAGTGCAAGTCCCCCTCTGCACAGCACAGCAATGATACAGCGCATGGATGGAGAATATTACCAGCAGTAGGACCCCCCCTCCCGGGTGGTGCCGCCTACTTCAATTTCACAGCAAATCCCCCCCCCCCTCCCTTTCCCCCCGGGATTGCAAAGCCACAAGGCACTGGCACTCTGTTTCAGTATGCGATCCAGCCTGGGTTTTTTACTGTTAGTAGGTGGCCTCCACAGGCATCAGGCCTTCATCACATGCACAATGCTTTTCAGGTTAGCATTGGCATCAGGGATTCTTCATGGGCCAGACACAATAAACCATCACCACACAATTCATAGGGAACTCCAAGATACTGGTCAGGTTATCCAGCTGGGAGATATTCAAAGCCAGCAGCATGGTAACAGGGAGGCAGATGGACATAAGGCTACTCACCCCTCAATGCCAGTTGGGTTCTCAGTGGGGTTTTCTGCTCCAACCCAGTTTCCCAGGAGTGTACCCTATTCCCACATACCCATGGGGGTACTGGCCCATACAACCCCAGGGTCTACAACTCTGACTGGAAGTAACAAACACACACTGGCTTGACATCAACTCAATGCACTGGCATGGCTATACCCAAATCATGCAACACCATCAGAGTGACATCAGCAGAAGTCAGCTCTTCACTCTTACCTCCTACAGCACATGTAGGATAGCATCTTTGGAAACACAAACCGGAGGATAGCAGAATTTACCCGTCAGGTTGTTTCTAGTGCTCAAGGTACAAACAAGCACTACTGTGGCAACCACCGTCACAGCAGCGGGTAACAGTAGGAGCGGGAAGCGAGGCTCAATCTGCATGGGAGGTGGTATCTCTGCTAGTAACTAAAAAGAAAGGAAAGGCAAAGCACAAGCCCAGGATCAGTCGCAGTTTAAGTAGCACCACTGATATGTCAGATTCAGATAATTCAGAGAACAATAGCCCACTGTGGCTTGCAGCAGAGACAGAGCAGGCATCCAGGGGACCTCTAGTACTCAATACCTTATGCAGCTTTGGGAGAGTGTGCAAAATCAATCCCTTCATAAGAAGATAAGAAAACATATCTACATAGATATTTTCTGAATTTTGGAAGGAAGAAGAAGAGTCACATAAGAGAAGTATAAAGACGTCAACTTCACATCCAGCATGGACAAGAAAGTCCCAAGAAACATAATTAATTGGTCATGGACTTTTCTAAGGGTGATGAGCATTGTAGGACAAGATGACCCATATCAGTGTGGTCCCATGCTCAGCTACATGGACACCATCCTCAAAGCATACAATGAGTACGACAGTTTGGCATAAAACTATGATGAACAATTTCATGACAAGCTGGAGGAGAAATAATTCATGTCCTGGGGGACCCAAGATGTCAGCTTGTAGCTAAAATAAATGACCAGCAAAATGACGATGCAGGTGCTCGCTCCTGGTCTTTTCGGATCACCTTCACAGAGCCAGCATAGGCCCCTACAAACCTCAATCACCAAGAAATTTGTGTTGGCAGTATAAAAAATCTGCATGCAACTTCCAGGATTGCAGATTCAAGTATGTACGTTCACTCTGCTTTGCTCCCCCTCCAATGACCAAGTGCACCAAGAAGACAGCAGGGCAGAGTTTCACTAAGTCCAAATGAGTACCACATTTTCAACAATGTCTCATCCCTCATAATCTTGGTAGCAATGTCTCCTTGGCTGGATTGTTACCCCAAGTGCAGCAAGGCCTTTTGTCTTGCGTAAGGTTTCTGAGAAGGTTTTCACATTCCATTCCAGGGGCACTTGGAGGGTGCCATACCAAGCAATGTCACATTGTTAGGATTTGTGGGTTTTTGGGCCCTGGGCCGAGGCGAGAGATAGTACTGCCCACGGGGAGGAGCCCCGTGAGCCTCACCATCGGAAGGCGAGGTCTCAGCTGCTAGGTGTGCAGGACGGCAGGTACTGGAGAGAGAGCAGAGAGGCACTGCCCATGGAGCGGGGAATGTAGCAAGAAAGTCACACAGACACAGAGGTGCCACAGGGTCTGTGGAGTGGGGTATACCCTAGAGAGAGGATTCCTCTGTAGAGATGATACGGCAATGATCCACAGAGCGGGGTACACCGGTGAGGGTTCCTCAGTAGAGAAGATACGGAAGTGGTTCGCAGAGTGGGGAACACCGATGAGGGTTCCTCAGTAGAAAGAATACGGTAATGGACCGCAAGCGAAGTACTCACAGTGGAAGTAGTGATGGTTCCAGAGGGAGCCCCGGGGAATGGGGCAAGCAATAGTCCTAGGCGAAAGGCCCTCCAAGGAGCAGATACCCGGGACGTCTCACGCCGAAGAAGAAGCTGGAATGGAAAGTCCGTAGTGAGCAAAGCGGATTCGCAATGAGAGAATTCATTGCCAAGTCGTAGGCAGACAGGGCCAGCTGGCTTAAGAGTCCATTGAGAATGACATCATCCAAGGGGGACACCGCCGAGGTTCCCGCCATGACGTGCATAAGACTGGCCCGGAAGCAGGCACTCATGCCTAAGGAGCTCCGAGGGCAAGATGGTGGTTGGCAGCGTCCACGCCATCCAGGGAGGCCTGGTAAGTGGGGCGGGCAGGCCAGCGATAACTGGCGGAGGCTGCAAGTCTTCCTAATGGAGTCAGTGCAGTGAGGCAAGAGCAACAGTGGTCACAGCCATCTGCAACCGATGGGCATAACAGTACCCCCCTTTTTAGGGCCCCTCCCAGGGGTTTGGGTTTTCTTGGGTGAGAGGCATGGAACTGCTTGATCAGTTCTTTGACAAGGATCTTGACTGCCGGCTCCCAGCTGTTTTCTTCTGGGCCAAATCCTTCCCATGAGATCAAATATTCCCATCGCTTCCTGCGCTTCCTCACATCCAGGATGTACTGTACTTGATATGTAATATCCTCCTCTAATGGCAGAGGATGGGACTCAGGAGGTTTCTTGGAGAATTTGGACGATGAGAGGCTTTAATAGTGAGATGTGGAAGGCATTATGAATCTTGAGCGATGTAGTAGGTGGAGACTGTACGTGACCAGGCCCAGCCGGTGAAGTATAGCAAAAGGCCCGATGTATCTGGGAGCGAAGTGGGCTGAAGGCAGTTTTAAGTGGAGAAAGCGAGTGCTGAGCCATACTTTGTCTACAGGGTTAAACTAAGGAGCTGCCTGATGATGGGCATCATAGAACTTGACTTCTAAGCGGCTAGTGCAGAAGCCTGTGCTGCTGGAGAAGACACAGACAGAGGTAGTGGAAGAGGAGACAGAGGCTGGCGTCCGTATACTATTTGGAAGGGTGATGACCCGGTAGATGCAGACTGGTGGGAGTAAGGTGAACGGCCCAGGGTAGTAAGTCAGATCAGTCATTCTGCCGAGAGTTCACATACGCCCGAAGAAATTGTTTCAGGGTTCGGTTCATCCTCTCTGTCTGACCATTGGCCTGCGGGTGATAGGCTGATGTGAGGTCTAGGGCAATATCAAACGTCTTACATAGTGACCTCCAAAATATGGCCGTGAACTGAACACCTCGATCTGAGAGTATGTGTCTCGGAAGTCTGTGGAGGCGAAAGATGTGGCAGATGAATAGTTTAGCCAATTCTGGGGCTGAAGGAAGACCTGGTAACACCACAAAGTGAGCCATCTTCAAAAATTGGTTCACGGTGACCTAAATGGTGTTGTCACTGGAAGGAGGTAGGTCCACTATGAAATCTGTGGCTATGTGTCCAAGGCTCACTAGGTGCAGGGAGAGGTTGTAAGAGACCCCAAGGATGTCCCATCAGCGGCTTCTGATGAGCGCAGGTGGGACATGATTCCAGGTACGCTTGAGCATCTTTCTTCATGGTTGGCCCCCAATAGCATCTCTGGAGAGTGGAGAGAGTTCTAGCTTGTCTGGGGTGGCCTGCCAGCAAGGAATCATGTGCTCAGCGGAGGATTTTCCTTTGCAGTGGTCGGGGAACCACCATCTTCCCAGATGGCACTGTGAGTGTAGTGGAGAGGAGAACTTTAGTTGGATCAATGATGTGCCATGGAACATCTTCTGTGGTGAAAGAACGGGAGAGTGCATCAGCTCAGGTGCTCTTATTACCAGGCTGGTATCGTAGTAGTAAATTGAACCGAGTAAAAAAAAAGAGACCAGCAGGCCTGTCTGTGATTCAGGCATTGTGCGTAGTGCAGGTACTTGAGGTTCTTGTGGTCAGTTTATACCGTGATCTGGTGCTACGCTCCGTCGAGCCAGGGATGCCACTCCTCAAAGGCCAGTTTAATCACCAGTAATTCCTTGTCCCCGATTCCATAATTATGCTCAGCCAGGGAGAATCGTCAGGAGAAAAAAGAGCACGGGTGCAAAGTGTGATTGGCTGAATGCTGGCTAAGTACTGCTCCAACACTGACATCCAAAGCTGATGAAGGGTCGTCGGGGGTTGGGGTGTCGCAAGCATGGTTCACTTAAGAACCCCTCCTTGAGCTGCTGGAAGGTGGTCACGGGCTTGGGTGCCCACTGAGAGGGATTGGCTCCCTTACAAGTCATGGCTGTGAGTGGGGCAGTCAGTGTTGAATAATGATGAATGAATGATCTGTAGTAGTTTGTAAACTCAAGGAATCTTTGGAGCATCTTAAGGCCCATTGGTTGAGGCCAATTGTTGGTCTTCTGTGGATCCATTTGGAAACCCTGGCTCGAGACCACATAGCTGAGAAAAGAGACTGTCTCCTGGTCAAAAGAACATTTTTCCAGCTTGGCATATAGCTGGTTGTCCCTTAGGTGTTGCAGGACATTGGTGAAGTCCTGGTGATGGCTCTGGAGGTCTTGTGAAAATACCAGGATGTCGTCGAGTTAGACCACGACGTAACTGTAGAGCATGTCTCTGAAGATCTCGTTCATCATATTCTGAAATACTGCTGGCATTGCAGAGACCAAACAGCATTACCCGGTATTATGTGAGTGGGCATGTGATTATGTGTAAGGGGTAGATATGAGTGGGGATATGTGAGTTAGTGTACGTGAGGGAGAATATGTGAATGTGAGTGGGCATGTGTGCATGAAAGAATATGTTTGTGGGTGAGGGAGTGGGCATGTGTACATGAGGGAGTAGATGTGAGTGTGTGTGTGTAGGTTAATGTGGGGGTGGGTCGATGTGTGGGTAACTGGGGGCAGATGTGAGTGGGCAAGGATATATGTGTTAAAGAGAATATGTGAATGGGTGTGTGAGTGGGCATGCACAACTTTATTAATATAGGCGGACTATAAATATTTTAAATAAATAAAATAATGTGTGTAAGAGAGTAGATTGTGAGTAGAGAGTGTTTGAGGGAGTAGATGTGAATAGGTGTGTGTGTGAGGGGCTAGATGTGACTGAGAGTGTGTGGGGTGGTGGGGTAGATGTGAATAGGGATGTGAGCAGGTAAGCACAAAAGTGAACATGTGGGAGGATAGATAAGAGTGGGAGTGGGCATGTGTGTGGGACAGTCAATATGGGCGGGGGGAGTGGGGCTAGATGTGTGGGAGTGTGTTTGTGTATGGGGATGGGGGATGTGAGGTGTAGATGTGTGTGTGTATATACCTATATAAGAGAAGAAAGTGCATGCACATACTGCTTTTTTTCCACAATCAATAATGGGATATGAAATGCCCCAGGGCTCCACTCTGAACTCCCTCCACCCCATATCTTACTCCATTGCATGTCCACATGCTCTTCTGAGAGCAGAAGAAATCCCCTCTTGCTCCAGCCCCACTAAACTGGTTTTGCAAGATGGCCATTGGCCAACCCGAGGCCACCACCATTATGTTATATGGCAGCCATACAACACAATGGCATTGGCCTCAGGTTGACTGGTGGCAATTTTGCATTACCAGAGCAGTGGGGCTGGAGTAACCAGGAACAGCCCACAGACCCTCAAATGGGCAAGGCCTGAGGTAGGGAAGGTCAGAGAGGGGCTCTGAGGCATTTTGCACTGTTTGGTGGAGAGATGGAGGTTTTTCTTTTAATGTAATATGAAGTGCGTGGTTAGTTGCTGGTGAGGAGTGCATGTGGGCTAGCACATGCAAGTGCTCCCTGCCAGTTTGCTAATGGATAACCAGCACCTCCTGCTAAACAGATTATATTATATTATATTAAAAACTGAAAAAGAAGGTCCATATATATATATATATATATATATATATATTTATTATTTTTTTTTCCAGGGAATTTCAATGCTATAACAAAACATAAAAATCAGTGGAAAAATGACTTTCCCACTGATTTTTCTCCTGTTTGTTATAAGAAAGGCATTTTTCCACTCATTTGTTTTCTTATAGCATTGAAATTCCCAGGAGAAATAAAATAAAAACTAAAAACAAAGGTATCTCTCTATATATAGATGGCACTGATTAGTTTGAATTTTATAGAAGACCTGATAGAGCAGGAGTTAGTGGGGTTTGCTCTGGCCCCTTTCACCATCTCAGAAGAAAGGGTAAGAAGTAGCAAGATATGGATGAGGGCTGCATATATCATGGGAGGATGACATGCTTTGTTTTTAAATTTCTTGGCCAGCATTGCAGTCTTATTGCTAACAGTATGTGTACTTTTTGCTGAAATGAAAAATCCAACCATTTCGGGGACCATGGCCATTTTCAGTTCCTATTACAAATTTGTTTCAAATTGAATACACATCCTCTTGTGGAATCCATTGTTATAGGCAGATGCTCTTATGGTCTGAAGTGATCAATGCCTTGCTGCAAAATGTAGCCTGTGTTTGCCAAAGTAACATTGATTCTGTTCAGTAAAGCAGTGATGCAGTCAGTATACTTTGGAAGGAATGCAAGCTTTTTGCACTGAATGTCTTGCCAATGCAAACAGAGTTCTTGGTGGAGGCCCAATCAGTCTGCATAGACCATTCAGCTCAATCCCTTCTGGTCCAGGACAGCTGAGTTCTCCAAACAGTGGTTTCCGGCTTTGTGGTTGACTTAGTCTGAAACATGATGGTAGACTAAGGCAGGGACTGAAGGGTTACACTGGAGAGGGGCTGGCCACTGCTACTTCATCCTGCTCCTCCTACTCCACTGTAGTGCCGGCATCACCTCCCTCCAGCCTCACTGACCTCCAGTGTTCCAGCATATTGGGTGCAGGCAGGGCCACAAACAACCTTCAGAGGATCCACTGATTTCCTGAAGATCTCTATCTAATACTCAGAGGATCTGATGTAGATTGTGTGGCCAATGTATCTTTTCCTTAAAATAGGTCAAATCATTCCAGTGAACCCCAATGAGTATTTTGACAGGTTCATTGAAACAGATGATGATCATTTTTTAAAGGAGATTTGCACTTCACTACTGATAATGAGCAGAATGGATGAGTTTCATTTTATTGGTTATATGGCCCTTTCCCTACATCCCTAAAAGAAAAAAAAAAATCAGTTTAATGGCACAGCAATCATTTCAAGTCCTTGACTTTGATTATAATGAATGCCCCCTTTTTTCTATGCACTTCCCTCCTGGAAAGTAGATGTTATGCTAATGATGTCATAACAAGGAGCCATGTCTTCTAAATGGTGTAGGAGCTGGTGAAAGGATCTAGGCCAATGCAGGCTGGCAGAAGAAAGAGACATTATTGTCTCATATTGTCTATGTGCCTCTGCTGACAATTATCTTTTTCTCCTCCCACACCAAAAACAAAAGAAACCAAAATGAATCTGATAACCATGAGCGTTTACTATTGTACAGTACAGTGTGCATAGCATCATTAAGCTTCTTTCTTATAGAACTTTCAATTATGCTAAATTCCTATGACCACCATTTAGTTTGCTCTTACTTTACACTGCAGTTAGCCACAGAGCGTGGATATTATTAGCAGGCTATATCTATCAACTGCATCTTTCTGCAATTAAAAATAAACAAAGAGTTTTCATTAAAAGCACATCTTACGAGTTGCTGTCATTTTATGGTAAGTAATTAGTAGTTATATTTATAATTAGTAACTAGCATGATGCCACTGAAAACATTGAACTTGGTAACCATATCCAAAATTTCTACTGTGTCAGATAGAATTATAATCTCTTGATTGCATCTCGACATTACGATCTAATTAAAAAAAGCAAACGCCTTAGGAATATTGCGGTGCATGGTACAGGCAGTACCTGCATACTGTCTACATAATTACAGGCCTAAAAGCCTTTTATACAGTAAGCTTGTAACTGGGACAGCTGTGGTACAGCCAGCAGTGTCACCATATACTCGTACGGGTATACAGCAACAACCAAAACAGACAAGATCAGATTGGATATCAATGACTGCAACATACAATAGATTCCAAATAAAGGAATATAATTTGTGTGCTTTAGCCTATTTATTAACTATACCCTTCCTACCAATAGAAGGTGCCATTGCGCCCCCTATGTGACCATCACTGTCAGTATTTGAAGGACCCTCCTGGTCAGTGGTGGTTTCTTGAAGCTGAGATGCCACCACCATAGAAACACTGTCAGCCTCTCCTTCTATCATCAGTAGAACTAGACCCTTCAGGAGTCTTCTTGGCTCAATCTGCTGGGCCCATCTGCTATCGCTTTCTGAATCTTCCGGACAGCTGTAACCCTAGTCGAGTCTTATTGTTTAAGCCCTCAGGCCCCTCCCCTATTCTGCCATCCCCAGAAATAGGCTTGAGAACCGTGAAATGACAGGAAAAGCAAAGAAGAATTATAATGAACGTGCATATATTTGTATAACCATGTAACTATAAAAGGACAAGATGTGCAGGAATTTGTTAGATCCCAGGGTTAGCAGAGAAAAAAGGGGAAAGCTGCGGTCAGCTGCGGTCAGCTGGTTCCCCCCCCCCCCCCCCCCCCGGATAAGGTAATAAATCCCTAGCTATGGCCATTTGTGGGCTGCACTAACACTGGCATCACCCTCCTATGATGTCAGCATACCCTGTGATGGCCAATCATAAGGCACACTGGCACCTGATGTGCTATTGCCTCAGGCATCCATGTGCCAGCTGCTGGACCATGCGGCCGGTGCCATTGTAGTGTGGTGTTTCTGCTCTCCCTATGCTGTCCCAATGCCAGGACCAAGGATGACAGTGGATGACTCATCTAAAATAACACAAATCTAGGTTCCCATATACTTAAAAAAAAAAAAAAAATTGAAGACATGGCTCTTTGAACCGGTGTTTTAAATTGAAGTCATTCCCCTTGCCCCTGTGCTTCCCTCCCATCCCTGTCCTAATTGTGAATGTTTCAGTTTTAGTTAGTCATTTGAATTTTGTTAAATTTTAACTGATTGTATTTTATAGTATGAGATGTATTTCAGAATTAGTTTTATTCTATGTAATATGGTATATTTTTTGGTTTGAATATTTTAACATGTAAACAGATATGAAGTTTCTTTATGAATACCGGTATAAAAAAGTGTATAAATAAATAAATAAAATGAGAGGGAGGGCAAAAGGAAAACAGATTAAAGAAGTGTACAGTCAATCAATAAATGTGCAGTAGGCAAAATGATGCAATAGTTTCCATAATACTAAATAGTACATAAGGACCAGTAGTAACCCCCTTGATTGCAGTGTCTATAGATGGAGTAACCTTGTGAACCTCCAAGAAGCCCGAGTTGTATAGGAAAGAAAGAAATATTTATTTCTTTGGGGACTGAATGTTTTGCCACTTGATCATACATGTAACAAAAAATCAGTCCCTAAAGCCACAAACTGGGCTCTCATGACCCAAAATGTGAGTTTGAGTTTCTTTACATAAATAAAGAAATCTTTTATTTTCTGGCATTAAAAAGGGAGATCCTTATCATATAAAAAGGCTCTAAATGTCCAGTACCTGTTTGGTTCCAGAATATAAGTGACAAAGGACATTCCTCAAATTATTTTGTCCTGAGCCCTTTCCAATAGCTCATTCATGATATTGGCTGATATCAAGCTGCCTTGCATTCCATCTCCCGCCCCAGATCTTCGTTAAAGAGTGGACAAATAATACTGTAAAGTGCTCTCAGCTGAGCGCAGCTTAACCCGCTGTTGGACGCATGTTTGACGTGTCCACTACACCATATATTGTAAGGAGTTTAGTGGGTCGAAAAAGCGCATCCAACTGCCTTCGAAACTAATAGCGCACATCACATACAAATGCATGTTGATGAATGATTAGTCATTCACCCGGGACTTAAAAATAAATGTGCAGCCGATCCACACATTTTGTGCTCAGAAACTAGCACCTACCCAAAGGCAGGCGTTAATTTCTGAGCAGCCAGAAAAAGTGTACAGAAAAGCAGAAAATACTACTTTTCTGTACATCCTCCATCTTAATATCATAGCGATATTAATTCAGAGGAACCAAAAGGTTAAATAAATAAATAAACAAATAAATAAATAAATAGAAATTAAAAATAAAAGTGCCGGCAGGTCAGGTTAGGAAAATGGACGCCCAATTTTATGAGCGTCCATTTTCCTAACCCGCGCTATTGTCCCTACTGCCTCCTTTTTAGCATGACCCCTGGGTGCGCATTTGGAGAGTGGGTGCTCAACACTGAGCACCTGTTTTTCCGTGCACTTTCCAGAATTGGCCTGCATGTCTGCAAAGGTAAAAAAAAATGGGTCCAAGCAGAGAAGGAAAAAAAGCCAGAGAAAAGGAGCTTTTGAGGATGAAGAGCAGAAAAAGGGGAGATAGGAAGAGGCAGAAGCCAAGCTGTTGCAGGCAGCCCTGTGTGATAGTTTTAAAGAAAACAACAGTGCTAGAGTGACTGCCGGGACATTTGATGTGGATCAATGTGTGAGTTTTTTAGAAACCAGTTAGTCTGCGAGAGACTGAAAAACTGTTATGACTCTGCACTTACCAATGCGGCACGAAGCCCCCGACGTTTTTCGCAGCAGGAGCTGCAGTCAACTGTTTCCTCTCTTCACTGCGGCAGGGAGCCGCGGACTTCGGGACTTCAATGCGGCCAGAGTCACCGCCGACACCATCTTCACTTCACGGGCTGGAGGCCGCAGTCCCTGGGCTTTCCTGGTGGCTGGAGCCTCCCTTGGTGCTTCCTGCAGCGGCAGGAGCCACTGCTGATGTCGGGGCCTGCTCCTCGGCCCTGCTCGGCTTCTCCCTGCACTGCTCCTGCAGCATGGCCGCTCTCCAAGGTGCTGATACTTCCTGTTTCCTGTCTCCTAAGGCGTGGGCCATGCCTCCTGCATAGATTTAAAGGGCCATGGACAGAAATGACATGGGCCCCACCTGGACTCCTTCCAAGGTGTTCCTGATCTTCAGCCCTATATAAGGGCCCAGCTTCCAGTCCTTAGTGGCCTTCGCAAAGAGTTAGTTCCTTTTCAGGACTTCTCATCTTCACTCCTACTGGTATTTCCTGTTCTTTGTGGGATCCCTCATTGTTCTTCATGTTCCTGGTCTCTTTTGGATTATCCATTGTCTTCCTGATGTCTCGTGGTCTTCCTGATGTTCCTTCCTGATGCCCCATCTCCGCTTCAGCTTCCTGGACCCTTGGTTCCTCATCGCTACCTTCTCTGGCGTGTCATGTCGTGTCTCGTCACCTCATGGGATGGGCCTGCCCTCTTGTTTCGCAGCACTAGTCTCCGGAGGGTCACCTTCACTTGAAGCCAAGTCTCGTCTTGGTCCCATGTTTCATGCGTAAAGCCAAGTTTTGTCTTGGCTCCGTACCCTATGCTCGAAGCCAAATCTCATTTTGGTCCCTTACCCTGGAAATTGTCTCGGCCCTCAGATGTGCTGGTGGCTGCTATGTCCATGCCTAAGACTCTGACTGAACCTGTGCCATTCCAGCGTGGTCCACGACCAGCCTTGGGCGGCTGTGTAGGGCGCGCCTTGGTACAGGCTTCTACTGAATCTTCGCCATGTTCCGGCTTCAATTACCATGTATTCATCTGGAGTCTGCTTCACTCTCAAGCGTGGTCTGTGACCAGCCCATGGAGTCCGCCCATGTTGGTGGGCTGTGTAGGGCATACTGCGTGGCAGCCTCAAACCAGTACTTGTTCCTAAACCTTGATCCTGAGTCTTCGTGCTCAAGCTTCTCGTCTGAGTCTTCACATCCCAAGCTTCTCATCTGAGTCTGCACGCCCCAAGTCTCCTGTCTCAGTCTTCATGTTCCAGAGCCTTCATCTGCCTTCATCTCCTGTCCGGACTGCTGCCATTGCCGTTCCTAGTGGCAGGTCCTAAAGGGCTTGGAGTAGCCGGAGGATCACTCAGAGACCAACCAAGGGTGGTTGGTCTCACTGAGGTATGCAGGTCGGCAGGGGCCTGGGTTTGGTCTCAACCCAGACATGGATCTGTCTCACCAGCCTCTGTGTTTCCCCGGAGCTCCTCTCTGGATTCACCGAGGTCCAAGGGCACATATCTCCTATTCTAGTGCAGCAGCTGCTCATGGCATCTCTTGCTACATCTAGCCAAAGCCTGCATGTTCATAACAGATCTCGAAGGCCTCCTAAGGCCCCCCTTTCTGTAACAGAGACAATCTTCCAGTCTTTTCCGAGAGAGATAGCAGGGGCTTTTCTGTTCCGGCAGTGAGCACACTGAGAGACCACCTTGCTGGTGGTTGGAAAGAATCAGTAAGTACAGCTTGGAGAAATGTTTTAAACTTAAAATTATTGGGGAGAAGTAAACTCTTGGGGTATATTATTTAGTGTGTTCATTTGTTTTGTTTTAAATAAGTATTCATAAAATCAGGCAACAAACAGAAGTTTGTGTGTTTGTATTTACTACCCCTCCCCCACCCACCCCTTAAACATCATTTAATTTATAGGCAGGTGTCACTTTCACAAAAAAAAAAAAAAAAAATCAACTCAGCCTTTTAACTTAAACTCAGAAGTTCCTCACACCTTATCAAGAGTTTGATCATTCCCTTGTAGGTCACTAGCAGATATATAGTGAATACACTAATACATTTAAAGGACCCTAATAGTAGGTAATCATACACCCATAGCAACCTAAAACTTAACTAGGAACTGAACAATTTTAAGATGAAGGCCACAGTCCAGCAGCAAGAGGGGGGCCTCCCAGTCTTTTGCATCGAGTGTCACATGTATGATTTTTTACGAGCTGGTGAGAAATTGTACATGTGCATGCGATGCAAAGAGCTCCTGTCTCTCAGAGAACGAGTCCGATCTCTGGAGGCTAGAGTAGCAGACCTGGAGGAGCTGAGGCAGACAGAGAGGTATATAGATGAGACCTTCAGGGACATAGTAGCCAAGTCCCAACTCCAGTCTGGCAGCCTTGGTGCTGCCTTGGAGCAGCATGTTCTCATGTTTGGACAGCATCAACCTGGTGCAGCAGGAAATGATCCTGTAGCAAGGACCTGCTCTCCAGGTGGTTCATTGTCCTCTCACACCGAGGATGTCTCTCCCAAAGCTACTTCCAAGGAGTGAAGGGTTAGGTCGGCCGTCATAGTTGGTGAGTCGATTATTAGGAATGTAGACAGCTGGGTGGCAGATGGATGTGAGGATCACCTGGTAACATGCCTACCTGGTGCAAAAGTGGCGGCCCTCACACATCACCTAGATAGGATTTTAGACAGTGCTGGAGAGGAGCTGGCTGTTGTGGAACATGTGGGCACTAATGACATAGGACATTTGTGGGAGGGAGGCTCTGGAAGCCATATTTAGGCTCTTAGGTAGAAAGCTGAAATCCAGAACCTCCAGTGTAGCATTCTCCGACATGTTCCCTGTTCCACGCGCAGGTCACCAGAGGCAGGCAGAGCACCAGAGTCTCAATGCATGGATGAGACAATGGTGCAAGGAAGAGGGATTCAGTTTTGTAAGGAACTGAGGAACCTTTTGGGGAAGGGGGAGTCTTTTCTGAAGGGATGGGCTCCAGTTTAACCAGGGTGGAACCAGACTGCTGGCGCTAACCTTTAAAAAGGAGATAGAGCAGTTTTTAAACTAGAACAAAGGGAAAAGCTGACAGTCACTCAGCAGCACATGATTCAGAGGGAGGTATCTTCAAAGGAAACTAATAAAGCATTAGAGAGTTTCCAATAATAAGAAATGTAGTCCAAGTGCCTATAATTAAAAACGTACCTGAGCTAAAAGATTCCAATTTATCCCTGTCAGCTGAAAAGCAGAATGTAAAAGCAAACAAAAAACACACTTTGAAATGTTAGAACATACATAAGAACCTATGAAATTGCCATATTGGGTCAGACCAAGGGTCCATCAAACTCAGCATCCTGTTTCCAACAGTGTCCAATCCAGGCTACGAGTACCTGGCAAGGTCCCAATCACTAAGTAGATCCCATGTTACTGATGCCAGTAATAGCAATGGCTATTCTCCACTTATCCAAACCTTTTTTAAACCCAGCTACATTAACTGCACTTACCACATCCTCTGGCAACAAATTCCAGAGCTTAATTGTACATTGAGTGAAAAATAATTTTCTCTGATAAGTTTTAAATGTGTTATTTGCTAACTTCAAGAAGTGCCCCCTAGTCCTATTATATGAGATAGATGATTCTTAGACCTCTAGGAAGGGAATATCAAATAAAACGGAGGATGTCATAATGCCCCTGTATCACTCCATGAATAAAGGTTATAGCTGCACTGGAGAAAGTGCAGAGAAGGGCAACCAAAATGATAAGGGCATGGAACAGCTACCCTGTGAGGAAAGGCTAAAGACGTTAGGGATGTTCCGTTTGGAGAAGAGACAACTGAGGGGGGATATGACAGAGGTCTACAAAATCATGAAAGTACTTGAATAAAATAAAGTAAATTGGTTACTTACTCTTTCAGATAATAGAAGGACCAGGGGACACTCCATAAAGTTAGCAAGTAGCTCATTTAAAACAAATCAAAGAAAATTATTTTTCACACAGCACATAGTTAAGCACTGAAATTCATTGCCAGGGGATGTCGTTACGGAAGTTAGTGTAACTGGGTTTAAAAAAGGTTTGGATAAGTTTGTAGAGGAAAATTCCATAAACTGCTATTAATTATTAAGCAGTAGTGGCTTGAGATTCATTTAATGTTTGGGTACTTGCCAGATACTTGTGATTTGGATTGGCCACTGTTGGAGGCAGGATACTGGGCTTGATGGACCCATGGTCTGATCCAGAATGGGATAGCTTATATTCTTATGTTCTTATGTAAAACTGGAGTAGGCAAGGAGAGACTTGACAGCTGGTGTATGCGCATTGCTGAGAGAGTTTACTTTCACATGAAAAGGAAGTTTTCTTTGTAGAAAAGAAAGTTGGAAACTGATACAGGAAAGAATTAATTAGGAATATCTGCTTCTACTCGTCCCTTACAAAAAGGTCCAGTATACACACACCAAGACAAATGATATTACCATATTGGCTCTGAAACAAAATGACAGATTAAATTTAATGTGGACAAGTGCAAGGTGATGAATATAGGGAAAATAACCCTTGCTGTAGTTGCACGATGTTAGGTTCCATATTAGACTCTACCACCCAGGAAAAAGATCTAGACATCATAGTCGATAATACTTTAAAATTGTCGGCTCAGTGTGCTGCAGTAGTCAAAAAAGCAAACAGAATGTTAGGAATTATTAGGAAGGGAATGGTTAATAAAATGGAAAATGTCATAATGCTCTATATCGCTCCATGGTGAGACCGCACCTTGAATACTGTATACAATTCTGATCACCGCATCTCAAAAAAGATATAGTTGCGATGGAGAAGGTACAGAGAATGGCAACCAAAATAATAAAAGGGATGGAACAGCTCCCCTATGAGGAAAGGCTGAAGAGGTTAGGGCTGCTCAGCTTGGAGAAGAGACAGCTGAGGAGGGATATGATAGAGGTCTTTAAGATCATGAGAGGTCTTGAACGAGTAGATGTGAATCGGTTATTTACACTTTCAAATAATAGAAGGACTAGGGGGCATTCCATGAGTTAGCAAGTAACACCTTTAAGACTACTCGGAGAAAATTCTTTTTCACTCAACGAACAATAAAGCTCTGGAATTTGTTGCCAGAGGATGTGGTTAGTGCAGTTAGTATAGCTGGGTTCAAAAAAGGCTTGGATAAGTTCTTGGAGGAGAAGTCCATTAACGGCTATTAATCAAGTTCCCCTGCATTTATTGTTGTTGGAGAGAGAGGTAATTTGCCTTAGCAATCCCTGAGTGGAACTGAACCCTGGCTTCCCTGGTTCAAGGCCCATTGCTCTGACCACTAGGCTACGACTCCACTCCCTAATCAAGTTTACTTAGGGAATAGCCACTGCTATTAATTGCATCTGTAGCATGGGATCTTCTTGGTGTTTGGGTAATTGCCAGGTTCTTGTGGCCTGGTTTTGGCCTCTGTTGGAAACCGGATGTTGGGATTGATGGACTCTTGGTCTGACCCAGCATGGCAATTTCTTATGTTCTTAAAAGACAGGGACAAATACATCAAAGTCCTGACTGAATTCTTCAAAAAATAAAAGCTACAACCTGAAAAACATTTCTGGAAAGATTGCATTTTCATTTAAAATACCCAGGGCAAACCTACAACAATACAAAGAAAATAAAACCACAGAGCGAGAACCCCTTGTAGGGTACAACGCAGAGAAGAGAAAATCTAAACAAAACTCATAACAGGCCTACAGCCACTACTCCTGGGGATTGAATCACTGAAAGAAATATTCTCTACTCTGTCAGTACTATCCTTCCGGCATGTTAGAAAACAGCCTGGCTGCATGCACTTGCCCCAAATTTTAAGTGGGCATACACATGTGCATGGAAGTCCGCTTCTACCATGTAAATCAGGGAATTTTAAAAGGGGTGTGCGCCGATGCTATTCCCACTTTTGCCTGTTCGACTCCAGTTTGCCCAATTAAGAGAAAGGTCCTCCAAACACCCCCCCCCCCGGGTTTGAGAGCCTTCACTCCCCCCAGTTAGCCCCGACAATTAAAAGCCCACTGATCTGGCTAGTTTTCTTTGCATTTTAACTTACACAGCATCCATAGCAGAAGGAACGTTATATGGCAGGGTCCCTCGGCGCACGCCGGGCCATGTCAGTATTTTCATGCTGATCTTAGGTTCACGCCCCAAAACGCCCATGTTCTGCCCAGACCTCGCCCCACCACTTTTTGAAAAGTTTTGAGATGTGCGCACTGTGGGAGATCCACACGGATCTCAGCGGCTTTTAAAATCCACTCGGTGAGCACGAGCCGGACTTCTTCTCGCAATGTCTAATTAATGCACATGTCAGGCACATTTCTTACAGTGTAGCATGCTGCAAGCTAGCAAATTAATTTTCAAAGCAGTTACGAGTGTACAATTAGCATATTTCAATTAAATTGCTTATACTAGCATATATGTTACTGTGGATACATCAAAAGTATGGAGGGAATTTTCAAAAAGTATTTACACTCATAAAACTAGGTTTTACACACGTAAATGCACTTTACTTGTGCAAGTGGACTTTTGAAAATTGCTACTACAGTATATAACATTTACACAAGTAACTTCTTTGAAAATGTCTTAATAGTATGTAATTTTGGTTTTGTGTGCAAGTTTATGCACATAAGTTATGGGCAGTCTAAGAGCATTCTAGAGAGAGGACATGAATGATGTGAGGAACTTGTTTTTTTATAAGAGACTTATGTGAGTACATTTCGCAACTTATTTGCACAATTTTATGCCAGCTAATTAACTAGCACACTTGATATCAGATTCATCTATTGTCTGCTATTGGTTGGGTGGGAGGTCTGGGTTAACTGGGGAGAGTTCAGGGTAAAGAACTAGCTGGCCAATATTGTAAAGTGCACTCAGCTGAGAAGATTGTTTAACCCGCTGTTGGACACGCATTTTCAATGTGTATCCACTACCCCTTATAATGTAAGGGGTTTAGTGGGTCGAAATCACACATCTAAACCCCACCGAAGCTAATAGCGCTCATCACATGCAAATGCATGTTGATGAGGCTATTAGTCAATTGCCTGGAATATGTAAAAAAAAACCGTGTGGCCGAGCAGCACTTTTTACACTCAGAAATTAGCACCTACCCAAGAGCAGGCATTAATTTATGAGCAGCTGAAAAAGTGTACAGAAAATTAGGGATGTGAATCGTTTTTTGACGATTTAAAATATCGTCCGATATATTTTAAATCGTCAAAAATCGTTAGGGCCACGATACAATACCAATTCCCCTGATTTATCGTCAAAAAATCGTAAATCGGGGGAAGGGGGAGGGCAGGAAAACCGGCACACTAAAACCCCCCAAAACCCCCCCCCGACCCTTTAAATTAAATCCCCCACCCTCCCGAACCCCCCCCCCCCCAAATGCATTAAATTACCTGGGAGTCCTCCGTAGCGGCGGTCCGTGGCTAAATCGGGGGAAGGGGGAGAGCACGAAAACCGGCACACTAGATCGTGAGGTCTTCAGCCGGCGCCATTTTTCAAAATGGCCGCCGCAAAATGGCAGCGGCCATAGACGAAAACGATTCGACGCAAGAGGTCGTTCCGGACCCCCGCTGGACTTTTGGCAAGTCTTGTGGGGGTCAGGAGGCCCCCCCAAGCTGGCCAAAAGTTCCTGGGGGTCCAGCGGGGGTCAAGGAGCGATTTCCTGCCGCGAATCGTTTTCCATACGGAAAATGGCGCCGGCAGGAGATCGACTGCAGGAGGTCGTTCAGCGAGGTCCGGAACCCTCGCGAGATTTCCGGACCTCGCTGAACGACCTCCTGCAGTCGATCTCCTGCCGGCGCCATTTTCCGTACGGAAAACGATTCACGGCAGGAAATCGCTCCTTGACCCCCGCTGGACCCCCAGGAACTTTTGGCCAGCTTGGGGGGGCCTCCTGACCCCCACAAGACTTGCCAAAAGTCCAGCGGGGGTCCGGAACGACCTCTTGCGTCGAATCGTTTTCGTCTATGGCCGCCGCCATTTTGCGGCGGCCATTTTGAAAAACGGCGCCGGCTGAAGACCTTACGATCTAGTGTGCCGGTTTTCGTGCTCTCCCCCTTCCCCCGATTTAGCCACGGACCGCCGCTACGGAGGACTCCCAGGTAATTTAATGCATTTGGGGGGGGGGTTCGGCAGGGTGGGGGATTTAATTTAAAGGGTCGGGGGAGGGTTTTAGGGGGTTTTAGTGTGCCGCTGGACCACCAGGTAATTTAAGGCATTTGGGGGGGGGGATTTAATTTAAAGGGTCGGGGTGGATTTTAGGGGGTTTTAGTGTGCCGGCTCACGATTTTAACGATTATGACGATACTTTACACACACAAACGGCAACAATACGATTCCCTCCCCCTCCCAGCCGAAATCGATCGTTAAGACGATCGAGGACACGATTCACATCTCTACAGAAAATCAGAAAATACTGCTTTGCTGTACATCCTCTGACTTAATATCATAGCAATATTAAGTCGGAGGAACCAAAAAGTAAAATTAAAAAAGATTAAAAAGAAAACAATTGCCAGTGGGTCAGGTTAGGAAAATGGACACTCGTAAAATTGAGCGTTGGTTTCCTGAACCCTCTGATAGCCACCTCTCCTGGGCCAAAGAGGTGATAGGGGCATGCAATTGTCCCTAGCGCCTCTTTTTAGCGTGACCCCTCATTTAAATGCAGGATCGTGCGCCCAGCAGAGGTGGCGCTCAACACTTAGCACCCTTTTTCCTGCATACTTTACAGAATCGGCCTGAGGAGGGTCTCGATGACTTTGAAAAGGATTGGATGAACTGGTGGAGGTATCAACAAACTGGTGATTTCAGTTACGCGTGCGTGTTTTAAAATATACCAACATTCCTTGTATAAATCAAGGTTTCATATGAGCAAGTTATATTTTTTCAGGCATAAACTTTATGCACATATGTTTATAAACTATGTAAGAAAAGTACTCACTTTCAATGCACTGCAGGTATTTGCACGTAACCAAGCATATGCGAGTATGCTAGTGGGTAGACATGCGGATTTTATAATCTGTGAGAATCTGATATGCATGGATTATAAAATACTGTAGTAGATCTCTGCACACACACACACACAGGTGTATATGTGGCTGCATGGAAATCTTTGAAACTCAACCTCTATGCTGGTGAAAATCACGGAACCCCCATAATCACCCACAAGGCATTCAATACAAGGGGGATCCTACTCATGCTCCTCTTCCAATGTAGTATACATTATTCAGTGCAGAAAATGTGCTACATCGGGAAAACAAGCCAGCAGTTAAAAACAATATACTTTACTTATTCAGACACAAAATCTCACATCAAAGGGAACAGCAAAGCAACACCTCTATCAAAGAACTTTTTTCAGGACCAGAGCACTGCAACAATGGTCTTATGATCAGGATACTGAAGGATAAATTCAAAATAATCCAGGAATGCAAGACATTTGAAATTAAAATGATCAAATACTTGGGAACTCACGTAAAAGGACTGAATGGAAACTTTTTTTTTTTTTTAAGTCGCTACCAAACATAAAATCCTACTACCTCTTTGTCATATGCCTAACACATCAACCTCCTTTTCCTCACGCACCACCAGTTCATTTTATGATTCACTTGTATTTTCTGTTAATGTCATCTGTTATTCATTGTTTTTTGACCTGAGGGAGAATCAATTCCCAAAAGCTAGTCAAGAAATGTATTCAGTTAGTTGAATATAAAGGTATTACATTATCTAATATTTTTAAAAATCTTTGTTAATCCATATTTTCATGCATTCACCATCCTAGCACTTCATCCCTGAGGGTGTTATTTTGAAAGCCAGCTCTGTATATAAAACACAATGGGTTTATGAGTGCCAATGCTGCCTTATAAAATTGCATAGGGTTTGTGCTGAATGTCACGTGCAGGTGCACTTTTGTGTGGGCAAGTTTCTGCTTGTTCTCTCAGATCATTTTCAAAGCAAACCTATGTGAATAAGTTCACTTTGAGGTGGATTTGTAAAGAGATGCGCATGCCAAAATCGGGAGACAGGCATGCGTCTAGCGCAGGCACGTGTGCACCTGACTTTATAAAGTGGAGGGATGTGCGCACACGCCCTGATGCGCACACATCTCGCAGTGAAGAAGAAGGGGCATAATGTGGGCGGGGCGTGGGCGGGGCACGGGCAGTCCAGGGCGTGGTGAAGAGGTGGCCATGCAAGTACCTACTCACCTAGGTCCATGCCCAGGTCCAGTGCTGTGTAAATTTACTTCTGCTGTGGAAGAGGTGTAAGTTAAAATAAATAAATAAATAAATAAATAAGCTATCCCTGAGGGGTTTCAGGGGTCTGACATAACTGGGGGGAGCGCAAGCTAAAGAACCAGCATGGTTTAGAGGACCTAGATCTGGCCTGGGCGAATTGGTGGATGAACTGTTGAAACTGGTCACGGTGTGGACGTGCACCTGTTATAAAATCCCCTCACTTGTGCAGCTCAAACCTGACTTCGTATGTCAGTGCCCGCCCACTTGCAAAATTAGGCACATACATCCGCGCACCTAGGCTATTTTATAAAGTATGCCTATGGTATTTTATAATGTAGCAACGCGCATGTGTACATGTGCATTCGCACATCCCCGTTTGAAAGTTACTGTCCCTGACAATTGGCATAAGATGCATTTTGGGAAGGCATCAGTTACGTGGGTTGTTCAAAAATTACCCAGGTGTCATGAATTGTTCACGCTCAGAACCGCTTGGTTTTGGCAATTAAGTGTGGCAAACACCCTGGATAAAGATGCCATACAAGTACAGGAATTACATGTTTAAATAAATAAATAATAAGGTAATGGGATTCTGCAAAATTTCTATCAGTGTCCTTCTGTATTACTTTATTTAAAGCGCAGCATTGGCAGAAATCGTTTTATGCAGAGTTTACAACCCTTAGAAGACTTTCAGGCAATGAGGCACAATGGGGTGGCAATATAAACAGACAAGTGAGAAAACAAGCATGGCCACTATATTTCTTTATATCTGGGGGAGGGGGAAGGATACGAGGAGATTCTAATACAGGAGCGATGAAAGATTGACTCCTTAGGATCCCTTCTCTGGGCAATGCCTTTACAGATAGACTGATAGATAAGTATATACAATTCTAGTTATGATAGACTGTGGGAATCACTACTGAGGTACAACTCCTTTTGAACAACAACTTTTAAATTAGTATGAAGACACTGTCACAGATGCTGTGAGATAATCTGCCTTTATATTTGACTTCCTTTCACAGATGCTATATACACGTAGCTGATTACCAGGGAAAATTACTTCCCTTTGTGCTGCTGTTAGGAGCTGGATACAAATTACCCCAGTGTATAGAATTTAGATGTCACCCTTACCACTATTGCACAGATTAAACTTGAATGCTGTCAGACTACTTACATTTATGCACGGAGCCACCACATAAAGCACCAGGAAAAAAAAATAAATAGTGAATTAATCAATACATCATATTTATTCCTTCAAGAAGTAGCAGGTGCAGCTGGGTCTGTGCCTTAAGAGCAGTAGAGCAAGTAGCTTGCTAGGATGAGCACGCTGGAGAGCCACCTTCTGGCACCCACAGAGAAACGCGGTTAAGCACTCACTGCAGCTGTCTGAAAGCTTCTTTGAAGAGAAGACAGCCCAGAAAGGCTGCTGATTCTTCTGTTCTTGCAAGGAGCAGGCGTGCCAGCTGCCTGATCACAGTTAAAGGACAGAAGAGTGAGAGCTGTGAAATCAGCATAGCGCATTACTCTGGAGAGTAAAGGAGATGGGCGGATGCACTTGTGTTCACGCACAGGGCTGCAGATCGGGCATGGAGGCAGTAGTTACACAGAACTTGCCGAAGAGCCTATCGGGACTGCTGAAACCTGCCGCTTTGCCAGGATTGCAATAACCTTACCTCACACAGGGCAGTAGCTAGCCAATTCAACCTTTTAAAAGTTAACTCCCGCCCCCTTCTCCAAGCCATTTGCTCTCTAGAGCTGGAGCATGAGGGGTTTTTTTTTGGGGGGGGAGAGGGGACTCTTTTCTTGAAACTATTTAATTGAAAATTTTAGGAAAGCAGTCCCCACATCATTTCTGCGGCTATGATACTGAGGGTACCATTTAGCATGCCCTCTGTAAATTGTATTGCATAGTTTGTACTTGGGGGCTCGATTTTAAAAGGCTCACGCGCGTCCATGTGCACTCGGTTCCCAGCACGTGCACACGGATGTGCCAGTTTTATAACAGGTGCGCATCGGCGTGTGCATGTTATAAAATACTTTTCCGTGCGCACATGTGTGCCAGATTCTCATGTCCAGGCGCGCACGTGCAGTCAGGTGACCTGCTCCACGCACAGGGAGGGAATTTTAGAATAGTACGCATGGCAATTTGAGTAGGGCTTCCTCAGTTCCCTCCCAGTCCGCTCCAATAAAGAAGTGGAAAGAGAGGGAACTTCCTTGCCCCTAACCCTATCCTTCCTCCCTCTTCCCCTCTCAAGGCCTGGCCATGCTTGTAACCCCCAATTTTGAGGCGTACTGGCCTTTTAAAATTTGGATGCGCATTTTAGAATTGGCCCGGCCTGCTGAAAGGGCCAGGACAGCGCCATTAGACGCTATCCAGGGAAGCGTGAGCCGGCAGCCAGCCAGCACATGGAGATTACTTCAGACCCGGAGGAGCAGAAAGTACAAAAATAAAAAAAAATGGAGATAGGTAGGGTTAGTTTAGGGGTCGGAGAGGAGAGGGGAAGAGGAAGAAAGGATAGGGTTAGGGGTAAGGATAGGGTTAGGGGTAAGGAACTGGGGAAGCCCTACTTGCGTCGCCAGGCATATTATTCTAAAATATTCCCTCCCTGCATGTGGAGCAGGCCACTTGCCTGCACATGCATGCACGGACATGAAAATCCGGCACGCATGTGCACGCGGGAAAGTATTTTATAACATACACTCACCGATGCGCATGTTATAAAATCAGCACATCTTTTAAAATCGACCCCTTTATTTTTACTATGTTTTATTGCACAGTCCTTTAGCTTTCAACAAGACTGAGCATGATTCTCTAAATATTCTTGGAATTTTGATGTCTATCCATACATATTTAGCTAATGATAGACAATCTAGAGAAAAATAGATGTATAAGATATTGTGTAGATATATTAAGAATGATCTTTGAATTTTATGGTATGGAAACCAACTGAATTTTTTACCTCTTTTCCCACATCAACTGTACAAATTACCCATAAAGCCAGAAAATAATAAGGGAAAGGAAGTTGCATTTGATGTGTATCTAGATGACTGCTCTGATTCTTGTTCCTATAACCTGTTGAGTTGATGCTTTTTATTTACTCCAGGCTCATGCTTTGATTCTAGATAAGCCTGCTGTGAGAAAACACAAACTGAGGCATCACAAAAGGAGATAAAAAGAGCTATTCACATGGTAATTTGATAGCAGGAGGTAATCTGCACTTTAATCCAAGTACAAAGACTTGCTTTTAAAGTATTAGCATATCACCCCAAGTTCAGTTGTGGTGCTTTAATATCTGGATGATTAATTGTTATCAGGTCATTTAGACCAGAAAAAGGACACAAATGTAGAAAACAAGGATACCAGCTGCTAATCCATTTTCTATTTTGGCATTGGGGTGTTGTCAATAATAATTAGCCTGATTGCACATGTGCTTTTAGGATTTATGGAATAAATGTTGGCACACACCAGAATGCAAACTGGGAGAAAAGTAAGGTAGGGATGAAATGAATTCCAAATCCAAGAATAATGAGGGGAAGGTGCTATAAAAGACTGTTATTCTTTCTCTCTAACAGGTCGATCCAGTAAGGCCGCGGTAAAAACAGTGAG
This sequence comes from Rhinatrema bivittatum, assembly GCF_901001135.1. Lineage (NCBI taxonomy): Eukaryota > Metazoa > Chordata > Amphibia > Gymnophiona > Rhinatrematidae > Rhinatrema > Rhinatrema bivittatum. The sequence continues at coordinate 17,821,797 of NC_042621.1, forward strand.
GTAGTGTCAGGCGCACCCTTCCTCCCCGCACGCACAGTTCTCTTCACTAACTCCCTGATACTCTCCTCTAATCGCATGCAAATGCATGCCGCGGCTGTGAAGCGTTAGGGAAGGGTTATGCCCGCGCAACCCATTTTACTGTATAGGCGCTGTAACAGCGCCTATACAGTAACCTGGGTGCGCTGGTACCTGTCATTTCAAATGACATTTGAAATGACAGGCACCAGGAAGTGTAAAAAAGTGTAAAAAGTGTAAAAAACAAAAAACCTGTGTGTTATATAAAAAAATAAAACAATTTTAAATACCTGTCGGAGGGCCGTGGGTCCCGGTGGGCGGCGGGCAGCCATCAGCGGCATCCGGTAGTCCCTTCTCCCTGCCTGGATGAGCGCCAAAATCGCACGGGCGGGTCGGCAGCGGGGGGGCGGCAGCAGGATCCGGGAGCGGCGGGTAGGCAGCAGCGGGGTCCGGGGGGGCAGCGGCAGCGGGGTCCGTGGGTGGCAGCGAGATCCGGGGAGCCAGCAGCGGCAGCATGTTCGATCGGGCAGGCAGCTAGGTGGCAAAGTAAAGATGGCCGCCTGCACGGAAAAATCGTGCAATTGGCCGCTGAAGACGTGACGTCACACCCCGTGACGCCAAACGTCGTGACGTCACGTCTTCAGCGGCCAATTGCACAATTTTCCCGTGCAGGCGGCCATCTTTACTTTGCCACCTAGCTGCCTGCCCGATCGAACATGCTGCCGCTGCTGGCTCCCCGGATCTCGCTGCCACCCCCGGACCCCGCTGCCGCTGCCCCCCCCGGACCCCGCTGCCGCCTACCCGCCGCTCCCGGATCCTGCTGCCGCCCCCCCCCCCCCGCTGCCGCCCCCCCCGTGCGATTTTGCCGCTCATCCAGGCAGGGGAGGGAGGGAGGAAGGGAGAAGGGACTACCGGATGCCGCTGATGGCTGCCCGCCGCCCACCGGCCGCCCACCGGGACCCACGGCCCTCCGACAGGTATTTAAAATTGTTTTATTTTTTTATATAACACACAGGTTTTTTGTTTTTTACACTTTTTAAACTTACCATAGCAGGCCCGAGCCTTGCTACTTTTTCGTTTGTTTTTTTTTGCCCTAGTCCCGTCTGGTCTCCTGCAGCCCCGTCCGGTCCGGACGGGGCTGCAGGAGACCGGACGGGACCAGGGCGGGTAAGCAATGTTTTTACCCTACACTACACTACACTAACTCCTACTAGGGGGAGGCGGTAAACTAGCAAGTTAAGGCTGCGGCAGAACAGCGGGTTACGGAGGAGATAATATCAGCGCCCGTTACAGTATCGCAGGGGAATAGCTAATTCCTTCATTATACAGCTTTTTCGTTCATTTACATGCCGGGTGCGGAAAGGGTTATGCGTCTGTTTTCAGAAGCGATACGGACGCGTGAAACTGGAGACTGTATCGCCGAATTGCCTTGCGCGCCCGAATTGTGCGCTACGAGCACGTTACAGACGGGCAATCCTCGAGCGGACGATACTGGATCGACCTGTAAGTAGGAAGCAGCAACAGGTGAAAGGATTGCTTTCTGTTTTGTATTTCATTAACCAAATAATAGAAAATAACTGAAGTCAAAATAAGAAAATGGTATTTTTATAAATTAGTATTATTATTATTATAAAATAAACTAAGCTGGTCATCAGCAAATTAAGAACCAGATGTACTTTGCCCATAGTGAACAGCATTTTCAAAAGTATTTAGTTGGGGTGACTAAGCAGTTATCGGGGTAAATACCAGTGAGGAGAAAATTGCCCTCCCCATACCTGTTAAACAAACGTGCATGGTTTCATAGTGTTTGCACTTTAGTTGTGGGAAATCAGGACATTCCCTAGGGTGAGGAGAGGGTGGGGAGTGGAAAGAATGTATGGGGATTTCATGTCCAAATTTCCTCACTTACCTTCCCCCAATGGACCTGCTCCTTCCAGATGCCAGTAGGGTTGCCAACTGGCTCCAGATTTTCAGGACAGGTTGATACTGTCATGATTTTACCCCCTACATACTGGGATTTATTCTGATTTTCCTACTGCTTTCTTTATGAAAGGCAAGACTATAAATGCAGGGGAGTAAAAACAGGATTGAATCAACCAGTCCTGAAAATCTGGAGCCAGCTGGCAAACACAGGTACAAAGTTTGCAGTTACTTTTATACCTGCAGATCTTACTGTTATGGTTTTGCTTTTTTTTTTAAAATAGAGTTACCCTTTGAAATTTAATTTTCAGATGCACCAATATAAAAGTACCAGTGGATTTGCAAACTACCTCACATAGTTAATTTTGCCCCTTTTGTGACTATGAGAAAAATGCCTCATACAAAAAAAATAATAATAATCAAGATTCACCATGATTCATTCTGAACTATTTTGGCATCTGGAGACCAAATAGCAGGAACTAGTTACATTTTACTGAACAGCAAATGTTGTGAAAAAGGATATTCGCAGGATATTCAGCACAGTAAAAAAGATATCCAGTGAGTGTAGGAGACGTTCTAGCCATTCTCTAATGTCCTCTTCTTCATTACAGAAATGCTCACTATTATCAATTTACCCAATACATCTGCATCTTTTATTTGCCTCTGACACTCCTTGGATACAAACACATGTATTTATGTATTTATTTATTACATGCATTTATTTTAGTTAATTTATGTAAAATCATTCATTGATCTCTTCACTATCCTATATACGTAGGCGGCAGAGTGCAAACGTAAACAAATAATTCCAAAACAATTAAAGACAGTAGACAAAACACACACAAAAAAAACAAACTAGGATTAAAACTAAAATAAATGAATTAACACCAGTTACAATCATCAGATGAATATCTTACAGTACTCCTAGCTCCAAAGACTTCCCCTACCCCATCTCATAAATAATTTTCCCAGCATCTAGACTTTCAGAATTAGCTAAATATAGGGAACAGCCATCTCTACACTATAGTTCAACTCTGCCTGCAATTCCAGGAGGAGATTACTCCATATTGTCATGGTATACTGCCAAGACAGAATCTGTAGCTACTAGCTACACACCCTGACTTATATGTATCACATGTTCTGGGACATACCATTTTAGGTTTTTGTTTTTTTTAAAGATATTGAGGGTCATTTCTCTTCATCTTTCTAAAACTTCTATGATACATTTTCTGTCATGTATGTTGTGCTCACATCTGTTTGAGAAATGATGTGCCGCAGAGGTTTCCTGGATGCTTTAGAGAGCCAATTGTTAAATGATTATGTGTTCTTTGTGTGACAGTTAAAGAGCACATTGAAGGGGAAGCCACATCCATCTGGCTGCAGAGAAGAATAGTGCACAGACTGTTCGGCTTATAAAGAATGCATTTACAACTTCTTTGAACTCTAAAAAAAAAAAAAAAAAAGGAATACACATTTCCAAACTTATTTTATAAACAGATAAAGCAATTTACTGAGTGTAATAGAATTGGCAAATGCTCTTCACCAAGAATTTAGCGTCCTGACACTGTGCCAGAAGCCAGTATAATTCTGGATCAGAGCATTTCTGCAACAGCACAATGCCCATTGCTTTTCATGTGAGTGATTTTGACAATTAGAATACTTTTTTTTTTTTTTTTTTTAGTGTGGATAGGGGAGTAACTTCAGATATACTTACTGATGGGTGGTCAGGGCTACTACTCCTTTAAGGAGACTAGATGTTTGCTGCAGTCTCTGTGGGAGAGACAGAAATTAAAGGGATAGCACTGTGATGCTAGGCAACATAGCAACTCATAGGAATGAGCCTTTGGAGGTGACGGTTTGGAGATGGGAAGTACTATGTGCTCAGGAGAAGGGAAATTGTTTATATTGGGAAAGTAAAGCATAGTCTATGAAAAGACTAAAGGGTGCGAGAGGTAGGTATCGCTGTCCAGGGTCCTGAATTAGTTTTATGAATGAGTTTGTGTGTCAGGGAAAAAGTTAGATACTGGAAAAAATTTTAAAAAGTTATTTCCCCCCTCTAAGTTTAATACATGCAAGGCAAGAGGCAGAATTGTAAAGGTAGGAAAGAGAGATTTAATTATCTGAGCAGCATCAGGGAAATAAATATTAAAGCACCTCTAGCTAACAAGGATCCAAGAGTGTGTGGATTGTTGATTGATAAAGCTGAGGCTTCATGTGATCCTTAAATTCATATAAAATAAGGTAGTTACTTTCGGGCCAATACAGTAAAGTCTGCGGGAGAGCGGGCACATATACCTAATAGGGCCATCAACATGATGTTACCCAGGTAGAGAGTCCATCAAGCTAGGTTGAGAGAACATTGCCCAAATCTCATCTTGGAGTGAGTTTCCTCACTCCGAAGGCCAGCAAATCTTCACAAGAGACCACTGTTCTGTTCGTACGTCTCACGTTGAATGTGAAAGTGGCCCCTAACCCCCTACACTAATAATTAAACCTCACCTCGAGTTACTAGGTGGGCCTCCCATAGGGATAAAAATACCTATCTAGGGAGGAGGCACTATGGCAAGGTGCTCTCTCTCTCTCAATCTCTTAACCCATCAATTCACCACACAATCATGGTAGCTATCACACCACAATTCAAAGAGGTGTAGTTAAAATCAGCATTATGGCTGTGCAATAGCTCTTCACAGACAGACTAACTCAGCCCACTCTCCACCCCTAACTCCTCCTATTTTCTGAGTTTGCATCACACCATCACATGCCTTAAACAAGTTTTCACATGCATTAAGGGCTTATCGCATGCATTAACAGGGCTTTTCGCATGCGATAAGCCCTTAACACATGCAAAAACACCTTATCGCATTTTGATAAATTAACCCCTAAGCTTCAGATTCCTTATGCTCCCTCCGGCCCCCGGCACTCCTCACAGAAATGTCTTCTGAATCTTCCTCTTCCCTCAGTAATCAGGTTAGAGAATACGAGAGAATTGTCTTTGCTACCAAGCCCCTATCCTCTGAATTTCCACTTCCCTTTGATGTCAGATCAGAACTAATTATATGAAGTCACATACACTTGTTAAAACATAGTTTTTTAGCTAGGCTTTTGACTGTCAATGCAGACCTGCTTTATTTTTTATTGGGCTTTATATGTGTTATTTATTATGTGTCTGCTCTGTTTGATTTGAACTGATTTTATGCATGTTCTATTTTGTAAAGTGCTCAGATAAATTTGTGACAAGTAAAATATTAAATTTAATAAATAATAATAATAATAACTTAAAGCGCCAGGAACTGATGAGAAGGCTGCTAAATCATTTTTCATGGAATAATTGTGGTGACCTTTTTCCATTCTGTTTCACAATACCCTAATCAGATAGGCATGTAAGAATTGGGAAAGAGCTTATGGTGCTGGAAAATCATATCTGTTTGTTTGTTTTTTCTTGTAGCACCATTGCATACAATAAGGGTAGCACACACGAGACAATGAATTTGCACTTGTACAATGCATACCATTTCATGCAACTGATTGGTCATCACAGTACATCGAAGGGAAGAAAGGGCTGTCAACAAAAGAAGCACAGGTGATGTGATATCATATCTATCTTAATTCACTTTCTTAAGCATAATGATATTCTCACATCCACTTGTGTGGTGCTAATTGGCCATGTGTTTCCCTATAGCCTGTCTCTTCCTGTGATGTACTGCTAATTATTGTGCTGGTTGCATTATCAGTGCAAGCTACCTTAGAACCCATAACTAGGCCTAGGCAATTGTCTAGTGTTGCTAAATTTGAAGGTGTCAAATATCTCAAGAGGAGGAGTCTCCTCTCACTTGCTTTAGTCTCCTCTCACTTGCCATGTGATGGTACCACTTCAAAGGGGCTACACAAAATAGATTTTACATGGTTTAAAACTGGGACTTTGTAGGAATGGATTATATTCATGCTTCATTTTGGGGGAGTCCCGGGGCCTCTACATAACTGTGAGAAAACATACTTAAACTTAGTATTTGTGTGAAGAATATGGCTTTTGATGTGACTACTGTATGCATTGTTTTATATATTGTGATGATAATTGCTTTATATATTATGTTGTCATTTTATCTGCTTGTTCACTGCTTTGACCTGGTTTTTAGCTGTAAATAGTGGTTTATAAATTTTAAATTAAATTAAACCATGACACCCTCTGTCCTGCTCTCCAGGTAGACCTCCACTCTCCACATTCTGGTCTTGTCTATGAGCACCAAATTCTTACATCTGGCTCTGGCTACCTACAGTTGGTTTAGTGGAGAATAAGGTAGAATGCCAAAGTGGACTCTGTCCTCGAAAGCTTTTGCCTCAATAAATCAATTGGTCTATAATGTGCCACCCGCTTCTTGTCATTTTTGCTATACCAGACTGGCTCGGCTATCTCTCTGAAGATCTGAGATATGGATTTGTTTGTTTGTGAAGGAAACAAATTGTGAAAAATAAATTATCAGCCATATGTTACAGCTATGTAAAAGTACTAGTGAAACAAGAACAGTGTGTTTTTGGCCTTGTTGATGGAGTAGTGGTTTGAAACAATTATTTTTTTAGTATCTTTCACCTCCAAGGGCTCAAGAGTCAGCCTTATCATAGGTCAGAGAAAAGCTGTGGCTGGATGACATGTTATCTCTACTGAATATTTGTCAAAATCAACAGACCACCTCTGGTAATATTTACAAAGGATAATCCAGGGCTAAAGTATTGACACTATAAAATGCAGCTCTTCTAAGCTTTGGCAGTATAACTGAATCCCTTGTACTATGGTTTGAATAAGTATTACAGTATTTGTCCTTCATATTGCAATAATTAATCCCACCTACAACCCACCTGCTCTAGTTCTTCTCAAAAACAGGTTCACTTTTTCATTTTTATTTCAAAGCCTCTTATTTAGTTTTCGTCTTTATATTTGTCAGACTGTCTTAATTAGATTGTAAGAGCCAAAGAGTAGGGATTGTTTTGAGATTGTCTTTGTACAGCTGTGTGTATATCTGATATGCAGCACTATATAAATTAATAATAATAATAAAATAATAATAATAATAATAATAATAATCTACCTTATAAATGGGCTCTACCATGCATGAGCGGGCATGTCGGCCAGAGTTTGCCTGTTAACAAAAATGGCGCTGGGAGGACCCGTAGCGGCGGCGGCGGCGAGGACCTGTAGCAGCGGCGGTGGCGAGGACCCGTAGCAGCAGCAGCAGTGGCGGCGGCGAGGACCAGTAGCAGCGGCGGCGGTGGCGCGCACGCCATCCGAAGGGGTTGTAAATGAGCTGGGAGAGGAGGGGATTGAGAGATGGGAGTGACTGAGGGGAGGGGGAGGGAGGAGAGAGTGAGGTGAGAAGGAGTGGGAGGGAGAATAGAAGTGGGAGGGAGAATGGGGAGGAGGAAGTGGAAGGGAGAGGTGGGAGAATGAGGGGCGGGAGGTTGAAGGGAGAATGGGGGGAGGTGGAAGGGAGAATGAGGGGGAGGAGGAGGGGGAGGTGGAAGGGAGGGGAGGTGGGAGGGAGAATGAGGGGGAGGGGGAGGTGGAAGGGGGAGGAGGGGGAAGGAGAATGAGGAGGAGGTGGGAGGAAGAATGAGGGGGAGAGGGAGGTGGGAGGGAGAATGAGGTGGAAGGGAGAATGAGGGGGAGGGGGAGGTAGAGAGGGAGAATGAGGTGGGAAGGAAATGGACCGAAAAAAAACCATTTTAATGTAGCCCGTTGTTACGGGCTTAACGGCTAGTAATAATAATAACCTATACCCTTTTTTGAATACCTCCAGTGAAAAGCAAAAAAACTTTAATCATTCAAAATTTTAGAATTATTTATATTACTAAATTGCTAAAGCTATTCAGCTAGCAGGTTTTTTTCCCCTGATGTTGCAAGAGAGATATTTGATGGCCTCGGGATATATTTAGTTCTTTCCTATGTAGATCTTCTTTCAGCGTTTAATAATTGGTACATCTTCCAATTCCACAGAACTGAGGCATATATGTAAAAATATATTTAATATAGAGGAGACAATTATTCATACTTGAAATCAAAAGAGTATTTAATTTCCAAAATGGCTTGGCTATTGTGCGATGAGGCAATTAGTAGGTGGACCATGTGAAGGCTGCCACTATAATAGTACACAGATATTTTTTGACTTTTTTTTTTGACTATTTTTTTAAATTTATGTTTGTTTGTTTCATTTTGTTTAATTTATTTGAAAAAAAAAAATGAAAGAAAATTAAAAAAAATAAAACAAAATAGTTCCCTGTTTTTGCTGTTGGAAGAAAGCAGCTATCGGGCCCTTTTTTGATGGCCCCAGCCTTGCCTGAGAGCCTCTTACCCCATGAAGTCTTGAAAATCAATTCAAATCTTTATGGGGAAGGAGAGATCCTCAGTTGCTCCTGGCCCACTGCTGCCAATATTTCAAACAGTGGGGGTCATTTTCAAAGGCTTATCACGTGGGATAAGCCTCTATCGCATATGAAAAGGCCCTTTTTGCTTGCAATAGCATGCTGGGGTTGGAGTCAGGGCAGAGTTGAGGTGGCAAGGGGAGGAGTCGGGGTGGCGAGGAGGCGGACTCGGCAGTGTCTTAGCTGGCGGCGATAGGTTAAGTAACATTGTCATCGCCAGTAGTGCACCCAATAGCACCACCTTTCACGGTGGTGCTATTGGGTGTGAAAGCCGGCAGCGAAAACACCACGGTGGTGCGAAGGCTGACGGCTTTCACAGGCCTGCTCCCCCCCTTTGCCTCCCACCCCCCCCACCCCCCCCCCCCCCCCCCCCCCCCGTCTTCACTGGATTCACCATTCGCGATAGAATGGTGAATCCAGGCCAGTGTTAGCAGACCAAGGCCTGTACCATTATTAAGTTTTTACATACAAAATGGTGCCATCCAAGCTCAAGCTGGTGCCATTTTGTATGGAACAAAGTAACAATGGCTCCAACCTCTGTCTGCTGGCACCATTTGAATTAGCAGCATGAACCGGTCAGGAACGACTGGGGATCACTCCTATCCTGTGAAGATTTAAACAGTTTTTAAAGACTTCATTGGGTAAAAGTGACTGGGGGAGGGTGGGAGCATTGAGGAAGGGCACAGCAGGGTTTTTTTTTTGATTTTCAGTAGGGCAGGAACTGTGGTTTTTAAAATGAAAAAAAGGAAAATGAGCACAGTTTTGTTTGTCTTTAGTTTTGTTTTAAAAATGAAATTGAACAGAACAAGAAATTTTGTTATAATTCTTATTTAATTTCAGCCAAAGCACATCTCTAGCTACCTCCTTCCACCTCAAACTGTTATGACCATCGGTCGCAGATGGCTGCGACCGCATCTACTCACATCCTGCACCGTTCTCCTACCCTCTCCGGGCCTGCTTGCAGCACAGGTTAGTCTCCACTGCCACGTTCCTCAGGTCTCTTCGTGGCGGCTGAGACATCGCTGCCACCCACGTTGACTCCGAGCCTTCCTGGGTGTGTGCGCGCACCACGCGCCCTCCTTTGAAGCCTCTTCAGTGGGAACCTTGGGGGCATCCATCATTGATGACTTCATCGGATCAAGGTACTTAAGCTCCACCTTCGCCACCAGCTAGCCGACTTGGCAACGAGTTCAGTATGTCTCTATTAGCTCCTGCCTCCGTGTTCCTGTGGCTATGCTATCGGACTACTTGGACTTTGGACTCTGTCTGGTACCTGCTCCTCAGGGGCCAGTGTGCACACTCCAAGGGGACTTGGTCTCCTGGCCTCTCCCGCTCCTCGGGCTGGCCCTGCACCCTCCTGAAGACCTACCCTGCAAGGCTCCCCGCTCCTCGGTGCTGCCCCCTGGAACACCTTCACCACTTGTGAATTCTACCTCAGTGCTTCCCCTTCCTCGGGGCTGCGTCTACATGTTATCCAAGAGACTATCAGCACTTCCCCACTCCTCGGGGCAGTGCTTCTATGCGATACAGATACTGTGTGCACTTCCCCGCTCCTCGGGGTCGTGCTCTCGTGCTATACAGAGACTGCCAGCGCTTCCCTGCACCTCGGGGCAGTGCTTCTGTGCTATACAGAGACTGTCAGTGCTTCCCGCTCTTCGGGGATGAGCACGCACCATCATCGGAGACATGACTCGGGCTTCCCTGCTCCACGGGTTGGCCTAACTCATGACATCAGCACCTCCTTCACTGCGCAGCTCTGCCCCTCGGGGGTTGCCTCTCCGGAGTACCTCCTGCATGGCAGTCTCACACCTCCCACTCTGCGGCCTGCCTAGCGCCTTCCCCCTTTGGGGGCCTCTGCCCAGGTATTATCATCAGCCTGTCTACCTACTATGGGAATCCCTCCTCCACAGCCTACCCAGAGCTCCCTGCTGTGCCTGACCTAGCATCCCGATGGTGTGGGCCTGTGGGGGCTTCTTCCCACAGGTAGTACCAGCTCTCACCTCGGACCAAGGACAAACACTTCAGAACCTCATTTGGATGCTGGGCATCTTTCCTTCAGAAGTGGAAATTCGAAAACAATCTACAGTGTGATTGTGGCCACCTAAATCAGAAAATGGATCACATTGGAGATAACTGTGGTCTACGCCCACTAGACTCCTAATTGCATTATAGAAGTATTCAATTGTTTACAGATTTGACACTGAGCATCTGATTTGCATATACCTGTCATATGGCAAAACAAAAATAAAAAAGGAAAATGTTTGATTACAGAATAATTAATTTTCCATGCAAATGGCGCTGGTTTGAAAATGGACCCAGTGACACAGGAGCAACTGGGGTTTGCTGCTTCTCCATTTTGATTATTGTAACCTCGTGGATGGGGTAACTGAAGTCTGGGATGCTGGGTGGTGGAGGAGGAGTTCATTTTTAAATATAGGTGAGAGGGCAGAGGGGGTTTCATGATGGGAGAGCCCTTCCTTTCGGTTTTTTTTTTTTTGTTTTCTTCTTTTATTTTTACTGATATCAATATCATTTCTAATAAACAAAATGAAATGAAAAATGAATGAATGAAACAAAAAAAAAAAAGCTGTTTCTGTGCACAATCCTATTTTAAAATCCTCAGTCTCTATGTGGCTCCTCTCTTTTTAATCTCGGTGTCATTGAAACAAAAAGTCACAGAGCATCAGTTACATTTGGAGGAGAAACATGTGCAGGGGACAGCTGTGATCTGTCAGTTCTTGTCCCTGTTCTGATGAGTATTTCTATTGTTTGAGTGCCTAGGATAGATTACTGTTCTCATCCTGAATGGACATCCAAACATTTCAGCAGTGAGCATAGGAGCTGTCCTTTTGTTCTTATTCAAAACACAAAAATATTATCCCAGATTTTCCTTTTATGCTCAAATCTTTCTTTTTTTTGTGGTCAAGGGAATAACGAGTGGGGGAATTATGTGCTTAAGTCTCTGTCCCTTAATATTTCTTTGTCATTTCTTTCACATTTCAGCAAATGCGCAAGGCACAATCCCACTATCTTTAGCGATTTTTTTGTGAAACATTTATTCTTTTCTCTCACTTAACTGTTTAAAGTCCAAACCATTATTGTAAACCATTATTTCCTGCTCCTATTTGTGGGATCTTCTGGATACAGATGACCTGATATAGTGTGATTTACATTTTGTGATGGTAATAGCTGTGTATAATTGTATCTGGGACTTTTGCTCTGCTTCCCCTTCAGTTTTCAGGTTATCTTATTATTGTGAGCTCTGACTGCAATATGATAACCCTTGTTCAGGGAAAAAAATACCAAGATTAGATTAGTTTTTGGATTCTAATTTGTTTTATCTATATCTCCACACCTTTTGTGTACTTTTCCTATCTTTTAGAAGGTTACAAAATTGATTTATTGTTTAAGCTTTCAGTTAGTGCTGTGCTTTTAGCTATTAAAAATACTGGAATATGCCATAATAATAATAATAATAATAATGTTCTAATGAAATTACATTTAAAGAAAATATTATAGCCATAAGACTTTCCAATGAGAGTCTATGCTGCACAGGCCTAGCATGCATGCTGAACTGGAGTCAGAAGACATTAGTGAGTATGTGCTAAAATTAGCATCTACTCACATGGAAATGAAGGAATATCATACACAAATTAAGCTTTGCTTAGCACACGGGGAATAGTGTGCTATGTTTTCTTCCATCTGCTGTTTAGCATGTGTTCAGGAAGGACTACAATTTAACAGCTGCCTTAAACCAGAGGTTACATTTCTTGCATGTCTGTTATTGAAATGGCTCAGCTGCCAGCAGGCCTTATTGCTGCACGGTGTAGAAGGCACACTGGTAATGCTATTTTAAATAAAAGACCATCCTACAAATTCTTATCCATTATTAGGATTGTGCAGAAATGTTTAATTTCATGTGCTCTTTAATCTGGATACCCTCTGATGATTCAAACAGTCTGTCAGACTGGAATACAAGAAAGGACAAGGCAGCAGCAGCAGGTGAATAGTAACTCCCTTAAAGACTATACCAAAGGGGAGCTAGGAGGGATGATGAGGAAGAAGTAGCATCTTAACACCAAAGCATAGTTACCCCTTCAGCTTTTTCACCTCTGGTATATGACCCTTAGACATAGGTACACCTACATGACATGCATGGAGGGAATGTGGTAGAAGGGGTGGGAGTTGATTTGCTGAATGGGGAACACAGTAGGGATGTGAATCGTTTTTTGACAATTTAAAACAATCGTCAGATATATTTTAAATCGTCAAAAATCGTTAAGAGTCGCGATACAATAGAAATTCCCCCGATTCATCGTGAAAAATCGTAAATCGGGGGAGGGCAGGGAAAACCGGCACACCAAAAAAACCCCTAAACCCACCCTGACCCTATAAAACGAATCCCTTACCTTCCCCCACCCTCCCGAACCCCCCCCCCCAAAGCTTTTTACGAGTACCTGGTGGTCCAGTGGGGGCGCGGGGACCGATCTCCCACTCTCGGTCCATCGGCGCCATTTTGGCTGCCACTCAAAAATGGCGCCGATGGCCCGATAAAAAAAAACCCCATCCGACCCTTTAAATACGGTGGCGGCCATCTTTAAAGATGGCCGCCACCGTATTTAAAGATGGCCGCTACCGTATTTAAAGATGACAGCCGCCATCGTAAAGATGGCCGCCACCATCTTTAAAGATGGCGCCGATGGCCCTTTGCCCTTACCATATGACAGGATATCCGTGCCATTGGCCGGCCCCTGTCACATGGTAGGAGCACTGGCTGGCCAGCGCCATCTTTAAAGATGGCCGCCACCGTATTTAAAGATGGCCGCTGCCGTATTTAAAGATGACAGCCGCCATCGAAAAGATGGCCGCCACCATCTTTAAAGATGGCGGCGGCCATCCAGTGCTCCTACCATGTGACAGGAGCCGGCCAATGGCACGGATACCCTGTCACATGGTAAGGGCAAAGGGCCATTGGCGCCATCTTTATGAGTGGCAGCCGATGGCCCGAGAATGGGAGATCGCTCCCGGGACCACCACTAGACCACCAGGTAAATTTAAAATGTTTTGGGGGGCTCGGGAGGGTGGGGGAAGCTAAGGGGTCGTTTTTAAAGGGTCGGGTGGGTTTTTTTTTTATCGGGCCATCGGCACCATTTTTGAGTGGCAGCCAAAATGGCGCCGATGGACCAAGAGCAGGAGATCGGTCCCCACGCCCCCACTGGACCACCAGGTACTCGTAAAAAGCTTTAGGGGGGGGAGTTCGGGAGGGTGGGGGAAGGTAAGGGGTTAATTTTAAAGGGTCGGGCCTCACTAAAAAAAAAATAACGATGTGAATCGGAACCAATTCCGATTCACATCACCCATGATCAGATTTTCCCCCCCCCTCTAGCCAAACCTGATCGTTAAGACCTCCTGACTCCCCCAAGCTGGCCAAAAGTTCCTTTTGGGTCGAACGAGGGTCCCGGAGCGAACGCGCGGGGAATCACGTGACGCCGCGTCACTCCGACGTGACGCCGACGTCATGTGCTCCTCGCAAAGGAGTTCAGAAATGGCCTCCTGACTCCCCGCTGGACCACCAGGGAGTTTTGGTAAGTCTTGGGGGGGGGGGGGATTAAGGAGGGTGAGGGGTTTAATTTTTTATTTAGGATCAACAATCGTGATTTCCAACGTATTCAACATAGCTATGTTGAATACGTTGGAAATCCGATCGTTTTCGCCTCATTACTTTTTTAAGTTAAAAAAAAAAAAAAGTTGTGTTTTACATTTAAGTTCAAAACGAATGCACACCCCTATTAATGGTATGCTTCTGAGTCTAGTTAGGAAGATTCCTCCCTACTTTACCTCCTTTTATGCTTCATTTTGCCCAATAATCATCTTACTTCACTCTTTCAAGATCCTTACATACAGAGAAGACAGAAATATGCACTCTTGTCTGGTTTGTCTTCTCCTGGACCTTTACTAGAGGCCAATGCCATGAGGAAAAGATTACTGTACATGTTTTGCTTAGCAAGTATGCACTAATTTATGTAGCTCAACATGATAATTAGCAAACAGATGAACACAGCACAAAGATACTTTACTTTGTTGGGTTAAAATGCACAGCAATACCATGTAGACAGCTTTGTAGTACATTTTTACCACATGCACAGTAAAATTTAATGCTTAACTCATTAACTGCTTGATTCACTTAAGATTTTCTCCTGTTCTGTGTATATGGGAAAATACCTTGATGAATCGGACCCTAAGTGATGTTTTAGCATGTAGATTACATTTTTACTGACATTTTTAATATGTGCATTTTAGTGCCTAGGCTCCTAAATGTAGCTATAGTTGTGGTAGAAAAAAAGATACAGATTTTCAAAACTAAAACTTTTTCTGTGTGTCAAAAGTTTTTGGCAAATATAATCCCACAGCCCCTGCGTCTACGTCCACACCCCAGCATTTTTTTGAAAATAAAACTCATTCAAATCCTGACTTTTTCAAACTAGCCCAAATACATTGCTTTATATATATATAAAAAAATGTTTTTATTTACCAAGGGGACACTCTTTCCAGGGTTTAACTTCATTTATCTATTTGCGCAGTGCCACTAAGTCATTGCTATCCCTCTGACTGTTTTGTTCTTAGCAGAGACTGCTTCCTAACTAGGGCGAGAACTTGACAGGTCTGCTGTTGATAGACAGTAAAAGCAGCTCGGCCACATACCAAAGGACAAGATAAGGCTGCTGGCATTGTCTGTTACAAATCCCTACATTGGATATACATACACTGGTGGTTTTGTCAAACTATGTCTGCTGTCTGCCCTCCTATAGTACACCAGTATGATGTGTGTTTTTTATTTTTTTCACAGGTTGGGCAATGGGGAGGGTAGGTAAATGAGGTAGAAATAGCATGCTTCCAGCAAATTCCACTATGCATGCTCACATATATCTTTTCATCTTTCAGGGGATAAGAGTTCCTAGCCAGAGTCTATGCAAAAGCCAAGGGGGAAATGGATGCTGGTCCTTTTATATGAAACATTTAAGAAAAAATGCTATTAGGTACCATGCTGTGGGAGATGTGAGGATATTAAAGGAAGGGTACTAGCCTGAAAAATATTTAGGTAACTCAGTTCTCAGACAATAATAACAAAATCATTGACTTCCACCCACCCTCATTTTTTGGCTCAGATATTTAGTTCATTTCTGATGCTATACAGTATATAAGGTTTTTGAAAGATCCTCTTTTTAAACCCTCATTCCACTATGAATCTAAATAAATTGGGTGTTGCTAAACTAATATTTATCAGAACCTTGTGTATACATCATACTGATACCTGTAAACCGTGAATAAAAGATGAGGAATGGACTCCAGAAATGAGATATTAAAAAACCAGACCCATAGAGACAGTAAAAAGGGCTCAAGTTTGGTAACATAAAAGTGAAAAAATATGAGGTCATAATACTGAAAAGATTTTGTATGAATAGCTTTTAAATTACCTGAACAAACAAAAAGATTTAAATTCTCAGTACTGTTGATCAGCAACTTTTTGCTTGGGTACAATTTAGCCAAATGAAAAGAGAAAGGTTGGGTGGCATGTCCTAAATTTAAAAGAAAACCTGAGTGCAAAAAAGCAAGAAATTGGGAAAAATGCCTTCAGCATAGCATTCAAAAGCAAATAATAAATCACTTAATACAGGAAGAAAAACTACAGTCGCCTGATCTCGACAATGGCTGCCTGTAATCAGGAAATTTTGGGCACCATCATTAGTGAAAAACCTCCTTAACTGATATAAGTGGGATGGGTGATTCTTTTTAACTTTATGTCTTTTTATCTTTTTTTTTGGGAACAGCATAATTCTTTAAAAAATCTTTAGAACAAGTATCACAGCCAAATTTTAGCCCAATGTTAACCAAAATGTTAAATGCTAAAAGACTTAGGGGGTCAATTTCCAAAGCGATCGCGCGCGAAAAGTCCCTTTTCACGCACAATCCCTAAATGGGGGCGGTGTCGAGGCGGCGTCGAGACCGGAACAGGAGGAGTCGGGGCGGCACCGGGGTGGAAGCCACAAAGACATCGCGGACAGCGAAAAGGTAAGGAGCCTTTTCGCTGCCAATTTTGCACCCAATAGCACCACCTTTTACGATGGCGCTATTGGGTGCGAAAGCCGGCAGCAATCACACCTCAGAGGCGCGATTGCTGCCGGCTTTCACAGGCCCGCCCCCCGCTTGGCCCCCCTGCCCCCCTGTACCATGTGATTCAAAGTGGGAGAGGAGACACCTCAAAAGGGAATGCCAGTCCCCCATTAAAGTTAAAAAGGGACCTGTTGCAATCTAAAATCTTTGGAGGGGCAGGCAGTTCCATCCGGAAAAAATGAAATCTAAACATGATGTATTGCTACCACCTGTTTCTGACTCTGTAGTTTTGGAGGTGAGGGAAGGGGAGGTTGAGTCATGCAAGACAAAATGCCAACACCCAAAAGCAGCAGTGGGACAGCAGTCTCGACTTAGCATTGACAATGTAGCGCAGGCACTGTTTGCTTCTGATTCCGTGAAGAATCATCTTCTGTGGGATTCTCATCAGAAATGGAAGAAGTAATAGCTGACAAAGTTTTAGGAGGATTCGTTAGTCCTGTCTTAGCCTCCACTTCAGTGCAGCAGGGGAGAGATGAAACTGATGATGAGGAGGAGGAAGAGCAGTCAGCACAGGCACAGAGTGTGACTGATGCCCTAGGCATTGCTTCTTAGGGTGCACCCACTACTTCAGCTCCAGTGCCAGCATCCACCCCCAAGGCTATACAGAAGGGAGGATCACAAAACACATCTGCAATCTGGAGCTACTTTAAAATGATGAACCCATGTTTTGCTCACTGTAATTACTGTGGCAGGGCTATTAGCAGAGGCAAGCAAATGGGACATCTATCTAATTTTGGCATGACGCATCATATGAAGAGGCAACACCCAACAACAGTACTGCCATCTGGGGATAGTGGCAGTACCAGTCAGGGGACCCCTTCTAAGCAGCGTAAAGTGGTTTAAAAGGAGCAGAGTCACCCCATGCCCTCAGCCCCTTCTAGCAGTAGGTGTCAGGCCAGCAAACCCATGACATGTAGCAGAAGCGACAACCCACCATGGAGGAAATGGGGTGTACTGCGGTAACTCTTTCTCAGGGTAGGAGGCAGGCAGCCTCAAAATTTGTAACCAGGAGCATTGGGGAAATGATTGCCCTTGATGACCAGCCCTTGCAGATAGTGGAGTATGTGGGTTTCAAGCATTTTCTGAATGTCATACTTCCAAATTACAAAGTCCCCTCCAGAACCACATTTAGCAGAAAGGTCATCCTCAGCCTGTACAAGCAGTGTCACAGTTGCATCCAAGCTCTGCTAGCTAAGGCAGAAGGGAGTGTACATTTTACCTGCGATATCTGGACAACCATGAATGCTGCACACTCTTACCTTTCCCTGACAGAACTCTGGTGGGACCTGGCTGAGACAGGGGCAGGCAGCAGCTCCATTAGTGAACAAGTATCAGGGTGGAGGTGGGCTTTACTGCACACCCACCTGATGGACCAGGCCCATACAACAGCCAATTTTCCAGCATGCATCAGACACTGGAGGGCTGGCAACTACACCAGCGAGACAGGAATCCTCAGGCAGGGTTCTTTGTCACAGACAATGGTGCAAACATGGTTAAAGTGCTTTAAGAACATCCGATGTTTTGCACACACTTGCACCTGGTAGTAAAGTCAGCTCTGGGGTTGGAGTCCAAGCACCAAGAGAATTAATACCTGCAGGAATTAATACACAAGTGCAGGGACATAGCAGGGAACTTCCACAGAAGTGTGAAGGCGGGGCAGGTTCTTCGACAAAAGCAGACTGATTTAGAGATGCCTCACAAGCGTCTCATTCAAGACATTGCCACCTGGTAGAATTCCACCTATATGATTGTGCAGGGGTTAGAGGAGATGCAAACACCCCTTCATGAACTTTCTGGTTCAATGGACATAGGTGTGCAGAATCCCCTAGGGCATCATGATTGGTTAGTAATTAGTCAGCTGATAAAAATCCTGCAGCCCTTCAAGGATGTCATGGAGGAGCTGAGTTCCAGAAGTGCCACCTTGGCTGACATAATCCTTATAGTTCATTTCCTGGATGAAAATTTGGAGGGCTTTAAACAGGAAGAGGGAATGACAGCTGAGGTGCTGCATTGTCTGGATGTTCAGCAGCAGCAGGTGCAAGAGAGATTAAGGCCTTTAACAGAAGACCACACAATCATGCTCGCCACGGTCTGTGATCCCCATGTGAAAGGGAAACTCACCCTATAGTACGATTGTCTCCTATTGGTGAAGGACCTGCTGTTAGTAAAAGTCCGAGAACAGGAGCGCCATAGGCAGAGAGAGATTAGGCTTGAAGCAGAGGAGGAAACAGAGGGCACGCCAGAGAGTTGTGCTAGCCCAAGCAGAGCAGCACTCTGTCAGCGACAGCTAGTACCTCCTCCTCCTCCACTTCAGTATGCCAAAGGCATGTTGCCCATGAAGATTCATCTTTTGTGCTATGGGCTAGAGAGAAAGCAGCTGGCATGAGTGACTTTGAGGCCACCCAAGCAAAGGAGACACCAGCACAACTGTCAGTGACACAGTATCTCTCAGAGCCCACAGAGGACATGCAGACAGATCTGCTGGCATATTGGGCACACAAGTCCACTGTCTGACCACACCTAGACAAAGTGGCTCAGCAATGTTTGTCATGTCCACAAACCAGTGTGCCCAGTGAACATGTATTTTCAATGACAGGGGATATCATGCGTCCTTACCACTCAAGGCTGGCACCAGAGTTGATGGAAATGCTAGTGTTTTTGAAAGTAAACCTGCCTTTGCTTGGGTTTCCATATTTTCCCTGTGAATGGCAAGATGAATAAAAGCAATTGAAAGCCTTGCAGCAGCTCCAACTGCCTCCTATACTCCAGATAATATAAGCACTGCAGCACATGTACCTGACCTGAAACGCTGTGCCTGTTCATCCACTGTCCAGACGGTATATCCCTACAAGGGACTGACCTGAAATGCTGGGCCTGTCCGTCCACTGTCCAGGCCATACATCTCTACAAGGACTGGACCTGAAACATTGTGCCTGTCCATCCACTGTCCAGGTCGTATGTCCGTACAAGGGCCTGACCTGAAATGCTGTACCTGTCCATCCACTGTCCAGGCCGTACGTCCCTACAAGGGCCTGACCTGTAACGCTGTGCCTATCCATCCACATTTAGAATGTAAGAACATAAAAAGCTGACTTAAGATGTTTGGAGCTTGCATATTTCATATGGTCAATATTTTTCATGACCTTTATAATTTGGGCCATGTTCCCGAAATCTTTCTAAGGTGCCAACAGTAATGTTTCTAGTACTATTGAAAACTGGTGGTAGTTGCACTCTAGTTCATCCTCTGTGTTCCCATTGTTTACAAAGGTGCTGTGTAAACCACAAAGTCAACATAGGTTGATATTGTAGATTTGGACATGAGTAGCGGTTTTCTTATTTCTGAGAGCTCTTTATGTTCCTTTGTCATCCAGGCCTTATGTCCCTAAAAGTGTTTGACCTCTAATGCTGTGCCTGTCCATCCAGCCCTTATGTCCTAAAAGTGTTTGACCTCAAATGCTGTGCCTGTCCATCTAGGCTTTATGTCTCTATGAGGGTTTGACTTCTAATACTGTGCCTTTCTGTCCAGGCCTTATGTTTCTACGAGGGTTTGACATCTAATGCTGTGCCTGTCCGGTCATGATTTATGTCTCTAGGAGGGTTTGAGCTCTAATGCTGTGCCTGTCTGTCCAGGCCTTATGTCCCTAAAAGTGTTTGACCTCTAATGCTGTGCCTTTCTGTGCAGGCTTTATGTCTCTACGAGGGTTTGATCTCTAATGTTGTGCCTGCCCTTCCAGGATTTACATATCTACAAGGTTTTGACCTCTAATGCTGTGCCTGTCCTTCCAGACCTTATGTCCCTAAAAGTGTTTGACCTCTAATGCTCTGCCTTTCCGTCCAGGATTTATGTTTCTAAGAGGGTTTGACCTCTAATGCTGTGCCTGTCCCTCCAGGCTTTATGTCTCTACGAGGGTTTGACCTCGAATGTTGTGCCTGTCCTTCCAGGATTTACATCTCTACAAGGGTTTGACCTCTAATGCTGTGCCTGTCTGTCTAGGCTTTATGTCTCCAGGAGGGTTTGACCTCTAATGCTGTGCCTGTCTGTCCAGGCCTTATGTCCCTAAAAGTGTTTGACCTCTAATGCTGTGCCTGTCCATTCAGCCCTTATGCCCTAAAAGTGTTTGACCTTGAATGCTGTGCCTGTCCGTCCAGGCTTTATGTCTCTATGAGGGTTTGACCTCTAATGCTGTGCCTGTCCATACAGGATTTATGTCTCTAGGAGGGTTTCACCTCTAATGCTGTGCCTGTCTGTCCAGGATTTACGCCCCTACAAGGGTTTGACCTCTAATGCTGTGCCTGTCCTTCTAGGATTTACATTTCTATGAGGGTTTGACTTCTAATGATGTGCCTGTCTGTCCAGGATTTACGCCCCTACAAGGGTTTGACCTCTAATGCTGTGCCATTCTGTACAGGCTTTATGTCTCTACGAGGGTTTGACCTCAAATGTTGTGCCTGTCCTTCCAGGATTTACATTTCTACGAGGGTTTGACTTCTAATGATGTGCCTGTCTGTCTAGGCCTTATGTCCCTATGAGGGTTTGACTTCTAATGATGTGCCTGTCCATCCAGGCTTTATGTCTCTATGAGGGTTTGACCTCTAATGGTGTGCCTGTCTGTCCAGGCCTTACATGCCTAAAAGAGTTTGACCACGCATGCTGTGCCTGTCCATCCAGGCTTTATGTCTCTATGAGGGTTTGACCTCTAATGCTGTGCATGTCCTTCTAGGCCTTATGTCCCTAAAAGTGTTTGACCTCTAATGCTGTGCCTGACCATCCTGGAGCCATATGTTTCTCAAAGGAAAGGGAACTCTCCCCGGGTGTAGCCAGCCTATCTCTTAACACCCGCTGACTCATGTTGAACCGTTGTCCACATGGAAACCTCCTCTGCCTCTGCCGGGAATATTCTCATTTTTATGTTCACTAGATTTTAAAAGACCAGTGAGAGCTCATTAGATGCCAATGGAAACACCCCACTCTAGGGGTGAACCCATTCTAGGGAGCCCTTTCCTGCTCAAAGGAAAGGAAACTCTCCCCAGGGCCAGCCTGTCTTGCCCCTATCAAAACCACAGGGACCTGACTACCTCTGCTCTGCCAGTCTGTCTTGCCCCATCAGCTTTCTGCCACTCTGCCTTGCTGCCATACACCAGACGACTCACTCAACTCCTTGTGGTGTTCTTGCCACTATCATGGTTCCTCAGTGTGTTGGTGCTTAGAGATGTGAATTGGACCCGGAATTGGTTCGGATTCTGGTTCCGATTCACATCGTGTTGTTTTTTTTCGTCCGGCCCGATCGCGGTTTTGTTTATCAGCTGCGCCCAAGCCGATAAACAAAAAACCCACCCCAACCCTTTAAAACTAATCCTTTAGCTTCCCCCACCCTCCTGACTCTCCCCAAAAACATTTTACAGGTACCTGGTGGTTCCAGTGGGGGTCCCGGGAGCGATCTCCCGCTCTCGGGCCGTCGGCTGCCACTAATAAAAATGGCGCCAATGGCCTTTGCCCTTATCATGTGACAGGGTATCCATACCATTGGCCGGCCCCTGTCACATGGAGGGAGCACTGGATGGTCAGTGCCATCTTTAAAAATGGTACGGGCCATCCAGTGCTCCTACCATGTTACAGGGGCCGGCCAATGGCATGGATACCCTGTCACATGGTAAGGGCAAAGGGCCATCGGTGCCATTTTGACTAGTGGCAGCCGACGGCCCAGGAGTGAGAGATCGCTCCTGGGACCCCCACTGGACCACCACGTACCTATAAAAAGTTTTTTGGGGGGTCAGGAGGGTGGGGGAAGCTAAAGGATTAGTTTTAAAGGGTCGGGGTGGGTTTACGGGTTACTTTTGTGTGCCTTTTTTCCCACCCTCTCCCAAAATGATGAGAACCCCCATGAACAATATCGTGGGGTTTTCCTATCGTTTTGGGGGAGCCCCTGATTTCTGACGATTTTGAAAATATCGACAATATTTTCAATTGTCCGAAGCCCGATTCACATCCCTATTGATGCTAGTCTTTCTGCTTGCTATGTTCCCCCTTCATTGTGCTGTGGGATGTTGATGCCACTTGTCTTGCCACTTTGCCTGTCGTGCTGCCTTCGAGGGTTCATTCATCTTTTATCGGTGCTCTCTTTTGAAGCTGTGGTGTGTTTTTGACACTCTCGCTGCTGCTTTGCACCTCTGTTAAAGCACTCTTGCCACTCCTGGTACCCCTTTGCCCCTTTACAGTGCCTTAGGCTATTCATGTCACTTTGTTGCCACTTTGCCACAGCCTAAGTACCTTGGAGCTCTTTTCTTGTTCAGATGATTGCTCCCCAGAAGTTTCATCAGAATTGATATTAAAACCCGAACTCTGCAGCCAAAAATAGGCTGCAAATACTTCCCTCATTGACTTTAATGGGAATCAGAAAATGAATAAAACTTATTAATGGACCGGGTCCCCCATGCAACATATTTGGGATCTGTCGAATACCGAATCGGACAAATCCGTGTCTTCTGCACATCCCTTGCATGTGTATAGCAATGCAACATGCAAAGTGACCATACGGGGGTCTATATGCAAAACCTTTCATATTGCACTCATCCAGAAAATTTAAAAAATGTATCTTGGATGTAACAAAGGATTTTTAAAAACATCCATATGGCAGATGTTTCATAGTTTTGTGTATCTTGGGTAAAAAATAAATTGTCGCCAACCTTGGATATGTTGTATTGAGATATTCATATTCCTTCTTGGTAAGAAAACTATTTTCTAATGCCTATTTGGTGATCCTCTTGATTTTCGAAGTCAGGCATTTGGTGATTCTATACACAACCTTTTGTAACACAATGGATCATCTATCTTTTTGCTTCTTCCAAATAATCTTCATGCTTGAGGATGGCTACTCCCCCCCCTTTATTGGCTTGTTTGATAATGATATAATTATCATGTTGTAACTCTCGAATCACTTCCATTTCACCTTTTGATACATTTTCTTACAAAATAAAGGGCCTTTATTTTCCAAGTGAGTAATATCTCTGAATATCTATTCCTTTAAAGTGTATAAAAACTGGCTCTAACCCCTCTGGTCTTCTTTTTGACAACTGAATAATCTATAATGGTTTCTATAATATAATATAATATTTAAAAAAAATAATTGTATAGACAATTTTCTCACAAATTTCTCGAAATATACCCAAAATTGGAAATTAACATATGGTTGATTATGTATGAATGGTAATCCCTTGGCCTAAATTTAACTAGGTAGTGCCAATATTCAGTGGGGCAGATTTTCAAAGCCTACGCGTGTAAATCCAGGTGGATTTACATGAGTGGGGGGGGGGGTTACACGTGCCGAGCCTATTTTGCATAGGCCTGGCGACTCGCGCAAGCCCCGGGACGCGTGTAAGTTCCGGGGCTTGAAAAAATGGGCGGAGCGGTCCAGGGGTGGGGCGTGGGCATGGCCAGAGGCCTCTCCACTGCCGCTGATCCCGGGGATCACGCGCTGGCACTTGGATGGCACACACAACTAACGCCTGCCCAGAGGCAGGTGCAACTAATAAAATAAAGGTTGGGGGGGGGTTTAGGTAGTGCTGGGGGGTGAGTTAGGTAGGGGAAGGAAGGGGAAGGTGGGGGGCACGAAGGAAAGTTCCCTCTGAGGCCGCTCCGATTTCAGAGCGGCCTCGGAGGGAACGGGGAAAGCCATCGGGGCTCCCCTAGGGCTCGGCACGTGCAAGATGGACAAGTTTGAACCCCCTTGTGTGCGCTGACCCCGGAGTTTATAACATGCACGCGGCTGCGCGCGCATGTTATAAAATCTGGTGTACATTTGTGCATGCTGGGTTGTGCGTACAAATGTACACCCACGCGTAGGTCTTAAAATCCGGCCCAGTAGTATCAGGTTAAATTTAGGGGCTAAGTCTGGTCAGGGAAATTACAGTTCTAAATTACTCCAGTAACTTTGCCCAGGTAAATTTAGATGGGTAGAGTCAGTGGCAAGACTTATCCAGGTAATTCCAGCTGAATATCTTAGCTAAAGTTACTTAAGGTAATTTCATTCTCATGTACCACTCATAGGGGTGAATTTTCAAAACATTTGCATGTATAGATTTAGCAAATATACATGTAAGTAGCTTATATTCATATACATGCTATTTTATAATCAAAAGTACATGTGAGTTTTTGATCTCGTGCTCATTTACTCAAAGAAGAGGAGCAGTCTAGGGTCACTCCAGGGCAAGGCTAAGATATACATATGCAAGTTGCAAGTGGGAGCACTGAGAGGAGAGGATCACCTTGCTGGTAGCTGAAATGAATCAGTAAGTTTTTGCTTGGGAAATGTTCTTTTTTTTTAAAAGAATTGGGGCAAAGTTAACTATTTGGGAATATTATTTAGTGTGTTTGTGCTTTTAAAAGTCAGTAAGGCAGCGAATAAACAGAAGTTAGACTGTATTTTTAAATATCAGTCAGTAAGGAAGCTAATAAGCAGTAGTTAGTGTGTTATTTTTAATAGTCTGTAAGGCAGCTAAAAAGCAGAAGTTAGAGTGTTTGTATATTAAAAACTGTTAGGGAATGTCAGTTTAGTGGACCCTTGGGCCGACCTGCAGTAGACTGGGAAAGGTATTCAAAAGTCTCTAGTATACCACAGGCCGGGAGGCAGATGTTCAGGCTGGACGTAGAGGTGCTCTTCACCCTGGAAGCTGGTACTCCCTCGGGAGGAGTCCATAGGAGCCCAACTGCTGGGACTTAGGTGGCTTCACCTAAGTCCCAGCTTAGGAAGCTGAAACCCCCCCCGGGAGGAGCCCGTAGGGACCCGCCTGCTGGGACTTAGGCAGTAGTGGATCAGGATTAGAAACTGGAACCAGTCTAGAACAGTAGATCAGTACTGTAATGGGGCTCGGGTTCTGGAACCAGGCAGGAACTGTAGCAAGACTCAGGTACTGGAAACAGGCAGGAACTGTAGCAAGACTCGGGTACTGGAACCTGGCAGAAACTGTTGTAAGACTCGGGTACTGGAACCAGGCAGGAACTGTAACAAGGCTTGGATACTGGAACCAGGCAGGAACTGTAGCCGGCAAGCAGGAACCATGCAGGCACTGTAGCTGGCAAGCAGGAACCAAGCAAGTACTGCGGCTGGCAAGCAGGAACCAAGCAGGTACTGCGGCTGGGAAGCAGGAACCAAGCAGGTACTGTAGCAGGCAAGCAGGAACCAAGCAAGTACTGCGGCTGGCAAGCAGGAACCAAGCAGGTACTGTATCAGGCAAGCAGGAACAGAGCGAATAGCAAAGCAGGACGCTCTGGGGCACAGCGCAACAGGGATCCGGTAGTAAGCCCGTTGCAAGGCAAAGACTGGGCGGCTGGCTTATCAAGGCCGCGGCGTCTGATGTCAGGAAGTGGGCGGAGTCACCACTGGCGGGAAACGGCTTAGAAAAGCACCCAAGTGGCGCGCGCGTGCGTGCCTAGAGACAGGGCGTCCATGGAGGGCTTCCTGGCGGCGCGGCCCTGGCTGGGACGCCGCCGAACAGGACAGGAACTAGGCCAGTGAAAGCGAGAACAGGTCCAGAAAAACGGAGGTTAGGGTCTGGTCGCGGCGCTCGCAGCCAGAACCGCAACAGTACCTCCCCTCTTATGCCCCCTCTTAGCCGGTCGGGGTTTACTTGAGATTTCCAGATGGAACTGCCGTAATAAGTCCTTGTCAAGGATGTTATGGGCCGGTTCCAAAGAATTATCCTCGGGTCCGCAATCCTCCCAGGCAAGCAGGTACTCCCATCGGCGTTGGTGAAACCAGACATCCAAGACCTCACGTACGGGAGTGGTACCTGGACAACACAAGAGGCTTCAGCAATGACTCATGGAACACGTCGTGTAGTATGCGCATGGAGGAGGGTAGGCGTAGTCGGTACGAGACTGCTCCCACTCGTTCGGCGACTTGAATAGGCCCACAGAATCTTGGAGCTAGTCTTCGAGATGGAATACGTAGCTGAAGATTTTTGGTACTTAGCCAGACATGGTCTCCTGGGAGGAAGATAGGTGCTGGCCGACGATGCCTATCCACCCATTTCTTGGCGGACTGGGCGGCCTTATGGATCTTTCCCTGGATGGACGTCCACAAGGAAAGAAGCTGGCGGGCTGAAAGTTGCACTGCCAGGAGTGCACTAGGTTCAGGTGAAGGCAAGGGCAGTCGAAGTGGCTTCCCATAGACGACCAGGAAAGGTAAACTTCCAGTAGCAGCATGCGTGTGATTATTGTACGAGAATTCCGCCCATGGGAGTAGCTTGGCCCAATTATCTTGGCGTTCATTCACGAACGAACGGAGAAAAGTCTTCAGGGTTCAGTTAGTTCGTTCCGTTTGCCCATTACTTTGAGGATGGAACACAGACGAAAGACTAAGTTGCACATTGAAGTGTTTGCAAAGTGCCTTCCAATAATGAGCAGTAAACTGTGGTCCTCGGTCGGAGACTATATCCTGTGGGAGACCGTGAAGTCTGAAGATATGCTGGGCGAAAAGGTTAGCTAGGTCAGGTGCAGAAGGCAACTTTGGCAGGGGAACAAAGTGCGCCATTTTGGAGAATCGGTCTACGGTTACCCAAATGACCGAATTACCTGCTGAGTCGGGAAGATCCACGACAAAGTCGGTGGAGATGTGTGTCCAAGGCTCCACCGGGATGGGCAAGGGTTCAACAGTCCTCTGGGCTTCCCGATGAGCGGCCTCTGCACAGCACAGGTCGGGCACGAGCTCACAAAGTCTTGGACGTCCTGTCTCACCGTCGGCCACCAGTAGAACCTGTTCAACAAGTCTAAGGTCCCTTTGCAGCCAGCATGGCTCCCAATGAGGGAGTCATGGGCCCAAGTGAGAACTGCTCTCCGGGAGTGACGTGGAACAATGGTCTTCCTTTGGGAGGACACCAAGGTTGTTGCTAGACTGACTTTCGCAGGATCCAAGATAAACTGAGGCTTGTCAGGGGTCTCCTCGACCTCAGAAGAGTGCAAGAGCACATCGGCTTGAACATTCTTAGAGCCAGGTCGATAGCATAAGGTAAAGTTGAACCGGTCAAAAAACAGCAACCACCGGGCTTGTCTTGGGTTCAGCCATTGGGCTTGCTTCAAGAATGCTAGGTTTTTGTGATCGGTGAAAATCGTGACCAGATGGTTGGCTTCTTCCAACCACTGTCTCCATTCCTCCAGGGCAAGTTTCATGGCTAGCAACTCTTTATCTCCATCACAGTAGTTGCTCTCTGCCGGAGAGAATTTCTTCGAGAAATATGAACAGGGTACCAATTGTCCGGAATCTGAGTACTGGCTCAGTACGGCCCCCATGGCCACGTTGGAGGCATCCACTTCCACCACATAGGGCCGGCCAGGATCCGGATGACGAAGGTAGGTGTCTAACAAGAAGGCTTCCTTAAGGACCTCGAAGGCTTGGCAGGCGGGAACAGGCCAGTCCACCGTGTTGGCCCCCTTTCGGGTGAGGGCAGTCAACGGGGCCACAATACGAGAGTAGTTAGGAATAAAGTGACTGTAGAAATTGGAAAAACCGAGGAAGTGTTGCAATGCCTTAAGGCCCTTAGGCCGGGGACAATTCTTAATTGCCGCAACTTTCTCAGGGTCCATTTGAAAGCCGGTTGCAGAGACTATGTAGCCCAGGAACGGCAGGGACGTCTTCTCAAAGCTACATTTTTCCAGTTTCGCGTACAGGCCATGCTCCCTAAGTATTTGGAGCACCTGACAGACATGCTGATGGTGGGAAGGCAGGTCCTGGGAGTAGATTAACACATCGTCAAGATAAACGATTACTCAAGGATTCAGAAGATCCCAAAACACCTCACTCGCAAGATTCTGGGACTCCGCTGGAACATTACGTAAGTCCAACCTTGTGAAAATCTTGGCTCCTTGGAGCTTATCAAGGAGCTCCGGGATTAACGGGAGTGGGTATCGGTCTCGCTTAGCAAAGAAATTTAGGCCTCGATAGTCTAAGCATGGTCTCAGTGAAACGTCCTGCTCGCTAACATAGGCGGAGCCTGCCCCTGCAGGTGACTTGGACGGGTGAGACTAGGGAAGGGTCGCCGTCTGGGTAGTGGAAAATATGTCCGTAAAGTCCTCATATGATGCAGGAGGACCCACAGCAGAGTGCATCAACGGAAGTGCAGGAATCTTAGACACTTTCATACAATTAGCTAGTCAAAAAGGACTCCACTTGACAATCTGTAACGTATCTGTAACCACGGCAACCCTAGCACCACATGGTGGACAGCCTTATCCAACACTAGGAAGGCTATCTCTTCTGAATGGATGGCCCCGATGTGGACAGTAACAGGTGCCGTGGACATAAGGACGGGTCCTGGAAGGAGCGTCCCCTGGATAGAGGTAATTTGTAACGGGACTTCCTGTCTTTGCGTAGGGATGCGCAACTGAGAGACTAGATCCTGCAGGATGAAATTACCTCTGGCTCCCGAATCCAGGAACGTCATCGCCTCAAACGATCCTCCAGGATATTCCAGGGTAACAGGGACGGTACATTGAGGAGCTGTAGCACAGCCTAGGAGGAGCTCCTCCCGACCTCCTAGGCTTTGGCGTTTTCCGCATGCTCCTGGCAGCGTGCCAAGAAGTGACCCTTCTGACCACAATATAAACACCAACAAATGGCAACATTGCCTTTCTTCAACAGAAAGCGGGGCCCGTCCCAGCTGCATAGGTTCGCAGGTGGGAGTATCTGGACGGGAAATCTTGGGAGAGGATACAAGTCTAGCTGGCCTACGGGCAGGGCCATAGCGAGAGGAGCACTGCTCCTTGGCCCGTTGTTGTAGGTGGCGGTCAATGCGAGCAGCCATCTCTAGCAAGGCGTTGAGGTCCTCCGGCAGATCTCGAGCGGCAAGCTCATCTTTTATGCGTCCGGACAGACCTTCCAAGAAGATGGCCTTAAGGCTACCATCCTGCCAACCTACTTCTTAGGCTAAAGTCCAAAACTCCATAGCATAATCTGCCAAGGAGCGAGCCCCCTGTCGGAGTTGCAGCAGATCAGACTATTCGGGCAGGCTCATCAAAGGCCTGATGAAAGTTTGAGATGAACTGTTGTAAGTTCGTTAGCGAAGGATCACTGTTTTCCAAAAGGGGAGAAGCCCATATTAAGGCTTTCCCATCAAGCAGGGACAGGATGTACGCCACTTTCACCGCATCCAAGGGGAACTGCCGAGGCAGCAGAGAGAACCGTACAAAACATTGGTTCAGAAAGCTGCGGCAGGTCCTTAAATCTCCAGCGCAATGGGAGGGTGCCGGCAGCTGAGTCACTGAAGAGTCTTGACCCTCGGGGGCTGGTTCTGGGGCAGATGAGGCTCTGGCATTCAACCAGGCCGATAACACCCCTACTGAACCAGTAAGGATCTCGAGGTACTGTTTTTGATACTGCAGCTGCTGGGCCAACCTAGGCAGGTCCAAGGGGACAGGTGCATCCACCGAGTCCATGGCCTTGCAATCTGTTAGGGAATGTCAGTTTAGTGGACCCCTGGGCCGACCTGCAGGAGACTGGGAAAGGTATTCAAAAGTCTCTAGAGTATACCACAGGCCGGGAGGCAGACGTTCAGGCTGGACATAGAGGTGCTCTTCACCCTGGAAGCTGGTACTCCCCTGGGAGGAGCCTGTAGGAGCCCAACCGCTGGGACTTAAGTGGCTTCACCCTAGGAAGCCGAAGCCCCCCCGGGAGGAGCCTGTAGGGGCCCGGCCACTGGGACTTAGGCGGTAGTGGATCAGGACTAGAAACTGGAACCAGACTAGAACAGTAGATCAGTACTGTAACGGGGCTCGGGTTCTGGAACCAGGCAGGAACTATAGCAAGACTCGGTACTGGAATCAGGCAGGAACTGTAGCAAGACTTGGGTACTGGAACCAGGCAGGAACTGTGGCAAGACTCGGTACTGGAATCAGGCAGGAACTGTAGCAGGCAAGCAGAACGGAGCCAATAGCAAAGCAGGACGCTCCGGGGCACAGCGCAACAGGTAAGCCAGTTGAAAGGCAATGACTGGGTGCCCGTGGCCAGCTTATCAAGGCCGCGGCGTCTGATGTCAGGAAGTGGGCGGAGTCACCACTGGCGGGAAACGGCCTAGAAAAGCGCCCAAGTGGCGCGCGCGCACCTAGAGAAAGGGCATCCATGGAGGACTTCCCGGCGGCGCAGCCCTGGCCGGGACGCTGGCGAACAGGACAGGAACTAGGCCAGTGAAAGTGGGAACAGGTCCAGAAACACGGAGGTAAGGGTCTGGTTGCGGCACTTGCTGCCAGAACCGCAACAAAAAACAACAAAAAAAAAGTAGCCAGAAGCTAGAAATAAGCTAGCAGCAGTGTATACCTAAGTAAAAAGGTTGAAAAGTTCAGCTCAGTTACTCACCTTGGAAAGGTGTTGAGGTAGTGTGATTTGGTTTGAATAGGGACCAACATTTGTTAATCAAGAGAGCAGTGAGTCACTCTGGCTGACTAACTGAAGTTAGACTGTATTTCCCACCCCTACCTCACCCACCACTAGCTCATCCTTTAATTTATAGGTAGGTGCCACTTTCACAAAAAAAAAAACAAAAAACCAAACCTTATTGAGAGCTTTGTCATTCTCCTGTAGGCCACTACCAGACATATAGGGGTAGATTTTCAAACAAGGCGCGTTGGCGTACTTTTGTTGGCGCTCCAGGCGCAAACAAAAGTATGCGGGATTTTAGTAGATACGCGCGGAGCCGCGCATATCTGCTAAAAACCTGGATCGGCACGCGCAAAGCTATTGATTTTGTATAGCCGGCGCGCGCCGAGCCGCGCAGCCTACCCCCGTTTCCTCCAAGGCCGCTCCGAAATCGGAGCGGCCTTGGAGGGAATCCTCTAACGCCCTCCCCTCACCTTCCCCTCCCTTCCTCTACCTAACCCACCCGCCCGGCCCTGTCTACACCCCCTCCCTTACCTTTCTCCGGGGATTTACGCCTCCCGGAGGGAGAAGTAAATCCCCGTGCGCCAGCGGGCCTGTTGCGCGCCGGGACGCGACCTGGGGGCGGGTATGGAGGGCGCGGCCACGCCCCCGGACCGCCCCGGGCCGTAGCCACGCCCCCATATACGCCCCCAAAACGCTGCTGACGCCCCCTAAACGCCGCGACGACCAGGCCCGCCCCCCGACACGCCCCCCTCGGAGAACCCCGGGACTTACGCGAGTCCCAGGGCTCTGCGCGCGCCGGTAGGCCTATGTAAAATAGGCTCACCAGCACGCAGGGCCCTGCTCGCCTAAATCCGCCCGGTTTTGGGCGGATTTAGGCGAGCAGGACTCTGAAAATCCGCCCCATAGTGAATTCACTAATACATTTAAAGGACGTTAATTAGACACATTCCTACTCCCGTAGCAACTTAAAACAAGTAGGAACTGAACAAATTTGAGATGAAGGCAGCAGTCCAGCAGCAAGAGGGGGGGCATCCCAGTCTTTTGCATCGAGTGTCATATGTATGATTTTTTACCCACTGGTGACAAATTGTACATGTGCATGAGATGCAAAGAACTCCTGTCTCTAAGAGAATGAGTCCAATCTCTGGAGGCTAGAGTGGCAGACCTGGAGAAGCTGAGGCAGACAGAGAGGTATATAGATGAGACCTTCAGCGACATAGTAGCCAAGTCCCAACTTCAGACTGGTAGCCCTGGTGCTGCCTTGGAGGAAGAAGTTCTTATGACTGGAGAGCATCAACCTGGTGCAGCAGGAAAGGATCCTGTAGCAAGGACCTGCTCTCCAGGAGATGCAATGTCCTTTCGCACCGAGGATGTCTTCCCAAGGCCTACTGCCCAGGAGGCAAGGGTTAGTTTGGCCGTCATAGATGGTGATTTGATTATTAGGAATGTAGACAGTAGGGGTTTGCATTCGGTCTGTACGTATTGGCAATCCACAACGGATGTGCCAATATTCGTTGTATTCTTGGGGAAACGAAACATATCATGAGTCCCCACGAATACAACAAATTTTCGCCGAATTATTCGGCCTCCAATTTAAACAACTCCCCCACCCTCCTGACCACCCCAAGACTTACCAAAACTCCCTGGTGGTCCAGTGGGGGGTCTTCGTCTTCATCCAAAATCGAGGTCCGGTATAATGCGTCAGCTCTAACATTCTTTGAGGCAGGTCGATACTGAAGGGTGAAGTCAAACCGGCTGAAAATGAGCGACCATCTGGCCTGTCTGGGATTCAACAGTTGCGCTTGAGATAGAAATTCGAGGTTCTTGTGGTCAGTATAGATTGTTATAGGGTGGACTGCCCCCTCCAGCCATTGTCTCCACTCCTCGAAGGCCAATTTGATGGCTAGGAGCTCCTTGTCACCAATACTGTAATTGCACTCGGTGGGTGAGAACTTCTTCGAGTAATAGGAACAGGGGAGCATCCGCCCTGATGGCGAGTACTGACTGAGTATAGCCCCCACCGCGAGGTTAGAGGCATCAACCTCAACCAAAAAGGGGTGCAGCGGGTCCAGGTGATGTAGGCAAGTGTCTGCTAAGAAGGCTTGTTTTAGGTCTTCAAAGGCCTGGATGGCCGTGTCAGGCCATACTTTAGCAGAGCGGTGAGGAGTCAGAGCGGAACGGGTCAGAGGAGAGCGGTGAGGAGTCAGAGCGGAACGGGTCAGAGCGGTGAGGAGGGCTACTTGGCGTGAATAATGGGGACTAAAATGGCTATAGAAGTTGGCAAATCCCAGGAATCTCTGCAAGGCTTTTAGTCCCGTGGGACGAGGCCATTTGGTGATTGCCGATACCTTTTCTGGATCCATCCGGAACCCGGTGGACGACACTATATAACCCACGAAGGGCAAAGACTCACACTCGAACATGCATTTTTCAAGTTTGGCATATAGATGGTTATCCTTTAAGACTTGTAACACCTGTCTGACAAGATGTCAGTGAGATTCCAAGTCTTTAGAGTAAATTAGCACGTCATCTAGATACACTATGACGTAGGAATTCAGCATTTCCCTCAGGACCTCATTCATGAGGTTTTGGAAGACTGCCGGGGCATTACACAACCCAAAGGGCATTACCAGATATTCATAGTGCCCATCCCTGGTGTTAAAGGCAGTCTTCCATTCATCTCCCAGGCAGATGCGTACTAAGTTGTAGGCTCCTCTGAGGTCGTTTTGTAAACAGCTTGGCTCCTTGCAGGCTATCAAGGAGCTCTAGGATCAACGGGAGCGGATAGCGGTCTCTTTTAGTGATAGCATTTAATCCTCAATAATCTATGCAAGGCCAGAGTGAGCCATCCTTTTTCCCTACAAAAAAGAACCCTGCTCTGGCAGGTGAGCGAGAGGGATGGATGAATCCTTTGGCAAGGTTTTCCGCGATGTACTCTGACATTGCTCGAGTCTCTGGTAGGGATAGTGGATACACACGGGCACGAGGAGGTGTGGTGCCTGGCAGCAAGTCTATAGCACAGTCGAAAGGCCGGTGTCAAGGAAGAATCTCTGCCTTTTTCTTGGAGAATACTTCGGCAAAGTCTCTGTAAGGTGCAGGCGGTAGTACCGAAGTGCTGAGCAAGGCTACTTGATGGGGTTGTGGAATCTTGAGGCAATTGGAGAAACAGAAGGGACTCCACTGCACCAGTTGGAGGGTATCCCACTTGATTACTGGAGAGTGACATTGTAGCCAGGGTAATCCTAGCACCAGGGGATGCCCGGCCTTCTCCAGCACTAAAAAGGATATTTCTTCGGAATGGAGTACTCCCGTTTGGAGTGTCAAGGGGGTCGTGGACTCCGATATGGTCCCGGGAAGCATGGTGCCTCGAATAGACATGACACGTAACGGAGGGCATCGTGGTACGGTAGACAGACGTAATTGGTGCACTAAGTCTGCTATGATGAAGTTCCCCTCCGACACAGAGTCTACAAACGCCAACGTATGAAAATATCCTCCAGGGTATTTAATGGTCACTGGGACTGTACATTGAGGAACTGAGCCAGCACAGCCTAGGAGTAGCTCCCTGGAACGTCCTAGGCTCGGGCGTTTTCTGGCCGTTCCTTACACTGTGCTAGGAAATGCCCCTTGTCGCCACAGTAAAGGCATAACCCGAGCGTGCGATGTCTCATTCTCTCTTCTGCAGTCAGAGGAGCGCGACCTATTTGCATAGGCTCGTCAGATGGAGAAGCTGCAGGTGGTGTTCTCGGCGTGCCTGTGGAAGTTGTTGGTCTGGAGGATGCTGGGGCAAGAGTTACGGGCCTGCACGGCGGGCGCCCTTCCTTCGCCCGTTGCTGAAGTCTCCGGTCAATCCGGACAGCCACGTCTATAAGGTCGTTTAAATCGTCAGGAATGTCCCTGGCAGCCAGTTCATCCTTGATACGACTTGCCAGTCCTTCCAGAAAGATACCCCTCAGACAATCCTCGTGCCAACCCACCTCCATGGCGAGGATGCGGAATTCGATGGCGTAGTCTGCCACGGACCGGGATCCTTGCTTTAACTGCAACAATTCAGAAGTAGTTGTAGACTGGCGAGCAGGTTCATCGAAGGCTTGTCAGAAGTTAAGGACGAACTGCTGGAGGTTGTTCAGTAAGGGGTCCTATCGCTCCCACATGGGAGAGGCCCAGTCAAGCGCTCTCCCATCGAGTAGAGAGAAGATGTAAACTACATTTACGGAGTCCGATGGAAATTGAGCAGGCAGCAAGTTAAACCGGACATAACACTGGTTTAGGAAACCACGGCAGGCCTTAGTGTCCCCTGCATAGCGTGTTGGAGCAGGAAGTTGGGTGATCGCCGTTACGTTCGTGGCGGGAGCTGGAGGTGGTACTGGCGGTGACTTCGGGGTTGCTGCCTCTAGATGAGTGGCCAGCCGCTCCACGGTAGCGGCGAGTACATCAAGGCAGTGTGCTCTTGTTGCAGTTGTTGTGCCATCCCGGGAATGGCTTGCAGGCTAGGTGCTTCCGCCGGGTCCATGGCCTTGTAAACTGTTGCGACTGAGAGAAACGGTGGACCCTTGGGCCGGCCTGGTGAAAGGAGGGTTCCTTTGGTCAGACCGGGAGGCGGAATCCAGCTGGGGGCCTGGCAGCAGCTTCACACTGGAGATCCTAGATCCCCCCATGAGGAGCCCATAGGGATCTGGACCGCTGGGACTTAGGTGGTCTCAAGCCGGCAGATCTGGGAGGACTTCACCCAGGACCCTGGATCCCCCCAGGAGGGGCCCGTAGGGATCTGGGCCCTTGGGACTTACGAGGCTGGAGCAGAGGAAGTAAGAAGCAGGTCCGAGGTCGGGGCTGGCAGCGAGCAGGGAGCATCAGGAGCAAACCGGAGTCAGAAACCAGGAAATCAGCAGAAGAAGGAACAGCTGGAGCAGGAACTGGAACAGGCACAGGAAGACCAGGAACCAGGAACCAGGAACCAGCAGCAAGCAGGAACAGGACGGCAACTAGACTCTCAGAGAGGAACCTCGTTGCAAGGCAATGTTCCTGAGTCAGACGCCGGCTAAAATACTCTGCCGGCGTCTGACGTCTTCTAGGGGGCTGTCCAGCACTTCCGGGTGCTGGACCTTTAAATGGCCTGATCTCGCGCACGTGCATAGCAGTGCGAGGGGGGCGGAGCTACCAACGGGCTCGACAGCGTTCTCCACGTGGAGACGCCGCAGCCATGCGGCCCACCAGGCCGGGACCCTGGCATTCCTCTCCACGGTCCGGGGCGGAGATAAGTGGCCCCAGCCCTGATCGTGGGGGAGGCAGTCGGGGCCGCAACAGTTTCAGTTATGGAACCTCCCTCAGTTTGTTTCATGGACACAGAAATGAAACAAATAGGGTCTCATTTGTTACATTTTACCTGTTTGTTTCAAATGAATGCACATCTCTACCTCATACAAGATGCTTACATGGACAGAGGATTGGCTACGCCAACATCTGCAATTTTTTTAACAATCTACAGCAGAAGCTCAGTTGTGACACGGTAACCATAACTTATATGGGACAAAGTACCATTTCCTTATCAGCAAATCAGATTGGAATCACTTATAATGCAAGTTTTTATTATGCTGTACCTGGAGTCTACTATTCATAACACAGAAAATTTGTAGTTAATGATAATCATCTTAACATGTGGTGCAATTTAAAAAACAAACCAAAGTTGACTAACACTGATCATAATCCTAGGATAATTCAAATATCTAGAATGAGCCATATTAGTGGACCAAGTCCAAGACTAGATAGCTAACCTATATCTCTCGCAGGTGCCATTACATCAAACAAATTTCAGTTGTCACTTGTTGGGACCATTAACTAGACAAGTCCAAAATAAAACACAGAACAGAGAGGACATGTCAGGCATTCTGTAAATTGTGTGGTCTGAGAACCTATTAAAGCTGACAGGGAAGAGGACCCTGAATTGGTGAGCAGCCCGATTATACCTCGCTCCTCATTCCCTATTGACTTTGGTTATGCCATACCTTTCCATTTCCTGGAGAAATAAATTAAAAGTCAGAAGTAATTTGCCTGACGGAGGGTGCAGGTGGAACTTTGCTCAGAGAAGCGTTTGCACACTGTAGAATCCAATTTAACCCCTTGATGGGGCAAAGCTTATTTTCTTTTGTTGACAGCTTTGTGGCAGCTAAAATAGGAACCTGATTAAACAGAGACAGTGAGAGATTGAGGTCTTGTTCTAACAGCGGGAAGATCAAGGCCTCTAATCTTATCTCCCAGAGCACTGTGATGAACCAGGAATGTCAGTTATTTTGTTTTAGATTTAAAAATATGCAAAACAAGGTAGATGAGAGAGGTTTTTTTTTATTACTTCTTAACAAAAGAAATAATATTAGATTGTTGGAATAAATTGGGTCAAGCCTGAAATACATATAACATATGTTAATAGAACAGTAGTTAGAACAAAATGCTTTCTTTTGATATAGTGCAACTATGAAATTGGAAAAAAAAATATATAGTTCTGTTTTCTTATCCTTTAAAAAAAAAAAGACAACAATAACAGGTAAGGTTGTGCATGTGAAAAAGGTTATTTCTTTAGTTTATTTTTTTCGGTTCCATTTTTTAAATTGTGCTTTGCTTTGTTAAAATTACTTATACACATAAATTGCATTATCCTGCATGCACAAAATTGATTTTATGTGCGTAAATATGATTTTGCATGCATAAAAAATGATACACATAAAGTAATGAAACAAAACAAAATGAATGCACGTCCTTAATAACAGGTGACTTAGGGATTTGGGGGTTTTTTTCAGACAGTTTTTTTTGGGTCTGCCATAAATTTTCTGCTGAATTGTGCCATATTTGTAATTAATAGATTCAAAAACTAATACGTTATCAGTAGAGGGAGGTGCCCCACTGCTGCTAAAAAAGGGGTATGTGGCAAGGCAATGTGGATGTGATGTCATCAAGGTGGTGGGCTATGAGGCACTGATCGATACCAGCTCAAATCATATATAGTGATACTCTATATATATTTGTAAATTTTGCTCATAAGTTTTGTTTGATTAGTTCCTAGGGGTGTGCATTCGGATTGACCGCATTAGTAAAACGCAACTCATATTTTTTTTTTACTTAAAAAATTGATTCGACATAAACGATCGGATTTCCCACATATCGAACATAGATATGTTTGATATGTGGGAAATCGCGATTGTTGAGCCAAAATAAAAATATAAACCCCCTCACCCTCCTTAATCCCCCCCCGACTTACCACAACTCCCTGGTGATGGAGCGAGGAGTGAGGACGCCATTTCTGCAATCCTTGGCGAGAAGCATGTGACATCGGCGGCACGTCGAGTGACGCCGGCGTCACGTGATTCCCGGCTCGTTCGCGCCGGACGGCTCGTTCGGCCCAAAAAGAACTTTTGGCCAGCTTGGGGGGGTCAGGAGGCCCCCCCAAGCTGGCCAAAAGTTCTTTTTGGGCCGAACGAGCCGTCCGGCGCGAACGAGCCGGGAATCACGTGACGCCGCGTCACTCGACGTGCCACCGACGTCACATGCTTCTCGCCAAGGATTGCAGAAATGACGTCCTCACTCCTCGCTCGATCACCAGGGAGTTGTGGTAAGTCTGGGGGGGGGGGGTTAAGGAGGGTGAGGGGGTTTAAATTTTTTTTTTGCACATATGTACATATACCCAACTCATTGGATTTTTTTTATGTCCATATTGGCCGCAAGTGGGACCCCCTTTCGGACATAAAAAATATGAACATAAAATTTTGCTCTGCACATCCCTATTAGTTCCCTCCTTTTTTCTCCCCTCCTCATTTGTTCATATGTTAATTCGTTATATCTGTTCGATGTAAACCGCCATCCCAGGCGCCTGTTTCAGTTACACTGTAAACCGATGTGATATCCCTGATGAACGTCGGTATATAAAAATTTTAAATAAATAAATAAATAAATAAATAAATAAATAAATGCAAGCCATTAATTTAAATCTGTCCTTGCCGTCGTGGAGCATGAACATCGATACCAGAGACTGCCTGCTCTTCCTGCCTGGACCATCTCCCACTGACTATCTGGGAGTATTTCTGTCTGTTGAGATCTGATTCAAAGACTTTGCCACTGTTAATTTTATCCCACAGCCCTTTTAGCCTGGTTGGATGCCACCCTGCTTCCCTGTAATGTCATTAGGTTGCCGGGCTAAGAGGCATTGAGCAATTCCAGAGACTGCCCACTCTTCCTGCCTAGACCAGCTCCCGCTGACCATCTGGTAGTATTTCCATCTGTTGAGACCGGAGACAAAGGCCTTGCTGCTCCTAATTTCATCCCGCTGCCCTCTTAGCCCAGTGGGATACCATCCCACCCCGATGTGACATCATCAGGGCTTCGGAATAAAAGGCACTGAGCAACATTAGATGCAGGTGCGCTAAAACCTACATGCATCATCTGCAAAACTTCCAACTGCCCTGAGCTTCCAAGGACAGAATATTCCAATTACTTGAAAAGCAAGAAACATAGGTGTTATAATAGATTCTAACTTATCAATGTAAAATCTAATTTCTAAAGTGGTGAAATCTTTTTACAAATTACATATGTTAAATTGTTTGAAACCTTTGTTAGAACGCAGTGACTTTTGCTTGGTGTTGCAGTCATTATTCTGAGCAGCCAGGACTACTGCAATTCCTTATACCTCCACCTGCCGTTATGCACCATTTGTTCTCTTCAGGTTCTCTTCAGAATTCTGCAGCCCGTCTTCTAACTGATACACGTAAAAATGAACATATAACCCCTGCATTAATGAAACAACACTGGTTTCCAATCATCTTCCCTATCCAAATAAAAGTATTATCAATTATATTTAATCTGATCCACAACGAATCAAGTATCTGTTTAAATATCTCACTTATAGGTGAATTTTAAAATCCCGATGCATGCCTTAACCGGGAGATATGCAAATATGTCAGGCCACTGTATGCCGAGGGAATTTTAAAAGCCGCCTGGATACGCGCATATCTCTCACTGTGTGCCCAACATTTTTTTACAAAAAAGGGGAGGATGTGGGTGCGTGGTCTGGGTGAGCAATGGGCGTTCCTGAATTTTACATTGAAACCAGCGTGTAAATACTTATTAGAATCTATTATAACACCTAACTTTACTTCTGTTATGGATGGCGTGTAAACAATAAATATAAAAATCTAGGCATGTCAGCAGGGATTTAAGGGTCAGGGCCGAGGGAAGCTATTAAACCCTGGGGGCTTTGGAAGTCCTATCCCTGGAAGCATACTGGGAAAATGGCCAATGGCATCGGTGCACATGCTACTAAAATCCCCCCACTTACATGGTAGAGGCAGCATTCGAGCACACAGGCACATGCCTACAGAAAATTGCGTGTATATGTGCGCACAGCCAGGCTTTATTAAAATGTGGTAAGTACTAGGGATGTAAATCGTTTTTCAACGATTAAAATTATCGTCCGATAATGTTAATATCGTCTTAAATCGTTATAGAACACGATACAATAGAAATTCTAACGATTTATCGTTAAAAATCGTTAAATCGTGTTAGTGCGCACTAAATCGAGTTAGTGCGCACTAACTCCCCGTTAGTGCGCACTAACTCGATTTAGTGCGCACTAACTGAAAATGATACAAATAAACACTTTCCAGGTCACTGAAGGTCAGTTAGGAATGAATATGTGTTCCTATTGGCTGGCTGCCCTCTTATCTATTGATGTTACCAAGGTTACCACTGAGGTGATGGTTGGGGGGATGGGAAATGGAACTGGAAACTAACGAACACCAACAGAAAATGAAACAAAGTGTTCACACTTCCCAGGTCAGTAAAGGTCACTTAGGAATTAATATGTATGTATGTATTCCTATTGGCTGGCTGTGCTCTTATCTATTGATGTTACCAAGGCTAACACTGAGGTATGGTTGGGGGGATGTGAAATGGAAACAGTTGGAAGCTTGACAAAAAAAGTAATGTAATGATCAGCACTCACGTGACTAGAACTTGTTTGTTTATTATTTTTGTTAGCAGGCACCTGAAATGCTAGTGCATGTTGAATTTGCCAATCACTGTGCATTTTAGAAAGGTGGTCCTGGCTGGAACTGTACACAGTTCAAATATATGTAATTGATTGTTGGTAAGTGTATTTTTAAGTAGCCACACTGGCACAAGTATGTTTACTTTTCCTCCTACTTAACTCACTAGCTCAGCTTGTAAGAAGGGCTTCTCTGCTTGTGTGTTGTTTTTGTTTGGTGTGAGGAGAGCAGAAACATCAGATCTTTATTCAATCTACTACAGTCATCTCTTACAGTGCCCTATCCCTATTAATACCAGGAGTGTTGTGATCTTCCTGCACACAGTGCCCTAACCCTGATACCAGTCTGAGACAGCTCCCTCCCTGCATTACTAGTGAGAGGCTGGCTTCACAGACAGGGGGGAGCTGCCTGACCCTCACTCCTGACTTCCCCCATGTCCCAGCTAGTGAATGGTGTGTGGGTGAGGGGGGGGGGGAGGATGGTGAAGTCTGAGACAGCTCCCTCCCTGCATTACTAGTGAGAGGCTGGCTTCACAGACAGGGGGGAGCTGCCTGACCCTCACTCCTGACTTCCCTATGTCCAGCTAGTGAATGGTGTGTGGGTGAGGGGGGGGGGGGGGGAGGATGGTGAAGTCTGAGACAGCACCCTCCCTGCATTACTAGTGAGAGGCTGGCTTCACAGACAGGGGGGAGCTGCCTGACCCTCACTCCTGACTTCCCCCATGTCCCAGCTAGTGAATGGTGTGTGGGTGAGGGGGGGGGGGGGGAGGATGGTGAAGTCTGAGACAGCTCCCTCCCTGCATTACTAGTGAGAGGCTGGCTTCACAGGACAGGGGGGAGCTGCCTGACCCTCACTCCTGACTTCCCCCATGTCCCAGCTAGTGAATGGTGTGTGGGTGAGGGGGGGGGGGGGGGCGGAGGAGGATGGTGAAGTCTGAGACAGCTCCCTCCCTGCATTACTAGTGAGAGGCTGGCTTCACAGACAGGGGGGAGCTGCCTGACCCTCACTCCTGACTTCCCCCATGTCCCAGCTAGTGAATGGTGTGTGGGTGAGGGGGGGGGGGGGGGAGGATGGTGGAAGTCTGAGACAGCTCCCTCCCTGCATTACTAGTGAGAGGCTGGCTTCACAGACAGGGGGGAGCTGCCTGACCCTCACTCCTGACTTCCCCCATTTCCCAGCTAGTGAATGTGGTGTGGTGAGGGGGGGGGGGGAGGAGGATGGTGAAGTCTGAGACAGCTCCCTCCCTGCATTACTAGTGAGAGGCTGGCTTCACAGACAGGGGGGGGAGCTGCCTGACCCTCACTCCTGACTTCCCCAATGTCCCAGCTAGTGAATGGTGTGTGGGTGAGGGGGGGGGGGAGGAGGATGGTGAAGTCTGAGACAGCTCCCTCCCTGCATTACTAGTGAGAGGCTGGCTTCACAGACAGGGGGGAGCTGCCTGACCCTCACTCCTGACTTCCCCAATGTCCCAGCTAGTGAATGGTGTGTGGGTGAGGGGGGGGGGGGGAGGATGGTGAAGTCTGAGACAGCTCCCTCCCTGCATTACTAGTGAGAGGCTGGCTTCACAGACAGGGGGGAGCTGCCTGACCCTCACTCAAGCAGAGAAGCCCTTCTTACAAAGCTGAGCTAGTGAGTTAAGTAGGAGGAAAAGTAAACATACTTGTGCCAGTGTGGCTACTTAAAAAATACACTTACCAACAATCAATTACATATATTTGAACTGTGTACAGTTCCAGCCAGGACCACCTTTCTAAAATGCACAGTGATTGGCAAATTCAACATGCACGTGTCTGCTAACAAAAATAATAAACAAAGAAGTTCTAGTCACGTGAGTGCTGATCATCACATGTCAAGCTTCCAACTGTTTCCATTTCACATCCCCCCAACCATTACCTCAGTGGTAACCTTGGTAACATCAATAGATAAGAGCACAGCCAGCCAATAGGAATACATATTCATTCCTAAGTGACTTTTACTTACCTGGGAAGTGTGAACAATTTGTTTCATTTTCTGTTGGTGTTCATGAGTTTCCAGTTCCATTTCCCATCCCCCCAACCATCACCTCAGTGGTAACCTTGGTAACATCAATAGATAAAAGGGCTGCCAGCCAATAGGAACACATATTCATTCCTAACTGACCTTCAGTGACCTGGAAAGTGTCTATTTGTATCATTTTGAGTTAGTGCGCACTAACTCGAGTTATTGCGCACTAATCGGAAAAAACGATTTTTAACGATTTTTCAACGAAATAATCGTGCCAAACACGATTTTCTTCTCCTGCCACACGATTTCTATCGTTAAGACGATATGGAAAACGATTCACATCTCTAGTAAGTACTGCATGTGATAGCAAAAGGGGCATGGTTTATTGCAATGTGAAGAGCTGTTAATGCACATAGAGAGAGAGAGAGAGAGAGAGAGAGAGAGAGAGAGAGAGAGACTGACTGTCTGTCCATAATGTCAGCCCCATAG
Source organism: Rhinatrema bivittatum (assembly GCF_901001135.1). Taxonomy (NCBI): domain Eukaryota; kingdom Metazoa; phylum Chordata; class Amphibia; order Gymnophiona; family Rhinatrematidae; genus Rhinatrema; species Rhinatrema bivittatum. The sequence goes on from NC_042621.1 coordinate 17,865,181, forward strand.
GTATGTATTTGTATCCCTATGGTAGGCCCACCTAGTAACTCGAGGTGGGGTTTAGGTATGAGTGTAGGGGGTTAGGGGCCACTTTGACATTCTATGTGACACATACGAACAGAACAGTGGGCTCTTGTGAAGACGTGATGACCTTCGGAGTGAGGAAACTCACTCCAAGATGAGATTTGTGCAGTGTTCTCTCAACCTAGCTTGATGGACTTTCTACCTGGGTAACATCAAGCTAGGTGGAGAGAACATTGCCCAAATCTCATCTTGGAGTGAGTTTCCTCACTCCGAAGGTCATCAAGTCTTCACAAGAGACCACTGTTCTGTTCGTATGTGTCACATAGAATGTCAAAGTGGCCCCTAACCCTCTACACTCATACCTAATAGAGATGTGAATCGTGTGATCGATCGTCTTAACGATCGATTTCGGCTGGGAGGGGGAGGGAATCGGATCGTCGCCGTTTGGGTTTTTTAAATATCGTGAATATCGTGAAAATCGTGTAAATCAAAAACCGGCACACTAAAACATCCCAAAAACCCACCCCGACCCTTTAAAATAAATCCCCCACCCTCCCGAACCCCCCCAAAATGCCTTAAATTACCTGGGGTCCAGTGGGGGGGAGGGCGGGAAAACCGGCACACTAAAACAACCCTAAAACCCACCCCGACCCTTTAAAATAAATCCCCCACCCTTCCGAACCCCCCCAAAATGCCTTAAATTACCTGGGGTCCAGAGGAAGGGTCCCGGTGTGATCTTTTACTCTCGGACCTCCGGTGCTTGTAGAAATGGCGCCGGCGCTACCTTTGCCTTGTCATATGACAGGTCAAAGGTAGCGCCGGTGCCATTTTGTTTTTTGTCCCCCGAGGTCAGGAGCGTAGGAGATCGCTCCCGGACCCCCGCTGGACCCCCAGGGACTTTTGGCCAGCTTGGGGGGGGCCTCCTGACCCCCACAAGACTTGCCAAAAGTCCAGCGGGGGTCCGGAACAACCTCCTGCAGTCGAATCGTGTTGTCTACGGCCGGTGCCATTTTGCGCCACCATTTTGTGCATTTTGTGAGCGCCATTTTGTGCATTTTGTGCCGAGTGATTGGAGAAGAGCGGTGGTGGTCCCGCTTCACAAGAGTGGGAACAGAGAGGAGGCTGGTAACTACAGACCGGTTAGCCTCACTTCAGTGGTGGGAAAAGTAATGGAGTCACTGTTGAAAGAGAGAATAGTGAACTATCTACAGTCCGGAGAATTGATGGACCAGAGGCAGCATGGATTCACCAGAGGAAGATCCTGTCAGACAAATCTGATTGACTTTTTTGACTGGGTAACCAAGGAATTGGATAGAGGAAGAGCGCTCGATATCATATACTTGGATTTCAGCAAAGCTTTTGATACGGTTCCGCACAGGAGACTGGTGAATAAACGAGAAGCTTGGGAGTGAGTGCCGAGGTGGTGACCTGGATTGCAAATTGGTTGACGGACAGAAGACAATGTGTGATGGTAAATGGAACCTTCTCTGAAGAGAGAGCGGTTTTAAGTGGTGTACCGCAAGGATCGGTGTTGGGACCGGTCCTGTTCAATATCTTTGTGAGCGACATTGCGGACGGGATAGAAGGTAAGGTTTGTCTTTTTGCGGATGACACTAAGATCTGCAACAGAGTGGACACGCCGGAAGGAGTGGAGAGAATGAGACGGGATCTAAGGAAACTGGAAGAGTGGTCGAAGATATGGCAGCTGAGATTCAATGCCAAGAAGTGCAAAGTCATGCATATGGGGAGTGGAAATCCAAATGAACTGTATTTAATGGGGGGGAAAGGCTGATGTGCACGGAGCAGGAGAGGGGACCTTGGGGTGATGGTGTCTAATGATCTGAAGTCGGCGAAACAATGCGACAAGGCGATAGCTAAAGCCAGAAGAATGCTGGGCTGCATAGAGAGAGGAATATCGAGTAAGAAAAGGGAAGTGATTATTCCCTTGTACAGGTCCTTGGTGAGGCCTCACCTGGAGTACTGTGTTCAGTTCTGGAGACCGTACCTTCAAAAAGACAAAGACAAGATGGAGGCGGTACAGAGAAGGGCGACCAGGAAGGTGGAGGATCTTCATCGGATGACGTACGAGGAGAGATTGAAGAATCTAAATATGTACACCCTGGAGGAAAGGAGGAGCAGAGGTGATATGATACAGACTTTCAGATACTTGAAAGGTGTTAATGATCAAAAGACAACGACAAACCTTTTCCTAAGGAAAAAAATCAGCAGAAACAAGGGGTCACGATTTGAAGCTCCAGGGAGGAAGATTCAGAACCAATGTCAGGAAGTATTTCTTCACGGAGAGGGTGGTGGATGCCTGGAATGCCCTTCCGGAGGATGTGGTGAAGACCAGAACTGTGAAGGACTTCAAAGGGGTGTGGGATAAACACTGTGGATCCATAAAGTCAAGAGGCTGCCAATGAAGAGTGGGTGACTCGCCAGAATGATGGCTACTGCCTGGAGTCAATACCCTTATTAAATAAACATACACAGGCTTGACTCCAACATCGCTCTAAGCTTCAACAGCAAGAGGAAATGTGGAAAAAAGGATTCACACTCACAAAGAGGGGAGTAGCTGGCTTGTTACGGCGGTTACTACCCCAAATCAAATAAGCCTGATACTTCACTTTCAATGCATATACAGCATAGTTCTCTGATTCAACGGCAGGGGAGAAGAAAAGAGGGTTCGCACTCACAAATCGGGGAGTAGCTGGCTTGTTACGGCGGTTACTACCCCAAACCAAATGGGCCTGATTACTTCACTTTCGATGCACATCCAGCATGGCTCTCTGCTTCAACGGCATGGGAGAAGACTTATACGTCACGCATATCCAGCATAGCTCCCTGCTTCAACGGCAGGGGAGAAGAAAAACAACCAATAAGGGCTAATAACATAGTCTGGGTAAAACAAATAAGCATGGGTGCAGCTTGCTTATTGCGGCGGCTACTACCCCAAACTAATCAAGCTAGATATTTCACTTGGATGCAGCTCCATCACTGCTCTCTACATTAAAGGTGGGGATGGAAGGGAAATAGAACCAAGAGCTAAGAGAAACAGATAAGTATGAGAGAAAATATGTGTGAAGCTTGCTGGGCAGACTAGATGGGCCATTTGGTCTTCTTCTGCCGTCATTTCTATGTATATGTTTCTATGTTTCTATATCGCGGCTCTAACGATTTTTGACGATTTAAAATATATCGGACGATATTTTAAATCGTCAAAAAACGATTCACATCCCTAATACCTAAACCCCATCTGGAGTTACTAGGTGGGCCTACCATAGGGATACAAATACCTACCTATGGGGATGACATTATGGCCAGTCTCTCTCTTTCTCTCTCTCTCTCTCCCTCCCCCTTACAGGAGACATCACAAAAGGCAATAAAACCTTATTGCACAGCCTAACACAATTCAAAGAGGTGTAGTTAAAATTGGCATTACAGCTGTCTGATAACTCTTTGCAGACAGGCTAACTCCTCCTATTTTCTGAATTTGCATCACACCATATGATATGGTGCTATCACATGCAATAAGCCCTTAACGCCTTATCACATTTTGATAAATGACCCCCATAGTGACATAGTAATGATGGCAGAAAAAGACCAAAATGGTCCATCTAGCCTGCCTAGCAAGCTTCCCAAGGTAGTAACTGCTGCTCCATGCAGGTTACCCCTATGTTTCTCTTAATGATAGTAACTGCCGCTCCATGCAGGTTACCCCCATGTTTCTCTTAAGGGTAGTAACTGCTGCTCCGTGCCAGTTAAGCTTTTTTATTTATTCCCATCCTCTAGCCTTTTACATGCACGCATATATGGGCGTATGTTATAAAATATTCACGTCCCTGAGCGTGAGCTGGCAAATGCGTGCAAATGTGCACCTGTGAGCCTGTTTAAAAGTTATGTCCCAGAATTTACCAACCAACATGGCAAGTACATTCAACAAACAAAAATCTCCTGGAAATGTCCAGGCTTGACACAATCAGAAATCAACCTTCTTGGTGACCAGACCGAGTTTTGGAACTCCTTACATACTCAGTAAGAGGAGTACAGGATATAAAAACATTTAAAAAGGCCATTAAAACCCTACTTTTCAGGCAAGCCTTTCTAGAGCAGGATGGACTCAGCTGATAAACTTCACCTACAAGGATCCATCAACATCCAAGAGCAAGTTTTCAAGCCAAGTAGACTTTAAGTGGGTGAACTACATATAAAGTTTTATCCTGGCTGACTACATAATAATAATAATAATAATAATAATAATAATAATAATAAACATCATCACACAAAAAGCGGCTCCAATGTGCAGAGAATTCTTTTCCCTTTATATCCTCACTTGTATTTTCTTGTTCTTATTTTATGATGTGATTTTATAATGCAATTTTTTTATGTTTTTTATTGCACACCACCTTGGGCATTTACCTATAAAATGAGGCTTAAAAGTGTTCTTAAATAAATAAATAAATAAATAAATAAATAAATAAACAAACAAAAAAATAAAAAGGAGTAAAGAACAAAAGAAGAAAATGAAGAGGAAAGAAAAACTGGGTATAACTTAGGGGTTTAGGCTCAGTGAACAAAAGAGAGAGGAAAAAGATTCAGGAAGGAAAACCAGGAATTTTCTATCAAGTTTTCCTGGAACAGATTTGGAGGGCAGGAATATAAGGAAGGAGTGCAAGGAGTTGTCGGCTTTCACTTGGACAGGAAGGGCAGCAGCCTCACCCTCTAGTCCCATATCAGTAGGACCTTTGGTTTCCTCTCGCTAAAGGAGTGTACCATTACGCTGGTGAGGCTCTGTGAACATATATCTGAGAGAGGTTCGGGATTTGCTCCCCCATGTGGAATCATGCAGTAGGGATGTGAATCGTTTTTTGACGATTTAAAATATCGTCCGATATATTTTAAATCATCAAAAATCGTTAGGGCCACGATACAATACCAATTCCCCCGATTTATCGTTAAAAAATCGTAAATCGGGGGGAAGGGGGAGGGCAGGAAAACCGGCACACTAAAACCCCCTAAAACCCACCCCCGACCCTTTAAATTAAATCCCCCACCCTCCCGAAACCCCCCCCCCCCCAATGCTTTAAATAACCTGGGGATCCAGCGGTGGTCCAGAACGGCGGCGGTCCGGAACGGCCCCCTCAATTGAATCCTGTTGTCTTCAGCCGGCGCCATTTTGCAAAATGGCCGCCGCAAAATGGCGGCGGCCATAGACAAAAACGATTCGACGCAGGAGGTCGTTCCGGACCCCCGCTGGACTTTTGGCAAGTCTTGTGGGGGTCAGGAGGCCCCCCCAAGCTGGCCAAAAGTTCCTGGGAGTCCAGCGGGGTTCAGGAAGCGATTTCTTGCCGCGAATCGTACGGAAAATGGTGCCGGCCATATGGATTTTTCTGTGGAGAAGCAGGAACTTTTCTTCTTGCTACGGCCTGCCGCGATCCCTTCCGGGTCTGACGTCACTAGGAGGAGGAGTCCTAACAGACGCCCATAAAACCGGCGTCTGGCTGGAGGTATTTGCTGCTGACTGCTTATTCTGATGCTAATTGCTGCTTGGGGCTCGCTTACCGAGGATTTTTTCTGTGGAGAAGCAGGAACTTTTCTTCTTGCTACGGCCTGCCGCGATCCCTTCCGGGTCTGACGTCACTAGGAGGAGGAGTCCTAACAGACGCCCATAAAACCGGCGTCTGGCTGGAGGTATTTGCTGCTGACTGCCTATTCTGATGCTAATTGCTGCTTGGGGCTCGCTTACCGAGGATTTTTTCTGTGGAGAAGCAGGAACTTTTCTTCTTGCTACGGCCTGCCGCGATCCCTTCCGGGTCTGACGTCACTAGGAGGAGGAGTCCTAACAGACGCCCATAAAACCGGCGTCTGGCTGGAGGTATTTGCTGCTGACTGCCTATTCTGATGCTAATTGCTGCTTGGGGCTCGCTTACCGAGGATTTTTTCTGTGGAGAAGCAGGAACTTTTCTTCTTGCTACGGCCTGCCGCGATCCCTTCCGGGTCTGACGTCACTAGGAGGAGGAGTCCTAACAGACGCCCATAAAATCGGCGTCTGTACGGCGCGTCGCCAAAGCCGCGCCTAAGGGGCGCCCGGCTTAGCCGGCTTCGCCGGATTTCGCTGGGACAGCTGGAGATAAATGGAAGATTCGAGTCCTGAAGGTAAAAAGAATTAATGGTTTATATTTATGGTCAGCAGCCATCGGACCCTGTCTAAATATAACTGTGTAACCAAAACCCTAACTGAAGTCTTAGGTTTTAATTTACTAAGCCTTTGATGCCCCTTCCTCATAGTGATGCCACATACTAAGAGGAAGGGGAGAATAACAATTACTTCAACACCTGTGATTGATAGCAACCAGCCTCGAATTCAGGACATTTTTGGTCGAACTACTTTAACGCCAGGTGCTGAAGTCGCTGGAATTGAAGTTCAGGAGCAGGAACTCAATTCCCTGACTAATGAAATATCTTTGAGCCCTGGAGCTCCCTCAACACCTGAACAGCCAACGGGAAGAGGAGGAGGTGTAACAACACTTGAGGATACCACCCAGAGTTTGGACTTTTTACCAGCGGGGGGTAAGGGGGAGGCAGTGGGAACAGAGGTTCCACTGCGGACTCGTGAGTCCCCGCTGTCTTTAAGTCCTAATCAGGGGGATAGTACCGTATTGGTTCCTAGGGTTAAAAAGATGGAAAGTGGACAAGGGGAATTGTCAGCTGGTCCTATAGTTTTTGAGCCCAAAAAATTTACAATGGAAGAAATTGGTAGTATGATTTTCGCAATTCAAAAATCCATAATTGATTTGACCAAAACAGTTCAATTAAGTTTAGATAACAATAAAGAACTCCAGGTTAGAACAGAGAAGGTAGAAAATTCAATGATAGATTTAGAACATAAAATTGAAGAGATTGAAAAAGTTCAGGTGAACTTAATAAAGTCAGAAAAATTTCAACTAAATAAAATTGAGCAGATGGAAAATCAAATGAGAAGGGCAAATCTGAGAATTCTCAATTTTCCTAGGACACATCTGTTGTCCCCCAGAGAATTATTTAAGAGTTATCTTCTAAAAATACTGAAGTATTCTGATAATACGCTTCCTGTAATTTCTAGAGTTTATTATATATCTCGTATGGTAGGGGGCACAGAATGTCCAGAACAAGGAAATTTAAGTGAAGATACAAACTTGTCTGAACTGTTAGAAAAGTCATCAGATATGGAAATAAAAACTCGGGCTACTTTAATAATACAATGTGCTGATATTTCTCAGAGGGATTTAATATTGAGATTATATTTTAAAAATCAAAATTCTCAATTTCATGGATCTCCAATTAGGATTTTTCTGGATGTATCTTTAAGCACACAGTTGAGGAGAAAAGAATTTCTGACCATGAGAGAGAAAGTAATCCAAAAGGGAGCGAAATATGTTTTACGTTTTCCTTGTAAATGTGTTTTGATTTATCAAAACACGAGATATGTATTTAATCATCCGGATCAGCTGCGAACATACCTCGAGTCCTAAATTCATCAAACCTTAGGAGTAGGAGAGAATTAGAAATATAGTAGTTCAAACACAGATTCTTTAAAATGTTAATTTTCAGCTGAAGCTGCTTCCTGTTTGTTTTCTTTTAGACAGGTTCCGTTATTTCTTTCAGTACCAGTCTCAGGATTCATAGATAAGTTTTATGTATAACTCATATTTTCTTATTGCTTTCTGTTTTGATTTGTGTGTACTTATCTGTGATTATCTTCTGGAAATAATATAAAGTGGAATAAAAAAAAAAAAAAAAAAAAGCACAAGTACAGCATGGCAGGGCGACATCGAACTGCTCCTTTCCCATTTGGACGTAGAGGATGGGGTAAGAGAAGGGGGGAGCAGAGGGGTGGGAGGAATACAAGCTAAGCATGGGAGGCGGGGGGAGGACTTTTCTGAAAATCTGAAGGTGCAGTTTGAAATGGTGGTGGGTGAGGGGTGCTGGTGGCCAACCTTTAGCATCCACTAAGAATAAAAGAAATAAAAAATTATAAATGAAACACAAACATAAACCAGAAAAGACCTAAAGGGAGCTTTTAAAAGCCTTGTGTGTGCAAACATTGCCACTTATGCTCAAAAATGGCCGGAGCAGAAGCTATGCGAATTTTAAAGGCCAAAGAGAAAGAAAGAGAGAGAGAGAGAGAGAGAGATTCTGTATAGGGCTCAGTCCGATCCTCTATGGATCATTGTAAGGGGCACTTTGATTCAAGGTGAGTTTTCGGGGGATGGGTTGTATTTAGGGGGGGGGGGTGTTGCTTCAGACACATTCAGAGGTATCGATTACAAAGTTCACATCATTAAACATTTTTGGCCCAATTTAAAAAAACCCGGCATGCGTTAAAACTGGGAGATATGCGGGTGGTCGGGTCGCGCAGACGTGCTGCGAGGATTTTCAGATGCCTCCGCCACACTCGCATCTCCTGGTACAGGCTACCTGATTTCAAAAAAAGAGGTGGTCTGAGCGGAGTCTTGGCGGGCATGGGCGGGGGTGGGACGGCCACCATTAGGCACTGCCCCGCTGAGGCACGCACCGGCAGCTCGACAGCCTGCGCAACCTGCCACTGCTCCGGAAAGCAGGTAAGTATGAAAACAAAAAAAAACCGAGTTAGTTGGCGGGGTTTTAGGGGCCACGGCAGATAGAGGGAAAGGGAGGCAGGTTAGCTAGGGTTTTAGAAAGTTCCCTCACAGTCCGCTCCTTTACTGGAGCGGACTGTGAGGAAACTATGGAAATAGCCCATTGTGTCGCCGCCCACGTTATAAAACGACTCCCTCTTTGCACGCGCCGATAAAAAAATTGGGCGTGCTTGTGCGCACGGGCAGTGGAATTTTATAACACACGTGCGTAGATGCGCGCAGGTTTTAAAATGTACCTTTTTTTGACCTTATAAGTGATGAAAAGGAATTGGTTTGTACTTTGCAGCTAGCAGAGACTGCAGTGTACAAATCAACTCCTCATGTTAGAATTTTCATCACTTATAAGCTCAAAAAACCGAAAACGGCGCGGCGCTCGGCCCCGCCCCCGACACGCCCCCGACACGCCCCCTCCGAAAACCCCGGGACTTATGCGAGTCCCGGGGCTCTGCGCACGCCGGTAGGCCTATGTAAAATAGGCTCACCGGCGCGCAGGGCCCTGCTCGCCTAAATCCGCCCGGATTTGGGCGGATTTAGGCGAGCAGGGCTCTTAAAATTCGCCCCTCAGCGCGCATAAATCCCACATAGCTGGGCCTCGTGTGCGCCAGATGAATTTTCAAAGAGGCCTGGCCACGTGTGTAAACCCCGTTACTCGCACAACTGCCAGCCTCCTTAAAGGGGCGAGGGGGTGGGGAGGGGCAGGCTGGGACAACGCCATCGAATGCTGTCCTGAAGACTCGTGCGCCGGCAGCCAAGCTGGTGCATGCAACTTACTTCAGTCTGGGGACCTGAAGGGATTGGAGCAGTCAGGGGGGGAGGGAACTGGGGAAGGCCCGAATGCGTCACCGTGTGGAGGTTGCATTAATTCTCCCCCCTCCCCCTTTTGTGCACCGCCGGCACATATGCATGTGGATTAGAAAATCCGGCGCGCATTTGAGTACGGCCATTGGATTTTATAACTTGTGTGCGCACTCGAACACGTTTTAAAATCTACCTCTAAGCCTGTAAAGAGTTGTTCTCTCTCTCTATCTCTCTCCGATGTTCATGCACCTAATAAGGGGGCCGATGCAATACAGAGCACTCAGTCGAGTGCACTGTATAACCGGCAGTCGGACATGGGTTGAATAGGCGCTAATGAATCCCCTAATGCAATAAGGGGATTAGCGCCTATTCAACCGCGCATCAGACTTGGAGTGAGTCTAATAGCGCTAATCACATACAAATGCATGTGATTGAGGTTATTAGCATTCACTCCGGATTGAAAAAAAAAAAAGTGCTAGGACGCACATTTATAGGCAGATTTTCAAAGGCTACGCGCGTAACCTGAGGAAATCTGCTCCTGCGCGCGCCGAGCCTATTTTGCATAGGCTCGGCGGCGTGCACAAGCCCCGGGACGCGCGTATGTCCCGGGGCTTGCAAAAGGGACGGTCCGGGGGCGTGGCCAGGGGGCGTGGTGGTGGTCCAGAGGTGTGGCTGAGTGCCCCAACACAGCGGCCTGTGTCAGGGCCTGCCGCGCCAGCAGACATTCGGCGCGCACAAGTTACGACTGCCCGGAGGCAGGGGTAACTTCCTGGATAAAGGTTAGGAGGGGGATTTAGGTAGGGCTGGGGGGTGGGTTAGATAGGGGAAGGGAGGGGAAGGTGGGGGGAGGCAGAAGGAAATTTCCCTTTGAGGCCGCTTCGATTTCAGAGCGGCCTCGGAGGGAACGGGCAGCGCGCACAGGGCTCGGCGCACGCAAGGTGCACAAATGTGTACCCCCTTGTGCGCGCCGACCCTGGATTTTAAAAGATACGCGTGGCTACTTGCGTATCTATTGAAATCCGGCGTACTTTTGTTTGTGCCTGGTGTGCGAGCAAAAGTACGCGCTCGCGCTTTTTTTTAAATGTAACCCTTAGTGCTCAGCAATTAACGCCTGCCCGGAGCAGGCGTTAATTGTTGAGCGCTCCTTAAACCTACTTAATATCCTTGCGATATTAAGTAGGAGGAAAAACAAACTTAAATAAAGAATAGAAAAAATTAAAAACATTGGCAGTCGGGTACAGGAAACAGACGCTCGAATGAGAAGCGTCTGTTTTCTGAACCCCCGGCTGTGTGGTTGTGCGGCGTTTAGGAAAACCGATGCTGATAAACTCGGCATCGGTTTTCCTAATCGGCGGTCCACAGACGCCGATCGGATTAGCAAGGAGGTGCTAGGGGCGCGCAAGTAACCCTAGCGCCTCCGTATTAACGCGACCCCCTAATTTAAATATTGTATGGTGCCCCCCCCCTTGAGGGCGCCTGGGGTGCATTAAGAAAGCGGGCGCTGACTGTTCAGCACCCACTTTCTACGCAAATTTATTCCATCGGCCCCAAGGAACTGTAGCAAAGTGCCACACATGAAAACCTATGGATGGAGCCACTGCATACGCCATCTGCAAATTGCCCCTAAAAATGTACAGGTTTGTTTCTTCTTTTCTTTTTATGCTCTCCCTACCCAGAAGGGAAGAAGACCCAAATCCCTAGTCTTCCGAACAAACTCCTCTGAAATTGCATTTAGTTAATTGTTCCATTTTCTCTGCATGCACATGTCCTACAGTTTACTTAAATTAAGGTCAAGCTGCTCAAGCAATTTATTAAAGTTTATTGCTTTGTTTTCTCTGAATTGCTAACAATCAAGGAAACAGTTTTACCTGAGCAGCACTTACCGGCCTTAACAGAAGGCTTGCAAGGTGGGGGGTGGGGGGAGAAGGAGCAACCTGCAGTTACCACCCTTAACAGAAGGAATTGAGGGAGGGGGGGGGGAGTGTAACCTGCACTGAGCTGGGCAGATTGGATGGACCATTTGGGTCTTTATCTGCTGTCATTTAATCTGTTATTTCACTTCCCCCTCAGCAAGATATTTTACAAGTTAGAAAATCCCCCGTTTTTATCTAGAGAACTGCCCTGCTTTCACAGCAGCTGTTTGACTGCATATGGATCCTTAAATACAAAATAATATTTTAAGGTATCAACCACTGAATTCTGTATTATGTTTTTCATTTTTTACAGTATCTAAGTAGACTAGAATTGAGCCATTCATGACACTTTAAATCTATGATAAATATATCTTTGTTACTGCCATTCATCCTGCTATAGGCAAATTTTTAGTATATACTTGCTCAATGAAATAAATAATAACCATAGGGCATCAATATTCAATGCTGGCTAAATAAACACAAGTGTCATTGCATCATACTTAGCTGTTATTATGCATACATTGGGGCTAGAAAATCAATGCTTTTCTGTACCAACAACTTCCGCCCCATCTCCAACCTGCCTTTTGTGGCTAAGATTATGGAAAAACTAGTCAATACCCAATTATCAGACTACCTGGAAGACCACAACATTCTCCACCCAACGCAATATGGATTCCGCAAATCACTAAGCACCGAAACCCTCCTCATCTCCCTTACAGATCACCTCATCATGGGTCTGGACTCTGGACACTCCTTCCTTCTAGTACTTCTTGACATCTCAGCCGCATTTGACACGGTGAATCACTCCATTCTCCTTAAATGACTTTCAGACATCGGGATAACAGGTACGGCCTTCAAATGGTTCGACTCCTTTCTCAGTAACAGAGGCTACAAAGTAAAGATCAATAACAAGGAATCTCCTCTCATCAACTCCTCATGAGGAGTACCGCAGGGCTCCTCTCTGTCCCCCACACTCTTCAACATATACCTTCTTCCCTTCTGCCAGTTGCTTACGAATCTAAAACTTAAACACTATCTCTATGCCGACGATGTACAAATCCTGATCCCAAAAACCGAATCCCTCTCAAAAACACTTAAGTTCTGGGACAAATGTCTCCAAGATATCAACTATCTCCTCACTAACCTAAACCTGGTTCTGAACACGTCTAAGACAGAAATGCTCCTTATATCTCCCAACCACAATGATAACCTTCAATTGACCCACACCAACACCCTGGTCAGCCAAGCAAGAGACCTCGGAGTAATAATTGATAACCAGTTAAATCTAAAGAAGTTCATCAACAACATAACCAAAGACTGCTTCTTCAAACTTCAGGTGCTAAAAAGACTCAAACCGCTTCTGTACTTTCAGGACTTCAGATCTGTACTCCAGGCCATTATATTTTCCAAATTAGACTACTGCAATTCCATTCTACTAGGCCTTCCCGCCTCCTCCACAAAACCACTTCAGATACTTCAAAACCCGACAGCTAGAATCTTAACAAATTCCAACAGAAGAGACCACATCACACCCATCCTAAAAAATCTGCACTGACTCCCTGTAAGCTTTAGAATCCTACACAAGTGTCTCACCATCATTCACAAATCCATTTACAACTGGACCCCTATCAATATCCACTACCCACTCACTCTGCACACCTCTTCTAGACCCATCAGAGAAGATTACAAGGGCTCGCTACACCCTCCCCCAGCCAAATCCACACTCCACTCAGCCACCAAAGAACGAACCTTCTCAACAGCGGCGCCAACCATCTGGAATGCTATGCCCCCTGACCTCAGACAAGAACCCTGACTACTGACGTTCAGAAAAAAACTCAAGACTTGGCTATTTCTACAAGTCTTCCCTTGATCGGGAACCTCCCCAGCTACAGTAACACTCCAAGGCCCTCTAGTCGATGCACCCCAATTCCGATATTGTACATGACTTGATATTGTTTAGTTCCAAGTTACCTCTGCCTCTGGCTCCTCTTCTTCCCAGTTCGAGTACCCCTGTTTTATTGTAACTTTTCTCTATCTTTGATTATGTTAACATTATTTCCCCCGAGGTTCCTTGTAAACCGATATGATATGATCTGTATCATGAATGTCGGTATAAAAAAGCACTAAATAAATAAAATAAAAAATAAATTCTAATCATAACTCGAATAATGTTTATGCTGATCCATTAAATATAACTGCATTTAACTTGCGGTATTTAATAATATTATGGCCTCAAAAGAACACACTTCAGAAACACTTTAAAAAATAAAAAAAAGAAATATTATTTATGAGATCTGCATGCTTCTCTATATAAAGAAAATTCCTATTGCATTTCAGCATTTTTTTGTCCATTCTCAAATGCATGCACTGTTTTTTCAGTGCAAGAGGGCTCCCTAAACTAGTCCTAGACTTCACCAGCCAGTTGGCTTTCAATGCAATAAATTAGCATATATTGGGTTTCCAATATATGTAGGGATCTTCATTTTCAGTTTTTATTTTGTTTTCTCTGAGAATTTATCAGTGTTTTTTCATAAGAAAATAAACAGGAAAACATTCAATCCAAAAGAATGTCTCCTTTTTTTTCCACTGATTTTTTCTCCCTTTTTTGATCTTTATAAAAAAACTGATACATTTTTGGGGAAAATAAAGTAAAAATGAAAGCCAAGGTCCTTAAATATATGCAAAAATGTTTCATGCATATTCATTATGGATATCATAAAAATCTGACGGGCAGCAGGGTCCCCAGGACAGGTTTCAGAAAGTCTAAAATAAATCAGCCACAATTTACCTTTTTGAATTGAAGAGAAATAAAAGTATTTTTAGAAAGTACAAAACTTTGGTTTATAAAATTATCTTCTTGCTGACCATAATAATTTTAAAATCTTAACTATTAGGTAGTATTTATTTAACTGTTCAAAAATGCTTCCTGTAACTTGTAAAGTCATATGGTGAGGGAAATGATCAACTAGATCAATTGAGATAGCTCAACAGAAATTTAATACTTTAAGCTTAGTGGAAATTTTCAAAATGTTACACCTATAAAAATAAGCATATAGGGCTACCCGGCACGCACACATGTATGCCCGATTTTATGTTATAAAATCGGGGGTCGGCGCACACATGGGGGCGCACAATTGTGCACCTTGCACGCACTGAGCCCACGCCAGGGTGCGCTGCCTTCCCCCATTCCCTACCCCCACCCCACCTTCCCATCCCTTCCCCTACCTCCCCCGCCCTTTCCCCCTACCTTTTCCTGTGTTTTTCTGTTATTTTAAAACTTACTTCAGCCCTGGGGCAGAAGTAAGTTGCTCGTGCCGACCAACTGCCCGCGCACGATCCCCGTCACAGCGGCAAATGGCCGCTGTGTCGGAGGCCTCTGACCCTGCCCCTGGACTGCCCCGCCCCTGGACCGCCCCTTTAGTAAATCCCCAGGACTTACACACATCCTGGGGCTTTACGTACGTCACCGGGCCTTTTGAAAATAGGCCCGGCATGCGTATGACCGGTTATGCACGTAAATCTTCTGAAAATCCGGCCCATATTGCACATAAATAGCCTTCATACATGTATTTTGCATTTTTATAAAAGTAAAAAATGTGCATGTATTTTCACTTTCCCTGCAAACATAAGTATGAAAAACTGGAGATTTGGAGTATTCTGTGACAGGTCCAGCATTTAAGCGCATACGTTTCCAAATTATTTGTGTGATTTTAACCTGTTATCTGGTGAAAGTGATATTAGACATGTTTATTGTTTACTATTGGCTATAGTTCAGGCTGGACGCACCATGCTGATTTTAAAACCCACCTGAGTACGTGCGTATCTCCCGCTTTGAGCGCAAATAAAAAGTTCCATGTGTGCTCCTGGATTTGAACTGTAAAATAACGCGTATGTTATTAAAATGGCTGCATTCCTGGGAAAGGGCTGATGAACGTGCGCACATGTACGCCCGCGCGCCTGTTTAAAAATTACATTCCTACTCTCTGCTTACAAAGTGTCTTTGGGACCTCAAGTACATGCAAATATTAGCATATTAAATAAAATAAATAAATACATTAATAATATGTGTGCTATAATCTGGTTGGTATTGTAATTGCAGTAATTGTAATAAAACAATCTATCTGAGTGACTTTCTGATCTCTAAGATTTATTTGGCTTTATTTATAAGTATTATCTTTTTTGGAATTGTTATCACTGTTATTGCTAATGTCAGAGTAGCTGACTGTGAGCCAGAGAATCCAAGTTTCAAATCCTGTTGACAATCCTTGTGACTTTGGACATGTCACTTCACACTCCATTTTTTCAGGGACAGTATCTTTCAAACTGGTGCATGGGTGCACATATTAGGAGTATGCATTCATTTGCAACATATTGGTAATCCGCAACGTATATGCCATATTTCTTGTATTCGTGGGGGTTGTGAAACGTATGGTGAACCCCCACGAATACAATGTATCACTAACGAATAACCCCCCATCCTCCTGACCCCCCCCCTCCCAAGACTTGCCAAAAGTCCCTGGTGGTCCAGCGGGGGTCCTAGACAGCTCGAGTGGGGGCTGCCGGTATTCAAAATGGCACCGATAGCCTTTGCCCTTACTATGTCACAGGGGCTATCAGTGCCATTGGTCGGTCCCTGTCACATGGTAGGAGCACAAGATGGCACCGGCCGTCCATTGCTCCTACCATGTGACAGGGGCCAACCAATGGCACCGGTAGTGCCTGTGACATAGTAAGGGCAAAGGCTATCGGCGCCATTTTGAATACCGGCAGCCGACAACCCGAGTGCAGGAGATCGCTCCAGGACCCCCGCTGGACCACCAGGGACTTTTGGCAAGTCTTGGGGAGTGAGGAGGGTGGGGGGTTGTAGTTAATTAAATGTAAAGGGTTGGGATGGGGTTTTTTTTGGGGGGGAAACAAATACATATGTAACTAATAAACGGATGGGGGTCCCCCGAGAATGGATGCAATGGATTTGGGTCCCGACGAATACGAATACCGAATGGGACGAATCCGTCCCTGCTGCACATCCCAAGCACATATGCACACATGCATTGGTCTGGCCCAGGGATGCGGCTATTTTATAAATGATGTGTGTATAAGTGTGCATGTTATAAAATAGCCTGGCTGTGCACTCATGTACACCAAACTAAGTGGGAGCACACATGGGCATGCAAATCCTGCTTCTACCGCATAAACTGCGGGATTTTAAAAAGGGCACATGCCCATGCCATTCCTAGTTTACCAGTTCGTCCAGTTAACAGATAGCTCCTCCAGTCCACCTACACTCAGCCCAGTTACCACAGACCCTTTAAACCCTTCAGAAATGTTTCATTGCTTTTATTTTAGAAACTACATGTCATTCATAGCAGAAACAAAATTATGCAGCAGGGGACCTCAGCATGTGCCGGGGCGCGTAAAATATTTATGCGCACATTTCCTGGCCAGACCCCAAAACACCCATGCCCCGCCAATACCAAACCCATGCTCCACTCCTTTTTGGAAACTTTGGAGATGCGTGTGCCATGGTATTTACGTGCGTATATGAGCACTTTTTAAAATACGGTCGGTGTGCTTAAGCCCGACTTCTTTGCGCATCTCCTAATTGATGCAATTGCCGTGCTTTTAAAATTCATCTTTTAGCATTTGTCCCATAGACATAAACTGGATGAAAACTTTGGGCCCGATTTTCAAAAGGTGACGCACATAAAGCCCGGGGACGCATGTAAGTCCTGGGGCTTTTCTAATGGGGCGGTACATGGGCGGTCCAGGGCTGGGGAGAGAGAGAGAGAGAAGCTTTAAGGCCCTCATAGTAGTTAGGCATTTAAACCTCTATTAGGGATGTGCAGAGGGTCGCCATACGTTGCATTCGTGATTCGGATTCATCGGGGAGCAGATACGTTGCATTCAGCCATATGGCGCCCTGATGCTGTAATACGGCGATTTCTATTCATGTCCCAGCTAAAATTAAAATTAACTAGAACCCCCCCCCCCACCCTCCTGACCCCCCCCAAGACTTACCAAAGCTCCCTGGTGGTCCAGCGGGGGGTCTGGGAGGCATCCCCTGCACTCTCACACCCTCGGTGCCGGTTTCATCATGGCGCCGATAGCCTTTGACCTAGTATGTCACAGGAGCTACCGGTGCCATTATTCAGCCGCTGTCACATGGCCATCGGCGCCATCTTGTGCTCCTACCATGTGACAGGGGCTGACCAATGGCACCAGTAGCCCCTGTGACATAATATGGGCAAAAGCTATTGGCGCCATTTTGATTACTGGCAGCCGATGGCCCGAGGGCAGGAGATCGCTCCGGGACCCCTGTTGGACCCCCAGGGACTTTTGGCCAGCTTGGGGGGGCCTCCTGACCCCCACAAGACTTGCCAAAAGTCCAGCGGGGATCCGGGAGTGAACTCCTGCACTCCGGCCGTCGGATGCCAGTACTCAAAATGGCGCCTATCGCCTTTGCCCTCACTATGTCACAGGGACCGACGGTCACCCCCTGTGACATTGTGAGGGCAAAGGTGATCAGCTGCCAGTATTCAAAATGGCGCCGATCGCCTTTGCCCTCACTATGTCACAGTGCAGGTATTTGCATGTGTTATACCCGTCGGTCGCAGACGGCTGTGACCGCACTTACATCCTGCACCGTTCTCCAGCCCTTTCTGGGTCTGCTCACGGCACAGGCCAATCTCCACCGCTGCATTCCCCATGGCTCCTCGTGGCAGTCGAGACATCACCGCCAGCTACATTGTCTCTGGGCCTTCCTAGGCGCGCGCGCATGTCACAGGGCCCTCCTTTGAAGCCTCTTCGGCAGGAACCTCGGGGGCGTCCCTGTTTGATGTCATTGGATCAAGGTACTTGAGCTCCACCTTCGCCCTCAGCTAGCCAACTTGGCAACAAGTTCTGTATGTCTCTACTAGCTCCTGTTCCGTTTTCCGGTGGCTACGCTGTTGGACTCCATTGGACCTTGGACTCTATCTGATACCCGCTCCTCGGGGGCCAGTAGCGCTCTCACGGGGACCTTGTCTCCTGGCCTTCCCCACTCCTTGGGCTGGCCCCATGCTTCCTGAAGTCCTACTCTACAAGGCTCCCCGCTCCTCGGGGGTGCCTCCTGGAACACTCTTACAACTCGGAAGTTACTCTAGCACTTCCCCGCTCCTTGGGGTTGTGCCTACGTGCTTTCTGGACTGTCGGCACTTTCCCACTCCTCAGGGCTGCATCTCCCTACTTCTCAAGAGACTCTCAGCACCATCCTGCTCCTCAGGACAGTGTCCTTGTGCTTTACCGTGACAGCCCGCGCCTCCCCACTCCTCGGGGTCGCATCTACGTGCTATGAGACTACCAACACTTCCCTGCTCCTCAAGGCTGTGCTTCTTTATCATTCAGAGTCTGCCTGTGCTCCCCGCTCCTCAGGTTCTACCTACGTCACCATTGGAGACCTTACTCGGGCTTCCCTGCTCCACGAGTTAGCTTGCGTCACTACAGCCGCACCTCCCTCACTCCACAGCTCTGCCATTCCTCCTGCATACCAGTCTCAAGCCTCCCACTCTATGGCCAGCCTGGCGCCTTCCCCTCCGGGGGTCTCAGTCAAGGTATTATCAGCAGCTGTTTGTCTACTGTGGAATCCCTCCTGGCTCCTCGGGACTTATCCTCAGTCTTACCCAGAGCTACCTGCCATGCCTGACCTCACGTCCCATCTGAGTGGGCCTGTGGGGCTCCTCCCCACAGTTTGTAACAACTCATACCACGGGCCAAGGGTCCACCAACCCACAAACCATAACAGCATGTTAACAAACATACGCACAAATATTAGGGACTGTATTTGTATTTTTTAATATATGCATACTTATCCAGCTAATTAGTGGCATTTGAATATACAGTATGCCTGCATTCAGTGGCAGCTACTTAGATGGATAACTACTTAAAAGGGGCGAAACAGGAAGGAGCTACTTATCTGGCTGACTTAGCCAGATAAGTGGTGACATTCATGCTTATCTGACTGAGTTATCTGGGTAAGTTAGACCTGCTATTGAGCAGTTATAAAATTAGTCAGATATACTTATCTGGCTAACTTTAATGTTATCTGGGTATAATCAGATGTGTGGCTGGCTTTTAAAGCCCCTTCGTTCTGGGATTCCTTCATATGTATCTAATCTTTTTTGCCCCAGGTCGCTCACTCCGCTTTCCTCAGCATCATTTGGTATGAGCACCTACTTTTAGAGAGATTGTCTATGAGGGTACTTGGGAAATGTCCTTTGCCTTTCATGCCCCTACCTTCTGGAGCTCTTTACCACTTACTGTTCATCCTGAAAGGGAATATCTTAAATTTAGGAAATTACTTATTACTTTATTTGGTCAGGCCTTTCCTGATTGATGTTTGTTTATAAATGTTATTTTTTATACTAATATTATTACTATTGATTACTGTATGTTTTATTGATTTGTATGTTTTTATTACTGTATTATTCTATTAATTGATGACTATAGTTTTATTTTTTTATTGTATTTATATCAAACTAACTAAAGATTGGTGAGTGATCTGCAATCTAATGATAGTCGGAGAAGAGAGATGGGGTCTTACCCGGTCATGATGATATGTTACTTTCAACTCTCTTTCATTGACAATTACTGGGATACCTGCATGGGAACCTACTGAGATTTTCTAGAACAGCATCCTGATTTAGGATGCTGGGTGTAGTCCCTAAAAACTCTCTCACTCTTCAAATTTTTCTCTTCATGTATGAGCTAAAAATGAGAAGGCAAAAAGTGAATGTGAAAGATTTTGCTTGTGTTATGATACAACTGGAATGTATAGATATCTAGGGACCTTTGTTTTCAGTTTTTATTTAATTTTGCCTGGGAATTTCAATGTGAAAAAACGATAATGGAAAAATAATACCACATTATAACACACAGGAAAAACCTTATAGGAAGTCATTTTTCCTTAGTTTTTTTTTTTTTTTTCGTTATCACATTGAAATCCCCAGGCAAAATAAAATAAAAACTGAAAATGAAGGTCCCTAAATATATACAATACCTATAGTGCTTTTCCAAATTTTACTCCAGGTATGACATATGGGGGTCATTTTTTAAAGCTAGCGCACGCGAAAAGGGATGTTTCACATGCGAAAAGTCCCTTTTCACGTGTGATAGCTAAAAAGGGGCGGAGTCGGGGTGACGTCTGCCCCGAAAGAGGAGGAGTCGGGGCGGACGGCGTGAAGACAGCATGGACGGCGTGAAGAAAGCGTGGATGGCGAAAAGGTAAGGAGCCTTTTCGCTGCCCATTTTGTGCCCAATAGCACCACCTTTTATGATGGCGCTATTGGGTGCGAAAGCCGGCAGCGATTGTACTGCTGGATTGCTGCAGTTATCTAACGTTGCCAGGACAACCAAGCAGTGCCATATATTCAGGAGACTTCCCTCATTAAAAACAATGGAAGCATGGATTAACACCTTCAGTATTAATATGATAGCAGCAATCAGATGAATCAAAGTAGTGATTGCAAGCCTTGTAAAAGGGAATGTTAATAGGAACTCCTGAAATGATCAAAGTGTCAGAAAGGAATTTAGAGAATATTTCTACCCTACTTTGCAATTTTAGCTCAACAGGGATAAAAACATTTTTTTCAGGTCCTTAATCCAAAAAACTTACATTATAAAAGGTAAATTTTAAAAGCCTGGAGCGCATCAGTTAGTGGATGCACTTACAAGTTGGAGTTACGTGCGCTGACTGAATTTTCAAAACTGCATACACATTTCACTCGGATTCAAAAAGGGGCATGGTTTCAGCATGGTCTAGACCGGACATGGGTGTTTTTTGGGCCATGGCCAAGAGGTATGTGCTTAAATACTTAAATGCTTGGATCCAATGCTGCATAACTTTACTTCTGCTATGGAGGAAGTGTAGGTTAAAAAAGAAGACATTTCTGAGGGGTTTAAAAAGTATGTGGTGATTGGGGGGGAGAACAGGCTATTAAACCAGGGGAGTTTGGAGGAGCTAGCTCTACATTGGGGGAGCTAGTGGACAAACTGGTGAAAATGGTCATGGCATGGACGTGTGCTTCAGGGACGGTAACTTTCAAAATGGCATGCAGGCGCACATGTATATCGGTCTGTACCCAGGGATGCAGTTATTTTATAGCTTGCACGCGCATATGCTATAAAATAGCCTGGTCAGGCGCACGCATGGGCGCACAAATCCTAATTCTACCACATACCCCATTTCACCAGTTTGTCCCATTTGCCCAATTAAGAGAGAGATTCTCCAGCCCCCACAGGTTTGATAGCCTTCATTCCCCCCAATTAGCCCCGATTCTTAAAACTAGCCAGATTTTCCTAATTTTCTTTAATTTTTAACTTGCACAGCATCCATAGCAGATGTAAAGTTATGCAAGAGGGAGCCTTGGTGCGCTCCAGGCCACATCATTATTTACGTGCACATTGTTGTGAAAGTGGACCCTTAGCCCAAGATGGAGTTGAAGCTTTCCGTGAGGAAGCCCACACAGGTCCCCACTGTCAGGAGGCAGTGCAGAACAGGAAGCACAGGCTGAATGGAGCTTCACCAATACCAGCCCTCGTTCCCCGCAGGTTGAGCCCTTGGTCACCTGGGTCGGCTGGTCTTAGGCTGGCCTCTGCATGGTTGATCCCGTGGGGAATGCTCGAGGCAAGGATCCAGGAAGCAGTGGAGACCCAGGGTCCAATGTAGCTGGGTTCAAGACAAGGCTTGGAACCAGAAGCCCAGGCAGGCTGAAGCAGACTAGGACTCAGGAACATGTTAAGCCCAGGCATGCAAGTAGGTGAAAGCCTAAGAAAGGCCAAGTCCAGATAGTCAGCTGATGGCAAAGTTAGGTACAAGCTGGAATCAGGGCAAGCAGCTGGAGACAAGGTCAGGTACAAGCTGGAGTCAGGGCAGGTGGCTGGAGACAAAGTCAGGTACAATCTGGAGTCAGGGCAGGCAACTGGAGACAAGGTCAGGTACAAGCTGGAGTCATGGCAGGCGGCTGGATACAAGGTCAGGTCCGAGCAGGAGTCAAAGCCAGGGAATCCGTCCAAGGCATAGTAAGGAACGAGCAAAGGTCAAAGCCAGAGAATCCGTCCAAAGCATAGTCAGGAACAAATGAGGGTCAAGCCAGAGAATCCATCCAAAGCATGGTCAGGAACAAGAGAGGGTCAAGCCAGGAAATCTGTCCAAAGGGTAAACTGGAAACAGGAAGCTGGAACTGAAGCACAAGGACTGGAACAGGACGTAGGACTGAAACAAGGACAGGTTCCGGAACAGGAACAGGAACACGAAGCAACTAAGTGCATGACTGGAAGCATGGAGACCTTTGACCAAGGCAATGACCGGATGGCGGAGCCTGCCTTAAGTAGCAGGGCCCAAATTTGTCATTATCCAGGGTTGAGGGAAGGTTTCCAGCTGTGGCCCCTTTAAAGTTGGGGAAGGCGCACACGCGCGCCTAACACAGACAGGGATTAGGTCCCTTTAAATTTGTAAAGGAGGTGTGGCCTCGCGCCTAAAGATGGCGGTGGCCATCTTGAATTTCGCCCCGTGGAGGAGACGCTGCTGGATGCCGCGAGGGGGGAGCAGGACGGCTCTCCCTGCAGCGAGCAGCACGAGGTCGTGCGGGAGCGATGGCCCAAATCGGAGCCCTCCCCCGGGGCTCCCGCGGTGAAGGAATGCCGCAGCCAAGGTAGGGGGCCGCGGTCGTGGGGCGCCACGGCCGCGGAACACAACAGTACCAGCTGAGGTGGAGATTAGAGAGGCCTTGAGAAGCTTCAGTTGCACCCAGGGAGTCTTAGCTGAGTAAGCCTGGAATTTGTATGCTGAGAGTAGGGGTCAGAAGGTCTCAGAAAGCCTTGGCTTAGGTCCATGGATTCCAAGACAGGTAAGCCTGGGACCCAGGCTGGACTTTGTACTGCAGGGGATGGGGTTTGGAGAGGCTCTGAGAAGCCCCAGCTGGGCTTAGAAAGTCACAGTTGGGAAGACTGTGACTTAGGCTGGATTTTGTAGCAGCAGGGATGGGAGTTGGAGGAGCCTGTGGAGACACAGCTGAGTAGACTCTGGTCCTGAGGTTCTTTTTGCCTGGTGGGAGGGGGATTAAAGGATCTCTGAGAGGCTCATTTTTATTTGCACAAAAATGAAAATAACAAAAAATGACCTAATTCATTCCATTTGTTGAAAACAAACACACATCCCTAGTATGTATCTGAGACAAGAAGAGATAATGTTAATGCCCAAGGGAATGTTAGTGGGAGAAATGAGATTTGAACTCTAGTTTCACTGCTTCAGAGTCCATTGCTTTAAGGATTATTTATTTATTTTGTTTTTAAAAACTTATATTCCACTCATATCCACAGTTCATGGTAGTGCACATAAGAGACATATATATTCAGTAAAGAAAAACAACACAATACAAATAAATCATGATAGCAGTCATGTAGCAAAACAAGAGAGCTACATATTGTTTGACCACAGCCATAGATTTGAAATCATAAAAATAACCTTTCCTAACACAACGGATGGTAATAAAGATACAGCTCACATTACAAAACCAACATAGATAATGAAAAACTCTATTTCCACTGCAAAAACTATTGTCCTTCTCCCTAACTAGACAGATGTATCCTCCCCAAAAGCCTGATTAAAAAAGAAAGACTTCAGGATTTTTTAAATGTGAAGATAAATGCCATTATCTTAAGAAATTTAGGAGGTGAATTCTAGAGCAAGGGACCTGCCTTGGAGAAGGCTCAATTGCATGCCTCCACTAAATGTACCATGAGAATTAAAGGTGATTCTAACAGATCACAGTTGGCAGAACAATCACAGAGTTTGAGATATAACATAGATTAGCAGAATTGCATTAATCCATGGGCTTCATTGTTTTTCTGCAGCTTATATCAACATAACAATTTTATATCTGTTATGTCACTCAACTGGGAACTAATGTAGAAATGAGTTTATATGATCATGGTTGTCAGTGCCCAACAGAAATCTAGCAGCAGAGTTCTGCACAATTTGTAAAGCCTTTAATGCATTTGGCAGGAATGCCAGTGAGCAAAGACTTAACAATAGTCCATCTTGGTGAGAACAAGAGTCTGCACTACTGAGTGAAAGTTGGAAGCCAACGAAGCATTCCTATGCCTAGCTTCATCATTTTGCTATAAATTGGTATTTTACTGCAATGCACGTTGAATTTATCACACGATATTTTCATTTTGCAAGCTGCGAATTGTCCAGACAAGCATTTCCATGTTTTCGGCTGGAAAGAGCGAGAGAAAGAGAGAGATATTATAAGGCTCTCATATTAATCTGTAAGCAGGTTTAGAGGTGCAGGGATCTGTCTGCTACAAGACACAGCCAGCTGCCCTCCCATCTTACTTGCGACCCTAAGTCAGGGAAAAGACAACATGTATTCTCATCAGAAATAGACTTTTATTTAGCAGATTTGGTAGGACATAGCATTTAGAAAACAACAATTCCTATCTTTAACATCCTGGCCACTAAGCATCAGCTTTCCCTAAAGAAAGTTCTGTATCATGGGTAGTTTCACTCATGTCATAAACCTTAGCTTGATTAAAATATTAGTACTCAAGGCTAATTTACTTACCAGTGATTTCAACTTCAGGCAATACCTCTGTTCACCTCTGAAGCAGATTCCAGCTGGAGAATGTGGGCAGGGGAGAGGCTTGCTTCCTGGGCTTGGTGCTGGTAGAGGGGGCAGGCTGTGCAGGAAGGAGGCTGGCTTCTGGCTCTGGTGCTTGCCGGCTGTCTGGGCTGGTTCTCAGCCTTCCTCATCTATGACTCTGTGTCACTCCCTGCACCTGGATCTCCTCTCTCCAATCACCTGGCCACACCTAGCCTTCTCGATAGTAGGGAAGGCTGGTTTGCCTCTGGCCCCCCTTTCGCTTCCAGGGACACCTCAGCACAGGTTCTGGCTCTCTGGGTTTTCTCCCCAGGTTTGCGTTCAGGGTTTGTGCCTCCTATTTATCCCGGGGTCCATTGCTTGCCTCCCTGCTCCCTTTTGGTTTCAGGGTTGCTCTCCCAGGGGGGTCCATTCCTTTTTTTTCTCTCCTTTCTTTTCTCTTCCTTGCCCCCTGTCATACTTCCCAGCTGATAAATATGCATAAGCTCATGCATAACCTCGTGATGGGTGGAGGGATTTTTTTTCCGCATTGCAGGAACTTTTCCCCCTCCCCATTACTTCGGAAGGGGTCCTGCTACATTGCAGGTCCTTGACACTTGCTTAGGATCTTAAGTCGTTGCCTCTCTGTCTGCTTTATATTTGCACATGAACTGACAAATAGGCACATCTGATAAGGTATCCTTCAGTGTATTAGGAGAAGACCTTTTTATGTTTTATTTATTTTGATTTTTATATTCTGTTTTTCACACTTTTTTAAGCACTTCAAAGCGGATTACATTCAGGCCTCTTCATTTACCACAGCAACAAGATTTAAAGTTCACCTGGGTAAAGTTCCTTCTCTTGCTGTAACAGTGCCTGAGGCCTGTCAGAATTTGGCCTGTACATAGCTATTATAATTCATAATTGGTGCTCCATTGGTAAACAGGAGATATCTCCCTACAAATCAACTATTTATACCACTGTAGGAGGGTCAACTAGCAACTCAAGTTTTACATGTACAGTGAGAGGTATGAACAGCACAGTACACATCAGTGAAGATTTGATGTGATTTGGAATGAGGAAAAGTACCCAAAGATGACATTTGTACAATGTACTCCCAACCCAGTTTGATAGCAGCTAGGTAAAGAGCTCCCTAACGCCCGCGATAAGGCCCTAACACAATTTGATGAATGACCCTGCTAGTTTGAAAAATGAGGCCTTGACCATAACTGTGATCTGGTCAACAGATCAGGATCTAAAATAATGCCCAAATTTTAGACATAAGATAGATTTTAAGGTCTTCAAATTTGAAGTAAGTCAGTGCTTCACAGGAAGGTAACCTGCCAAACATCATGATTTTGTTTTATCTAAATTAAAGGCTAGACAAGTATATGGCAGCCAAGACCCAGTGGATAAGAGGCAAATTGTTAATAGCTCACTACTGGCAGACAAAGAAGACAGTTTAGGTACAAAAAGCTGAATATAATCAGCATATATTTAATTAATGCCGAAAAAGGCTAAACGTTTACACAATAGAGTCATCTAAATGTTGAACAAAACTGCAGAGAGCACAGACTCCTGTGGAACCCCAGTTGTAATATTATGCCATCTAGAAGAAGAGGTAGTGATAGTCATTTGCTGTACATGATCAGACATTTTATATATAAACAATCAAAGCACTGTATCCAATATCCAAATCTTTGCCAAAAAGTTCAGTAAGATGAAATATCGAGAACAGCACCATCCCATATTACTTTATCAAGCCCGCGTTTAATAGTATGAATACCAGATAATAACAGGGTCTCCTTAATGAATAGCTTGTGTAAGCCAAAATGTAACATTCTAAGATATAATCATGTTCAAGAAAGTCATCTAATTGGACCAATATTATGCACTTAATGATCTATGCAGGAAACAGCAGTGTAGAAATAGGCCCGTAATTGTTTTAAATTGAAGGATCCAGTGACGACTTCTTTAATAGAGGTCAAACAGAAGCCTTTTTCAAGCAAGGTGGCAACTATCCTTCAGCTAAGCCTTCATGCTATAATTACCTATGTCTTCTTGTAACACCTTCAGCAAAAATAGAGGATATTAATTTAATAGATTGAAAGATGGATTTAACTTTTCTATGACTTGAATATCCTCCCTTGAGACGGGAGAAAAAGAGTCCTACAAAGGCCACTCCTTGCCAAGATAGAATTTTAAATTTGGAGGCAATGCAGGAAATGTGAAATTACATAAAGAAGAGAATGAAAATTGTAATGTTTTTAAGAGTCTGGAATTGGTATTTTTGCTGAAACAGAATAATACACCTGTATTGGTTTGTCAGCAGATTTTATAGCTACAAAATCTAAATCTATCTACAATTAAAATGTGTTTTCTAGGAACATGGACCTAGAAAATCTTGAACCTGTTTTTTTTTTTTTAAATCAATGAGAGGTAGATTTTAAAAGAGCTGCACATATCTTGCCATGTACAAAAATAAATGCTATTTTATAAATTATGGGGTAGATTTTAAAACTTGCATGAGCGCATCCACGTGCACTCGCTACCCGCCGCGCACACATGGACACGTGATTTTATAACATGCGCACGCAGGTGCACGCATGTTATAAAATCAGGGGTCGGCACGCACAAGGGGGTGCACAATTGTGCACCTTGTGCGCGAAGAGCCCACACCGAGCCCGCGCCGAGCCGCGCTGCCTTCCCCCATTCCCTCCCAGGTCGCTCCAAAATCGGAGCGACCTAGGAGGGAACTTCTCTACCCCCCCCCACCTTCCCTTCCCTTTCCCCTAACACCCCGCCCTTTCCCCGCCCTTTTGTTTTAAAACTTATTTTAGCCTGGGGCTGAAGTAAGTTGCGCGCACGGGCTGACTGCTGGCGTGCGATCCCCGGCACAGCTGCAAATGGCCGCTGTACCGGGAGCCTCTGACCCCAACCCACCCCTTTTGAAAATCTGCCCCTATGTGTGTAGATGATAAAATACTCTTCACATGCACACAGCTGTATGCATGGCACTGTGCTTCAACTCCCCGTTAGGTGCAGAAGTCTGGTGAATATCAGGAGGGAGAGAGTGTAATGAAATTTCTAATAAGAGGAGTTGATTTGTACACTGCAGTCTCTGCTAGCTGTGTTGTACAAATCAACTCCTTTTCATCACTTATAAGGTCAAAAATTATTTAATGATGTGAATTTTACTATGAATACCTCTGAATGTGTCTGTAACAATACCCCCTAACCCCAACCCACCTCCCAAAAACTCACCCCAATTGAAAGTGCCCCCTTATAATGGTCCATATACAGAGTATCAGACTGAGCCCTATAAAGGGGTGTCCTCTCTCCCTCCCCCCTAATATTCACCAGACTCCTGCACCTAATGGGGAGTAGCAGCTGAGGAAAATTTGGAATTATGAATGCCTTGCAGTCATTTAATATTTCCTCCTGCTCTGTGGATTCTCAAATGAGATTGATACCCCACCATGAACCATCCAATAGGCTGAGATCATGGGCATCAAATAGGATGTAAATGGAACATCTGAGGTAGGTTCTTTCTTTCACTTGAATGCTCTAAATCGAATTAAGCAATGAGAGATATTTTTCCTTTTGTGCTGATTATCTCATAAATATCTCCTTTTAAATAATTATTTGTTAAAGCCTGCCTATTTGCTTCAATTCAATCTCCAGAGGAGAAACTGATTTTGCTTGAATTTTGCCTTTCTAAAATATTTATGTTCTATATCATGTAGGTAAAACAAAATGTTTTCTTTGATTTGCATCAAGGCAGATCCATTACATTCTGTACTTTTTTTTTTTTTTTACATTTAGTTTGGTCTTTAAATGGATCTTTTTCCTTTAAAGTCCCTGTTGCTGGGAGTTGGACTCAGTTGAAATGTGAAATCATTTTGGTACCAGTTCTATAAGCAGTCAGTATAATGGGAAAATTGCAAAACTACAGAAAATGAAATTTGTGCACCATAGCTAGCAATTTCCTCTAGCAATATTTTTTTTCCTGCAACCCCAAATCCCCTTGAAAAAATTAGAAAATAGGAAATCTTGTTAGGCATTCACAGTAAGATTAGAGGAGACATTTCAAAGGACATACTTGTAGATATTTATCTAATATACCCTATGGATAATCACATAAAACAATCCACATAAGACTAAGGCTAAGGCGATTATGGTCCAGTAATGGAACTGTAATTTTCCTATGTTCCTTCTACAGAAATGTTTATTGTTTTTATTTTTCCAGAAATTACATGATTATCATAAGAGCCATTATTCTGAATTTAAGAAGCAATAGCAATAGTGACTCCACAGATTCCTTTATTTCTTTTCAGCTGAATTGAGAGAAGCGAGACACAATGTCCCAGTACATAATCAGGAATTTTGTTGTTTATTATATTTTGAGAATGCAATGGATGGCAAAGTATTTACCTGCTGTTGATAAAATATATATTAGCAATTAAGGACTGATTTGCTCTAATCTGAAAGAATGTTTTCATTGTTATCAAACTAACATGTACATTTCAGTAACTCTATCATCATATGCATTACTGAATTTATAGAACATAAAAACATGACAGCAAAAAAAAAAAGGTCATAGCTTATCTAGTCTACCCATACACACTAATAGCTCAGCTCTATAATCCCTGTCACTCCTTCAAACAACCCTGCATTTGTCCATGCTTTCTTGACTTCAGATTCTTGTTTCCACCACCTCCACTGGGAGGCTGTTCATGTATTCATTCACCTCCCTTTCTATAAATAAATATTTCCTTAGATAGTCCCACGTTCTCCCTCATCCCATGACTCCTCATTCCGCAGCCTCATTTCAATTGAAAAAGGCCCATCTCCCATGAACTGATACCTTGGAGGTATTTAAGTGTAACCATCATATCTCCCCTAATCTGCCTTTCCTTATATATATATACTTAGATCTTTAAGTTTGTCCCTTTATGCAATATAATGAACAGTTTAGTAGCCACCTTCAGGACTGGCTCCATCTGGTTTATATCCATTTGAAGGTTTGTTCTCCAGAATTGAACACAGTATTGAGGTCTCATAGTTAATATCACTTCCTTGTTTTCTGCTGACTGTTCTTCTCCCTATACATGTGAGCATCTTTCTGGCATTTGCCATAGACTATTTTCCACCTGTTTGGCCACCTTGAGATCATCAAATATGGTCAGCCCCACATCACAAACCTGTTTCATGCATAGATTAATTTCACCCCTTATACTGTACTGCTCCTTTGTTGGTTTGTTTTTTACATTACATCTTATATCTTGTCTGCCAGACTATAGAGCATTCTTCCAGTTTTGTAAGACACCTCCTCATGTTTATCCTGGGTATCTACCTTGTTGTAGATTTTGGTATCATCAGCAAAAAGATAAACCATTCCCAAAAGATCAAACAATATCAAGGACTCAAAATTTATTTATGTCACCTATGTGAAACTGTGTCAAAGCTTTCACTTGGTCTCTTCCAGCCAAAGAAAATGATCATATTTGTTTGACCAGACCCACCTTTGGGAAAACTATGCCACCTAGGATCTTGTAATCCACTGGATTACTAAAACTGCACTTAGTGCACTATGCTCTGTTTTAGAAGTGATTCCATTAATTTACGCAACACAGAGCTCAGACTATGCAGCCTGTAGTTAGTTCCCTGTCTCTGCTTTACTTCCATTCTTATGAAACCACATCTGCCTGTCCCCATTATTCTGGAACTACTTCTGACTTGAAAATATTGAGGCCTAGATTTTAGGGGTGTGCATTCGTTTTGAACTTAAATGTAAAACGCAACTTACTTTTTTTTTTTTTTTAACTTAAAAAAGTGATGAGGCGTAAACGATCGGATTTCCAACTTATTCAACATAGCTATGTTGAATACGTTGGAAATCGCGATTGTTGATCTAAATAAAAATTTAAACCCCTCACCCTCCTTAATCCCCCCCCCAAGACTTACCAAAACTCCCCAAGCTGGCCAAAAGTTCCGTGAGAGTCCGGGAGCGGACGCACGGGGAATCACGTGACGTCCGTGTCACTCCGACGTGACGCCGACGTCACGTGGTCCATTGCGGTTCCGCTCCCAGACCCCTTGTTGGACCCAAACGGCACTTTTGGCCAGCTTGGGGGGGCCTCCTGACCCCCCCCCCAAGCTGGCCAAAAGTGCCTTTTGGGCCCAACGAGGGGTCCGGGAGCAAACCCGAGGGGAATCACGTGACACCGCGTCACTCCGACGTGGCGCCGACCTCACGTGCTCCTTGCAAAGGAGTTCAGAAATGGCGTCCTGACCCCGCCGGACCACCAGGGAGTTTTGGTAAGTCTGGGGGGGGGGGGGGATTAAGGCGGGTGAGGGGTTTAAATTTTTATTTGCACATATGGACATAGACTCAACTTATGGAATTCTCCATATGTCCATATTGACCGCAAATGACCCCCTCTTTCGACTTATGGACTTATGAACTTAAACTTTTGGTCTGTACATCCCTACTAGATTTATCAAAATGCTATAAATATAGCGAAAATAGTGCCGCGATAAAAAAAAAAGGGCATGATTAGGGTAATTTCCTGTCTACCGCATCATATAGGTAAGAAACGCGTGGCATATTGCATCAGCTTGTGGCACGTCATTTTACATGGTTAACGCAGATTTGTGCATGGTGTGATATTGTTTCAGTTTATATATCCTGGCTTCCTGAAGCTGCCTCTTTGAGGGTGTATCAGGCGTGGAAGAGAGAGGAGAGGAGAGTTTATTTATTTATTTTATTTAACACTTTTTCTATACCGACCTTCATGGTTGGGACCATATCAGATCGGTTTACATCAAAAAGGGGGAACTGTAACAAAACCGTAGATAAAACAGGAAGAACAAAGTTACATTCAACAAGGGAGGTAAACTTGGAAGCAAAACTGCTAGAAAGAAAGGTCTAAAGGAACGTAGTGATTAGGATAAAAACAAACAGTTAAAGAGTCAGGGTAGGCTCTGGTGAATTTGATAGTAGGAACAGGAACTTTTTCAGAATTGATTATCTGAGTGCGTTGTCTGGTCTTCTGTTCCCTTTACCTTGGTCTTTTGTCTTCTTTGTTGGAGTGAAAGTTTTTGTTTATTTTTCCAGTTTGTCTGTCTTTTCGTGAGGAAGAGTGGTGATGGTGGTGGTGGAGGAGTTGTGGTGGTGGTGGAGGAGTGTGGAGGAGTGATGCGGATTGGAGGAGTGCAGGTGGAAGAGTGGAGGAGCGAGGAGGAGTGGTGGTTGTGGTAAGGAGAAGGATGGAGTGAGAGAGGCATGGGAAGAGAGGAGAGGCATGAGGGGAGGAGGGGCAGGAGAGGAGGTAAAATGATGAAGGGCGTGAGAAGCGTGGGAAGAGAGGAGAGGCATGAGGGGAGGAGGAGCAGGAGTAGAAGTAGGGTCAGAGACAGGAGGCAGGAGGGGGGATAGGCAGATAAGGACTGAGAGAAGAGGATGGCAGGCTAGGTATATAGAGAGCAGAGGGGAAGGGATTTTGCAGGGCAGGGGCAGGAGGAGGGAGGAAAGGAGGGGAGAGGAGAGTAGAAGGGAGAATGAGGAAAGGGAGGACACCAATACGGAAGCAGAAGTGGCACCCCTTTCTGGCAGGCAGGAAGTAGGATGCCCTCATCTTAGGGCTATCAAATTTAGTGTGCAGGACAACGAGATGGTGATTGCAGGGGTTCTGGAGCATTATGCCATGCTGTTCGGCAACCGTGAAACCAAGACTTCGACGGCAGCCAAGGGCCAGATCTGGCGCATCATACCCAGGCCATCTGCAGGCACAGTAGTGTCCAACGCAGCAGGGAGCAGGTGGCCCACAGATACCGGGATATTAAGGCACAGTTGAAGGCAAAGGTGGTGAGCCAAAATAAATATACACTGGAGCGGAGGAGGAGCCCCTTGTCCCATCATCCTCCTCACACTAATGGAGGAGCACCTCGTTTAAAGGCTGGGACCAAATGTCTGAGGCATTGCTGAGCTGTTGGATGCCACGCAAGGCACAACTGGTAAGTTCTCTTCACCTTTGCCAGGCTGCAACGGTTGTACACATCATTTGACATAAGATGCTCACAATGCTTAAGAGGCTAGGTGTGCCTCTGATGTCAAAAGCAAAATGGATCCTTGCTGCCATTGGTACTTATTAGAGATGTGTTTAGTTTTCACATGTCGGTTTGGGCGACCCATGGAAAACTTCATTTTCCAACGGGTCATTTTTTTTTTGGCGATTTTTCACTAAAAAAAAAACCCAACCCACCCCAACCCTTAAAATTTAGTTTATTACAACCTCCCCACCCTCTGGACCCCCACAATACTTGCCTAAAATCTGTGGTGGTCCAGTAGGGGTTCCGGGAGCGATATCCCGCTCTCGGGCCATCAGCTGCCAAAAATAAAATGGTGCCAGTGGCCCTTTGCTCTTACCATGTGACAGGGGCTACCAGTGCTATTGGTCGGCCCCTGTTACATGGAAGGAGCAATGGATGGCTTGCGCCATTTTCTAAGATGGCGCCGGCCGTCCATTGCTCATGTTATAAACTCGGGCATCCATGTACCTGCGCCGGGTAGTGCGAGCCCATGGATGCTCTCGCGTAGGTTTTAAAATCTACCCATTTTTATCCTGTTTGACTCTATGTCATCCCTAACATATAGCGCACCTCCCCTCCTCCACCAAGTTGATTTCACCCTACCATTGTGATATTTATTTAATTATATATTACGCCTTTCAGCCACTTCAAAGTGGATTACATTCAGGTACTGTGGATATTTCCCTGCTTCCAGAGGGCTCACAATCTAAGTTTATACCTGAGGCAACAGAAAGTGAAGTGACTTACCCAAGGACACAAGATCATATAGGCCAGGATTTTCAAAGCCCTATGGAGGATTTACGTGTGTAGGTGGGGTTACGCACGCCGGGCCTATTTAAAAGGCCCAGCAATGTGTATAAACCCCCAGGATGCATCTAAGTCCCAGGGATTAGGGGAAGGGGCAGGGAGGGGGTGGGGCAGAGCTAGAGGTCTCCGGCACAGCGGCCATTAGCCACTGTGCCGAGGGATTGCGTGCTGGTACGGTGCCGGTGCGTGCAACCTGTGCCTGCCCCAAGGCAGGCACAAACAGTAAGTTAAAGGAATGTGTGTGGGGGGGGTTAGAATAGGGCTAGGGGGTGGGAAGGTTAGGGGAAGGGGTAGAAAGATAGAGTAGGGGGGAAGTTCCCTCACAGGCAGCTCCTAAATTGGAGCGGCCTGGGAGGGAACGGGTGAAGGCCGCGAGCATTGGGGCATGCAAGATGCACTAGTGTGCACCCCCGTGCGCGCATGTTATAAAATCCAGGTAGCATCCAGGTAGCACATGCACATGGACGCCCGCACGTAGGTTTAAAAATCTACCCCATAATTTATACCCTGGTATAGCAGTATCTTATTGGTTATTCTCCTTCCACCAGGACTCTGAGATTTCAGTTATATTTACATCTTCAGTGAGTGCTATACATTTTAACTCTCCCATTTTACTCTTTAGACTTTTGGCATTAGCATATAGACATTTCAAAGTATGATTTTTATTTGGATTAATAAGAAACAGGAAGGGTAAAATAAAATTAACATGCCTCCAAACAGTTCAAAAAAGGGTTACTGCAAAAATAGTCTTCCTCTGTATCATGTCACTGTCAGGTCTATACTCCATAGCACAGTGCAGTTCTTCCTTAACCCAAATCCAGTTTAGAATACAGGGTGTGCCAATCCATATTAATGAGGGGAATTGGCTCTCACGAGAATTCTCAAAAATTATCTTCAGTCCAAAGTAATACTTAAAAGGCTGGAATGTCAAGTCAACAGAAGGCTGACTCCTAAATGGGAATACTTCCTTACCCCTTTCCTATAAATTATGAAAAGTTAAAGGAGACAGAGAGCAACTTGCTTCCTTGAAAAGGTAACTAAAACTCCATGAGGATAGACTATGCAGTGGGATAATAAACAGCTAGGACACACCACTTGCATGTTCCCAATGGGAGAGCAAAACCCAAACCTCTCTTAGTAGTCTGAACAAAGAACCTCCATAGTTTAATGAACATTCCTTTAGTAAGAAGAAACCAAAGTGCCTTATACACGACTGGTGTCCCTGCTAGTGAGACATGAACATCTTCTATTCCCCATGAGA
This sequence comes from Rhinatrema bivittatum, assembly GCF_901001135.1. Taxonomy (NCBI): domain Eukaryota; kingdom Metazoa; phylum Chordata; class Amphibia; order Gymnophiona; family Rhinatrematidae; genus Rhinatrema; species Rhinatrema bivittatum. The sequence continues at coordinate 17,900,345 of NC_042621.1, forward strand.
GGGCAAAGAAGAAATATGAGGACCATGAAGCAAGTCTGGAAAGGCCTGCAACATGAATTTAATCATGGAGCTTCATATCCATGCAGGGTAAGTAGATTGTGGGTAGTGGTTCCTTAGGGTGCATAGGGGCCACTAAGGGTATAGGGCTGGGGGTAGATCCTGTTAAGAATGTTTAGGAATGTTCACTATGAGGACATACAGGTAAGGAAGAGGAAATAGGTATGTATGGATACTGTTTCAGAATTACATTACATTAATGGCATTATAAATATACATGTGTTTCACATTTTATGTAATACAAGAGTAAAATAGGTTATAAAGGTAACATGAGATAACTTTAATCAATAGTCAAAAGTATGGCTATCCATTTATGAGATATAGCTTCCTCTGGGACATGTAATACATTTAATGGTTGCCCCTATAGCTGAATAAACCATGGTCTTTTTTTCCAGAAGGGAGAGATGTGGTCCTGTCATAAAGTTCCTATTACACCCCAAAGCTGTGTACACTCTGAAATCTTTGAGTTAACCCTTATAAATGATAATTTATCTGAAAGTGGTATTCCAACTGGCTGGACGGCCAGCTAGCACCCTCATGAAAATGGTTCATGGATTATTCCTTTTCTTGTGTTTTCAGGCCTGGTGGTAGGTGCATGAAGGGAGTGCAAACAGTCATGCTACTAACTATAGTCTTCCATTGAAAACATAGAAAAATGTCAGTAGGGAGGTTATAGTAGCAGCATTAGTACAAGCAAAACTGTATTTCCATTTCTCTGTATACATTGAGAGCCTGAAGAAGAAGGCCTGGAAGCTATGTAGGAAAAAAATGGAGGTGGCTAGACCAGCTGCATGTGAGGTGGGTCAGAAATAAGTTCATGATGTGGCCATTAGAGAGATGAGAACATGGTCTGTCTATATACTGCTTCCATCACTGACCCATTAATGGCTTGCCACTCTGCAAGATTTTAGCTCATTCATGAGTTTCAACAAACACTCTTACCATTCATTTTTTTGAAAGTTATCCTCCCTTTGTGTCATCTGCTAATTTGATCACCTTATTCGTCATTCCCTTTTCCAGAGCATTTGTGAATATGTTAAACAGCAAAGGTCCCAGTACTAATCCTTGTGGTACTCCACTAATGACCTTTCTCCATCTGGAGAACTGATCATTTAGTTTTAGCAGATGACACAAAGGGAGGATAACTTAAAAAAAAAATGAATGGTAAGAGTGTTTGTTTTTAACCAGTTACTAATCCTCATAGAATACTGCCTCTTATCCCATGACTGTAATTTGTCAAATGCCTGCTAAAAGTCCATATATATACTATATCAAGAGGCTCACTATTATCTACATGTTTATTTACACCTTCAAAAAGTCTGAAAAAATTGCTAAGTCAAGACCTTCACATGCTTAAACCATGATGGCTCTTCTCCATTAAGCCATGTCTATCTATATAGCTGGTTATATTGTTTTTAGGAGTGGTTTCTACAATTTTGCCTGGCACCGACATCAGGCTCACTGGTCTATAGTTTCCCATGAAACTAGCAGACAGCAGATTTCAAACAAACCGGAACGTTTTTTTTTAAATTTAGTATACTACCAAGCTGTGGTATTTGTTGCTGAGAATGTGATCAGGACATCTAACATAGAAGTTCATTTATCAAATCACAATAGGGCCTTATCACACACATGATAAATACCATATCGCACACTATCATGGGATCTAACACTAGAAATAATTACAGCTATTTTTTTTTTTGTGATAGGGTGAAAAAAAGTATTTATCGCGGCCGATATAGCAGATAGCAGTATTATCGCAGCGACTATTGCGGCAATAAAAAGTCCAGTTGAATGGAACACACTTACCAGGCCTTTCTGGTCCAATAAAAACACCTGTTCTTATCTGTTCTTTCTTCCTAAAGTCATAAAGTTTGTGGCAAGTGTAATGGTTGCGGCATACTGGATGCTTTGGCAGGCTTGCCACAGACAATGACAAGTGGAACAACAACAAGAAGCTGAAGAATCTGCCAGGCCAGTTCCAAGCCCTCCTAGGGAAGTCCCTGCATTGCAGCCAGAGCCACAGGCCCTGCAGGATTGGGATCCATCCCAGCATCCGGCACACAGGCAGCAACAGAGTAGGAGATACATGGAGCATATCTTTCTTCCACGAACATCCTTGCTGGGCATGCCAGAGGACCATGTGGTTTGCAGGTATTGTTTCAGCTCTCGGGCTATCCTGAAATTATATGAAGAAAATCTGAGGGGTTCTGAATCCTGTCAGTGAAAGGTCCCATGCTGTGCCCGGCCTTACCAAACTGTTGGCTGCCCTGCATTTCATGTCAAGTGGCTCATTCAAATGTCAGTAGGGGTGGTGGGGAGAATGTCCCAAACCACGTTTTCATGCTGTCTGAACCAGGTCATTGAAGCAGTCTCTTACCGCATTAATTGCTGTATAGCATTTCCTCGTGACAGGCAGGACTTGATGGACTTGAAGAGGGGCTTTAATGCCTTTGCAAACTTTCCCAATGTTCTGGGAACTATCAGCTCCACTCATGTTGCATCGTCCCACCCCGTGAGAAGGAGAAGACATACTGCAACAGAAAACTCTTCTATTCCATCAAAGTGCAAGTGGTCTTTGACACTTGAAAACACATCCTTGACGTGGTGGCCAGGTTCCTGGGAGCTGCACATGATTCCTTTATATTTAGGCAATCAGACCTCTTTGAAAATTTTGAGGACAGGCTGTATGGTGATGGTTGGCTCGTAGGTAAGACACACTCTTCTTTCTATATTCCATCTCTGGCTATCTGTTTGTGGCACAGCACACGCAAATTGGGGGTGGCTGGGGGGGGGGGTGTGAGAGGAAAAGCATCACTGCCATGACAAGTGCCTTGTACAGTCATGTCTGAAAGCTATTGGCACAGGGTCTGCCTTTTTTGCTCCATGCTATCGAGGCCTGCAAATCTTGTGATGTCAAACAATGTTCCGGCCCTAAAACTTAGGGTTTGAGCAGGCACTATACACTTTCAAGGTGTTTATTTTCAACATGGCCCCACTCCTATCCTCCCATTTGGAGCTATTTAAATCTCACTTGTTAATGACACTGCTGCGGGTGCATGATCAAGTGTGGCCGGTTAGTGAGGCGCATTGCAGATTATGTGCCACAGTTTGTCTTGAGCCTCACACACCGCAACCAGAAGTGGTGGCGTGCCATATTCCCTATGTCTGCCCTCACAAAAGGGTTACTATGGAGGACATACTGGCGACCCGCCAGGGACATTTGTAACCACACCATGAGGTAGCCTTTTTGTAGCATACACAGGTGTGGCAGCTGTTATGCATCGCTTCAAAGTTGCCTGCCTGCTTGCCACACTCCAGTAGCCGTAGCTCACTTGCAAAGCCCAGGCATACAATTGTTTGAATACTCAGATGCGAATTAGTAGTCCTCAACAGCTGAGCTACATTTGGCTGCAGCAAGCCTGCACATAAAGTGGCCCACAGCAATGTGATATGCACTTAGGTTAAGCAAATTGGCCTTTAAGGCTCCAGCAAAGGTGCAGACTACTTTCTACAGTCGTATAGGCTGCAGTGATTTGTCAGCCACATCTGCAAGTGACAATACAATGATTGATGGCTTTAATCTGTCATTGCTGCAGGAGATTCTGGGTACAGTTGCAGGACCTGGCTTCTCACTCTCATTGCCATTCCAAACACGCCGGCAGAGGCAAGGTACAAGGCCTTTTGTGCTACCCACTGTATCATTGAATGTGCCTTTGGAGTTCTCAAAAGTTGCTTATGGTGTTTGGACAAGACGTGTGGAGTTTTAATGTATGGTGATGGTGCTTGTGCCAGTGCGAGTGTCAATGGTGGTGCTGAGATTTGTGGCTGCAAAGTAGGCATGAGCAAGCATGTGGTCTCCTCCTGCCGAGGTTGTGATTGTTCCAATTGGCACAATGGTGTGCTGACTCAATGTTCTGCAGATCCTGGAGGCTCCCACTCCAGGCTTTTCTCCTCTAAGAACCCTGACAGGTTGAAGGAGACATTTAGTTGGCTGGGTGAACCTAGGGGTTGAAGCATTGCAAATAGGTCTGGAGCCTGTGGCTGCTGCTGCTCCTTCTCCTCCTCCTCCATGCTAACCTGTGTCTGGGCATCCATGAGGAAAGGCTTGTTGAAAACTAGTGGTGGCCGGCTGATCCTTGGGTCTTGTTAGCTGGTCCCTGGGGCATCATAGCTGGGACTGGCAGCTTCGTGGGCAAGAGCTGTGGAAACAAAACATAAGACATTTATTTTATTTATTTATTTATTTATTTATTAACTTTTATTTACCGACATTCGTGCAGCACATCATGCCGGTTTACAAAGAACTCAGGTGGGTGATACAATAAAACAATAAAACAATGTACAAAGAATAAAATAAAAGTAGAACCATAACAATGTAACCTTAGAACCAAATACTATTTCTTACAAAAGGACACATTAACCGATCATGATCAAAAAGGGATAAATTAAGCAGTAGGGGGGGATATTGTTTCTTCTAGGGTATCCATGGGTGGTGTGGGGGAAAGCGAGGGAAACAAAGGAAGGGGTGGAAAAAGTTCAAACAGGGGGGGCTGGGGAGAAATTAAATTTGGTTTGTGTCGGGATAGGCCTGTCGAAATAGCCATGTTTTGACTCCTTTCTTGAAAATTTGCAGGGATGTCTCTTGGCGTAGGAGGGTGGGGAGGGAGTTCCAGAGACATGGCAGCACGTATTATTTTTTTCTTTTGGCATCAGAGGTACACTTTTCCTCTTTGAATTGTGATCATTTTATGCCAAATGATGTGTACACCTGTTGCTGCCTGCCCACTTAGGGGTGAGGTCAACTTAACCTGTGGCTTGGGTGGTATCCAGCCGCTCATTCATGCCCTTGAATACGTCTGGTCCCAGTCTTTAGATGAGTTGATGGGTGAGGACAATGGGAATAGGGGCTCCTCCTCTGGGTCACCGTTGGTACTTGTTTTGGGTTGCCACCTTGGCTTTGAGCTGGACCTTGATATCTCTGTACCAGTGGGTGACCTGCTCCCTGCTTCTTGGCACTCCGCTGCGCCTGGTGATGCCCTGGGCTAGGTTTCACCAGATCTGGCCCTTGGCTGCCTTTGATGTCTTGGCCGCCCAATTCCCAAACTGCATGGCATAATTTTGCAGGACCCCTCCAATCACAATTTTGTTCTCCATGATGCTGAAATTTATAGCCTTGAGACATGGGCTTCCTGTTGCCTGGCTGCCAGAAGGGGATGCCACTTCCTCTTCCAGAGGTGTCTTCCCATTCCTCACTCTCCATCCTGCTCCACTCTCCCCTCTCTTTCTTCCCCCTCCTGCCCCTGCCCTGTCAACTCCCTTCTTTTTTCCCTCTCTGTCTATCCCTTGCCTGGCATCCTCTTCCCTCTGTGCTCAACTGGCCAGTCCCTTCCCCACCTGCCTCCTCTTATCCCTTAGAACATAAGAACATACATAAGAAATTGCCATGCTGGGTCAGACCAAGGGTCCATCAGCCCAGCATCCTGTTTCCAACAGAGGCCAAACCAGGCCACAAGAACCTGGCAATTACCCAAACACTAAGAAGATCCCATGCTACTGATGCAATTAATAGCAGTTGCTATTCCCTAAGTAAACTTGATTAATAGCCGTTAATGGGCTTCTCCTCCAAGAACTTCTCCAAACCATTTTTTAACCCAGCTATACTAACTGCACTAACCACATCCCCTGGCAACAAATTCCAGAGATTTATTGTGCATTGAGTGAAAAATAATTTTCTCCGATTAGTCTTAAATGTGCTACTTGCTAACTTCATGGAATGCACCCTAGTCCTTCTATTATTTGAAAGTGTAAATAACCGAGTCACATCTACTCGTTCAAGACCTTTCATGATCTTAAAGACCTCTATCATATCCCCCCTCAGCCGTCTCTTCTCCAAGCTGAACAGCCCTAACCTCTTCAGCCTTTCCTCATAGGGAAATTTTGGTTGCCCTTCTCTGTACCTTTATCATTTTGGTTGCCCTTCTCTGTACCTTCTCCATCGCAACTATGCCTTTTTTGAGATGCGGCGACCAGAATTGTACAGAGTATTCAAGGTGCGGTCTCACCATGGAGCAATATAGAGGCATTATTACATTTTCAGTTTTATTAACCATCCCCTTTCTAATAATTCCTAATATTCTGTTTGCTTTTTTGACCTCTGCAGCACACTGAGCCGACAATTTTAAAGTATTATCCACTATGATGCCTAGATCTTTTTCCTGGGTGGTAGCTCCTAGTATGGAACCTAACATTGTGTAACTACAGCAAGGGTTTTTTCCCTATTTGCTACACCTTGCACTTGTCCACATTAAATTTCATCTGCCATTTGTATGCCCAATCTTCCAGTCTTGCAAGGTCCTCCTGTAATGTAACACAGTCCGCTTGTGATTTAACTACTGTGAATAATTTAGTATCATCCGCAAATTTAATAACCTCACTCATCATATTACTTTCCAAATCATGTATATATATATATATATATATATTGAAAAGCACCGATCCAAGTACAGATCCCTGAGGCACCCCACTGTTTACCCTTTTCCACAGAAAATTGACCATTTAATCCTACTATCTGTTTCCTGTCTATTAACCAGTTTGTAATCCACGAAAGGACAACGCCTCCTATCCCATGACTTTAGTTTTCTTAGAAGCCTCTCATGAGGGATTTTGTCAAATGCCTTCTGAAAATCCAAATACACTACATCTACTGGTTCACCTTTATCCACATGTTTATTAACCCCTTCAAAAAAATGAAGCAGATTTTTTAGGCAAGACTTCCCTTGGGTAAATCCATGTTGACTGTGTTCCATTAAACCATGTCTTTCTATATGCTCTACGATTTTGATCTTGAGAATAGTTTCCACTATTTTTCCCGGCACTGAAGTCAGGCTCACTGGTCTATAGTTACCCGGATCGCCCCTGGAGCCTTTTTTAAATACTGGGGTTACATTGGTCATCCTCCAGTCTTCAGGTACAATGGATGATTTTAATGAAAGGTTACAAATTGTAACTAATATATCAGAAATTTCATTTTTTAGTCCCTTCAGTACCCTAGGATGCATACCATCCGGTCCAGGTGATTTGTTACTCTTTAGTTTGTCAATCTGGCCTACTACATCTTCCAGGTTCACAGTGATTTTGTTCATTTCATCTGACTCATCACCCCTGAAAACCATCTCTGGAACTGGTATCTCCCCAACATCCTCATTAGTAACCATGGAAGCAAAGAATTCATTTAGTCTTTCTGCAATGGCCTTATCTTCCTTAAGAGCCCCTTTAACCCCTCGGTCTTCTAATGGTTCAACTGACTCCCTCACAGGTTTCTTGCTTCGGATATATTTAGAAAAGTTTTCATTATGAGTTTTTGCCTCTATGGCCAACTTCATTTCAAATTCTCTCTTCGCCTGTCTTATCAATGTTTTACACTTTACAATGCTTATGTTTTATTCTATTTTCTGCAGATGGATCCTTCTTCCAATTTTTGAAGGATGTTTTTTTGGCTAAAATAGCCTCTTTCTCACCTTTTAACCATGATGGTAATTGTTTTGCTTTCTTTCCATCTTTCTTTATGTGTGGAATACATATGGACTGCGCCTCTAGGATTGTATTTTTAAACAATGTCCAAGCCTGTTGAACACTTTTAACCTTTGCAGCTGCACCTTTCAGTTTTTTTCTATTTTCCTCATTTTATCAAAGTTTCCCTTTTGAAAGTTTAGTGTTAGAGCTGCAGATTTACTTATTGTCCCCCTTCCAGTTATTAGTTTAAATTTGATCATGTTATGATCACTGTTGCCAAGTGGCCCCACCACCGTTACCTCTCTCACCAAATCCCGTGTTCCACCAAGAATTAAATCTAAAATAGCTCCCTCTCTTGTTGGTTCCTGAACCAATTGCTCCATGAAGCAATCATTTATTACATCCAGGAACTTTATGTCTCTAGCAAGTCCTGATGTTGCATTTACCCAGTCAATATGGGGTTAATTGAAATCTCTCATTATTATTGCACTGCCATTCTGCTTCTCTCCTGTCCCTGTCCCTACTCTTACTCGTCCTTCTCCTAGCATTCCTCCCCTCATCCTCCTCCATCCTCAGCTCCCTCATTCCCTTCCTCTCCCCACACCTCTCCTGTCCTCTTTCCCTATGTCTCTCTTCTCCATCCTCTCCACAATCTCCACACATACCTCCTCCACAAAACACCTCCTCAGTCCTCCACACACGTCCTCACTCCTCCACAGAAAATGACAAATGGACAAACTTAACAAACCAACACAAACTTTCACACACGCCATGCGATGATACAACTAACAACTCATTGACGCAATGTCATGTGCATTGCTACAATGCTGTGTGTGATGCAACAATGCTGCATACGATGAAACAATGACATGAGTGATATGTAGCAATGCACTGACTCTAGCTGCACATTACCCTTAACATGCCCCCTTTTTTTTTTACTGCGGGTGCTATTTTCGCTATATTTATAGCAAAATGATTAAACTAGGCCAGTTATTTCCGGTGTTAAAATATGTGATAATGTGTGTTATGCTATTGCACACAATGTTAAACAACTCTCAATTTAATAAACCCCCACCTAGGTAGAAGTGCATCAAGCTAGGGTAAAAGTACATTGTAGAAATCTTATCTTTGTTTACCTTTCCTCATTCCAAATCACATCAAATGTTCATTGACATGTACTGTGCTGTTTCTACATCTCACTGTGAAAGTAAAACTGCCCCCCAAACCCTAGACCACCACCAATATCTCACCTCGAGTTACTAGTTGACCCTACTACAGTGATAGAAATAGTTGACTTATATAGGAGCTTTATAAAGAGTCTCTCTCTCTCTCCATCTTTCTCTCTCTCTCACCTGAAAAGCAGAATAAAAATCCTGGCATTACCAGATTGGGTCATATACAACAATTAAGAAATCAGTGTTTTAAAAAATGTCTGGGTTTTAGCCATTTGATGGTGATCTGAAATCATTACTAAATTTTCCATCTTTATTTTGAATAAATTCATAACAGCATTTCAACATTTTTTAAGTACTTCCTGAAACATGGCTCTCTAGATATTCATGGTATTGACCCATTTCTACTAAGTGCACAAACAACAATGTATTATTATACTATAACAGTTGGCAGAAACCATTTAACATAGCTACTTAACAAACAGAGGAATTTTAATTTGCTATGGCGGTTGAGCTGTAATAAAACTGGTATTTCCAGCTGTGACAAAAATGCAACACAGCTTGTTTCAGAGTTATTTACGGAATATTTTTTATAATATAGTAAAATAGAATAACCATGCTTGTCTCAGCATCAGAACATTACTAACTACTACTTAACATTTCTATAGTGCTTCATGACATATGCAGCGCTGTAAAGTTTAAAATCATATGCCTACTTTATAAGATCAAAGATTCATAAAAAATATTCTATAATATATGATCTTCTCTTAAGCACACACTGTTAGTATGGTACATTCGTAATTCAATATGTTATTTATATGTTAAAAACAATCATTCTATTCTTCAATATAAAATTTGATTGAGCTTCATGAAGGCAATGAAAAAAAATATGATGCTACTATATATTTAATTTGAAGAATGCATTATAGAAACAAAAAGCCAATATGATTTACATTCTGAGCTTTTTGCAGGTTGAAAACATTTGACTTTATTTATTTAGTTATAAACATTTGTTGTTCTGCTTCTTCCAAGCTAAGTCTCAAGGTGGATTAGAACAAATTTAATTAAATTTCTATTATAGCTACGTCACAGTTTACAATCGACACAGAACCAAATATAAAGGTGGAAAATATGAACTGATAGGATTAGAGGTACAAAGCGGACTGCATTAGTCATCTAGGGATAAACCAAAGATATGGTAAAACTCCTGACTCTCTTAGATGAGCTAGGCCTGGATTTATCAAAATGCATTAAATATTGCATGCAATAGGAAAAGGGGTGTGTTTTATGCTAATAGGCAGTTTATTGCAAAGTGTGCTATCTTAGTGCTTTGCATAGGTATTAGTGAAAACTGCGATAATGTTTTTACACTTTGTGATAAATACCAGAATTGTTGTTTTTCCTACATACAACCACTGGGGGGACCATTTTTTGTATTTTAAGCTGTTAGAGAGCCAGCCTATCTATCAGGGCCCTCCTACAAAGGGAGAGAGAGAGAGAGAGAGAGAACCTAGCCATAATGCCCTCATACTAGGTAGGTATTTATACCTCTATATGAGGCCCACCTAGTCACTCAAGGTGAGGTTTATGTATTAGTGTAGGGGTTAGGGGCCACTTTGACATTCAAAGTGAGAAGTCCATTACCTGCTATTAATTAAGTTGACATGGAAAATAGCCACTGCTATTACTAGCAAGAGTAGCATGAAATATACTTAGTTTTTGAGTACTTGCCAGGTTCTTATGGCCTGGATTGGACACTGTTGGAAACAGGATGCTGGGCTTGATGGACCCTTGGTCTGACCCAGTATGGCATATTCTTATGTTCTTATCTCCGAACAGAACAGTGCTCTCTTGTGAAGATTTGATGACCTTCGAAGTGAGGAAACTCTCCCAAAGATGAGATTTGTGCAATGTTCTCTCAACCTAGCTTGATGGACTCTCTACCTGGGTAACATCAAGCTAGGTTGAGAGAACATTGCACAAATCTCATCTTTGGGTGAGTTTCCTCACTCCGAAGGTCATAAAATCACAAGAGAGCACTGTTCTGTTCGTACATCTCACTTTGAATGTCAAAGTGGCCACTAACCACTTTGCAAAAGCATGATAAAGCCCTATCAAACAGCTTTATGAAAAAGGTTTAGTTAAAGCCATGCAATAGGGCTTCATAAATTATGAAGCCAGCCCACTTGGGCACAAATCCCTCCCCCTTTTCTAATTAGCATTGCATTATGGTGTTTTTGCATGCGTTAAAGGTGTTTTTTGCATGCGAAAACGTCATATAGCAGTTTGATAAATGACCCCTTTAGAGAGCTAAGATAGTGATAGGTGTAAGAGTGCTGATGCACTGTAGAAATTGAGACACCAAGGGTAAAGGCAGGCAGAGCACGGAGAAATAATGGTGATCAATATCAAGTATTCCAATGACAGAAAGGAGATCTCTTTCACAGTATTTGACATGAGATGCATGGGAAGGCCTGAATCGATAGCCAAGTCTTGACTTTTTTCCTGAAGAAAAGGCAACATGTCTCAAGGTATAGTGTATCTTGTTCAATAATTTTGGGGCATAGTAGCTGAATGTGCAAAGTCTCATGCAGGTTAATCTGGCAGAAGCAGAAGGACCACTTGGCATCATCAAAGTTCTCTTAATTGGAATATAGAATAGGAGCTGGGAGTTTTGAATTGTATCCTGTTTTTAACCAGGAGACAGTGTAGGAATAGTTTTATGTTCTCATGTGCTTTGGCCTCTACTGAAAATCTGGTGGCTCTAATTTATAGATGCTAGAGGCATTTGAGATGATATTGTGGGATGCTATTGAATAAAGTTGCAGTAGTTTCTGTGGCAGAACTTAAAACCTAGAGTATATTCCAGCATCATTATATCTTGATATTCAAAGTACACCATTTTCTAATGCAATAAAATAATGGCCTGTATACTTTTTGATATTAGTATATAATATCATAGATTTATTTACTATAACTAATACTGCCAATGAAATAGCAAGCTATGGGGGTCATTTATCACAATGCAGTAAGGCATTTTGGGCTTATTGCATGCAATATGGTGTTAGTGCATTTCATAATGTCTCCTGAAATGCCTGGATGGAGGGAGAGAGGGAGGGAGGGAGAGAGAACCTAGCCATGCTGTTTTCTCCCTAGATAGGTATTTGTATCCCTATGGGAAGCCCACCTAGTAACTTGAGGTGAGGTTTAGGTATTAGTGTATGGGGTTAGGAGCCACTTTGACATTCAACATGAGGCATACGAACAGAACAGTGGTCTCTTGTGAAATGTGATGACCTACGGAGAGAGGAAACTCACCCAAAGATGAGAATCAAGCTAGGTGGAGAGAACATTGCACAAATCTCATCTTTGGGTGAGTTTCCTCACTCCGAAGGTCATCAAATCTTCACAAGAGACCACTGTTCTGTTTGTACGTCTCATGTTGAATGTCAAAGTGACCCCTAACCCCCTACACTAATACCTAAACCTCACCTTGAGTTACTAGGTCAGCCTCCCATAGGGATACAAATACCTATTTAGGGAGAGGGCATTGCAACTAGGCTCTCTCTCTCTCCAGTGGTTGAATGCAGGAAATACAACAGCTATGGCACTTATCACAAAGTCTGAAAATGTTATCACAATTTGCACTCATAGGTAATTAGCACAAATTGCAATAAACTGTATATTAGCATAAAACACACCCATATTGCATGCAATACTTATCACATTTTGATAAATTCAGGCCTATGGTAGCTTTAAAAAATGTCTATAACTTGGTCTCCCCATAAACCCCAAAATATCCTAATTCCCTTTCAGGAAAAACAGTCTCTATGTATGTACTCAAGCAATAGTCTTCTTATTCTTATTTTTAATTTTTATTTTTGTTATGCTTCACTGTTTCTACTTCACACTGCTGCTGAAATTTTTCCATAAATAGAACCACAACCTATATTGATTATAATTCACTTATTCCATTTCAAATAACACATGCACAATGGCCCTCATTAAACCCCTCCCTTGAAAAATCCCCAACCAACACACTCACACTACCCCAATCACATTCATACAACCCTCCCTTAAAAAAATGAACATACCCTCACATTAATCCCAATCACATTCCCACCAGAAACTCTCACCCTTCTTGAGTCTTAGCACCGTTGGACAAGTGTCAGAGTGTCAGAAACGAGAAAGCAGTGAAAAGATTAAAAGATCAAAATGGCGGCCGACAATGAATGGGACAGAGAATGAGAAAGTATTTACAGAAAAAGGGAAATAATCTCTGAGCCGTGTGGGTGTTATAGACCTTACTAGAAAGTTAGCAAACTGTTAGCGCTCACCCCGCCAGGAGGGCAGAGTGAGTGGTCTGGTAGCGATCAGCTCCTCCCAAGGGAAGGAGATAGCAGTCTGATAGGCTTGGCTCCTGTAGGAGGAGGAGTTTAGCAATCTGTTAGTGCTCTGCTCCCCCAGAGTGGAGGAGTAGCAAACTGTTATGCTTTGTTCCTATAGAAAGATGAGCCAGTAACCTGTATGATCCTCACGGGGAGCTAGCTATCTGATATGGATCAGCTTCCTCAGAGAGAGGAGTAATGGTCTGATGTGGGTTGGCTCCCACAGAGTGGCAGATGATAATACCGCTCTATTAGTGTAAGGAGTAACACTTAGTAGAAATAGTGAATCCCTGGACCAATGGCAGATGACAACGCCCTCAAGTGGAGATCCTGAGAGGGACTACCGGCTAGGCTGGAGTATGGAGACAAACACAGTTTTTTATTAGACTGGAAGTAGAACCACCAGAGGTGGCAGTAGTGAGCTGATGTGCCCGGCAGGGCTGAAGCCCTCTGATACTGGAACTACGATCTCTGAGTTGCTGAGCTGTAAGGAGAGACTATAGGTAGTGAGTAGACATGGTATGCTGGACATAACCAGTGGTAGATGATACACTCACACCTGTAGATATCTGTAATGTCTTCTTATGCAACAGAGAGTCTTCAGTATTCAGGAACAGGAGCCACAGGCGAGTACTGGTTCCTATAGGCAGTCTGAAATAGAACTCACAATAACTGTGTATGGGATGGCTTCTGGAATAGAAGAGAGTCTAGGAGAGATTTAGGAACATAGGCCCTCATGGAGCGAGTACCGGTTCCTATCTGTTAATCTGAAATAGTAATCCATAAGATATAGGTACGCAATATCTTCTGAGGAAGAAGAGAGTCTGAGAAAGGTATTAGGAACATAGGCCCTCGTGGAGCGAGTACCAGTTCCTATCTGCAGTCTGCAATGGTAACTCATGGTCTCCATACCTGCGATAATGTCTTAGAGATTAGGAACATGGGCCCTTGTGGAGTGAGTACTGGTTCCTGTCTGTAATAGGACTCACTGTGTTCACATCTGCGATCACCTCCAGGCAATAGGAGTCTTCTGAGTATTCGGGAACATAGGCCCTCAAGGAGCGAGTACCGGATCCCGTCCAGCAATCTGAAATCAAGAAGAGAAAGAGTGGAGCCCCCGAGGAGCAGGTACCCCTAGGTGAGTTGGTAGAGGCAGAGCAGCGGAGAAAGGATTCCCCGAGAGTTGAAAGGAAGGGATTCCTACCCTTGTCCTTGCTAACTCGATTCAAAGTAGCAATCGAAGACCTTTTATGTTGGAAGCGGATGATGTCACTACGGGAGGACGCCCCCGAGGTTCCCGCCCTTGCTGGTACAAAGTCTGGAGCATGCGCACGCACACCCTTACATCATCAGGAACATGGCGGATCTGTGGCATCAGGCCAGCCCAGGGATTCCAGGAAGAAAATAGCTAGAAGCCGCAACAGCAACTGTCCGTCAGACCCAAAGGGAGTCGCCATAAGGTAGAGAGGGTGGCGCGAGGGCGAGAATAGGCATGAACGCAACAGTGGGTAAAGACTTTGAACAGCGAAAATCATTCACAGAAAAAGAAAAACAATCTCTGAGCCTTGTAAATAAAGACCTTGAACATAATGGACATTGGGATCATTATACATCAGTGTGGGATTCTGTGTGATAATAGCTATATATTTAAAACTGCCTTGGTTGAACATAATGGACATTGGGATCATTATATATCAGTTTGGTATTTTGTGTGATAACATCTATACATTTAACACTGCCTTTGTTTTATATAAAGGGTGAGAGTTTCTGGTCGGAATGTGATTGGGATTAGTGTGAGAGGGTATGTTAGTTTTTTAAGGGAAGATTGTATGAATGCGATTGGGGTAGTGTGAGTGTGTTGGTTGGGGATTTTTCAAGGGAGGGGTTTAATGGTCATTGTGCATGTGTTATTTGAGATGGAATAAATGAAGTATAATCAATATAGGTTATGGTTCTATTTATGGAAAAATTTCAGCAGCAGTGTGAAGTAGAAACAGTGAAGCATAACAAAAATAAAAATTAAAAATCAAAAATCAGAATAAGACTATTGCATGAGTACATACATAGAGACTGTTTTTCCTGAAAGGGAATTAGATATTTTGGAGTGTAATGACAGACAGCGGTGTAGGGTGTTTGGTTGTATGTAGTTCCCCATAAACCTACCAAGAATAACTCGCTGGTCAGTTGGACCATGCTACCCAATATCTGACTTATCAATCTGCTCACCACTCACCCGAAATGCCTGCACATAAAGTCGTGCCCACAATCCTTCCGGCACAGCGGCGATGAAGTAGGAGAGAATATGTGAAAAAATAGGGGATATCGATAACATTATAATAGAAGCTTCATCATTAGCTAAGCCCTATGGGCATACAATGAAGATTTATGTGCATTATTCCAAATCTTAGACCATCCTTTCCTGTCTTTCTCAATCCCAAGTCTTTACACCACTATGTCTCTACACTCAGAAAAGGCTTCATCAGCAAGCGAGTCTTTTATATTAAAGAGCATACTTTCCTGGCGGGTTCATCCTGTATCTGCTTTTTATGTTTGAGAAGTGTTATGCTGTTTTGCAGCTTATAAATAATGAGTTTCAAAAAATTGCTATAATACACAAAGAGGCATATTGAAGATTTCTAAAAACTAAAACCACATATAAAATAATTTTTGTAATATTTAGAAGATATGGATGAACACCACATCAGATATTTTTAAAGTGCTCAAAAGTGTAATCCACCATCTCTTGCCTCACAATGGGCTGCAAGTGGTATCAGATGAAAGTACCCATTATTCATTAATCTGCTGGTACAATAAACTACTATTATGCAATAATACTTCCTATTAAAATATCAAGGATAAAGAAACATCTCCATATGTCAACAGATATAGACAAATGGATGTGATATTTCATACTCCTTGCTAATGAGCTCACTTAACCCATACTGTATCAACCATATAACAGTCCAACCAGACATAGGCCTAAGTTTCAGCAGATAGACTGTCTCCTTCAGGGATTAAAATATTGACAAATGACTTTCAAAATAGTGGATTTTCTATGATAGAAAGCAAAAGATAGGTGAAATACTGAAACTGGTATCATAAAGACCTGTATTATAACACTCGACAAAGGCACAAAGCCTAATATGAGTGAAGGAACAGGTGTAGAAATAATCATATATCAGCATATACAATTATTGTATTTGAATATATACACTTAAAAACTCAAAAAAGTCTTGGATTCCGTTTGCAACAGTATCATCAAAATAATCTTCATTTAACAAATTGCTAAATACATACAAATCAATTTTATAGCTTTCCTCACGCAAAAATGCCTACATATGCACGTATGTGGTCTCAGGGTGAGCAACGCGGATTTTAACAAGCTGAAAAATGCATGCATATGCACCATGCACTTGTAAGGAATAAGGGGACGGAAAAGGGGTGGAGCATGGGAGTTCTGGGGCGGGGCCAAGACTTACACATCTAAGTCTGAATTTTGAAACTGAAAATCGCAGCACACATATGCTAGATATCCATGTAACTTTACTGCTGCTCCTGATGAATTGCAAGTCTGAAGATCTCAACGTATATTGCTTATAGAACAGGATGGGGGGTGGGCATGTAGGATGAAGAACTAGAGAGATCTGAAAGATCTTGCTATTAACTGGACAGACAGGTGGACTAATTTCAAAACTGTGAATATGCCTCAAACAAGTATGTTTTAAAATTTGCTGACATATGCGGGTAAAAGCCAACAAGGTCCCCTGGAAGACACACATGTGCTAGCTGTGTTCAAGTAATCTCTTAAAGTTAGGAGCATATTTACGTGTGGTTGGGGCATTTTAAAAAAAATTCTTGCAAGTGCGCACAATTAAAAATTCCATCATATCCATGTTCTTGTTCTGATGCATGTGTGTATGGGCACATGCATACTCATTTTAAAATCAACCTCTTAGCTTGGAGAAAGTCCATAAGTAATAGAGGTGTGAATCATGTGCCCTATCGTCTTATCGATCGAAATCGTCTGGCAGGAGAAGAAAATCGTGTTTGGCACGATTTTTTACTTAAAAAATCGTTTTTTCCGATTAGTGCGCACTAATGGGAGTTAATGCACACTAACCGGAAGTTAGTGCGCACTAACCGAAAATGATACAATTTGACACTTTTCAGGTCAGTTAAGGTCAGTTTAGGAATGAATATGTATTCCTATTGGCTGCCCTCTTATTTATTCATGTTACCAAGGATCCCACTGACAATATATGGGGGATGGGAAATGGAAACAGTTGGTAGCTTGACAAAAAAAGTAATGTGATCAATCAATGTGACTAGAACTTGTGCCCTAACCTTGATACCAGGGGTGTTGTGATCTTCCTGCACAAAGTGCCCTAACCCTGATACCAGGAGTGCTGTGATCTTCCTGCACAATGTGCCCTAACCCTGATACCAGGAGTGCTGTGATCTTCCTGCACAAAGTGCCCTATCCCTGATACCAGGGGTGTTGTGATCTTCCTGCATGCAGTGCCCTAACCCTGATACCAGGGGTGTTGTGATCTTCCTGCACAAAGTGCCCTATCCCTAATACCAGGAGTGTTGTGATCTTCCTGCACAAAGTGCCCTAACCCTGATACCAGGAGTGCTGTGATCTTCCTGCACAAAGTGTCCTATCCCTAATACCAGGAGTGCTGTGATCTTCCTGCACACAGTGCCCTAACCCTGATACCAGGGGTGTTGTGATCTTTCTGCACAAAGTGCCCTATCCCTAATACCAGGGGTGTTGTGATCTTCCTGCATGCAGTGCAATATCCCTATTAATACCAGGAGTGTTGTGATCTTCCTGCACACAGTGCCTAACCCTGATACCAGGGGTGTTGTGATCTTCCTGCATGCAGTGCCCTAACCCTGATACCAGGGGTGTTGTGATCTTCCTGCACAAAGTGCCCTATCCCTAATACCAGGAGTGTTGTGATCTTCCTGCACAAAGTGCCCTAACCCTGATACCAGGAGTGCTGTGATCTTCCTGCATGCAGTGCCCTATCCCTGATACCAGGGGTGTTGTGATCTTCCTGCACATAGTGCCCTATCCCTGATACCGAGGGTGTTGTGATCTTCCTGCATGCAGTGCCCTATCCCGGTTACCGGGGGTGTTGTGATCTTCTTGCACACATCCCAGTATCAGGGATAGGGCACTGCATGCAGGAAGATGACAACACCCCTGTTATCAGGGTTAGGGCACTGTGTGCAGGAAGATCACAACACCCCTGGTATCAGGGATAGGGCACTGTGTGCAGGAAGATCACAACACTCCTGGTATTAATAGGGATAGGGCACTGCATGCAGGAAGATCACAACACCCCTGGTATCAGGGTTAAGGCACTGTAGTGCGCACTAACACGATTTAACGATTTTTAACGATAAATCGTTAGAATTTCTATTGTATTGTGTTCTTTAACGATTTAAGACGATATTAAAATTATCGGACGATAATTTTAATCGTTGAAAAACGATTCACATCCCTAATAAGTAACTCATTTTTAAAATGACCATATACACAATCCAAAAACACTAGCTGTTTGTAGCAAAAAATGCCTGTTGTATTATTTTTACACCTGTTCCTTTACTTGGCTTTGTGCCGTTGCTGAGTGTTATAATACAGGTCTTTAAGGTACCTGTTTAAATATTGCTTTTGAGTATTTCACCTTTTTGTTTCTATATATTCTTTGGTTTAGGTCCTTTGGATTTTCTATGATGACGTCACACTGCAGAGTAATAGAGGAATTATGCTAGAGTGATAGACAGATATCAAGTATTGTAATCATTGAGATAAAGGAGGTTGAAATCTTGGGATTGGATTACTGATTGCAAAAATGTGTTATACAGTAGTATTGGGTACAATTTCTCTATCAATATTTCCAGATAACAAGGTTGCCAAGTTCTTGTTTTCTGAAAGTCAACCCATTGTTGCTTTACTCGATCGAAATAATGTATTGTGATGGGCCACTATGGTCAATATTACTTTAGTTCAATTTAGGTAATACTAGAATATTTCTTTTACTTACATAGTATATCTATTTATTTATTTATTTATTTATTTATTTAAAATACTTCTA
This sequence comes from Rhinatrema bivittatum, assembly GCF_901001135.1. Taxonomy (NCBI): domain Eukaryota; kingdom Metazoa; phylum Chordata; class Amphibia; order Gymnophiona; family Rhinatrematidae; genus Rhinatrema; species Rhinatrema bivittatum. The sequence continues at coordinate 17,919,584 of NC_042621.1, forward strand.
TTCCACATATAATAACATTGTTAAGCTAAGCGGAGTACAAAATCTACATAAAACTATATTAAGACAAACACCAAGAACAAAAAAAATTAAAATTAATCAGGAAATGCTTAGGTAAATAGTGCTGCTTTAACATGCTTTTCAAATATTTTAAAATTTGATAAATCATACAAGTCATCAGACAATAATTCCTAAGGATTACACCCTTAATGGTCAATGCCCAGTCTATTTGTATTTGTATTTATTAAAAATGTATTAATCACTTAACACTAAAAGGCCTAGGTGATTTACAGTAAATTACATACATAATTCAAATTATACAAGAAACAAATTAAAATGAAATAAAACAATAGATACATAAAACAAATAAACATTTCAATGAACATAAAAATCATAGACAAAATCAAAGAAAGGCCTGTTGTAGTAAAAAGACTTTTAAGAGGAGTCTAAACTTTTAAAAATTATTTTGAAGCTGAAGTTCAATGGGTAGGGAATTCCACAAAGCAGGTGCAGCAACAGAAAATGCTGTATCTCTTGTTATCATAAGATGAGCATGGCGTATGGAGGGACTGTCTAATAGACCTCCTTGAGAGGATCTTAAATCATGTGTAGGTTTGTATATTTTTAGTAAAGCATTAGACCAAGAACAATAATCCGTACTTAACAGCTTGAAAGTGGTCATGGCAATCTTGTATTAGATTCGCTGTTGGATTGGCAACCATTTTATTTTGGCAAGTACAGGAGTAATATGATCAAAATGATTAGTACCAGTGATAAGGGTATAGAGAGCTAGTCAGAAGACCTAAGTATAAACTATTGCAATAATCAACATGAGGGAAAATGACTGCATGAACAATAGTATGAAAATCCTGATAGTGTAAGAGATGATGTAAACCAGTGAGTAAATTAATTTATAGAAACCAGTTCTGATAATAGACTTAATTTGAGATTGAAATGAAAGGGAGGCATCAATCCAGACACCAAGACTTTTGATGGGAGAGTTAAGAGTAAAGCTAAGATTATAAATGGGTACGGAATCATATTGACAAGTAGAATGTGGTCTGTGAATTAATAATAGCTCAGTCTTAGAAGTGTTCAATTTGTTTTGGTGTAACCATTGTTTTACTGAGGATATGCAAAGTTGAAGATGATCAACAGTATTCTTCCAAATGTGATGTAACTGAATAAAAACTGGATATTGTCAGCATATATCTTGTAACCATCTGTGATGCTAGCAAGGAGTTTTCTAATTGGAGCTAGGTATATATTGAACAACATTGCAGACAAGGCAGAGCCTTGAGGGACACCAGATTTTAAATGTTGTGACATAGAAAGTTGATTATTGAATTTCATTTGTTGCGATCGATTACTGAGGTAAGATGAGAACCAACCTAAAACATTACCTGAAATACCACATTCATGTAGGCAAAATAAAAGTATTTCATGATCTATGGTGTCAAAGGCTAATGAAATATGCAAAGATAAAAGAAGGAATTATTGGCCATTATCTAGTCCTTGTTTAATAGTGTCAATTAAGGACACCAATAAACATTCAGTGCTCACCAAACTGATAAGGGTCAATAATTTCATTGTCTTCCAAAATATCAGTGAGTTGGGTAATACAGCACACTTAGAGGGTCATTTTCAAAACGGATCACACGCGAAAAGGGACTTTACGCATGCGAAAAGCCTCTTTTCGAGTGCGATAGCTAAATTGGGGCGGACTCTGGGCGGCGTCCACACTGGAAGGGGAGGAGTCGGGGCAGCACTGGGGCGGATGCCATGAAGACACCACTGACAGCGAAAAGGTAAGGAACCTTTTCGCCGCCAGTTTCGCACCCAATAGCACCACCTTTTATGATGGCTGCATTGGGTGCGAAAGCCAGCAGTAATCGCACCGTGGAGGTGCGATCGCTGCCAGCTTTCATAGGCTCGTCCCCTGCTTCACTACCCCGCCTCCCGTTACTGCCGGATTTTCTTAGAAAATCCAGGCCTAAATGATTTTAGAGACAAAATGTAAGGAAGAAAAAGCTTGATAGAAAAATCAGAAGAATCTATGGGTTCTTTTTAGCAAAGGTTTAACAACTGCTTTCTAAAGGCAATTCTGGAATGAACCCAGAATGAAATGATAATTATTATCCCTCACAGATAGTAATTCCAACAATTTTCTAGAAGTTGAACATAACATTCTAGGTGGGACTTTAATCTTTAAACAGATCAGATAAATATTTTGGAGATAAACCATGAATTGACGTAAACATGAGGATCGACTTTTAACCTCTGGTCCACAGGTAGCCGATGAAGCTGGAATAATAACAGTGTAACATGCTGTCATCAAGAGGCATTCAAAACCAATCTGGCTGCAGAGTTCTGCAAAAGTTGCAGAACTCGTAACTTCTTCCTAGAACTCCAAATATAGCAAATTGCCATAATCAAGAGCTGTGACAAAAAAAGCCTGGACTACTGTATGAAAACTGGATTTCTCAGTAAGGGGCTTAATATTTCTGAGTTGCTTTAACTTGAAATAACCTGAAGAAATAGCTGTGTTAATTTGCTTCTTAAAATTCAACAATGAATCTTATTAAACCCCAGAACTTGGTCAACAAAATTAATATCATCACCTCCCATCGAAATACTACACAATCCTTCTGGCCGTGGCTTATGAGAGAACCAAAGTGCCTCAGACCTTCAGATTCAGTACTAAATTATCCTGAAGCCAATTGACAAAGACCAATAAACAAGCAGAGATATGGGCAAATGTAGCTTGAATATCAGTATCAGCTTTGAAATACAGCTAGATATAAAAGATTAAAAGAATCCAGTAGAATACACATTGGCCGTACATAAAGGTTAAAAAGAATGGGAGCTTTGGTACCCACACAAACTTGCTGATTTCTATAAGATAAAAAGGAAGAAAACCATAAGACCACCCCCGATACCCCACAAGTCTAAAGGTACATACAGAGAATTTCGTGATTTACTAAATCAAAAGCAGAAGACAAATCAAAATAAATAGCAATAATTGAACATCCTCTATACATTGCCTTCAGCAAATAATTATTAACTGAAACTAAAACTGTTTCAGTACTAAGGAGTTTACGAATACCATTTTGATTAGGGTGTAAAATGTTATGATCATCCAAAAAAAATCTCTCAATTGACTAAACACAGTCTTCTCTAGCAATTTCCCTAGAGTAATCAAATATGAGATTATTTGTAGTTTTTGAGGTTGTTGCTACAAAGCTGTTCCTTTTTTTTGATACGGTAAACCATAGTGGCCTCTAAACATCAGGACCATCCCTTTAGATAAAGAGGTATTAATCTAGTAAACATCTCTAGAAAGTATTCTTTGACAACTTAAAACACACATTTTTTATTATTTTTTTTATTTAAAGTTTTTTATATACCGCCGCTCATCAAAGATATCACGTCGGTGTACAATGAACAGGAACTTACGCCGGAGCAAGGATCTACTGGACACAATCCATCCCAAAGGATAACAGACTTATGATCCTCTCCAAGACACAAACTTGACTGAGGAAGAGAACTCACCTGCGGAACACCCAAATTATCACTCAGATATTTGGCATATGCCTGAAATGTAATATCAGCCTCAACTATAGGAGGGTTCTTTCTCATGACTAATCTACTGACCAAATGAAATAATTCAAATGATCTATTTAGCGAGAGCTTAATCTGTGACAAATGTCTTTGAGTCTTTAGAAAAAGAGCTCTATATTCTGAAAGCAATTGTTGATAATCAGACTTATTATCCAACGAAGCATGTTTATGCCATTTTCTCTCAGCTTTCTGTAAAATTATCTTTTTCTGTCTATGCTCCTTATTAAACCAGGGTACCCTCCCATACTTTGGGGTCACTTGAATAGATTTCAGAGGAGCAATCAAATCCCTAATCATTTGTAAAGTATGGGCTAGAGAGTCAGTTAAAGAATCAACTGAATCTAAACATAGGCTATCCCTTTTCTCTTCCCATTTTAATTTAAAATCTGATAATTCCAGTGGTCTCTTCTTTACCCTACTCATAGTCTACATTAATACTTGACATACAAACACTATCCTATATTAGTTCAAACAAGGAACGATCTTTGCCTAACAGACCCGGAGGGCTGTAAACTAACCCAACTAACCAGTCCTTCAACCTAACTACCAAACTCTCAGTGCCACCCGCCCAATTCAATGGAGGTCAGGCGTCCAATGTCACCTCCGCATCTAACTACTCAAGCTTTATGACAAAATAAATAACCACTAAGCCAGCATAACTGCAAAAAAGACCCATCAAATTTCCATGCCATGTCTCAGATAGAAAAAGCATATCATAACCCCCATCAGACAACAGATCTAAAACAATTTCACTTTTAGCCTTGATAGAAGAAATATTAATATAGTCTACTTTAATAGGGAACAGAGGAGCGGTAACAAGAACACTATCTGCACAACAAAGTTGACGATTCGGGTTCAACAAGACCCGATGCCTCGGGCTCAATGATATTTACTTCAAGGGCAGACAGGATTATACCGCCCCATCTCCCACATACAGAGGTAACTGAATGATCGCAAGTTGTCATAACCCCCCCCCCTAAAAAAAAAAAAGCAAAAGACTCAACAAAGGGTTAAGCAAAGGGTTCAGCAAAGGGACTGGCAAAAGGACATGCCCCTTTGCTGTGGCCCTTTGCCGATGGCCCACTGCACTGTGGGGGATGATGGCATTGTCAGATGGGCAGGGCTACCCAGCTCCGTTGCACCGCAGCAGATGGAAAGCAGCTAGCAGCAGAAAATAAAGTGCTATGTGCAGAGTCACTGTCTCAAGCCTCTCAGCCTCTTCTGAGCTGAAAATGTTGTACATGTTGACAAAGATCTTCCTTTATGTCCCATTTGGAAAGCAGGAATGCAAAAAATAGACACTTGTCCACTCTAATCCATAGTATAAATCACTCCCATTATTTTAAACTTCAATCAGTTACTAAAAGAAAGAAAGATATAGATCAAGAAGAGACATTTTAGGAAAAGAAAGAAAACCTAATGCTGCTGGAACTGCTGACAAGCTAAATACTACAGGAATGAGCAGAAGAGTTAATTTCCTAAGGTATTTCAGTGTGAACTGAAACTGGAAACCATCACAGAGATTTGCAAATTTAATTTCAAGTGATCATCCCTTTGTGGATTGTTTTTGGGTTACAATTTTTCTTAAACATTCAGAAATCATGTCCAGGGGTGCTTCAGTGCTCAAAAAACCTGTTGATTAGTTCATCTGCATTTAACAGTTAATGTTGCCTGGTGATCAACTGTTAATGCCTGAAATTACCAATTGATCCTACTTCAGTTGATGCAGTTGACAATCCACAATACTGAATGGTATTCAATCTAAATCTGAGACATCAGGGCAACAGAACATGAGATAAAGTGAGTGAGAGAGAGTGAGAGAGAAAGAGGAAATTAATGTTTTAATTAGATCACTCTTGTGATTATGAACCATTATGTATAATAATTTCTGCAGATCTGCCTGGCAAAATGTCAGATTGTGTTACTATAGCAACTACTGAGTGCATATTATGGCAGGAATAAAGAAAATTCATCTGCCGATTTTTGATGCAAGGGTAGGTATGTTTACAGCACTGACCATTCCCATCCTATTCAGTTTTTACAAATGAAGAAAATATAGTACATATTTTCATATTACAATGAAATTTAATAAGCACAGAATCTTAAGCATGTCAACCGCAAAAAAAGTATTTTCAAATCTAAATCTCTGTACTTTTGCATTCTATGAGATTGAGAAACTATACAATAATGTGACACCTGATACTGTTTATTAATTTATGTGGAATGACAGAATAGTGCAGCATAAACTATATCTAAAGCTTGAGGAACCACTGGGCTGGGTTATATTTTGACTATAAGTAGTAGGGAGATAAGGTCTTATTGGTCTCTATTTTCTGGACCTAAAGCATAGATGCTGTGCTAATGTTTTCCCATACATTATCTTGGCCTAGGAGCCTCTCCCATACAATGGTCCTTAGCATAGCAATTGCCTGGCATAATGAGTTCTGAGATGGCATTTTTACGCATCACCAATCATGCTTTAAAAGATGCAAGGTCTTACCTCAGGAGTCTGATATGTTGGACACAGAGAAAAATACTACCTTGCAGTAACAGAACTGTGCCATTGCTTTTCTAGGACTAAACCTGTGAGTGGTTTAATTTGTATGTTGGAGAAGAGGAAATCTTGAAATCATATAATGTTACCAAAAACTTAAGCAAAGATAGAGGCAGATAAATAAATAGTGGCAGATAGACAGATAGTGTGGATAGACCTATCAGATTGATAGATGCAGATAAAATCAAATTTAGTCTTAGTTCTAAATGTCTTAGAGAGAGAGAGAGAGAACTAGTTAAGATAGATGTATTGATGAATATATATAGAGAAAAATAAGTAGAGACAGACAAATGGATAGATAAGTTATGGAAAGATACAAGATGATCTTAAAGAAGACTTGAAGAATTTCATTGTGAATCAAGTCAAAACAACTTTCAAAATGGGAAACGTTCGATGCTTTAAGTATTTTTTCTGCTAGAATGTGACATGTTATCATAGTTTATGAGGGATTTTTCTTTGTAGTTTAGTACAAATTATTAATTGAAATGTCACACTGAGCTTCATGATTATTTCAGAAATCTATTTTAGGCCACCCTTAACCATGGATCAAAATGGGGAATAATATAACATTTTTAGAGGAATATTTTTACTCATCACTGAAGAGGATCAAAAAGGGTTTTATACTTACATTAAATTTAAATTACTTAATACACAAAGACAGATTTCTAAAGATTTTGATACTGCTAAAATCTTTGTTTGAAAAGAAGTTCATTTCATGCTGGAATAAGCAGATGGCTAACCAAACATTACATTTATAAGATTCTATAATGCAACAGAATATCCAGTATACTACTGAACTAATTTCCAACCTCAGCCTTACTACAGAATATTTAGCTTACAAATATGTAATGATTTTTATGGATATATATCCTAGAAAAATTCAAAGGTTTTTTGCTACTATAATCAAGCAATGTGTCATGATTTTACAAGATTTTAAATAATTAATTTTTCATGTAACCATCTTAAACTTGTGTAAAACAATCATGTTAAGAAAACCATTTCCATTCTAGCTCGCAAGTTAATGAATAAATGTGCAGCTTTAATGTGAATGGCTAATCCAGAATGTCTAGTATAAATGTAATGTTTACAAATTATTCTTCTTACAATTTCATGTCAATCAAAGATGGATTAGTATGAACATATTAAATAATATTGAAGCTATGCAATCAAAATCAATCACATAATACACAGATAAAGCTTTTTGAATAAGCAACAGATGCGGTCCTGGCATTCTAATAACCATATTGCAGAAACAATATTTTTTTCTCAGTAAAACTCTTTTTGGATACCTTTTTTGCTAGGACACAACAGGAAATAATAGCATTTTTCGAGGCATCAAGAGAGATCAAACACTGGCAAAAAAAATCTTGAAAGGTTAGAAAAGGAACCCACATATCAACCATTCCTTTTGTAGTAAATTATACCCTTTAGACTGGAATAGCAAAAAAGGCTGAAACCACAGCATATTGCCATAGTACTACATTCCCAGTGTCTTGAATTCAGCACGCTAGTTACTTTGATCCAACATTAGGATAGAATATTTGCAGAGCATAGACTCGTGCATCAGGTTTAAGACACTCTTAATCTGGTACTTAAGAATTTTAACAGGAACAGCACAACATGTAGGCAGCAATCATTAGGGTAATTTGCCTATGGGACTATATTTTTACAAATTTGCATGGACTTTAGGGAGGCTAATAATAAAACTGCTTACATTGATGCAAATTCTGCTGGTATTCTTTTTACATGTGTGCTTTGCATCAATAATCAAAGCAAAAGTGTGCACATTCTTTGGCTTTGATTATTGCCCTGTATCTATTTTTTTCTGCTGGTACTTTTCCCCTTAGAAATAATGCACATAGGTTAACAATATTTTCTATGTGCTTTGTTTCCCTCTCTCAATCTAAAACATGCCCTTAGGAATGCTTCCAGAGAATTTAGGTAAAATTATGTACATTTTTAATAACACCTAATTTTATTCTCGTTTAGGGTGGGCAACTTTCAGATAGTCCAGTTCCCCTAGAAACATGCCATTCCCTCTCGTCCATAAATGGCTTTGACTATTGCCCTCTAGACATTTAACTTCAGCAATTAAAAAGGTTCTTGGCATCAAGCAGATTTTCATCTGCCCCCAACTCTTACATAACAGAGACATGAAAATACTCCACCATTTATGGTAAGGCAGCCAGGCTGGGCATATGGCTACTATGATTACATAACGCCAGACCTAGTCACACACTTTCCCTTTCAAGGAACCATTTGAGAATTGGGTGTCAGTTGGTAAATGGCCAATGTTATGTTCTGGTATGGTTGTGGATCCTGGATCTTAGTGAGAGCTGACTCCACCAACAGGGAGGAGCCCTGTGGGGACTCACTATGATAGGTGTGGCCTCAGCTGAGATAGACACAGAGAGTAACAAGACTTTATTAGACTGGAACTTGGATGGAGTACCCACCAAGTGGAAGGATAGCCACAGTCCAGAGTAGTGAGGTTGCCCAGTGATGATATCCCCGGTAGTAGCCCGCAGAGTGGGATACGCCGGGGAGCTCATCCTCCCGATTGTACACTTCTCAGGATAGATCCGGTAGTGGCCCGCAGTGCGGGGTATGCCAAGAATCATACTATCATTGGTAAGAGAAGTGCAGGAGGTCAGCAGAGCTGGGTAGATGAGGGTACTCACTCTAAAGTGTAGAAGGTGGTCTGCTGAGGTGAGCACGGAGTGGCCCGAGGCACAGGATACACTGGAGGTTCCGTCAGCAAGATGATAGCATACACACAAGGTAGAATGAGGCTGAGTCCCAATCAAGTAGTAGATGGTATCTCCAGGCAGGAAGGCCCTATGAGGAGCGAATAGCCTGAACGCGACAAGACCTCTGAGGAGCAGGTACCTAAGGTGTTCAAGTCCCAGAGTCAGGAATAAAGTGCAGAGTAGCAAAGGTGAAGTATCTCCAAGTGGAGTGGAATTCAGCAGGAAGGACGTCCTTACTAACTCGTAGGAAGCATAGGCTGGATAGCTTAAATAAACACTGGCGGGTGACGTCATGCGGAGGGGACACCCCCAAGGTTCCTGCCATGACATGTATAAGAAGGGCCCTGGCGCGCATGTGTCCTAGGTAATCCCCGATTCAAGATGGCGGATGGGATCGCCCACACTGTCCCAGGAACGCCGAAGAGAGCGGCATTTGCAAGCGGAGGCCGCCATTCTTCCAAGAATTGCTAGTTCAGGAAAAAAAGGAGGTGAGCAAAAGAGGTCACAGCCATCTGCAACTGACGGGTGCAACAGTACCCCTCTTCTTAGGGCCCCTACCAGGGGGTTTCTGTTTCCTTGCATGAGTTAGGTGAAATTGTTGAAGTAAATCCTTGTCAAGGATATTATTAGCAGGTTCCCAACTATTTTCTTCTGGCCCATTTCCTTCCCAGGATATGAGATACTCCCATTGCTTTCCACATTTACAGACATCAAGAATGTCATCAACGTGGTACGTGATGTCCTCTTTGGCAGTAAGAGGTTGTGGATCCAGAGTCTTTGTTGAAAACTTGGATAAGATGAACGGCTTCAAGAGAGATACGTGGAAGGCATCTTCATGGAAGTAGGTAGTTGCAGGCTGTAAGTTACTGGTCCCAGACGGCAGAGTATGGAAAAAGGTCCAATGTAGCAAGGAGCGAATTGAACAGATGGCAGCTTGAGATGGATGAACTTGGTACTGAGCCATACCTTGTCTCCTGTTTGGAACTGCTCATAACATTTCTTGGTCTGTTGTCCTGCCTTTTGTAGGATACCTTTGGTTTGTCTCCAAAGCTGGTGGAGTTCTTCAGCCAAAGCCTGTGCTGCAGGTGATGAAACCAACAAGGGTATTGGTAACGGAGGTAATGGCTGATGGCCATACACTATTTGAAAAGATGTTGATCCAGTAGCGGCTGATGGATATGAACTCAGGGTGAACTCAGCCCAGGGGAGTAACTCTGCCCAGTCGCTTTGTCTGGAGTTGACGTAGCAGTGGAGGAACTGTTTAAGTGTGTGATTCGTTCTTTCGGTTTGACCATTGGATTGTGGATGGTATGCTGACTTTAGGTCTAAAGAAATATCACATTTCTTACAATGTACTCTCCAGAATTTAGCCATGAACTGTACACCTCTATCTAGAAGATCTGCTTTGGCATGCCGTGCAGGCGAAATATATGTCGTATAAATGGTTTTGCCAATTCTAGGGCTGATGGTATCCCGGGTAATGCCACGAAGTTTGCCATTTTCGAGAAGCAGTCTACTGTGACCCATATGGTATTGCTTCCACTAGACACTGGCAGGTCAACGACAAAATCCCTTGCGATGTGTGTCCAAGGTTCCCCTGGAGCTGGTAAGGGCTAGAGAAGGCCCCAAGGGCAACCGGCCGGAGGCTTCTGTCTTGCACAGGTGGCGCAAGATTCATCGTATGCACTTATGTCCTCCTTCATTGAAGGCCATCAATAATATCTCTGTATGGTGGATAGCGTACGGAATTGCTGAGGGTGACTGGCTAAGCGGGAATCATGAGCCCATTTCAGAAGTTTCTTTTTCAGGGTCCGAGGTACCACCATCTTCCCAGCTGGAATGGAATGGGTAGTGGCCAGAATCACCTTCTCAGGATTGATGATATGGCGAGGTGCATCCGGGACATCCTCTGAAGTGAAAGAGCGTGAGAAGGCGTCTGCGTGAGTATTCTTGTCAGCAGGACGGTACTTGAACAGAAAGTCAAACCAATTAAAAAACAAAGACCATCAGGCTTGTCGATGATTCAGTTGCTGCACATGACGCAGATATTCCAAATTTTTGTGGTCTGAGTATACAGTTATCTGATGTTGTGCCCCTTCCAGCCAAGGCCGCCACTCTTTGAATGCTATCTTGATAACCAACAGCTCTTTATCTCCTATACCATAATTTCTCTTGGCTGGTGTAAAACGCTGGGAAAAAAAAGAGCAAGGGTGAAGTGTTTGGGTATCACTGTTCTGGCTGAGAACGGCTCCTACTCCGACATCGGAGGCATTGACCTCGACTATAAATGGTCATCGAGGGTCCGGGTGGTGAAGGCAAGGTTTTTTGAGAACCTTTTTTGAGGGTTTGAATGGCAACAACAGCTTCTGGAGACCACTGTGAAGGATTGGCTCCCTTCTTTGTCTGGCAGTAAGTGGTACCGTCAAGGTAGAGTAGTGGTAGATGAATGTGCGATAATAATTGGTAAAGCCTAGAAATCGGAGGAGTGCTTTAAGACCAGTGGGTTGAGGCTAGTACTGTATGCTTTTGGTCTTTTGTGGATCCATTTGGAAGCCCCTGCTGGATACCACGTAGCCCAAAAAGGGAACAGACTCCTGATGGAAAGCACACTTTTCAAGCTTAGCGTAGAGACAGTTATCCCGTAATCTCTGCAGGACTCTGGCAACATCCACTTGATGACTTTGTAGATCTTGGGAGAAAATTAGTATGTCGTCTACACAACCACGCATTGATACAGCATATCTCGCAGAATCTCATTCATCATTTTTTGGAATATGGCCGGAGCGTTACACAGGCCAAAGAGCATGACCAAGTACTCAAAATGGCCATTGTGAGTATTAAAGGCCATCTTCCACTCATCCCCTTGATGAATGTGGACCAGATTGTATGCCCCTTTTAGGTCTAGCTTCATGAAAATCTTGGCCCCCTGAAGTCTGATGAATAACTCTGAAATCAGAGGTAAAGGGTATCGGTCCTTTATGGTGATTTCATTAAGTCCTCTGTAGTCTGTACATGGGTGAAGGGATCCATCCTTCTTGCCAATGAAAAAGAACCGGGCTCCGGCAGGTGACTTGGAGGGCCGGATAAATCCTTTTTGCAAGTTTTTTTGAATATAGGCCGAAATGGCCTCAGTCTCTGATAGAGAAAGTGGGTACACCCTTCCTCTAGGGGGCTCCGAGTTGGGTTTTAAATTAATAGCACAGTCGAAGGACCGGTGTGGTGGTAATGAGTCAGATGCTTTCTTTGAAAACACATCTTGAAAGGATGCATATTGTGGTGGCAAGCCTGGGAGAGCATTAGTGGTAAACATTAGGGATGTGAATCGTTTTAGGACGATTAAAATTATCGTCCGATAATTTTAATATCGTCTTAAACCGTTATGGAACACAATACAATACAGATTCTAACGATTTATCGTTATAAATCGTTAGAATCGTGAGCCGGCACACTAAAACCCCCTAAAACCCACCCCCGACCCTTTAAATTAAATCCCCCACCCTCCCGAACCCCCCCCCCAAATAACTTAAATAACCTGCGGGTCCAGCGGCGGTCCGGAACGGCAGCGGTCCGGAACGGGCTCCTGCTCTGAATCTTGTCGTCTTCAGCCGGCGCCATTTTCCAAAATGGCGCCGAAAAATGGCGGCGGCCATAGACGAAAAAGATTGGACGGCAGGAGGTCCTTCCGGACCCCCGCTGGACTTTTGGCAAGTCTCGTGGGGGTCAGGAGGCCCCCCACAAGCTGGCCAAAAGTTCCTGGAGGTCCAGCGGGGGTCAGGGAGCGATTTCCCGCCGCAAATCGTTTTCGTACGGAAAATGGCGCCGGCAGGAGATCGACTGCAGGAGGTCGTTCAGCGAGGGTTCCGGCGCCTCGCTGAACGACCTCCTGCAGTCGATCTCCTGCCGGCGCCATTTTCCGTACGAAAACGATTCGCGGCGGGAAATCGCTCCCTGACCCCCGCTGGACCTCCAGGAACTTTTGGCCAGCTTGTGGGGGGCCTCCTGACCCCCACGAGACTTGCCAAAAGTCCAGCGGGGGTCCGGAAGGACCTCCTGCCGTCCAATCTTTTTCGTCTATGGCCGCCGCCATTTTTCGGCGCCATTTTGGAAAATGGCGCCGGCTGAAGACGACAAGATTCAGAGCAGGAGCCCGTTCCGGACCGCTGCCGTTCCGGACCGCCGCTGGACCCGCAGGTTATTTAAGTTATTTGGGGGGGGGGTTCGGGAGGGTGGGGGATTTAATTTAAAGGGTCGGGGGTGGGTTTTAGGGGGTTTTAATGTGCCGGTTTTTCGATTTTTCGATTTTTCGATTTTTCACGATTTTTAACGATTTTTCACGATATTTTACCCCCCCCAAACGGCAACAATACGATTCCCTCCCCCTCCCAGCCGAAATCGATCGTTAAGACGATCGAGGACACGATTCACATCCCTAGTAAACATGCAGGGTATAGGTGTTACTTTCTTCAAGCATCTGTTGTGACAAGATGTTCCCCATTGTGATAGTTCCAGGGTGCTCCAGTTAAACTGGGGTGCGTGTTCTTGCAGCCATGGGAGGCCAAGTACTACTGGATGAATGGCTTTGCCAAGAACCAACAATGAGATGGTCTTAGTATGAAGGGAACCAGTGTGCAGACATATCGGTTGCGTAGTGTAGGAAACTTTTCCTGTAAGTGATTCGCAGTGTATGGATGAAAGAAGCAGTGGAGTGGGTGTCGGAACGATAGGAAACCGTAGATGTTCCACCAGCCTTTTATGTATAAAATTACCACCGGCTCCGTAATCAATGAGTGCAAGAGTTTGGAATTCAAGAGTTCCGAAAATGATTAAGACTGGGAGAGTCAGTGGAGGAGATGCGGTAGTAAGACCAAGGAAGAGTCCTCCAGCGGATCCTAGGTCTGCATGTTTCCTGGACAGATGGGACAGGATTGAACCGTATGGCCAGGTTGCCGCAGTACATACAGAGAAATAATCTCTTACAGTAGCGCCTCTCTTTGGCGGTTAGGTGACTGTGGCCTAATTGCATGGGTTCATCTTCTTCAGTGATAGGTGTAGGCAAGGTCTGAGTTGCAGGTGTTGCATGTGGGTGCATACTCACTGATGGATGTTTCTTAGGGCTCTTTACCTCCTGTGATTGTTCACACAGGTGGCGATCAATTCTCCCTGCAAGGTCAATGAGTGAGTCCAAGGTGTCTGGTAATTCAGATGCTGCTAATTCATCCTTGATGCGAGAGTTAAGGCCCTCTAGGAATATCGTACATAGGCACTCTAGGTCCCAGTGAAGCTCTGAAGAGAGGGTCTTAAATTCAATCACGTAGTCCAGGAGTGGCTTGGCTCCTTGTTGGAGGTATAAAAGAGCAGATCTGGCGACTGTCTTGCGAGCTGGGTCAGGAGGCCCCCCCAAGCTGGCCAAAAGTTCCTTTTGGGTGCAACGAGGGTCCCGGAGCGAACGCGCGGGGAATCACGTGACGCCGCGTCACTCCGACGTGACGCCGACGTCACGTGCTCCTCGCAAAGGAGTTCAGAAATGGCGTAATGACTCCCTGCTGGACCACCAGGGAGTTTTGGTAAGTCTTGGGGGGGGGGGGATTAAGGAGGGTGAGGGGTTTAAATTTTTATTTAGGATCAACAATCGCGATTTCCAACGTATTCAACATAGCTATGTTGAATACGTTGGAAATCCGATCGTTTTCGCCTCATCACTTTTTTAAGTTAAAAAAAAAAAAAGTTGTGTTTTACATTTAAGTTCAAAACGAATGCACACCCCTAGTGTCCCGTAGAGTGGGATACGCCGGGGAACTCCTCCTCCCGATGGTACACTTCTCAGGGTAGATCCGGTAGTGGCCCGCAGTGTGGGATATGCCGAGAATCACACTTTCATTGGTGACAGAAGTGCAGGAGGTCAGCAGAGCTGGGTAGATGAGGATCCTCACTCTGAAGTGTAGAAGGTGGTATGCTGAGGTGAGCACGGTAGTGGCCCGAGGCATGGGATACACCGGAGGTTCTGTCAGCAAGATGATAGCATACACACAAGGTAACACGAGTCTGAGTCCCAATCAAGTAGTAGATGGTATCTCCAGGCAGGAAGGTCCTCCAAGGAGCAGATAGCCTGAACACGACAAGGCCTCCGAGGTGAGGGTACCTAAGGAGTTCAAGTCCCAGAGTCAGGAACAAAGTGCAGAGTAGCAAAGGTGAAGCATCTCCAAGTGGAGTGGAATTCAGCAGGAAGGAAGTTCTTGCTGTTATGCATCGGCTCCCGTGGAGGGAGGAGTTAGCGATCTGTTATGAATCGGCTCCTGTGGTAGGAGGCGTTAGTAAACTGATATGCTCTACTCCTCAAGAAGGGAGGAGTTAACAATCCGTTAAGGTATAGACTGCGGAGTTGCAATCTGTTATGAATCTGTTGCTGAAGGCTCCTGATGGTAAGGAGTAGCAATCTGTTACCAGCGGAGTGCTTGGTGAGGGCACCCAGCTGTAGAGGAATGTAGATAGGTGGATCCTTGTGCCGATGGCAGACAGTGCCCCCAGGAGGATATCCTGAGAGAGACCACCGGTTAAGCTTGGGTATGGAGACAGATACAGATAACTTTTTTATTAGACAGGTTAGTAGAACCACCAGAGGTGGCAGTAGTGAGGTGATATGCCCGGCAGGGCTGAAGTCCCTCAGGTACTGGAACAGCGATCCCAGGGTTGCTGAGCTGTAGAGAAACTATAGATAGTGAGTAGACAGGGTATGCTGTGTTCATAGCCAGAACTGATGACAAAACTCACATAAGGTCTTAAGGAAGCTCAGTAGCTGGAAAGGGTTAGGCCCTCGAGGAGCGAGTACCTGGTTCCAGGGAAAGCTCTGAAAGAGCAATGGTAACTCAAAAATGTCTGTATCTGTGATAGCTTTCAGGCAGTAGAGAACCTTCAGAATGTTCAGGAACATGGGCCCTCGAGGAGCGAGTACCGGTTCCTATCTGCAATCTGAAATAAAGAAAAGAAATCCAGGCCCCCGAGGAGCGGGTACCCCTGGTAAGTCCAAGGAGGCAGAGTAGCTTGGACGAATCCTTGCTAACTCAATTCGTTAGCGAATACTGAGACCTTTTATATTGGAAGCGGATGACATCATTCCAGGGGAACGCCCCTTAGGTTTGCGCCCTTGCTGGTACATCAATCGGAGCGCGCGTGCATGCGTGCCCTACGTCATCAAGCAACATGGCGGATCCGCAGCATCATGCCGGTCCGGGGACGCCAGAGGTAGACGGCAAGAAGATGCCACGGCAGCCAACCGTCCATCAGACCTGGAGGGAGTCGCCACAGAGGTAAAGAGGGCGGAGTGAGGGCGTCGAGCAGCGATGGACGCAACTCTTGCTAACTCGTAGGAAGCATAGGCCAGATAGCTTAAATACACACTGGCGGGTGACGTCATGTGGAGGGGACGCCTACGAGGTTCCCGCCATGATGTGTATAAGAAGGGCCCTGGCGCGCGCACACATGCCCTAGGTAGTCCCCGATTCAAGATGGCAGACGGGATGGCCCACACTGTCCCGGGATTGCCAATAAAGCGGCATTTACAAGCGGAGGCCACCATTCTTCCAAGAATCGCTGGTGCAGGAAAAAAGGAGGTGAGCAACAGAGGTCGCAGCCATCTGTGACCGACGGGCGCAACAGCCACAGATCCTGCATCGCCTTGAGTTTTGAATCATATTGCGGTTGATTGCCAGCATTGGGTTGGATATGCAAACAAGCATGGGCTATTTAGAAATAGTGCACACTACAAATGGAAAAAGAAAAAAATATATTTTTACTGTCATTTCATTTTAAAAAATTTCAGTGCAAAACAATATAAACTATGTGGTTGACATTGTCTATCTCATTTCAAATAAAAGAACATTCCTAGCTACTGGAGTGCGTCCTGGGCTCTGGGCCTTTGTTCTCAGGGGCAATCATTGGTTCCTCTAAATAGAGGTCTGATGTGGCCGGGGCTGAAGTAGGGCCACCATTACTTACTGCCCTCCCATCCTTTTAATGTTCAGCATTTGTTGCAATTTATTGATTGCCACAGATTTTTGAGGTGGTATCTACTATCTAGGCCACTGTTTGCTCTGCTTTGCCCCTCCCACAGTGCCTTGGAGTTCTTCTGCCACTGTTTGTGATTTTTTGTAGCTCTCACGGTGCCTTGGACTGTTCTGCTTTGTCTCACTTGTGGTGCCTTGGAGTGTTATTCCCTCTGCTGATGATGCTTTCCTGCAAGTTTCACTAAATTTAGAGATTTAAAACCTCAGTGTTATGAGTCCAAAATAAGATGCATTGGGAACCAAAATGAATGGAGCAAATAAACAGTGGCAACCAAATCAAAATTATATACTGAAATGAGTTTTTTTTCCAAGATCACCCTTTTGTGATTTCAAGTTGTTTTTTTTTTGTGATGTCCAGTTTCTCAGTACACATAATACACATTTTAAAGCATGTGTTTATGACCATGTTATGAATACTAGGCAATAACTATTATATGTAATATTTTCTATGTTAATATGGATTGGTAGTGACTGAATCTTAGATTTTTTTTAATACAACCTTTAGATTTGAGTAATCTATTTCTGTCCTTCCTGCTACTAGGGATGTGAATCGTGTGCCCGATCGTCTTAACGATCGAAATCGTCTGGCAGGAGAAGAAAATCGTGTTTGGCACGATTTTTTAGTAAAAAATCAGTTTTTCCGATTAGTGCGCACTAACGGGAGTGACAGTGACAGTGACAGTGGAGAGAGAACAGGGAGGAGAGGAGGTAAGTGGCCATCTGAGCACATGGATGCACTAGGACTATGACTGGTGAGCGTAGGAGTAGGAAACTCGGTACTTAGGTTCAGATGAGCAGATGGGGTGAGATCTTGTCATAGAAGAGTTAGTGGAGGAGTAGAGCAGCAGAAAAGTGCCGCTTGTGAATCGTTTTTCAAAGATTTAGATTATCGTCCCGATAAGGTTTAAATCATCATTAATCGGTAAAGAGTGCGATACAATAGAAATTCCCCCGATTTATCGTGAAAAATTGTTTTTTTGGTTAGTGCGCACTAACGGGAGTTAGTGCGCGCTAACAGGAAGTTAGCGCGCATTAACCATTGTTAGTGCGCGCTAACAGGAAGTTAGCGCGCATTAACCATTGTTAGTGCGCGCTAACAGAAAATGATACAATTTGACACTTTTCAGGTCAGTTAAGGTAAGTTTAGGAATGAATATGTATTCCTATTGGCTGCCCTCTTATTTATTCATGTTACCAAGGTTCCCACTGACAATATATGGGGATGGGAAATGGAAACGGTTGGTAGCTTGACAAAAAAAGCAATGTGATCAGTCAATGTGACCAGAACTTGTGCCCTATCCCTGATACCGGGAGTGTTGTGATCTTCCTGCATGAAGTGCCCTAACCCTGATACCAGGGGTGTTGTGATCTTCCTGCACACAGTGCCCTAACCCTGATACCAGGGGTGTTGTGATCTTCCTGCACGCAGTGCCCTATCCCTGATACCGGGGGTGTTGTGATCTTCCTGCACGCAGTGCTTTATCCCTGATACCGGGGGTGATCTTCCTGCATGCAGTGCCCTATCCCTGATACCGGGAGTGCTGTGATCTTCCTGCACGCAGTGCCCTATCCCTGATACCGGGGGTGATCTTCCTGCATGCAGTGCCCTATCCCTGATACCGGGAGTGCTGTGATCTTCCTGCACGCAGTGCCCTATCCCTGATACCGGGGGTGATCTTCCTGCATGCAGTGCCCTATCCCTGATACCAGGAGTGTTGTGATCTTCCTGCATGCAGTGCCCTAAACCTAGTACCAGGGGTGTTGTGATCTTCAAGCACACAGTGCCCTATCCCTGATACCGGGGGTGTTGTGATCTTCCTGCACGCAGTGCCCTATCCCTGATACCGGGGGTGTGATCTTCAAGCACACAGTGCCCTATCCCTGATACCGGGGGTGTTGTGATCTTCCTGCATGCAGTGCCCTATCCCTGATACCGGGGGTGTTGTGATCTTCCTGCACACAGTGCCCTATCCCTGATACCGGGAGTGTTGTGATCTTCCTGCACTCAGTGCCCTATCCCTGATACCGGGAGTGCTGTGATCTTCCTGCACGCAGTGCCCTATCCCTGATACCGGGGGTGATCTTCCTGCATGCAGTGCCCTATCCCTGATACAGGGAGTGTTGTGATCTTCAAGCACACAGTGCCCTATCCCTGATACCGGGGGTGTTGTGATCTTCCTGCACGCAGTGCCCTATCCCTGATACCGGGGGTGTTGTGATCTTCCTGCACACAGTGCCCTATCCCTGATACCGGGAGTGCTGTGATCTTCCTGCACGCAGTGCCCTATCCCTGATACCGGGGGTGATCTTCCTGCATGCAGTGCCCTATCCCTGATACAGGGAGTGTTGTGATCTTCAAGCACACAGTGCCCTATCCCTGATACCGGGAGTGTTGTGATCTTCCTGCACTCAGTGCCCTATCCCTGATACCGGGAGTGCTGTGATCTTCCTGCACGCAGTGCCCTATCCCTGATACCGGGGGTGATCTTCCTGCATGCAGTGCCCTATCCCTGATACAGGGAGTGTTGTGATCTTCAAGCACACAGTGCCCTATCCCTGATACCGGGGGTGTTGTGATCTTCCTGCACGCAGTGCCCTATCCCTGATACCGGGGGTGTTGTGATCTTCCTGCACACAGTGCCCTATCCCTGATACCGGTAGTGTTGTGATCTTCCTGCACGCAGTGCCCTATCCCTGATACTGGGAGTGTTGTGATCTTCCTGCATGCAGTGCCCTATCCCTAGTACCAGGAGTGATCTTCCTGCACACAGAGCCCTATCCCTGATACTGGGAGTGTTGTGATCTTCCTGCATGCAGTGCCCTATCCCTAGTACCAGGGGTGTTGTGATCTTCAAGCACACAGTGCCCTATCCCGGTTACCGGGAGTGTTGTGATCTTCCTGCACGCAGTGCCCTATCCCTGATACCGGTAGTGTTGTGATCTTCCTGCATGCAGTGCCCTATCCCTAATACCGGGAGTGTTGTGATCTTCCTGCACACAGTGTCCTATCCCGGTTACCGGGGGTGTTGTGATCTTCCTGCACACATCCCGGTATCAGGGATAGGGCACTGCATGCAGGAAGATCACAACACTAGTGTAGTGATGTCTTCAAAGTTTTCATAGGTTGGGCCTTGAAGTTTTGGATCGCTGTTGCCTTCATCAGGGATGGAATTATTGAAAGTGCTGATGACAGATGCAGTTTTGTTAGAAAACATCTCCAGGGTGGTGGGAGGAAGAATGGAGGAGGTTGAGCTTGGGTTTAATATATTCTTGACAAAGGTATATAGTTCTCTGGGGTTAGCTTATACTTACATTAGCACAAACATTATCTGGTATTGGAAAAAAGATTGTGAATTTAGTTGCTCAAATGTTGCATTAGATCGTCCCTTCAGGCTCTGTGGACCAGCATTTCATGTGAGCCAATGTCCGAGTTGCATCATGCATATATATGACAGTGTACTTACTGATGTATCGTTTGGCCCACTGTGGGCAGTTCAGTAGTCAGCCTCACTCACCCTGAGTCGCTGCCAACAATGTGATGCTGCAATACTTCCTGTTCCCCGGCACATGCTGAATGTCATATGGCAGGAAGAGAGAAGTGGCGCCAGGAGTTAATCCTCAGCATGGGCTGAGGATTTGAAACCCAGCCACATTCCTAGCCAGTGCCTCAGCAATATGCTTTCCTGCCTTGCAGTGCATGTTGTTCATTCCAGACTTGCCTCATCCCAGCTTGCCTTGCCTCTGCCCTGCCTTACCTGCCAGCTCCTGTCTTCATTTCACCCTGCCCAGCTCTCTCCTTGGATTGCTCACCTATGCTTTGACCCTTGCCAAGAACCTAACATTGCTTGATCTCTGCCTGCCCCGACCATTGACTGCAATCTGATGTTGCCTGATTTCTGCCTGCCCTGATCATTGCCTGGAACCTGACATTGCCTGGACCCTGACTTTGCCTGATCTCTGCCAGACCCAACCACTGGCTGGACTTCCTTGCTCCATTTCTGATGCCTGCCCCAACCACTGATTGTCTACTGACCGTGATTGCCTGCTGTCTATGGGACCCTCACCTAAGTCCTGCTGGCCTTGGAATTCAAACTTGCAGGTGAAGAAGCTGGTATAAGTAAAGCTAAGTTCTGGTCCCCAAGAGTCTACCTCCTGTTGGTGAGGGCCCAGCTGGGTCTCAAGTTGGGTAGTGCCAATCTCACCACAGCTGACAACTGAGTAAGGAAGGAGGACTTCTCCTAACATTCCTGGTTTCTCAATTCTGCATGATAAAGGACTAGCTTCATGGGTTAGGCATAATACTGCACACTGTAGTACACAGAACTTGGGTTAAAGTTTCTTGTCTATTAGAGTCAATAGGGATTGAATGTCTGATGAAAGTAAAGGGCCTGAGCTCCATATGGAAGATATGGAAACTGCTGGTACAGACATAAACCCTGCTCCAGCTCAAGAGTGGTACTGAGGGGTTCTGCCCTAGAGAATAATTTCTTCAAGACCTTGGACAGTGAGGGGATTTAGGTTGCTTGGTCAATCCACTTGTGAAGAGGGTTAAAAGTGGGAGATAAATGGGGGAAATAAAATAGATGATACTGTTTTCGGTATAGGAGTTGAGCAGAGCTCATGAGAATTTGGCTAATAGGAGGCTTACTTCAGCTCTACAATGTCTCATTTTCTGCAGAAAGCATGAACAGAAATCAAACCCACCATTAACCTCCAGTTCAAATTGAATTCATAAAAATATTAAGGAAAATATTCAAACCTATTTCTTACTATTTTCCCTTCAGAGCACTCTGAGCTCAGACCATTTTCTAAATCTTACCAGCATCTGTTTCAAACCTATTTCTTTAGATAGAGTAGCAGCAAGTTCAAGACAAAGTCATTATAAGACCATAATTCATAGCACCTGGGACTTTTCTCTTTTTGAACGCTCATTTCTTTTTTTCTTCCTGACAAAACATTCCCTAGTACAAGCGGCAAGAAACCCCTCATTCAAACACCCCTTATCTCTAGCTATGAGCTCTCATGTCTAAGGCTGCAGGCACTGTGATAGTGGATATAGCCAGAAGGAGGGAAGCCCTCACATAGGGCCATAGTTAGAGGAGCACAGATGATGTGCTCCTCTATCTATGGCCCTATGTGAGGATGTGCCCTCACACAGGGCACTAGGGATATGCAGAAGGAAAAAAAAATTGTTTCATTTCGTTTTTTGTTTCGCTGGGACCCAAATTCGTTTCATTAATTTCATAGGGGGGATGGGGGGGACGGACCAATTCATTTATTAGTTTCATTCATTTTTCATTTTGCCATTAAAGTCAATGGGGGAAGTATTTGCAACCTATTTTTGGCTGCAGAACTGGGGTTTTCTAATCAATTCTGATGAAACTTCTGGGGAGCAATCATCAGAATAAGAAAAGAGCTCCAAGGTACTTAGACTGTTGCAAAATGGCACCAAAGTGGCATGAATAGCCTAAGGCACTGTAAATGGGCAAAGGGGTACCAGGAGTGGCAAGAGTGCTTTAACAGAGGCACAAAGCAGCAGCAAGAGTATCAAAAATACACCACAGCTTCAAAAGAGAGCACCGATAACAGTTGCATGAACCCTCGAAGGCAGCACGACAGGCAAGGTGGCAAGACAAGTGGCATCAACAACCTACAGCGCAATGAAGGGGGAACATAGCAAGCAGAAAGGGTGTCAGAAAAAAACCACAAGGTGCCGATAAAGGGACAAAGCAGCAGAAAGACCAGCACCAAGACACTGAGGAACCATGATAATGGCAAGAACACCACAAGGAGTAGAATTGTCTGGTGTATGGCAGCAAGGCTGAGTGGCAGAAAGTTGATAGGTGCAAGACAGGATGGCAGAGCGGAGGTAGACTGGTCCCTGTGGTATTAATAGGAGTAAGACAGGCTGGCAGAGCTGAGGTAGTCTAGCAAAAAACCTTCTCAGATAGAACCCAAGAAGAAAGTGCACTGTATGCTAAGCTTGTTTAAGGTAGAAATACAGTGGACCCTTGACTTACAAACTTGATTCCAGAGGGCTGGTTGTAACTCAAGTTGGTTGTAAGTCGACTATTTTTTCCATAGGAAATAATGGAAATACTCATGGGGCGGATTTTAAAAGGCCCGCGCACGTAAATCCTTCTGGATTTACGTGCGCAAGGCCCTCGCGCGCCGGCGGCCTATTTTGCATAGGCCGCCGGTGCGCGTAAAGCCCCGGGACGCGCGTAAGTCCCGGGGCTTTCGAAAAGGGGCGGGAGGGGGCGTGTCCGGGGCGTTCCCGAAACGACGCAGCGTTTCGGGGGCGTGCCCCGGCGTTTCAGGGGTGGGCCCGGGGGCGTGGCGCTGGCCCGGGGGCATGGTCGAGGCCTCCGGACCAGCCCCCGGGACCGGAGGACGGAGGGGGCTGCCGGCAACGCGCGCAAAGTTAAGGGGGGGTTTAGATAGGGCCGGGGGGGGTGGGGTAGGTAAGGGAAGGGAGGGGGAAGGTGGGGGGAGGGCGAAGAAAAGTTCCGTCCGAGCCGCTCCAAAATCGGAGCGGCCTCGGAGGGAACATGCAGCTCGCGCTGGGCTCGGCGCACGCAGGTTGCACAAATGTGCACCCCCTTGCGCGCGCCGACCCCGGATTTTATAAGATACACGCAGCTATACGCATATCTTATAAAATCCAGCGTACTTTTTAAAAATTTGCCCCATAATGTATTCCAGACCTCCAAAAGCACCCCTTACCTAACCATCAGCAATATAATTGAGCGGTGACCAACATGCCATGAATGCACAGTAGAGAGCAGCTCTCACCGATGTGCTGTGCTTGCACGGATGAGACAGTTCTCACCAACGTGCCACGCCTGTGCCACGAATGCGCAGAAGGGAGCAGCTCTGACTGCGCAGAAGAGAGCTCTGACCGACATGCCGCGAACATCTCGCCCGTTTTAATGGGCCCTTGAGCAGCTGTGACTGCACAGAATAGACAGCTCTGGCCAGCACACCTCGCCCATTTTAACGGGCTTAACGGCTTGTTTCTATAATAACAAATGGTTGTATAATGTCTGTAATTACCAGAAACACCAATAATTTCCTAGTGTACTCACCAAAACGTTATAAAATGTGCCTAGCCTATCAGAAACAATTTCACCTCCTCCACCAGCTCCTTTATGATATATATATATATATATTTAAATTTAGATTCCACTTTTCACAGTGCTTCAAAGTGGATTACATTGAGATACTGTAGGTATTTCCCTACCCACAGAGAACTTACAATCTAAGTTTGTGACCTTGGGCAAAGTGACATGCCCAAGGTCACAAGAAGCAACAGCAGGACTCAAACCCTGGTCACCTGGTTTATAGCCCACTGCTTTAACCACTAGGCTACTCCTCCACTCTGCAGATGGATGTGCTACCTGGGTATCTGCATATGGACGCTCTACCTGGGTAATATCAAGCTAGGTTGAGAAAACATTGCACAAATCTCATCTTTGTGTGAGTTTCCTCACTCCAAAGGTCATCAAATCTTCACAAGAATGCACTGTTCTGTTTGTACGACTCACGTTGAATGTCAAAGTGGCCCCTAACCCCTACACTAATACCTACACCTCACCTTGAGTAACTAGGTGGGCCTCATATAGGGGTACAAATACCTACCTAGTATGATGGCATTATGGCTAGTTTCTCTCTCTCTCTCATATAATTTGTGGGGGATTGCTATTTGTTGAAAACATAATGCACACTGCACATCTTCTGGAGTGGCATTGTCAGAGATGGTATGGTTATTACTGGCCACTTAGCAATGAGGTTGAGTACTTTAAGTTGTTTTAGCATAGGATGCTAAATTATCTAGCTACACACCATATAGACCCCCTTCCCATGGGCGACCAGTCTGAGAGAATATGTTCAAGTCCCAAATATCTTTCTCTGCAGTGTCATGGACCACTGGGAGAGCCCTGAATAGAAAGATACTATCTGAAAATTACTCCATTTTTTTAAATGAATACATGATGTGTGCATTCGAATATTCAGAAGGATGGTAAGCTCTCAGAATCCAAAATATGCATTTCTGTTCCACCAAGGCAATTTAAACATTGATGTGCATGCAAACCCACAAGTGTTTTAAAAACTTAACCTTAGCACATTCAATAGATGTGATGTAAGCATAATTATATAATGAGCACTCATTTAGGACTTTATTACTAGGTATGGGACACTGATCATATCATGTACGTAACTTGCTTCACTAAGATATGGTATCACAGTCTTAATATAGGTTTTAGCCAATTTCATATTATCTTTTATCAAGGAAAGCTCACCCTATTGCTACAGAGTAAAAGCACAAGTAGTTTCCAAATATTGCAGAAGATGGACAGGAGGGTGATAGCAAGGATTAGTGGACAATCCTCTATATTTCTGCACAAAGTGAAGGTGCTCACCCCCAAAATACCCAGATAGCAAGTACAAAATTGAACAAAATGTGTCTTATTGTTTTACTACTTTGTGCAATTCTTGCCTTTTTCTAGTTTTTTTCACTTAACATGGAAGAGAAAGGGGGATTTATAAAAACAAACACACACATGTATTTTTCCTTGCTGTATTCTTTTACCCTTCTTGTCTTGTTTTAGTTTTCAATATTTTACCCTATGGAAAATGTGATGAATGCTGAACACAATACTGCTTGGCCCACAACAAAAATAGCTATGTTTTTATATTTTAAAGTAATGGTCTGCAACCCAGTCTTTGGGGATCCCATGATTTTCAGGATATCAACAATGAATATGCATGAGATAGATATGCATAACGTAGAGACAGTTCATGCAGATACATTTTTTGCATATTCACTGTCATGTGAATTTTCAAAGGAGTTATGCATGTAAATATAGCATACTATTGTAGCAATTTTCAAAAGCCACTTAACATGGCTAAAGTGCATTTACACATGTAAAACCCAGTTTTAAGCGTGTAGATGCTTTTGAAAATTAGGCCAAGTGGTTATCCTGAAAACTAGACTGGAGCGGAGATCTCCAAGGACAGGGTTGAGGACGATTCTGTTAAAAAAAACTTTTGCCCACCAGACTCTGTGCAGTATATGAACTGTACCAAAAAAAAAAAAAGATTATTCCCTCCACATTCAATTAAAAGTTCCCCTTCAAATTATTGATGGTATTTTCTAAGAGATTTTCTCTTATGATGGATCACCAACCCTCTATTTTTAGACACCTTGGAAGAGCATCTATGATTGTATGAGAGATTTTACACATTTTGTATTGCGCTACATTCATTGTTCTATGCAGAGAACAATTTTAAACAAGATAGAAACAGCATTCCTATATTATTTCTAACAGTATGAAAACTGACACTATTTTTTAAAGAACCATCTGAAACAAGCCCACTGTGGATCTGTATACATAAATAGGCTTTATATTTCAGTCATGTCCATATATATATAAAATATCTACTGAGGATTTTTTGAAATTTTTTATGCAAATAAAAATCACTTACCTCAAATGAGGGTCTCAAATACTATGGCTGTCGTTCAGTGTTTCTGGGTCAGGTGAGCTGCTGTTCTGTGTGCACATGTGCACACTGTGGGACAGCATACACTACTTTTAGCTGCATTTAGGGAAGTACTTCTGGGCTGTGTTTTGGGTGGGATCTGAAAGTAACACACTAAAAGATAGATTTTAAGACTCGCCAGCGGGTGTCCATGTGTGTGCGGTTGCCAGCCCGCGCACATGGACGTGTTGATTTTATAACATGCTCACATCAACTCGTGCATGTTATAAAATCCACTACCTGCGCGCACATGTGCGCATGATTTTATATCGGCGTGCACATATGTGCATGAGTGCCATCTCGTGCGTGTAAGGGGGGAGAAATTTAGTAGATGTGTGCAGCGAAGAAGTAGGCCTTTTCCTCAGTTCCCACCCATTCCCCTCCAATAAAGAACCAGACCAGGAGTAAACTTCCTAAACCCCCTACCTAACCGGTCTCACTTTTCCCCTACCTACCCTGACCCCTAAAACTCCACTAATTAACCTAGATTTTTTTGTTTTGGTATTTACCCGCAGTCAGGAGGAGCAGCAGCTTGCGCGGTCCAGTCGGCTCCCAGTGCTCATGTCCCGCTCACGCCCACCCAGACCCTGCCTCCAGCCTGCCCAGACCCTGCCTCTGGTCCATCCCTTTTCCAAAAACCCTTTCTTCTGTGCGTACTGGGAGATATGGGCATGGGTGTTTGAATAATGTGCGATGTGCGAGCATCCCGACCACGCATGTATCTCCCAGATTTCATGTATGCAGGGCTTTTAAAATTAACCTTTAAGAGGATAACTTTGAAACAAATGTGCATGGTGGCATACACGTGCGTATATGGCCGAGAGAAGATATATGTAGGTATTTTCTAACCTGCATGTATGATACATGCACATTTTATAAAATTCTTGTATCTCTACCCCGCAACATACAGGCATGTATGTAGGCTTACACTTGAATACATGCAATACATTGAAAACTCTATGACAATGCACTGAAAGCGCACAGTTCTCCTACCTATTTTAAAAATATATATGCGTATATTTTATGTGTGGAAGTAAAGTATTCATGTAAATCACAATTTATGTGCGTAACAAGGCCAATTTTAAAACAGGTGCGTGTAAATAAAATGAACCCGTTTTACCAATTAGTCCACCAGTTCACCCAGTCGTTCTCTAGGTCACCAAGACCTTTCTGGCTCGTCAGCCTGAACTCCCCTCAGTTCACCTCCCATTCATTAAGTACTATACAATCAACAAGTTTAATATCATTTGCACCAGATAATTATCAGGTGCCTGTTGGCCCCCTCCCAGCAACACCCTATACCGCTCCTTTTTTATGAAGGTATATATGCATGCAAAAGGGAAAATATAAGTTGTTGCATGCGTATATGCTAATTTTTGAAAATTCACTACATAGATTGTATTTTCAAGTCCACATGCATTATTGTCTTTAGGAAAACTACCTGCTCAAAAAGCAGGAAGAAAAGTCTGGGCATACCTTGTAGCCAATAAGTTTCAAAGCGATATTATATGCATATGCTTTAAAATGTGGTGTAAAGTCTGTGGCTATGATGCATGAATGGACTTTGTCTCCAAACACACATTCTGGATTGGCCAATCTATACCAGCATAGAAAACACTGGTCATACAATGCGGTAGAGTTTCATTTCAATATTAGATTTTTTTTTTAAAATAACTTATGTTTTGCCTATAAACCTGCACCATGCTTTACAAAATGGAAAATATAGGGCAAAATTCAAGCAGTTTATCCAACTCAAGTAAAGTTTATCCAACTCAAGTAAAACTCAAGTAAATGTATAAGCAAAAGGGTAGATTTTAAAAAGGCCTTGCGCGCGCCAAGCCTATTTTCAAAACGGCCCAGCCACACGCGTAAAGGCTGGTACATGCATAAGTGTGGGCCTTCCTGAAAGGGGCAGGTTGGGGGGGGGGGGCGTTTTCTGGGCAGGGAGGGGCGTGCCGGAAGGGCGTGTCGGGCAAGCGCCAATTTTCGCTGTCCCGAAGACCTGGCACCATGCACGCGCAAATTACTTCAGCTTGGGAGCTGAAGTAAGTTACTGAAACAAAGTAAAAAAAAATAAATCTAGAATTTAGGGGGAGGAGAGGGGAAGAGTAGGGAAGGTGAGGTAGGGGGCTAGGGAAGTTCCCTCCCAGTCTGCTTCTTGATTGCAGCGGACTGGGAAGGAACTAGGGAAGGCCGCACAAATTTTGCTAGTGCCCCCCTTTACGCATCACCCCCGATTTTATAACATGTGCACACCGCTTGTTATAAAATTGTGCATCCATGTGTGTGCGCCGGGTAGCTCGCTCACGTGGACGCGCGCATGTATTTTTTAAAAAATCGACCCCAAAATATACAAGAAGTGATGGTAAAAAAATTATGCGAGCTTAAAAATGTACATTTTTTGGCCTAGTCTAAAATGTAATTCAATCACTTTGCTTATAGAATCGTGTAGCTTTGTTGATTTTAACTATGTTTATTATAACGAGCAACTTTTCTGAAGCTTGTGTGGCTTGACTAGATTGCAACTCCATCCAGCAAAGGAAATTCTGTGGAAAGAACTGCTGTCTATATGTTGTGTTTGTGGCATTGTGGACCCTTGGTCGTTGTGGAGATGAATCCGCCCACGGGGAGAGGCCCCGTGGGGAACCACAGCGATCGGCTGAACTCAGATAGCAGACACAGTATGGCTAGAGGACTTTATTGTACTGCTGTAGATAGATGATGTAGGCAGGAAGGTACGGCACTGATCCACGAGGTGCCAATACATTCAACAGGCTCGGATGTATAATCTCACCCAGATGTTCACAATAGGCTGGAGCCCGCAGTGCGGGTAATGCCACAGCTGGTGGGTGGAGCTAGAGCACTGGATCATAGAGGTACTCACAGGAATGCAGGCGTCTTCCTGATGATGAAATGGTGGGATCGAAGGTCCGTGGTACAGGATACATAGGCTGGTAGGCCCTCGAGGAGCGAGTACCTGGTAGTCCGATAACCTGAAATGGAGAAGAGAGAGAGAAAGACCCCCGAGGAGTGTTGTCTTAGTTAGTGAGGCCCCGTAGGGTAGTTGGAAGCGATAGACCCCCGAGGAGTGGGTGTCTAGAGCTTCTAGAGGAGCGAGGCCCTTGGAGTGAAAGCGGCGTCTAAGCATGCAGCTTAGAGCGGTCAGAGTAGTCCTTGCTAACTCAAGGTGGTAGCGAAAGTGGAGGCTTGATATACCCGGAGGTATTGACGTCATGGGGTGGGGCCGCCCCTGAGGTTCTCGCCATGATGTGTATTTGAGCGTAGGAGATGTGCGCTCGCGCCCTAGGAGGCCACAGGAGTGAGCATGGCAGACTGGAATGCCCATGCTAGGTTGGAAATGCCGAGGCCCTCGGCACTCGGCACTGGAGGCAGCCATCTTGCCCAAGGAGAGAGAAAAAGGAAGAAAAGTGGTAAGGCAGTGCAATCGCAGCCGTCTGAGACCGACAGACGCAACACACTCATGTATGAGTCAAGGGTAATTTTTTGGGCCTCAAAATCAAGAATTATCTGTCAGCTGTGGATAAGTTGGGGGTAAAACCTAGGAGGCTTATGAATGGTGAAAACATAATAAGAAACAAACGAATAACTTAAGAAAATTGCTTTTATTTATTTTTTAAAAGCAGAATAAAGTATCTCATAAGAAACATCACTTAAGAAAATATCCCTGCTGTATGAATCCTTGCCTCCCTCCTCCATGGCTGCGCCTCCTGTTTGAATCCTTCCCCCTCCTGATTCCTTTACTCACCCACTGCTATCTGAACAGGCACTTGCTCTGGACTGTCCTTCCTCCTCCCCCGCGGTCTCCCAGTGCGGGCCATCCAATGCTCCTACCATGTGACAGGGGCCGGCCAATGGCACGGATACCCTGTCACATGCTAAGGGCAAAGGGCCATTGGTGCCATTTTGTTTACTGGTAGCCGACGGCCTGAGAGCGGGAGAACGTTCCCAGGACCCCCACTAGACCACCAGGTACTTAAACATTTTTTTTTTTTTGGGGGGGGGGAATACTAAAGAACTAATTTTAAAGGGTCGGGCTGTGTTTTTGGGTTATTGGCTCGGCGCAGCCGATAAAAAAAACCCAATGATTGGACCACGGGAAAAATAATTTACCGATAGTCCACGAATCCGAAACTAATTTTGGTTCCGATTCACATCGCTACCCAGCATCCTGTTTCCAACAGTGGCCTATCCAGGCCATAAGAACCTGCCAATCCCAAGCTCCCAAGCTACTGATGCTAGTAATAGCAGAGGCTATTTTCTAAGTCAACTTGAATAAATGCAGTTTATGGACTTCTCGAAGAACTTATCCAAACCTTTTTTAAACCCTGCTACACTAACCATATCCCCTGGCAGCAAATTCCATAGTTTAATTGTGCGTTGAGTGAAAAAGAACTTTCTCCGATTAGTTTTAAATGTGCTACATGCTAACTTCATGGAGTGCCCCCTAGTCCTTCTATTATACAAAAGAGTAAATAATCACTTTTACCTGTTCTAGACCTCTTATGATTTTAAAGACCTCTATCATATCCCCCCTCAGCCGTCTCTTCTCCAAGCTGAACAGCCCTAACCTCTTCAGCCTTTCCTCATAGGGGAGCTGTTCCATCCCCTTTATCATTTTGGTTGCCCTTCTCTGTACTTTCTCCATCACAACTATATCTTTTTTGAGATGCAGCGACCAGAATTGTACACAGTATTATCCCCACAACACCTCCGGATCTGGATGACGACGACGAGCTTGTGGTCACTCAGGAAACATCTGCCCTCCTCCCCCGCGGGGTCCCAGTGGTGCACTTTGAACCATGTAACTTTTGGTGACTTTTGCTCTTGATGCTGATGAAGACAAGATATTAAAGAAGTTTTCTAGACTGAGTGAAAAGATTTTTCTTGGTTGTGAATTGGAAATTTTTCCAAATGTGGCCAAAATAACTAAATCTAGAAGAAAGCTTTTTCTTCAAAAGAAGAAAAGAGTAATTGCATTGGGAGCTACCTTTTTTCTTTAGTTTTCATGTCAGTATCTTATTAAATTAGCTGATACTACTCATCTTTTTTTTGATCCAGAGCAATTGTGAACATTTTTTGCATATTAGGAATGTCACTCCTAGTGCCAATGTTGCGGTAAACCTTAAGAGGTGAATTTTACAAGGCCAACATGTGCATTAATTAGGGTATGCATGTAGAGGCTGAGCTTGTGTGCACCAGCAGGTTTTAAAAGCCACCAAGATATGTGCATATCTCCTGCAGCACGAATACTTCGAACGTTTTCAGAAAGGGGCAGGGCGTGGACATGGTCTGGGCAAGGCATGGGTATTTTGGAGCATGAACCTAAGATGTGCGCGAAAACACTGATTTGACCCAGCACATGCCGAGGCCTCCTGCCATGTAACTTTACTTTTGCTATCGATGCAGTTATAAGTTAAAATTTAAAGAAAACTAGGCTGATTTGTGTGGTTTTAAGGATTGAGGCTAACTGGGAGGAGTAAAGGCTATTAAACCAGGGGGGTTGGCGGATCTATTGGTTTATTGGGTTAACTGGAGACGAACTGGTAAAACTGGGAATGGTATCAGCACATGCCCCTTTTAAAATCCCCAATTTATGTAGTACAAGTGGGATTTGTCTCCTCATGCACGTGCCCACTTAAAATTTGGAGTATATGTGCACGTGGCCAGGCTATTTTACATGCATGCATTTGCGTGCATATGTTATAAAATGGCCACATTCCTCGGCATAGGCTGACATATGTGGGCAAATGTGTTTGAAGGTTACTGTCCCTATGTATGTGGAGTTTTTCCTATATTAAGTTGCGTAAATTCCCCCATTTAGTGGATTATACATAGAGGGCTATATTGATGTAGTTTTTTCTTTTTTCAATTATTTCATGGATATTGTTTAAAATACATATATATTTTATTTTATTTTTTTCTATGTGTATTAATGAAACTGCAGCCTTGTTTTTCCAGGATATTGATAAGTCTTCATGGTTTCTTCTAGGCCTTGGTTTGGGAAAGAAGAGTGACCAGCTAGTTACATTCCTTAATAAATTGCAATTAATTACTATTCAGTTATCCTCCGGAGAAAGCATAGCAATAGTGTTATAAAACTAATTATCCACTTCAGTTGTTTAAAAAAAGTGACTCATCTCCATTCAAAAATAGAAAACTCTATTTATTCACTTCTTTCCCATCTTATGTGCCAGACAATTGATTTTTCAGGAACCAGCAGTCTTCCGTAAGTAAATCCGAGCACGAGCAAGTCCCCTGTCCTTGCTTCCCAGCTCTACAGTGGGAACAATTGATCAAGTGAGCACATGCATATTAAATTCTAGCATGTTTACATCCAATCAAGAAGGCTGTCTGTCACTGCACAGAACTGGCAGGCGACAAGCTGTGTCTGCCAGCCTTTGACAGTCCTTTCTTGTGAAGGGCAAATGATTAGTGTTGTAAACTTACACATCACACAGGTGGGATAGTTTTTTTTGTAGTAGAATGGCTAATACTGATTATTTAGTTTATCCATCTCCCTGCTAAGAAAAAAAGTCCAATTATTTTACACTGTTTAAACATTATTAAAAAAATAAAAAAGTAACTGTAGAGTAAACAATAAAACTGTGAGGATGGGAGGAGTGGGAGGAGTAGTATAGTGGACTTACACATAAGCACATTAATAGCAGATATGTTTCAATTGGCTAAACTGAAATTAACTTCAGTATATGCCAATATAAACCAAGATATAATAGTCTATGTTCCAAAGGAAAAGGCATTAATCTGTGAAATCAGTATGTACATGTTTTGTTTGGTTTCCTATTCATACCAGATTTTCAGGACGTGTTAGGAGGGACATGAGAACTCTAAAAGTAAAGCTTTTTTAGATTCATGCATATGGAACACAGAGGCACATTTTAATTTTAAATTAATTTTTCCAGTGTTTCTATGCCGCACCCACAGGAAAAATATCCTGATCGGCGTGGTATACAACAATAAAAATATAAAATTAAAAATACAATAATCATAGTTCAATATAAATATAAAATAAGCGAAACAATCCTAAAGGTACAGCTGTAAAAACTCAAACAGACCCAAACTTTAATCCCCAACACTCCCAGGTAAACAGCCATGTCTGCACCTTTTTCCTGAATGCCAGTGACTTGGTCTCCAACCTGACCTCCAAAGGAGCAGAATTCCAAATATCCTGGCCAATTACAGAGAGCGCCCTTCTACAAACCACTGTTCGGGCTTTACTCACCAATGGAACATACAACAACATGACAGAGACGTACTCTCTAACCAAATCATATAGATATTTTGGCCCTTCCTCTCTAATTACCCAAAATATCAGGATCATGATTTAAACTTTATCCTTTCCTTTATTGGGAGCCAATGGAGGCTGACCAACAAAGGCTGAGTGCTTTTTCTACATGGACATGCAAAAATTAATCTTGCAGCTATATTCTACATTACTTGTAGCTGCCTCAAGTTCTTCTCTGATAAGACCATCAAGAAGGCATTACAAAAATCAAATAATGGGAGGACCAAAGTCTGCACCACAGTGCGAAAGCCGAAAAACCAAACATATTCCTTACCTTCCATAACTGGCATAACTTTAAGAAAATGTATCAATAATTTATATTAAGAAATACACATTTTATATTCAATATCACAAATTACTCAACTCTACAAAAAAACCTTTTTGTCTGTTTATACAAAAATATACTAAAAATACTATAACATCAGAAAATATTGTCATAAAACCGATCATAGCCCTATAAAGGGCCTCAAACAGCCAAAGTCGCAGATACATTTTCTTTCAGTTTTGTAATTGAGGAATGGATATTATGTGATACTCTTTGCCTTTTAGCACAATTTTTTTACCAATTTTTTTCAATACGATGATAAGATAAATTTTTGATGCTTTTTCAAAAATAAAAATGTTTCTATTAAAAACTGTAAAAACTGCTATTTAAAAGTAAATTATAAAAATGTGATAAAGTTAATGCTGGTCTATCCTGTTTGTTTGGAATTTATTATATTGTTCAGGATTTTTGTCCTAGGGGTTGGTTTTCTGATATCAGTCATTTTCAGAAAACCTATTTTACTATCATCGAAATATGGGAGTCAAATGTGCATCCCGGGGCTTGCATGGAGGGGCGTGTCGGGGGCGTGTCGGGGGCGTGCCGGCAGTGATGCAGCATTTTGGGGCGTGTCGCGTGTGACGCGGCATTTCAGGGGCAGCGCCGCGGGCGTGGTTTCAGCCCGGGGGCGTTCCGGCGGCGTGGCCAGCGCGCGCAAAGTTAGGGGGGGGGATTGATAGGGCCGGGGGGGTGGGTTAGGTAGGGGAAGGGAAGGGAAGGGAAGGTGCGAGGGGGGGGGTGGAAGGAAAGTTCCCTCCAAGGCCGCTCTGATTTCGGAGCGGCCTCGGAGGGAATGGAGGCAGGCTGCGCGGCTTGGCGCGTGCAGGCAGCCGATTTTGGGCAGCCTTGCGCGCGCCGACCCCGGATTTTAATGGATACATAACATTTTAAAACCCAGGTTTCAAATGCATTGACCCAACAGCTGCATGAACACATTGAATAACAAAGGGGATAGTGGAGAGCCTTGAGGCAATGTACATTCCACTGAATAAGGGGCAGACAGAATCCCTCTTACTTGCACTACCATAGACCATTCTTTAAGGAATGAGTTTAATCATCTTAAAACCTGGCCTCCCATTCCCAAAGTCCTACAATGACTTAATAAAATTTGGTGATCTACCAAATCAAAAGCACTTGACAAATCCAACAAGATTAATATTGATGAATTCCCTGATCTCTGATCCTTCAGGATGGCATCATGACATGTATAGCTACCAACGCTGTTTCCACACTATCGGGTAGATTTTCAAAGGGATACGCGCGGTCCCCCCCGAAAACCTACCCCAAACCCCCCCTGCTTGCGCCGAGCCTATTTTGCATAGGCTCGGCGGCGCGCGCAAGCCCCGGGACGCGCGTAAATCCCGGGGCTTGCATGGAGGGGCGTGTCGGGGGCGTGTTGGGGGGCGTGCCGGCAGTGACGCGGCATTTTGGGGCGTGTCGCGTGTGACGCGGCGTTTCGGGGGCAGCGCCGCGGGCGTGGTTTCGGCCTGGGGGCGTTCCGGCGGCGTGGCCGGCGTGCGCAAAGTTACGCTTGCTGGAAGCAGGCGTAACTTTGCCGACAAAGGTAGGGGGGGGGTTTAGATAGGGCCGGGGGGGTGGGTTAGGTAGGGGAAGGGAAGGGAAGGTGTGGGGGGGGTGGAAGGAAAGTTCCCTCCGAGGCCGCTCCGATTTCGGAGCGGCCTCGGAGGGAATGGAGGCAGGCTGTGCGGCTCGGCGCGTGCAGGCTGCCGATTTTGGGCAGCCTTGCGCGCGCCGACCCCGGATTTTAATGACTACGCGCGTATCTATTAAAATTGCGCGAACAAAAGTACGCGATCGCGCTAATTTATAAAATCCGGCCCTATATCCTATATTGAGCCTCTTCTAACCCATCTATCCCTGCCAAATAATCTGTCATTCTAGAAGAAACTGCCTTCTCAATGATTTTCATCAAAAAAGGACTATTATTCAATGGAAGATAATTGACACAAACTTCTTTATCTAACAAAAGTTTCTTTAGCAAAGGCAAGATCACCATCCACTTTAATTGCTGTGGTAAAAAATCCTTAACTAATGACTAGCTCACTAACCTCATTAACACCCCTTGCAAATTAATAGGCAACTGATCAAAAATAAGGGACATGGATTAAAAAAAAACATGTATTTGTTCTACAGGTAGACAACAACCCCTGCAGTTCCTTTATTCAACTGACCTTCCTGCTCACCCCCAATTAAAACCTTTTCTTTATCTACCCCCTCCCCCCCCCCCCCACACACACACACCCCAAGATCTGTTTCCTGAGATCCTCATGCTTTTATGATCAACACTGAAAAAAATTAGCCATGGTTAAACTTTGAGGATCACCACCCTAGGACTATTTAAGCCCCTATTATCCCTTGCAAAGTCTGAAAAATCTCCTTTTGTTTGTCTGTTTTCTCAATTTGAAATACAAAAAAAATACTTTTTTACCTAATGCAATCTTAGAAAAATAATAATTTGCCCTTTATTCTCCCAAAGCCTAGATTTGCCCCACTACTTTTCTAACATTCTAACTTCTTTACGAATCATACCCAAATTTTATGAGAACCAAGAGGCTGAGGGATACAATCTCCTTCCCACTTCTTTTACTGGATAAATATCCATTAAAATGTTTTCTACTGAAGAGTTCCACCTAGAAACCAACTTCTCCGCTGAAGGTGCCTATTAAGAACATAAGAACTTGCCATGCTGGGTCAGACCAAGGGTCCATCAAGCCCAGCATTCTGTTTCCAACAGAGGCCAAAACCCAGGCCACAAGAACCTGGCAATTACCCAAACACTAAGAAGATCCCATGCTACTGATTCAATTAATAGCAGTGGCTATTTCCTAAGTAAACTTGATTAATATACTTTTCCATTTGGAGTAAAAACTATTGGGATCTACCTTCCAACTACTCTCCCAGAGCCTTTACAATTCACAGCTAAGTCCTCTACCACATTGATGTAGTGGAAGAGCTTTCTGTTGTGGAAGATCTCCTCCTTGTCACAGGGTGGGATGATGGCCACGTGAGTGCAGTCGATAGCTCCCATTGGGAAAGTTTGCAAGGGCATTAAAATCTCTGCAAGTCCATCAAGTCCTGCCTGTCCTGAGTTGATGCTATGTAGCGATTAATGTGGTCAGATACAGCTGTTTAGGGATGTGCATCGTTTTTTTGACAGATGAAGATATTGTATGATATTTTCTAATCTGTTATGTATCGGGGGTCCCCAAAAATGATAGGAAAACTCCACGAAATTTTTGTGTGGTTTTCTTATCATTTGGGGGGGGGGGGGGGGGGGAGAAAGGGCACACAGAAACAAAAACCCCAAACCCACCCTGACCCTTTAGATCTAATTATTTAGAATCCCCCACCCTCCCAATCCCCCCAAAACTTTCCTAAAGTACCTGGTGGTCCAGTGGGGGTCCCGGGAGCAATTTCCCACTCTCGGGCCGTCGGCTGCCACTGATAAAAATGGTGCCAATGGCCCTTTGACCTTACCATGTGACAGGGGATATCAGTGCCATTGGCCGGCCCCTATCACATGGTAGGAGCAATGGATGGCCTGCACCATTTGGCACCTATAGCTCCTGTCACATGGTAAGGGCACAGGACCACCGGCACCATTTTGTTTACTGACAGCCAACAGCCCGAGAGCAGGAGACTGCTCCTGGGACCCCTGCTGGACCACCGGGTACTTTAGGAAAGTTTTTGGGGGGGTCAGGAGGATGCGGGATTGTAAATAATTAGATTTAAAGGGTCGGGATGGGGGTTTTTTTTTTGGGTTGGGACAGCCGAAAAAAAAAACCATCCAGACTGCGGGAAACGGAATTTCCCGCGGGGCCACAATACCAAAACCAGAACCAATTCCGGCACCCGATTCACATCTATACAGCTATTATAACCTGGTCCAGACAGTGGGAAAAAGTGATTTGGGACATTTCACCCACGATCCCTAATGTCATTTGGAAGGAGCCGTTGCCATGAAATGCATGGTGTCTAATAGTTTGGTGAGGCCTGGCACAGTGTGGGACCTTTCTGTGATTGAATCCAGATCCACTCGGATTTCTTCATATAATTCCAGGATAGCTCGAGATCTGAGGTGATACCTGCTAACCATATAATCCTCTGAAATACCCAGCAATGAGGCTCAGGGAGGAAAGAAGCATTCCCTGTATCTACTCCACTGTGTCTGCCTGCGTGCCAGGCACTGCCATGGGCCCTGACTATCTCCCTGTGAGGCCAGTGGCTTGGCTACCAGTGCAGGAACTTCCCTAGGAGAGGTTGGAACTGTACTTATTTGTTCTTGTGATTGTTGTTGTCTGTGGCGAGCCTCCTGAAGCATCCAGTATCTCCCAAAAAGTAAACTTGCCACAAACATTATGGGTTTAAGAAGACAGGCCAGGTAAGAACAGTTGTTTTTATTGGGCCAGAAGAATCTGGTACATGTGTCTGATAGAATTCCTCTTTTTATCACACGTGATAATCACCGTGAGCTGTGATAATGGCCACTGTTGCGCAAATAAAAAGATTTTTTATTGATATTTTATTGATATTTCTGACATTAAATCCCATGTTACTGTGCATTAATCTACTGCATTCTATAGTAGGAGACCCCAATTTGCATTAACTCCTCCCACTTTCATAACAAATGTAAAATTTGCATGCTAACGTGTTGCGATATTTATCGTGTGCATTAGACCCATTTAACATGCCTTCAGACCCCCAACACATTTTGATGAATGTCTCAGTGTTTTCCATCATTTTCTACCACTGTATTGACAATGCCAGTCACAAATAACCAGTGGCATGTGGTCACGATCTTCAAGGGATTCAGTAGATCCCAGGCCAAAAGATGTTGCTAAGGGTTGCAAGTTCCACCCCAACTTTTAAACATTGGATCGGACAGGGATAAACCAAACCCCTGCCCAATCAGATCAATGGTGATTCACCTCCCTACCCTAACCCCCTCTGCCTGGCAGCAGGCATTGCATTTAAGAAAACGTCATCCCCTGCTGCCACGGGGCCAGGCTTGCAGCTCTTATACAAGATTAGTCCAGTGGCAGAGGAGAAGAACTTTGGCTAACCATGACTCCTGTTGCCATCTTCCCCACAAACCGGCAGGGCCGTGAGCAGATCCCATCCTGCTCATGGCAAAAGAAGAAGAAAGAAAGTCTGACAGCGGCGCTAGCTCAGCCCAACCGCTTGAGGCCAAAGAAAAAGTCTTGGCAGGGTAATGAGCGGAGCTTATCCCACTCACAGCCAAAAAAGAAAAAAGCTCCGAGATGCTGCGAGCAGAAACCCATCCCACTCACGGCCAAAGAAGAACAACAAGGCCCAGAGAGGTCATGAGAGGAACCCATCCTGCCCACAGTCATAGGAGAAAACCAAGCCTGGAGAGGCTGCGAGCACAGCCCAACCACTCATGGCTGAAGAGAGAAAAGGCTTGAAATGTCTGTGGGTGGAGCCCATCCCCCTTGCAGCCAAAAAAGAAACAGGCCTGGAGGGGCCCGGAGAGCTGCTTGTGTATGTGTCTATGAGGGAGAAAAAGAGAGATTGGGAGCCTGCTTGTGTGAATGCCTGTGAGACAGCAAGACAGATTTGGTAGCCTGCTTGTGTGTGTGTGCGCATGTGTGTGAGAGACAGAGATTGGGAACCTGCTTGTGTGTGTGATTGATTGAGAGAGAGAGAGAGAGAGAGAGAGAGAGAGAGAGAGAGAGAGAGAGAGATATTTTGGGCCTGCTTGTGTGTGTGCCTGTGTGAAAGAGAGAGAGAGAGATTGAGAGCCTGATTGTGTGTGTCCTATATGAGAGAGAGAGATTGGGATCCTGCATGTGTGTGTGATTGAGAGAGAGAGAGAGAGGGAGAGATATTTTGAGCCTGCTTGTGTGTGTGCCTGTGTGAAAGAGAGAGAAATTGGGAGCCTGCTTGTGTGTGTGTGTGTGCATGTGCCTATGAGAAAGAGAGTGATTTAGGGCCTGCTTGTGTGTGTGCCTGAGAGAGAGATTGGGAGCATGCTTGTGTGTGTCCCTGTGAGAGAGAAAAAGAGAGATTGGGGCCTGATTGGGTGTGTCTGTGAGAGGGAAAAAAAAGAGAGTGATTGGGAGCCTGCTTGTGTGTGTGCATGTGTGTGAGATTGGAAACTTGCTTGAGGGTGTGGGTGTGAGACAGAGAGTGAGTGGGAGCCTGATTGTGTGTGCGCATGTGTGAGAGAAAGATTGGAAGCCTTCTTGTGCATGTGTGTGTGCCTGTAAGAGAGAAAAAGAGAGATTGGGAGCCTGCTTGTATGTGTCTCTGTGTATGTGTGAGAGAGAGAGAGAGATTGGGAGACTGCTTGTGTGTGTGTGCCTCAGAGAAAGACATTGAAAGCATGCTTGTGTGTGTGCTTGTGAAAAAGAAAGAGAAATTGGGAGCATGCTTATGTATGTGCCTGTGTCTGTGTGTGTGTGTGTGTGTGAGTGTGTGTGAGAGAGAGAGAGAGAGAGAGAGAGAGAGAGAGAGAGAGATTGGGAGTTTTCTTGTTTGTGTCCCTGGAGAGTAATTGCGATCCTGCTTGTGCAAGTGCCTGTGAGAGCCTGGTATTTTGTGCCTATGTGAGCATGTGTGCGTATGAAAGCAATGTGTCACATACAGGCTCACACACACATAATGTGTCTGTGAGGGAAAGATACTGTTTGTATATAGGGAGGAGGAATAACCTAGTGGTTAGAGCAGTGGATTATGAACCAGGAGACCAAGGTTCAAGTCCCACTGTCGCTCCTTGTGACCTTGGGCAAGTCACTTTACCCTACATTGCCTCAGGTACAAAAAACTTAGATTGTAAGCCCTCTGGGAATAGGGAAATACCTCCAGTACCTGAATGTAAACTGGTGTGATATCTCAATTGAGATGAATGTCGGTATATAAAAAAATAATAAATAAAAATAAATAAATGTGAGAGAGCGGGAGTGTGTGTCATAGACCTGTGTGTGAGAGAATGAATGTGTTATTGTGTATGTGTGTGAGTGAGAAGATAAAGTTTGGGTGGCCCTCCTTCTCCCAATCCATGACAATCTCAGGATGACAGGTGTGGAGAGCAGGAGTTTTTAAAATCCTTTTTATTTTAATTATTGGGTGATGTTTGATGTTTCTGCTGGTTTGAAATATTTTATTGGAGTTTTGGGAAATTTATATCAAGTTTTTTTTAATTATTGGTTGTCAGCTGATTTAACATTTATTCTTTTTATCAGAATGATTTTAATATTATGAATGTTTTAGGTCTTGATTGTATTACTTGATGTTTCGTGAGGAATGATGTATCTGTTTTTCCATTGTTGCACTGCATAATACAGTCGGGCTTGCGATTTCCTACTACAATTTTTGTTGGCATATTTTTATTTATACTTTATGGCCTTTCTATTTTGTTTTGGTAAGGGTCTGTCTTATGTATCTAATTCTTGCTGTGAAAATGATGGTACTTATCACTGGCTTTTATGGCATTATGATCATCCCTTCTTCATTTCTAATTTAACAAAACTTTGCTCTTTATTAAAATAAAAACTTTGCTCTTTATTAAAGTTAAAAACCTGGCTCTTCAGGCAAGCGTTCCCAGTTCCGGAATGCAACTAGGTTCCTCATTCTGACTTTTTTCAGGTCCCCTACCCCCATTCTCAGAATCCCTTACACCCACCCCTCATTGCACACTCCTCCCTCCTGCCTTCCTTCCCCATGCCACCCTTTTCTTGATAACCACACCAGTAAACCTATGTTAACTTGTATTTACTGTCACTAATACCAATACAATATATATTTATTTAACACTATACTTTTTTACTTTTTTTGTCACTAATACCAATACGATATATATTTATTTAACACTTTACTTTTTTACTTTTTTACTCTCAAGTTATTCAATTGCCATGTATTACCTTTACTATATATATTTATATTTACTTATTACTATTCCTTTTAATCTCAAGTTATATCTAGATTACTTCTATCATCCTGCTATTATTATCCTCATTGTTTAACCTCGTTAAATTACAGAATATGGACTATCTATGTTCACTCGTTAATCGCAATGTTCAACTCGTTAATTGTTTTAAAATACAGAATCGTTTATTGTTGTTGTTACTGTTTAATGTTCCATGTAAAAAGCCCCGGTCGGAACTCCCAGACCAGGGCAACTTATCGTTTCATGTAAACCGGATTGATTTGTATCTAATACAGGAATTTCGGTATATAAAAATTAAAAATAAATAAATAAATAAATAAATTCCACCTGCACATAGAAAGCTGATTTGAATGTTATTGCTGAAAATATTTTTTCATGCACATTTTATTTTCACTGCTGTTAATAGATATTAGGGGATTATTTTAAGCAAGGGGTGGACTTAGCCAATGTTCCCTTTAAGGAGTAGGTTGCTGTAAGCATAAAATTGATAGGCTTTTTGCATCAAAGAAAGTAGTGCTCACTGGGTAATGTAACCAAAATGTTTCCAACTCAGCAAACCAATCCTTAAAGGGAACACTTGGCATTGGGAAGAAAGAGTTTGGGATTGGATCTTGAAAGGGTTGGGTTTAGGGAGAAAAAGAGTACTGTTAGGGTTGGCCCTTGGGGTGGGAAGATAGTACTGTTCAATTTAGTTAAAAGTACATTTTCTGGCATTTTCATAGTCACATGAGACCAGAGGATTTGAATATATGTGACATTGTACAATTTGGTTTGGTGTGCCTCAAGCAAACTTGAAAGTGTGCCCTGATATAAAAAAAGGTTGAGAAGCTGTGCTCTAAGGGAGAGGGGGGTTAAGGGAACGAGATTGCTGTAGACTGGAGAGGGAGGGTGGGGAGAGTTGGCAGCACATGTGGAAGGGGGGAGTGAGTCTGAATCCCCTTCTATAAATGTCACCACATGTCTCTGCAAACAACCCAGGATTTAGAACCACATACATCATTTTAAGCACTTTCGGAAGCATGTGCCATGGCATGTCATATCTTAATGAGGGATATTATAAGAAAAGTTGATATTGTTTCTGAAGCTTCAGGGGAAATGGTATTTCCATCTGTATTAGAACATGACATATTCTGATTTAAAAAAAACAAACAGAACTGCTGGACAATCAAAAGGAGACCACCTGCTCACCAAGCATCAGAAGATCCTCAGCTGAAGATCGTATCGTTCTTCAACAGAGGGCATTTATAGAAAGGTATCTCCACTACTTGTAGCCACTTAGTAAATGCGGGGGTGATTTTAAAGCAGTCCACATTGAGACAAAGTCCACTGGTGTCTTTTACCTGCTGCTCTTGTACCAGTTTTCAAAAAGAAAGTACTGGCTTATTTCATTTTGAAATTTCTTGCAGGTACAAAATTCCTGCAGACATTTACACTGGCTTTTAACTGCGGTAACTTTTTTCTATTCATGGAAAATAGCACCCATCCATTTGGCAATTCAATCTATGAGCACTGTTTCCTCCCCTGATCTAAACATGTCCCCAGGAATGGGTTAGGGTAGATGAAGACCTGATTGCTCTCAGGGATTTAAAAGAGATTTCTGGAAACTCCTCGGTGATTCTAGCA
The DNA here is from genome assembly GCF_901001135.1 of Rhinatrema bivittatum. Taxonomy (NCBI): domain Eukaryota; kingdom Metazoa; phylum Chordata; class Amphibia; order Gymnophiona; family Rhinatrematidae; genus Rhinatrema; species Rhinatrema bivittatum. Next base: position 17,963,308 of record NC_042621.1, read on the forward strand.
ATTTGATGGCTCAGAGGCCAAAGCTGTTTGGGACTGGGTCAAGACCCATGAGGTCTTACAAGCTTGTGCTCCAGATGTTACATTATGTTAAAGTGTCTGAAATCTACTCTAGCATTGTGTACCTGATTCCTGTGTCTGACTCCTAGGCCTGTAAAGAGGAGAAACTACTGTGTAACCTGACCCTGATATAGGGATTGGATTAAGCCATGCCCCAAGCAGTGAATGATGGGAACTGTAACCTGATTTCTACAGACACATAGCTTACAAAATTGTAACCCAAGGCCTGTTTATGTTCCAATTTGTATATACATAACATTATTGAGATGTTATTACCATGTATGGCTTATTACTGCAGGGGCCCCCAACCTAACGGAATGCCTCCTTTCAATGCATTTGTTGTGGAATAATATGCCAACTTTTAGCTGCATTGAGGAAGGATATTAGTCAAGCAACTTATTAATGCAGATGAAATACTCTTTACCCATGCCAATGGCTTTGAAAATTACCCTGCCGATAATATCACACTTACCGCAACACACTATTGGCTGTTTAGGGATTAATCCAAATTTGGAAAAACTACCACATTCATGAATAATTGATAAAATGAGCTCATTATACTCCTTACACTGCAATGTCAAATAAAGGATGAGTTAACCATGAAGCTATATCTATATTAAGAAAGGACATATAAAACTCCCTTCAGGACAAAAGACAATGTAGTGCCAAAGTTATGTCAAGAAACTTTTAATGCACCTATTAATACAGTTTGTTTTTTTTTAAATCACACTATCTATCAAGAGGCAAAAATCCTATCATCAGTACTAAATCCTTCTTTAAGGTTCCATTGATCTTAGCCTTAGAACAAGATTATCAAAAATAGTCTTACATAGAGATAATGTCAAGGGGATTTGGGCTAATCTCAACTATTCATTTTAGATTAGATCTAGTGGCTTTAAGCCATATATCCAGTGCTACTGATAATATCATATTCACCAATCTTTCATTCTAATTAAAAAAGTAATAACGTTATTTCTTTCTTAAAGTCAAACATACTGTATTCTATAAAGTTTCAATGAATTGGAAATGTAATGCATTCTATTAATCGTAAAATAATCCCTTTTTGTGTTTTGAGTACACTATGACATGCTTTTTGTTTCAAATTGCATAGATACAAGATATTTCATAACAACACATACTCCTGGCTGATATTATAGATGTGTCTAATAACATAATATTGTATTAATATAGCCACTGTAGAAATTCAGACATGACATTAAACATGCTGGGGAGGTGGGAGAGTGACATCCCTGATCACTGCTGACATCATGATTCATGGGACTTGGAAAGTGAACAAGCTATAGACAGGCATTAAGGGGTAGAAAAGGCAGGGACCTAGAAGGTGCATTTCCCAGACTCCTCTGGTTTAAAAATATACATTTGCAGGAAGTGTTATGATAGGACGAAACTATGGGGGGTGGGGAGGAGACAAGGAGTTAGGGAAAAGAGTGAGGGAATTTAGAGGCACCCTTTCATATAGGAACTCGACTGCAAAGGTCATTAAGGTTGTGGAGCAAGTTAAAGGTCTGAATCTGTATTGTGTCTGGCTGGTAAAATAATTTTAATTTTAACTTGGTTCAATGGGGTTTTTCGGAGGTTTGCTGATTTAAAGGTAGAAAAGCAAGTAAGATAAAGAATTGAATTTGAAGGGGGGGCCAATGGGGGAAGTGTTGGGTAGTGATGGCATGGGGGAAAGTTGCTAAGGCAAGACGTTGAGCTGGCCAAGCTGATATGGGAGGGGGAGTAGTCAACAGATCCGCCCACAATATCAGAAGGAGCAGTAGAAGGGCTGGTGGAAAGCATTGGTGGATGCATTTTGTGGGGTTTGCGGGGCATGTAATGCTGACATGTCAGGGAGAGAGAGATACTGTGGTGGGTGTTGTGATGACAGGTGAAAAATGTGGACCCCTTGCCCGAGGTGGAGTTGGCACAAACTGAGAGGGCGAACCCTCACAGTTCCCCATCATCGGGAGGTGAGGTGTTGCACTCCGTAGGAGGAGTTAGCAATCTGTTATCTTTTGATATCTTTTCTGCTAGGAGTTGGCAGTCTGTTAGAGTTTGCTCCTCCCAAGGGGAGGAGTGAGCAATCCTGGGAGCTTTGCTCCCCCAGAGGGGAGGAGCTAGCAATCTGCTAGCGACTCTGCTAGGGTTAGCAATCTGTTATAGGTTAGGACTGCAGAGTAGCAATCTGTTGTAGGAACTGCTAGGATTAGCAATCTGTTGGCAAACTGTTATGGAGTTGCTCCCCAGAGGGGAGAGGTCAGCAACCATATAAGATCTGTTCTTCCAGAGGGGAGGAGTTAGTATCTGTTATGGATCTCCACACAGAGTGGCAACCTGATATACGAGAGTTCTCCTGATGGGAGGTGTTGGCCATCTGAATGGTTCCTGCTAAGAAGTAGCAATTGGTTATGAAACAGTTCCTGAGGAAGAAGATGTTAGCAACAATTGAGGGAAGACTGCAAGGTAGCAGTTTGATGTACTCAGCTCTTGAAGTGTGAGAGATGAGCACTCTAATGTAGAATGGTGAATCCTTGGGCTGATGGCAGATGACAGCGCCCTCAGGAGGATATCATGAGAGGGACCACCGGCTAGGCTGGAATATGGAGACAGACACAGATAGTTCTTTATTAGACAGGTAGTAGAACCACAAGAGGTGGCAGTAGTGAGCTGATGTGCCCGGCAGGGCTGAAGTCCCTCAGATCCTGGAACTGCTATCTCCGGGTTTGCTGAGTTGTAGAGAGACTCATAGATAGTGAGTAGACAGGGTATGCTGGATACATAACCAGAAGTAGATGATTCACTCACATAGATTAATAAGAAGGCTCAGTAGCTGGAGAGAGTTAAGCCCTCGAGGAGCGAGTACCGGTTCCTATCTGCAATCTGTAATAATAACTCACTATCTCCGTACCTACGATAGCGTCTTAGTCAGAAGAGAATCTTCAGAGTTCTAGGAACATGGGCCCTTGAGGAGCAAGTACTGGTTCCTATGTGCAACTGGAATAGAAACTCACAATATTCACGTCTGCGATCGCTTCCAGGTAATAGGGAGTCTTCTGAGCGTTCAGGGACGAAGGCCCTCGAGGAGCGAGTACCGGATACCATCTTAGCAATCTGAAAACAAGAGGAGAGCGTGGGGCCCCCGAGGAGCGGGTATCCCTGGTAAGTTTGAAGAGGTAGAGCAGCGGAGAATGAAGCGGGTCGAGATGATACCTGCAATCAATCCCTTGCTAACTCGATTCGTAAGCGTAAGCAAAGACCTTTTATGTTGGAAGCGGATAACGTCACTACGGGGGGATGCCCCCGAGGTTCGCGCCCTTGCTGGTACAAACATCAGAGCATGCATGCGCGCCCTACATCATTAAGAACATGGCAGATCCGCAGTGTCAGGCCAGCCCAGGGACTCAGGGAAGAAACAGCGAGGAGAAGCCACAGCAGCAACTGTCCATCAGGCCTCAGAGGTAGAGAGGGTGGAGCAAGGGCAAGAGCAGGCACGAACGCAACATGAGGCCAGGCTGTTGCAAGGGCCAGCTGGATCTTCACCAGTACCAACCCCACAGGTTGAGCCCTTGGGTGCGGGGGCCGACTGGTCTTAGGTGGAGCCCTGTGAAGACAGTCGGGTAGCAGCCAGGAGCGTTATCCAAAGTCGGTCCAAGATCAGAAGCCAAGGGATCGCCGATAGCCAGTCCAGAGTCAAAAGCCAGAGAGTCGCTGATAGCTTGTCCGAGGTCGAAGCCAGAAGATCCATCCACAGGAACACAAAGATGGGAGGTGGAGCAGGAACAGGACTCAGAAGGCAGGAACAGGACTCAGAAGGCAGGAACAGGACTCCATGCAGCTCAGAAGACTTCAACAGTGTGAAGCAGACTCGTTGCCAAGTTATGGAAGGATCAGAGAGGCAGGCCTAAATAGGCCTGAGTCGATGATGTCATCAGGGAGAGGTCCAGGAAGTTCCTGCTGTTGGCTCTTTAAGGATCGGCAGGAGGTGCGGCCGAGCGCCTAAGAAGGACCTGACCGGGAGCAGGCTGTTCAACGCTGGCTGACGCTGCGATGAGGGGACCAGAAGTTGTCCCCACTGCTGCGGATCACGGGGCAAGGATGGTGGCAGGAGCCGTGAAAAAGGAGGAGGCCAGACGCTTGTGGAGGGAGCATTTCTCCACTGCTGCGTGAGCTTCGACGATTGTCCCAGCGCTGGAAAAGGAGGTGAGGGGGAAAGAGGCCCTCAGAGGAAAGAGGCTGCAGTTGAGGCTTTTTTTTGCATGCCCATGACAACATCACTGGCTTCAGAAGGAACACATGGAAGGTTTTGTGGATTTTAAGGGAAGATGGGAGTTGGAACTGGTAAGTTACAGCATTCACGCGATGGAGTACAGAAAATGGGCCAATGAAGCGAGGGGCAAGATGCATGGATGGCAGTTTCAGGCGAATAAACCACGTACTTAACCATAACTTCTGGCTGGGTCTAAGAGGTAGTCTAGGTCTCCGATGGAGATCCGAAAACCTTTTGGCCGCTTGGCTAGTTTTGAGAAAGTCTGTTGGGAAAAGATTCAGAGTCGATGCAGTTCCCTGGCAGACAGTTGAGCAGCTGGTGAGGAGACGGTCACAGGAATGTGTAGAGGTGAGAGAGGTTGTTTGCCATAGACCACTTAGAAGGGCGAAGAGCCTGTGGTGGCAGATGGGTGAGAATAGAGGGCGAATTCGGTCTATGGTAGTAGATCTGCCCAATCGTCATGTTTGTTATTTACGTATGCCCGCAGGAATTGTTTGAGGGTTCGGTTTGTTCTTTCGGTCTGCCCATTGGTTTGTGGATGGTAGGCTGATGTATATTCAAGGGTAACATTGAACTTCTGACAAAGGGATTTCCAGAATTTAGCGGTGAACTGAGGACCGCGGTCCAATAGGATGACTTTGGGCAGGCCGTGAAGGCGGAAGACGGGTGGATAAACAGTTGAGCTAGTTGAGGAGCAGACGGTAATCCTGGTAAGGCCACGAAATGCGCCATTTTAGAGAACCAGTGTTGCCTATGGAAGGTGGCAAGACAACAATAAAGTCTGTCGAGATGTGTCCAAGGTTCGCTGGGAATAGGTAGTGGGTGAAGTAGGCCCTGAGGTAGACCCGTGGGGTTTTTGTGATGAGCACACATGTGGCAGGATTCGACGTAAGATTGGGTGTCTTTGGCCATCCCTGGCCACCAATAAAATCAGCGGAGCGCAACCAGAGTTCGGTGTTGTCCTGGATGGCCCACGCTGCGAGAATCATGTGCCCAGTTCAATACTTGCTTCTGGAGATGAGGTGGAACAAAGGTCTTCCCGGGGGGAACAGGCGTGGCGGCGGCCAACAGAACTCGAGTTGGGTCGATGATGAAGCTAGGAGGGTCCAATGTGTCTGTGATGTCGAAGGCTCGAGAAAGCGTGTTCACTTTCAAGTTCTTAATGGCGGGATGATACCGTAAGAAGAAGTTGGATCTCGTGAAAAATAAGGCCCAACGGGCCTGCTGGGGGTTGAGGCTTTGTGCCTGTTGCGACTGTCGCTGCCCGACCTCTCCACTCCGCCCACCATACCTCTTTGGCGACTCCCTCTTTGCTTGATGGAAGTTTGACTGCCGCGGTGTCATTTTGATGACCTCCTCCAGCGTCCCCGGACCGGCTAGACGCTGCCTTCCGCCATGTTCTCCTGAGGCCTAAGGGCGCGCACACAGCACGGCCCAGCTGTGGCACGAACCTCAGGGGCATCCCCCTGAGATGACATCATCATCGCCAGATATTTGTCTCTTGTTTTGCTAGCTAATCAAGTTAGCAAAGGGTTTCCTACCTAGCTGCCTCCAGGTATCACTGCGGATGGGATTCGCTCTCCACATACCTTGCTACTCTGCCTCCTCAGACTTTACCAGGGGTACCCGCTCCTCGGGGGCCTCGCTCTCTCTCTTGCTTTTCAGGTCGCAGTCTGGAACCGGTACTCGCTCCTTGAGGGCCCATGTTCCCGGACCTGCTACTGAATATAACTTCTGCCAGGAAGTCACCGCTGCCTACAACACCAGTGAATTACTATCTCTCTCTCTGAGTTTTCCCTGGAACCAGGTACTCGCTCCTCGAGGGCCTACTTCATTCCAGCTCCTGGGCTGTTCCAAGAGACTATTGTGTGAGTGTTAACATCAAGGTTCTGTTCCTGAACTCTGCATACTCTGCCTACTCACTATCTCAGTTTCTCTATAGCTCAGCCATCCTGGGATCGCTGTTCCAGTGCCTGAGGGACTACAGCCCAGCCGGGCTCTTCCAGCTCACTACTGCCACCTCTGGTGGTTCTCTAAATCAGTTTAATAAAATAACTGTGTGTGTCTGTCTCCCAACTCTGAGCCTGACCGGTGGTCCCTCTTGGGATCTTCCCCAGTGGGCGTGGTCATCTTCCACCGGCCCAAGGATCCACCCACAATTATCACAAATAATAACAGTGCCCGATGCAGATATTCTAGATTTTATGGTCGGTATAGACCATAATCTGATGCTGAGCCCCCTCCAACCAAGGATGCCATTCTTCAAAGGCTATTTTAATGGCGAAGAGTTCATTATCGCTGTGACGGGGTCACTATGCCAGTCCGGGTAGGTAGAATAAAGCCAGGAACAAAAAAACTCCCTGGAACCAAAGTCCTAGAAGGAGGGGGAAGAAAACCCAAGTGACACAGAGTCAAGGATATACACTGGTGGCTTCCCCTGTAACCATAGAGACAAACTTACAGGTGTGGGAGGTTAAGGGTGGGACTTCCCTAGAGCCAATCAGCTGGCAGAGGAGGAGGAGTTACATAGTTTAAAAGAGACTCCCTAATCTAGCAGTCAGTCTCCTGCTGAGGACTGAAGGAGAAGGACCATGCTACCTGGTGCTCTTCAAGACTGGAACTTTGGCGCTCCTGCTTAGATGGAAGATGGATGGCTGGCGTGACTTCCAGGAAGGTGAGCCGGGAGCTAAAGACTGTTTTACTATCTGGATGTGCCTACTAAAGATATTGTTTGAGAGACTGCCAGCGGGTGGTTGTATCTGAATCTCTAAGGAAAATATCCTGAGAGATACTGTGGGAGGTGGCAGTTAGGCCTATAGGGCCAGACTTTTGAACTTTGTACTTGATGTTGTTTGGTGATGAACATTTGAAGCCAGCCTTTGCAGGGTGAGTTGCTGGCTCACTGGGGAGGGCATCTGCCTTCCAGCCAGGCTAGGAGGGTTCAAACCCTGCCTGGGGAGTTTTGAGGATAAATTACAAAGAACTTCTATTTTAGTGTTCAAGGGACCAGGAAAATGCTCTCAGGTGCTGGACCTTGGAACGACTCAGTTGGGAGTGCATGGACTGGAGGAACCATGACAATCGCCAATGGCTTAGTTACGTTCTGCTGCAGAAAATTGATGGGAGAGGAAGGATGTTGGGGATCAGGGCTCACGGAGGAAGGCTTCTTTTAAGCGGAGAAATGCAGAGACCACCTCAGCCCGCCAGTGCTTGGGGTAGGCTTCTTTCCGGGTCAAGGCAGTCAGAGGAGCCACTAGGGATACATAGTTGAAGATGAAAGATCGGTAGTAGTTAGCAAAGCCCAAGAATTGCTGTAGAGGTCACAACCCGAAGGCTGGGGCCAGTCTTGGATGGCTTTGAGTTTTTCAGGATCCATGCTAAACCCCTGGCTGGAAATGACATACCCTAAGAACGGAAGGGCTTCTTGTTCGAAGATTCATTTTTCGAGCTTGACAAAAAGCTGGTTCTCTTGAAGACGTTGGAGTACTCGGGAGACATCCCTGCGGTGAGCTTACAGAGGCGGAGAGGATATCAAAATGTCATCGAGGTAAATGACGACTGACTGGTACAGCAAATCTCGGAAGATTTCATTCATTGTTTTGGAAGACGGCTGGGACATTACAAAGTCCAAAAGGCATAACTAGATATTCATAGTGCCCATCTCTGGAATTGAAGGTCTTCTTCCAATCATCACTATCTTTGATCCGGGTCAAGTTATAGGCTCCCCTAAGATCCAATTTTGTAAAGACCTGCTCCCCCTGGAGTCAGTCGAAGAGTTCTGAAATTAATGGGAGTGGGTAGCGGTCCTTGGAGTTGAGGCCACAGTAATCCATGCAGGGGCGAAGTGTCCCATCCTTTTTGCCCACGAAGAAGAACCCAGCACCAGCTGGAGAGGTGGACTTGTGGATGAACCCTCTGTCCAGGTTTTATTGCATGTAGTTGGACAAGGCCTGGGTCACGGTAGGAGAGAGAGGGTAGGTGCGCCCCCGGGGTGACTCAGAGCCCAGTAGCAAATTGATAGCGCAGTCAAAGGAATGGTGAGGTGGTAGGGTCTTGGCCCCTTTCTTGGAGAATACATCTGCAAATAAAACATTGTGGCGGCAACCTGGCTGGAAGGGTGGTCGCAGCCAAGCATCACTCAGGAGAAACAGGTTCAAGACAGGTGTCTTGACAGGCTGAACCCCAGCGGACCAACTGCAGTGCCTTCCTGTCAAATTGGGGGGGAATGCGCTTGTAGGCAAGGAAGCCATAGCACAATGGGGTGTATGGCCCGATCGAGAGCGGATTAGGATGGGTGCAGTAACATGGGTGACTCAGCCCGGTAAGGGCTTACCTTGGATGGACGAGAGCACCAGTGGGGCTGGGGAGCAATGATGCGGAGGTGTTCCACCAGAGTCTTCATAATAAAGTTATCCCCGGCTCCTGAATCCACCAGGCACAAGGTGTGGAAGTCGAGGGACTCTGTCTTAAAGGTAACAGGTAATGTCAATGGAGGAGTGGGCAAAGCAAGGCCTAGGAAGAGTCCTCCTTCAGGACCTAGGCCCAACATTTTCCCGGACACATCGGGCATGATGCAAGACATGTCCTGCACCACCGCAGTACAGGCAGAGGCCGCCTTGCCAACATCTAAGGCATTCCTGAGGGGATAGTTTGCCCCGGCCCAATTGCATGGGTTCCTCTGTGGTGGCTCCCGGACAGCTCGAGTCGGCCTTTGAGGAAGGTGAACAACGAGGGCGTCTGAAGCCAGCGGAAGATTTCCTGGAGAATTGGGCCTCCTGGGAACGTTCTTGAAGGCGTCGGTCGATGCGCCCAGTCAAGTCAATGAGGGCATTTAAAGACTCCGGTAGGTCTCCTGCTGCGAGTTCATCCTTGATTCTGGGTATCAAACCTATCCTTTGGGCTAGGCCTAGAATGGCTTGGAGGGCAGAAGCCTCTGCCGGGTCCATGGAATTGGCAATCTGTTGTGATGACGGGCGAAAAACGTGAACCCCTTGCCTGAGGTGGAGTTGGTACAACCTGAGAGGGTGAACCCTCACAGTTCCCCACCATCGGGAGGCGAGGCCAGACTGTTGCAGGGGCCAGCTGGAGCTTCACCAATACCAACCCCGTTCTCTGCAGGTTGAGCCCTTGGGTGCGGGGAGCAGCTGGTCTTAGGTGGGCCCCTGTGAAGACAGGTGGGTAGCAGCCAGGAGCATCGTCCAAAGTTGGTCCAAGATCAGAAGCCAAGGGATCGCCAATAGCCAGTCCAGAGTCAGAAGCCAGAGAGTTGCCGATTAGCCAGTCTGAGGTCAAAGCCAGAAGATCTGTCTGCAGGAACCCAAGGATGGGAGGTGGAGTAGGAACAGGACTCGGAAGGCAGGAATAGGAACCAACGCAGCTCAGAAGACTTCACCAGAGTGAAGTAGACTTGTTGCCAAGTCATGGAAGGATCGGAGAGGCAGGCCTAAATAGGTCTGAGTCGATGTCATCAGGGAGAGGTCCCGAAAGTTCCTGCTGCTGGCCCTTTAAGGATCGGCAGGAGGCACAGCTGAGTGCCTAAGCAGGACCTGACCAGGAGCAGGCTGCTGATGGCATCGGGTCACTGCCAGACGCTGTGATGAGGGGAATGGAAGTCATACCCACTGCTGCGGAACGTGGTGCAAGGCTGGCGGCAGGAGCCGCGAAAAGGGAGGAGTCCGGACTCTTGTGGAGGGAGCGTCTCCCCACTGCCGCATGAACTCCAACGATCGCCCTGGCACCAGAAACGGAGGTGAAGGGGGCCGGCCAGAGCCACCTGCAGCTGGAGCGCCTAACAGGGGGGAATGGGCTAGATGCTAGTTTTACAGGCATTCAGGTGGTTGAGTGGCATGAATTCAGAGTATCCTGGCAGGGAAAGCTGAGGAGATAGATCGTGGTGAGCGCTATTATAGGCAGTTGAGCAACAGAGAGTGCAATTAGCCACTGGAACCATGCTACGATATAAAAGTTTCAGATAGGTGGTAGAGTTTGCTGCATGAGACTCACAGAAGGACAGAAAGGAGGAAAGAGAGATTATGCAATGCATAGGAGGGAGGGAGGGACAAGGCCTGAGGTGGGGTGTGAGAGATCAAGAGGGTGATGGATGGATGAGGACTTTTGGCAGTGCGAGGTTGGTAAGCTTTGTCCAGAGAAGTCGATGCCTGGGGCAATGGCAAGTCAGAGAGATTGGCAGAAGTAAATCTCAAGGGCGAATTAGTTAAGAGGGGAGATGTGACTAGAACATGACAGATGATTTCAGGTGACTGGAGTTTTGGAGCTTAGCCAGGGTTTGGGGGAAATGATCAGTGGGAGAAATAGATGGAAAGATGGAGGGGATGCAGAGAGGGGATGAGAAAGTGAGGCTGGGGATGGATGACCTGTTGGGGGGGGGGGTGAACAGGGAAGGGGGAGTGTGAGAGGTGTTGGGGCAGGATGTGGCAGAGGGACTAACGGAATATAAAGGAGAGAAGGGGTACTGAGGTCTTGTTCTTTTTCTTATAAATAAGGTGCACTGGAATTAAGATCTGTTGGATGAGTGAGCAGGTCCACCATGAGACGAATCATGGAGAGAAGACCTTCATAAAGGTGACAGGTTGTAGGAATGCAGGGGCAAACCTCTGGTCGTAGGGTGGGAAGAATGATGGGGGGATTAGATACCTGATAACACTTGAGTTATTACAGGAGTTGTTAGGCTGACAGAGAGGAGAAGGTTTTATTCTGAAGCTGCATTGTTTAGGGTGACATTTTCATTTGCATTTTTTGACTCATTTAGGGTAGGGGTGTTAGTGGCTGATTCAAAAAGGCTGAGGAGTGATTGGGGATTGTTACAGAGAGATGATTATGTAGAGGCAGGGTTAGGGAGATCGTTTTTATATATAGGTCCAAATCCAACCAGGAACAGAGGGGACAGTGGGTAATTTTAAAGAGAAGATCAGAAACATTGATCTGCCCAGTAGCCAGCATGTGGGCTTTTCAGGGGGGTGCATTTGGAGGCAGGGTGTATACATGTTTAAGTGTATGAGGATGGAGTATTGTTAGAACAGTATCTGTTTGCCCAAGTGTTATAGAAAGTTTTGGAAAGTTTTCCTTCCACCAGTAATGTTAAAAACAACCTAAATGAAAGAACATTCACTGGCTCAGAGATACGTTTGTCTACAGGGGGAAGCCACCCCATGCCATCTTTGCCAAACAAATTTGCCGGTTTTTAAAATCTTTCCAGAACCCTCTCCCCCTCCCCTATATTTAAAAGCTGAGTAAAACGAGGTTTTATTTTTTAGTTCCCTAGCCACTCTTATTTCTGGTCTGAGTATTAGGGACCTGTTTCTTAATTAAAGCCACAATTGACATAGGTGCCCCCTAGGAAATGGCAGCTGAGCGCCCACTATTTTTAATTGTTTACTTTTTAAGCCCAAGCCCCAAGGGGTCCTGAAGGATCTCTGACAGCAGCTCTCACAGCTCACACTTCCAGCATTGTTGTCGGCCATCTGGATTACGACTTACTGTGATCACCGGTGCAGAAAGAAGTTTCTAAAGGTACTGGTGGTGAGAGGTTTAGGGCTGGGATGGGGGAGGTGGGGAGAGAGATGAGGGGAGGTGGGGAAGATCCCTGACTTATTTTTATTTTGTACCTGGATGGGTTTGAGGGTTGGTGTGGGGGGGGGGGGGGGGGGGGGTGTACCGGCAGGGCCAAAATTTGTCACTTTAGGTGGGGGAGGGGCAGGCTGAGATGTGGGCCAACAGTTCCATGTGGGATATTTATGTGGGGGTTTTTTTTTTATTTTTAATTGTGTGACCACGTATCAGCTATATTCTATTGAATAGAGTTGGTTAAGCATAAAGAAGACAATATTCATCACTTCTTAGTCGAATAATTTTGGACTTATCCAGTTAAACAATGGCAGCTGAATATGTGGACCAGCTGAATGGCCACCATCCTCACTCATGTCTTTATAGCACCTTGGGCCGGGTTCCTCCTCCTTGGCTGTCGCTGCCTGATTATGTCATTCAGGCACCGGCAGCTGAGGAGGAGAAAGTCTGCCTGAGGCCCTTCAGCAGCATGGAGGGTGAATGAGAGGATTGGGGCAGGGCCAGTGGTGGCAGCGAAGGCGCAGATAGGAAATAAGTGCTATCCAGTCTGTCACCAATAAAGCTTTACTTCTTCCATTGCCAATGGAAGTTTTTTGGGGGAATGGTAGCCTGTGCTTTGCATGCACAACAAAGACATTTCTGTGGTACTTTCTTTAGTTATGTATCCCTTAACCAACTTAATCAGCACTCATATGATATAGAACTTTGTCAGGTTAGTGGTTCTGCAAACTTAGATACTTGTGTAACTCATCCATAAACCAGACAAGTTTTCCTATTATTTATAAAGAAACAGGGGCATATATACTAACGTGATTGTCAGTCTATGTCCCTGTTCTAAGCATTATAAGCTATTTGAATGTGCCTTAGTGTTACCCCCGGGGGCTGGCGGTAGAGCTATTGCACATGTAAATGCCCATAAGTAAAACACATTTTAAAATTTCCTCATTAGATATAACACTTGATGCACTATCCACTATTAATACCTAAGAGGCATAATGAAACAATACTGTCAGAAAAGTTGATTATGCCTCAGGAAAATTTAACTTTAGCGGCTATAGTAGGCTGTATTAATTTGTTCCTTAAAGGCCAAACACCCTCACTCTGCTACACTTTCAATCAGATATAAGTCCATGGCTTCTCCCTCTCCCTCTCCCTCTCATGCCGCTGAAAGACAATATCAAGCCTCGAGGCTCACTGGCTCCCTCCTGAATCTTTCATTGACTCTTGGCACTCTGATCCTCCATCCTCACCCTGTGAATCAGGCAAAGGCCTTCAGCACTAGCACTATGATATTGCCTACCAGAAAGCTATCATAATCTTTGCTGGCAGAAGGTTTCCCTCCTGCTGGCTGTAGCACCAGAAAAATAACGGTACTGTCATATTTCAAAGTATATGTATGTGGGGGTGAGGGAGCAATGGAGGCTGGTATTTAAGTTTAGGGGTGCAGAGGATGTTCCCTACCATTATTAGCCCTTTCACTATGAGCTAGTTAGCATGGGGAAATGTGAGCTGCATAAGCATGGCTGTGTTGTGTTTTTACTGCATTTTGCATTTCATTGGTTTGGTACATCAGGCCTTAAAGCTTGTATTAACACTAGCAGGTACCAGCAGGCTTTAATGCCAGTTAGTATACAGACCCCACAGTGTCTTCATTTTGCTATCCATTCAGGATCAGCATCAGCATACTCATCACCATAAGGGTTCAGAATTCAAGTGGTGTATCTGTCTGAAATGTTCATATCTGAAGTTGTCCTGGTGCTGATGGCATTAAACAACAACATTACATTGCAAGCGAGGCATGTTCCTGGAGCAAGCAACAGTGCAGCGGATGCCCTGTCTAGAGCTAAATGGCATTTGTTTTTCAAACAGGACCCAGCGGCAGAGGAAACAGGGACAGTCATGCCCATGCACTTATGGAGGATTGGTCGGAGACCACCATGGACCTAGTGTGCAGATCAGTCGCACCATCCACATGGAAGGCGTATTGCAGAGGATACGATAACATAATTGCATTCCTCAGAGAGAATGGATGGAGGCAAGGACCAGTCAGCGATGACATGATTATCAAGTACGTTGCCACTTCAAAGGAAAGAGGCATATCGAGAAATGCAGTAACAACACACTTGGCAGGGAGGACATTCTTCTTTAAAGTGAAGGGATGGGGGGATCCAACCAAGTCCTTCATGGTGAGGAAGATGATGGCAGGGTGGGCAAAGAAAGTGGGTCATATCAGTGACAAAAGACATCCCATCACACATGACATGTTGCAATCACTCTGGACGATCCTCTCGTCCATATGTTCCTCGGATTTCGAACAAGAACTATTTCGCCTGGCATTTTCACTCGCATTCTTCGGGGCAATGCGGATGAGCGAACTGGTGGCCGTCAACAAAGAGGACCATGGCCAGAGCGGGTTACTTCTAAAGAATGTGACATTGACGACGGACACACTAACCATTACAATTCAAAAATCAAAAACAGATCAGGAAGGAAAAGGAGCTACGTTGTTATTGAAACGGGTAGAAAGGTGCGAGACTTGCCCCATATACAACGCGCAGAGGTATCTACAGCTGAAGCCCGACAAAGGTGTACACTTACTGATACACAAGGATGGTACACCGCTCACTAAGTACCAGTTTGCGGCAGTGTTAAAAGCTTCAATCAAAAAAATGAAGCTGGGTATTAAAAAGTTCACGACACGTTCATTCAGAATTGGAGTGGCAACAAGTGCAGCGCAAGCCGGGCTACAAACATCCACAATAAAAAGGATCGGACGGTGGCGCTCCAACGCAGTTAACACATATGTCCGTCTGGATAAGATAAACATAGCTAATCAGGAGCATTGATTGTATTGTATTTTCACAGATCTACGGGTGACACGGCACTCGGCCTGGATCATGGGACACTCCTACGTGAGATGGGCCACGAAGAGGACAAAAGAGAGAACATATGGGCAGCATCTAGGGCTGGCACCAAGCGGATGGTACATCACCTGGATAGGTAAACCAGGTATGCGTTGGGAGCAATTAATACCTCTATTGTGGTACATGAGAAATTCGAGAGCTGCACCGGAAGTGATGGTAATACATCTGGGGGGTAACGATTTAGGACCTTCCACATGCAAGCAACTTATACAAGCAGCAAAACGGGACTTGACTATGATTATGGAACTATTCCCACAAACAGCAATATTGTGGTTGGACATAATCCCTCGGACGAAGTGGAAAGACTCAAAATTATGGACTCGGGGCAGGAAGAAAGTAAATAGGCAAATTGGATAATGGATACAGGAGAAGGGAGGAAGACAGATTAGACACCAATGGGCCGAAGTAGAATGCCCAGGTCTTTTCAGGCAGGATGGGGTCCACCTGTCAGACATTGGTTATGACATCTTTAATAATGTAAATCAGGAAGCCATAGAGGCATGGCATAACAGAGGCAGAACACAGAGGCCGCAGCTTAATGAGCAATTGGGGGGGACACGAGGCAAGGGTATTCCCTACCTCGTGCCTTGGTGGTAACCCGGGCCGGTTGGGGCCTATGGCAAGTGGTGCCGGCGGTATCGCAAGACGGCTGGGCGCTGGGGAAGCGCAAAAGGTGATTTCACCAACATCAGTTTCAGCGTGATTAATCTGAGACAAAGGAAAAGGCAAAACATAAGATGATATAAGGTCTAGGGGTATCTCGACGGACAAAGCAGGTATTGAGTGAAGACTGCTAGCCTTAATAGCACCAAAGTCGTATTCAAGACTTAACTATCCTGTTCCCTCACATTGGTACCAGGAACCAGGATTAACTGCTAATAAAAAAAAAAAAACACTTTGTGTGTGTCTCTTTCAATTTCCTAAAATGCATACTAGCTGTTCCCCTTTAAATTGGTGGCTAAATATTCCAAGCTCTGTTTTTTTTTTCACTTGGAGTATGGCAGGGCAAGTATAACTCTTCTGCCCTAGTCCAGCCAAATCCATCTTCTCCCTTTCTTTTTCCAAAAAGAACTCTCTATCCACAGAGAGCAGATCCCTGTTTGGATGACCTCACAAAAATAATGCCAGTCTAAAAGATTCACAGACTTTAATCCTGTGCTCACCAGCTTTCCAGATTTCATGGCACAGGTGCCAGCCACTTTTATTTAATCTGTAACATTTTTTAAAGTGATTGTGGTGTCTCAAGAATCTCCAGGGGCTGGTCACTCTTCTCCCCTGGTATTCCTACACTGGGCATTTCACTCCTATGAGCCCATGAGGTTATCACATCAGGCTATTGTGATTTATTTATTTTTTTTTTTACTTTTCTATACCGACGTTCCTGTAAAAGATACAAATCACATTGGTTTACAATGCAACTGCAACATTCACTCAGGGGCGATACAAAGAACAGGGGAAGACAATTAACCGTGGAGCAGGGTCATAACAGATTAACAAAAACAAATGAGTTGATAACTGAAAAAAACAACAGAATCATTGAGCTGGACTGTAGTGTCCGAATGGAATGTCAGCTTGAAAGTGTCAGGATTAACTTCCTGTTACAGACCCCAGAGTCTGTGAAAACCACCTAGGGAGCAGCAGAGAACTCCAAGGCAGGACTCAGAGCAAGATAAGGGGGCTGGTCTTCCGCCTAGCCAGCCCTCTCACCTGCAGATTGTGCCCTTGGATTCTGGGGGCCAGTAGGTCTCTGCAGTGGTAGTACATCATGGCAGTGAGTCCACTAGGGATGTGCAGAGCAAAAGTTTAAGTTCATATGTCCATAAGTTGAAAGGGGGTCCCATTTGCGGTCAATATGGACATATGGAGAATTCCATAAGTTGAGTCTATGTCCATATGTGCAAATAAAAATTTAAACCCCTCACCCTCCTTAATCTCCCCCCCCCCCAAGACTTACCAAAACTCCCTGGTGGTCCAGCGGGGTCAGGACGCCCCCCAGAGCGATCGCGCAGAAAATGTCAGGTTTGGTCATATGATCAGCACTCCAAACATTGCATCATTTCCACATTTTGTCTTTGGCAATTTTTTTTTATAAAGGTTTTTGTGCCTCGCTTTTTCTTTTCCTTCAGTATATCTAAAGGCTACAGGTAGTTTTGTTGATGGTTTGATTCACTTTCCCACTTGCAGCAATTTAAATAGTATTGTGTTCCATATTCAGCCTAGAGAAAAGAATCACGTGACGCCACGTCGGAGTGACGCGGCGTCACGTGATTCTCCGCGCGATCGCTCCGGGACCCTCCGTTCGACCCAAAAGGAACTTTTGGCCAGCTTGGGGGTGTCAGGAGGCCCCCCCAAGCTGGCCAAAAGTTCCTTTTGGGTCGAACGAGGGTCCCCCGGAGCGATCGCGCGGGGAATCACGTGACGTTGGCGCCACGTCGGAGTGACGCGGCGTCACGTGATTCCCCACGCGATCGCTCCGGGGGACCCTCGTTCGACCTAAAAGGAACTTTTGGCCAGCTTGGGGGTGTCAGGAGGCCCCCCAGGCTGGCCAAAAGTTCCTTTTGGGTCGAACGGAGGGTCCCGCGGGGAATCACGTGACGCCGCGTCACTCCGACGTGGCGCCGACGTCACGTGATTCCCCGCGCGATCGCTCCGCGGGACCCTCGTTCGACCCAAAAGGAACTTTTGGCCAGCTTGGGGGGGCCTCCTGACACCCCCCAAGCTGGCCAAAAGTTCCTTTTGGGTTGAACGGAGGGTCCTGGAGCGATCGCGTGGGGAATCACGTGACGCCGCGTCACTCCGTCGTGGCGCCGACGTCACGTGCTCCTCGCAAAGGAGTTCAGAATGGCGCCGATCGCCTTTGCCCTTAACTTGTCACAGGAAGCGACGGTCGCTCCCTTTGACAAGTTAAGGGCAAAGGCGATCGGCGCCATTTTGAAACCTCCAGCACCGGCACGATTGAAGGGATGGCTCCTGGACCCCCCGCTAGACCACCAGGTACATCTAAAAGGTTTTTTTGGGGGGGTCGGGAGGGTGGGAGAAGCAAAGGGGTAATTTGAAAAGGGTCGGGGTGGGCTTTTTTTTTTTCGGGCCATCGGCGCCTTTTTATAAGTGGTAGCCAAAATGGCGCCGATGGCCCGAGAGCGGGAGATCGCGCCGGGGACCCCCCCCCACTGGACCACCAGGTAATTTAACATTTTGGGGGGGTTCGGGAGGGTGGGGGAGTGTAAGGAATTTGTTTTAAAAGGTCGGGGTGGGTTTAGAGGTTGTGTTGGTGTGCCGGTTTTCCCACCCTCCCCCAAATAATTCCCATGCCCTATTTAACGATACAATATAAATGCTCCTGACGATAAATCGTGGGCATTTGTATTGTATCGTGTACTCTAACGGTTTAGAACGATTTTAAAATTATCGGACGATAATTTTAATCGTTCAAAAACGATTCACATCCCTACAAGACAAAACCAACAACACAGAATAAGGCAAGAGTCAGACCAAGCAGACAAAGGAACACATATAATCCAAATGCAACAGACAGAGTAGACCCAAATGCCTAAAGGCAAAATACAAGATAGATTAGGCCAGAGGGCTTCAAGGCAAGACAGAAGCTAAAAGGCAAGAAGGCATAAAGGCCTCAAGACATGAACAAGGGTCAGGTCATGGAGCCAGAAGTGACACCATGAGAAGTCAAGAATACAATTGCAAGACAGGTTTCCATAGGGCTGGGACTTGGGTGTGACAGGGGAAATAAGGAGGAGCTTGGCTGCTGATGGGGAGGCATTATGAAGGGAGGATAAGGATGCATAGCAAGCAAAATTCTAACATAACTCCTTCTTTTAAACCCCCCTCCTACAGGGTCCCAATTTTCATGGAGGCTATGGTCAGGTAAACAAGCTGAGACTGGCTGGGTAAACAAGGCAAGGCTTGAAGTTGACTGGAAAGCTGGATCTCTGAGATCATATCACAAGAGTTACCCTCTTCTGGGCACTTAGTATCAGAAATATCCTCCCTTCTAAGTAGTCTGGCTGTGGAACACCACCACTTTCTGGGCAGGCTGGGTGCTTGGGTAGGAGCACTTCTGACTTGGGGTGTCCGAAAAGCCGAACCATAGGCAGAGGGTGACTGGAGTACGGAGCCACTGGCTCAGGATCCTTGGAAAACTGGACCACCAGCACGGGGTGAGTGGAGAGTGGAACCACTGGCATGGGGTGTATGCAGCCTGAGACCTCTGGCTCAGGATTCACCAGCACAGTGTGTACAGAGTAGAACCTGGCATGGTAGAGAAGGGCTCCTCCTGGAGTAGCACAGTTGGACTGGAGTCCCTTGAGGTTGGCAGAGGGGTAAACAAAGCAGGCTCCTACTGGGATAAGATTGTAGCTGCCTGTTCTTCCTGGAGTGGATCATCTGGACTGGAGTCCTCCAGACACTGAGGTAGGTCTATGGCTAATGGATCAAACTTCTCTTGAAGTAGAGGTTTTAACAGGATTCTCACTTCACTTACTGACTGACAAGAAGTGCTGAAGGTACCTGGAGACAGCTGGTGTAGACTGTGGAACAAGAGGATAGATGGTCTCTGAACTGGATTCTGAAACGGCAGGCAGAAATGTTTTGTTTCTTTATTAGCTGTCAGTGCTGAGCTCGTTAACAGGTTCCTGCACCCATTTTTGATATTCTGGCTTCTAGAGACAGGATTAATTAGCTGTGCTCACTTCATGGCTTCTAAGGACAGAACTGGATTAAGCAGTGCTTTCACTCGCCTCAGGGGCTTTAAATTGGAATCACAAGAAGATTTTACTTTTACAGGTAAGGATTTTAACATCTTTCAACATGCTGTGGTGGAATTTAACTATGCAGTTTAAATTATCTTGATCAATAGGAAGAAAACCCAAATTAGTCAGGCAAGCTGGGGTTTCAGTGCTTCGGTTTGTGCAGTATTTGAACAGGAAATTCCTTTCCAGGTAAAGATTTTAAATTGCACATGCTATGGCTGCATTATATGTGCAATTTAAATTAGCTCGCTAACTAGGAGCAGGAAAATTGGTCAGAGGTTTCCAGTGCTTTAACACAGCAAGTTAGTGCTTTCAGGGGTTCTGTGAATTTCAAAAAGCTTAGGCCAAGATCAGGTTCTTGTGTTTGTGGCTTAGGTAACACCACCCTATGTCCAAGTGCAAGGCAGGTCTTTAGCGCCTTAGACCTACACCTAGCACACCATCAGCTTTTAGAATTACAAGTAGAACATAATAAGTAGAATAATAATAATAAGTAATAATAATAAGTAGAATAATAATAATAAGTAATAATAATAAGTAATAATAATAATAATAAGTAATAAGTAGAATAACATAATAAGTAGAATGGAACCCAGCATCTCAACCTTCAAAAAAAAGACTCAAGACCTGGCTGTTCACGCAGGCCTTTCCTAACTCCCACATTATTTAACTCCCATCAATCAACACACTTCGCCAGCAATATCATTAACAGCCACCTCTTACAATGTTATTATATGTAATTATCTGATCTTCTTTTTCCTTCTTACTCCAAGTTCTATATTTCCTTGTTACATGTAACTGCTTTTCTGCACTACTGTTCAAGTTGTTAAGTTATTATAATTGCACCCCTGTTTCTTGTGAACCAGCATGATGGGACCTCGTCTTGAATGTTGGTATATAAAAAAACTTAAATAAATAAATAAATAAACATTGAAAATGCTGAAAGAGCTTGAAGGGGCCTTGAACTAAACAGAAAAATACAAAAATAATTTCTAAGGGGTCTGTGAAAAAAAAAAAAATCAGGAATATAATTGCTCTCATTCAGGCCGATACAGAAAAACGCGCAGGAGAGCCTGCGAGCACCCGCTCTCCCGGTGCACGCACAGGCCACTCTCCTGGGCGCGTGATTCAGGAGGGTGGCGTATGCAAATTAGGGCCCGCAGTAAAAGGAGCAGTGGCTGTCAGCGGGTTTGACAGCCAATGCTCATTTTTTCCAGCGTCGGTTCTCAAACCCACTGACACACACAGACATTCTGCCTCATGCTCAGTCATAAATACACACATGCTAGCTCTTGATCAGTCATACACACATGCTGCCTCATGCTCAATCATATATACACATGCACAGACGCTGTCTCTCATGCTCAGTCATATATACACATGCACACACACACACACTGTTTCATGCTCATAAAGACACACATGTTGTCTGGTGCTCTCATACAGACACATGCTCTGTCTCTCATGCTCTTTCACGTTTCCCCCCCTGGAAGAATAAGGGGCAGCAGGAGCAGTCCCCTTCTGCAGCCTGGACAGCCACTAGACTCTTGTTTTTTGCTTCAAGACTCCGTGCCCTGCTGTTCCTGCTTATGATATTGGGGAGGGAGAGTGGGAGGCTGATGCTGCTTCTTTCCATCCCATAAGCCATGCTCGCAACTGTCAGGACGGGGTGGGGTGGCCGATGCTTCTTGCAGGCCGCGTTCCTTCTGACTGAGAGGAGGGGGGGGGGGGGGGGGGGTTGGGAGGCCTTAACTTGTGACAGGGGCTACCAGTGCCATTGGGCAATCCCTGTCACATGGTAGGGGCAATGGATGAGCCGCCCTTTGCTCCTACCATGTTTCAGGGGCTTGACCAATGACACCGGTAGCCCCTGTCACAAGTTAAGGGCAAAGGGCACAGGTGCCATTTTGAATGAGGGCAGCTGCTGGCCTGGGAGTGGCAGGTTGCTCCTGGGCCCCCTGCTAGACCACCGGGTGTTTGTGGAGAGTCTTGGGGAGGGGCGAGGGGTCCCCTGTTGGGGGGACTCTGATTTTTTAATAAATGTTTCTTTTTTTTTTTTAATGAAACAGTACAACAAACTTAAAAAAAAAATAAAATAAAACAATCCATGGGTGGACCCAAAATGGCCCACCCCTGGCACAACAATGAAAGGGCAACAAAACTTTTCAGGGCTCCCACCCTTAATAGTAATGAACACAGTAGCTATAATACAGGTTAAGTGCTATCTGCAAATCACTTCCCTCAGCAAGCTGTCCCTACTTGTGAGCGGTGATTGCAAGATTTCTTGTGAGGATAAAAGAACCGTCTGTTGGGGGGGCTGCAAAAAAAAAAACCACCCACCCCTCCTTTGTTCGGTCAATAAGTAGCCTCTGCTTACAGCACATAATGCAAAACCTGTTTTATCGGTTTGGCAGTAACCTCTGTCCAGTGTCAGCAAATATCAAAGAAGAAAGTGCCCAGTAAAAGCTTGTTTTTGTTTTAGCCACACTTCTGGGAAATCACCATATTTGTGATACCATGTGCAGGGCCTTGCCTAGGTTGTCTATGTGCTGAAATATGTATGCGGCAAGCTGCAATATTTTGTGTTTCTCTGTCTGTCCTTGAAGTTTCCAGCCTTCTTCCTTATCAGATTAGAAAAAAAAAAAAAAAAAGAAGGGTTGCTTGACTTAGTAAGTTTTTTACAAATTCACAGAGAATTCAAACGCAACTGCTGTCTTTAACTGTGAATCAACATAACTGTATTTCTCTCTCATAAGGGGCTACTTAACCCTTTCCCATGCTCCATGGAAATGGCTTCCGCAAAAAGTGGTGAAAAATGTTGACCATTTTAGCATCAATATTTAGTCCCTAAAACAGCTAAAATGGTTAAATTCAATTAAAAATTCATTAGGGAACATTAGTTCAGAAATAAGACCTCTAAACTAGACTTTATTATATTTAAAGAGAAGCGTACATTTAACAATTAAAATGGTGTTTTTGAGGTAAATTAGATGCGAATTGGGGATGAAAATCAAAATTTGCATGAAACATCTTAAACTTTCATAGGGAATATGTGTAGTAAGAAAAACTCATTTTCAAAATCCAACTTAGTATAAAAATTCACTCCAAACCGGACACATTTTTATGGTCCGGTCCAAGTTTTCAGGAAGAACAAAGTACAGTGGTTGAGTGTAGGAACATCTAAAGATGGGCTCTGACTATTTTACCTAGGGTTTCCGAAAATGTTTTCCTTATCAGATTAGAGGAAAAAAGGAGGGCTGCTTGACTTAATAAGTCAAAAATGAAGTCTCTGCTATTTCACGTGGTAGGGTGAACAGTTGTGTATTTAGATTAGCATAACCCTATTTTACAGTACCCCCTCAGGTATTATTTCTTTCACTAACATAAGGGGGAGTAAGGATATTACAGCAAAATATAGATTTTTTACAGTTAAAGAAGTCAGAAGAGAAGTACAGTGGCACCAACAAGAAAAGAGATGTTCCACAGTTTCTCTTTCACAACAGCTGTTAGTGCCAACTTTAAAGTTAAAAAGACAGAGTGAATTTGTTTTAAGAACGCTTACCTGTAAATGTGAATGTGTATGAGAGAGATGCGGAATTCTCAAAGGAGTTCCGCATGTAAATGTCACATACTATTATAGCAATTTTCAAAAGCCATTTATGCATGCTAAGTGCACTTTACATGGGTAAATCCGATTGATAATAGCAATTTTCAAAAAGGCCACTTACATGGATATAGTGCATTTACACATGCAAAACCCAGTTTTAAGTGTAAATGCTTTTGAAAAACAGGCCTAGTATTTACTACTTTTAACTTACGCTGTCAAGAGATAGAAACATAGAAATGACAGCAGAAGAAGACCAAACGGCCCATCCAGTCTGCCCAGCAAGCTTTCACTTATTTTTTTTTCCTCATACTTATCTGTTACTCTTGGCCCTTGTTAGTAACTTTTTGGTTCTAGTTACCTTCCACCCCTGCCATTGATGTAGAGAGCAGTGCTGGAGCTGCATCTAAGTGCCTGTAACTAAAAACTCACCTGAGCTAAAAAATTCTAACTTATCCCTATCAATTAAAAAGCAGAATCAAAACACAAAAAACAAACTTTGAAATGTTTGTATGCTAATGCCAGAAGTCTAAGAAGTAAGATGGGAGAATTAGAATGTATAGCAGTGAATGATGACATAGACTTAATTGGCATCTCAGAGACATGGTGGAAGGAGGATAACCAATGGGACAGTGCTATACCGGGGTACAAATTATATCGCAAAGACAGAGAGGAGCACCCGGGAGGTGCTTTGGCGCTCTATGTCCAGGATGGCATAGAGTCCAACAGGATAAACATTGTTCATGAGACTAAATGCACAATTGAATCTTTATGGGTATAAATTCCTTGTGTGTCAGGGAAGACTATAGTGATAGGGGTATACTACCGTCCACCTGGTCAAGATGGTGAGACTGACAGTGAAATGCTAAGATAAATTAGGGAAGCTAACCAAATTGGTAGTGCAGTAATAATGGGAGACTTCAATTACCATTCAGTGGTGGACTTCAATTACCATTCAGTGGTGGACTTTAATGATTTCCAAGAAAGCGGAATACGAGGATTCATAACGGCAACTCCATGAATTCAAAATCAACATGTAATAAGTGGATCTTTACCCTCAACACCGTGGTTCCCCAAGGCCTGAATAGAGAGATTGAATGGAATCTGTTCTACTAGCTTGTCATGGGGACGGGACGGATCCGCCCATATTTGTTATCTTGACAGCTCTCGCGTGAGTTGTCGCGTTCGCGCCATTTTTGCACGTTTAAATAGCTGTCACCTGTGCGAGCCTGCGCGCTCCGGGTACTCATTTAAAGGTATGTACATGTCTGTTACGGTTGTATTATGTAGCCTTTCTTGTTCACCATTCTAATATATACTTTTGTTTATACTTTTAGATTTGACTGTACCTTTGGTCCCCCCCGACGCAGCCTGGCGAAACACGGGTCCGTGTCGGGGGACCTCTTATTACATGTTGATTTTGAATTCATGGAGTTGCCGTTATGAATCCTCGTATTCCGCTTTCTTGCAAATCATTAAAGTCCACCACTGAATGGTGATTGAACATTGATCCTGCACCAGCGTTTTGTGTGTCTTACTTATGTGCATGGTTTTCGCTTCTTTTGCATTTAGACTTCAATTACCCCAATATTGACTGGATAAATGTATCATCTGTACATGCTAGATATATAAAGATCCTGGATGGAATAAATGACAGTTTTATGGAGCAATTTGTTCAGGAACCAACAAGAGAGGGAGCAATTTTAGATCTAATTCTCAGTGGAGCACAGGATTTGGTGAAAGAGGTAATGGTTGTGGGGCCGCTTGGCAATAGAGATCATAATATGATCAAATTTGAATTAATAAGTGGAAGGGGGACAGTAAGCAAATCCAGGGCTCTCGTGCTAAATATTCAAAAGGGAAACTTTGATAAAACGAGAAAAATTGTTAGAAAAAAAACTGAAGGGAGCAGTTACAAAGGTGAAAAGTGTGCAAGAGGCGTAGTCATTGTTAAAAAATACCATTCTAGAAGCACAGCCCAGATCTATTCCACACATTAAAAAAGGTGGAAAGAAGGCAAAACGATTACTGGCATGGTTAAAAGGGGAGGTGAAAGAAGCTATTTTAGCCAAAATATCTTCATTCAAAAATTGGAAGAAGTATCCAACAGAAGAAAATAGGATAATGCATAAGCATTGGCAAGTTAAATGTAAGACATTGATAAGACAGGCTAAGAGAGAATTTGAAAATAAGTTGGCTGTAGAGGCAAAAACTCACAGTAAAAACTTTTTAAAATATATCCGAAGCAGAAAGCCTGTGAGGGAGTCAGTTGGACCGTTAGATGATCGAGGGGTTAAAGGGGCTCTTAGAGAAGATAAGGCCATCGTGGAAAGATTAATTGATTTCTTTGCTTTGGTGTTTACTGAAGAGGATATTGGGGAGGTACCTATACTGGAGAAGGTTTTCATGGGTAAAGATTCAGATGGACTGAACTAAATCATGGTGAACCTAGAAGATGTGGTAGACCTGACTGACAAACTGAAAAGTAGTAAATCGCCTGGACCAGATGGTATACACCACAGAGTTCTGAAGGAACTAAAAATTTGTAACCTATCATTAAAATCATCCATTATACCTGAAGACTGGAGGATAGCTAATGTAGCCCCAATATTCAAAAAGGGCTCCAGGGGCAATCCGGGAAACTACAGACCAGTTAGCTTGACTTCAGTGCCAGGAAAAATAGTGGAAAGTGTTCTAAACATCAAAATCATAGAACATATAGAAAGACATGGCTTAATGGAACAAAGTCAGCATTGCTTTATCCAAGGCAAGTCTTGCATCACAAATCTGCTTCACTTTTTTGAAGGAGTTAATAAACATGTGGATAAAGGTGAACTGGTAGGCGTTTGACAAAGTTCCTCATGAGAGGCTTCTAGGAAAAGTAAAAAGTCATGGGATAGGTAGCGATGTCCTTTCGTGGATTGCAAACTGGCTAAAAGACAGGAAACAGAGAGTAGGATTAAATGGACTATTTTCTCAGTGGAAGGGAGTGGGCAGTGGAGTGCCTCAGGGATCTGTATTGGGATCCTTACTTTTCAATATATTTATAAATGATCTGGAAAGAAATACGACGAGTGAGGTAATCAAATTTGCAGATGATACAAAATTGTTCAGAGTAGTTAAATCACAAGCAGATTGTGATAAAATTACAGGAAGACCTTGTGAGACTGGAAAATTGGGCATTGAAATGGCAGATGAAATTTAATGTGGATAAGTGTAAGGTGATGCATATAGGGAAACATAACTCATGCTATAGTTACACAATGGTAGGTTCCATATTAGGTGCTACCACCCAAGAAAGACATCTAGGAGTCATAGTGGATAACACATTGAAATTGTCAGTTCAGTGTGCTGCGGCAGTCAAAAAAGCAAACAGAATGTTGGGAATTATTAGAAAGGGAATGGTGAATAAAACGGAAAATGTCATAATGCCTCTGTATCGCTCCATGGTGATACCACACCTTGAATACTGTGTACAATTCTGGTCACCGCATCTCAAAAAAGATATAATTGCAATGGAGAAGCTACTTAGAGGGGGCTACCAAAATGATAAAGGGAATGGAACAGCTCCCTATATGAGGAAAGACTAAAGAGGTTAGGACCTTTCAGCTTGGAGAAGAGACGGCTGATGGGGGATATGATAGAGGTGTTTAAAATCAGGAGAGGTCTAGAACGGGTAGATGTGAATTGGTTATTTACTCTTTCGGATAATAGAAAGATTAGGGGGCACTCCATGAAGTTAGCATGTGGCACCTTTAAAACTAATCGGAGAACGTTATTTTTCACTCAATGCACAATTAAACTCTGGAATTTGTTGCCAGAGGATGTGGTTAGTACAGTTAATATAGCTGTGTTTAAAAAAGGATTGGATAAGTTCTTGGAGGAGAAGTCCATTACCTGCTATTAATTAAGCTGACTTAGAAAATAGCCACTGCTATTACTAGCAACAGTAACATGGAATAGACTTAGTTTTTGGGTACTTGCCAGGTTCTTATGGCCTGGATTGGCCACTGTTGGAAACAGGATGCTGGGCTTGATGGACCCTTGGTCCAACCCAGTATGGCATGTTCTTATGTGAAGTATCTAGCTTAATTGGTTAGGGGTAGTAAGTAACTGCCGCAATAAGTTAGATAAAAGTTATTTAGTTAGTTAACAGTAACGATGGCTGAAACTGTGCAATTATGTACAGCTTTATCAGCAAAATTGTATGACAGAATCAACTGAAAGAGAGAATTGCCTTGATATATACAGTTTGGAAGTAAATATCCAAATCCAACTAGACACTTCCATGCTAAAGTGGTGTTGTACTTAATTTTTTGGCTACTTCAGGTCATTGCTAGTTCTGGGGAAAAATTACATATGCTTTTATCAAATCCTGTACTGATAGGAAAAATAATAATTATAAGCTTTTCTTTGAGTGATTGAAGAGCTTGTAGCAAGAATAACGCAACTAATGCTGTAATACCCATAAAATCCACTCAAAGATCCAGCACCAGAGTACATTTTTCTTTGGAATAGAAAGGAAAAGTATGGTTCTACAAGAGCACTGGTTTCATTTGAGTGTTTCAGAAGTTCATAAAAGAAAAAATTGCAGTATTTAAAAGAAATTACATATACTTAGAACATAAGAACATAAGAAAATGCCATACTGGGTCAGACCAAGGGTCCATCAAGCCCAGCATCCTGTTTCCAACAGTGGCCAATCCAGGCCATAAGAACCTGGCAAGTACCCAAAAACTAAGTCTATTCCATGTAACCATAGCTAATGGCAGTGGCTATTCTCTAAGTGAACTTAATAGCAGGTAATGGACTTCTCCTCCAAGAACTTATCCAATCCTTTTTTAAACACAGCTATACTAACTGCACGAACCACATTCTCTGGCAACAAATTCCAGAGTTTAATTGTGCGTTGAGTAAAAAAGAACTTTCTCCGATTAGTTTTAAATGTGCCCAATGCTAACTTCATGGAGTGTCCCCTAGTCTTTCTACTATCCGAAAGAGTAAATAACCGATTCACATCTACCCGTTCTAGACCTCTCATGATTTTAAACACCTCTATCATATCCCCCCTCAGTCGTCTCTTCTCCAAGCTGAAAAGTCCTAACCTCTTTAGTCTTTCCTCATAGGGGAGTTGTTCCATTCCCCTTATCATTTTGGTAGCCCTTCTCTGTACCTTCTCCATCGCAATTATATCTTTTTTGAGATGCGGCGACCAGAATTGTACACAGTATTCAAGGTGCGGTCTCACCATGGAGCGATACAGAGGCATTATGATATTTTTCGTTTTATTCATCATTCCTTTTCTAATAATTCCCAACATTCTGTTTGCTTTTTTGACTGCCGCAGCACACTGAACCGACGATTTCAATGTGTTATCCACTATGACACCTAGATCTCTTTCTTGGGTTGTAGCACCTAATATGGAACCCAACATCGTGTAATTATAGCATGGGTTATTTTTCCCTATATGCATCACCTTGCACTTGTCCACATTAAAAATCATCTGCCATTTGGATGCCCAATTTTCCAGTCTCACAAGGTCTTCCTGCAATTTATCACAATCTGCTTGTGATTTAACTACTCTGAACAATTTTGTGTCATCTGCAAATCTGATTATCTCACTCGTTGTATTTCTTTCCAGATCATTTATAAATATATTGAACAGTAAGGGTCCAAATACAGATCCCTGAGGCACTCCACTGTCCACTCCCTTCCACTGAGAAAATTGCCCATTTAATCCTACTCTCTTCCTGTCTTTTAGCCAGTTTGCAATCCACGAAAGGACATCGCCACCTATCCCATGACTTTTTACTTTTCCTAGAAGCCTCTCATAAGGAACTTTGTCAAACGCCTTCTGAAAATTCAAGTATACTATATCTACTGGTTCACCTTTATCCACATGTTTATTAACTCCTTCAAAAAAGTGAAGCAGATTTGTGAGGCAAGACTTGCCCTGGGTAAAGCCATGCTGACTTTGTTCCATTAAACCATGTCTTTCTATATGTTCTGTGATTTTGATGTTTAGAACACTTTCCACTATTTTTCCTGGCACTGAAGTCAGGCTAACCGGTCTGTAGTTTCCCGGATCGCCCCTGGAGCCCTTTTTAAATATTGGGGTTACATTTGCTATCCTCCAGTCTTCAGGTACAATGGATGATTTTAATGATAAGTTACAAATTTTTACTAATAGGTCTGACATTTCATTTTTTAGTTCCTTCAGAACTCTGGGGTGTATACCATCCGGTCCAGGTGATTTACTACTCTTCAGTTTGTCAATCAGGCCTACCACGTCTTCTAGGTTCACCGTGATTTGATTCAGTCCATCTGAATCATTACCCATGAAAACCTTCTCCATTACATAGAACATAGAAACATAGAAATGACGGCAGAAGACGACCAAATGGCCCATCCAGTCTGCCCAGCAAGCTTCCCTCATTTCTTCTCTCATACTTATCTGTTTCTCTTAGCTCTTGGTTCTAATTCCCTTCCACCCCCACCATTAATGTAGAGAGCGGTGATGGAGCTGCATCCAAGTGAAATATCTAGCTTGAGTAGTTAGAGGTAGTAGGGGTAGTAACCGCCGCAATAAGCAAGCTACACCCATGCTTATTTGTTTTTACCCAGATTATGTTATACAGCCCTTATTGGTTGTTTATCTTCTCCCCTGCCGTTGAAGCAGGTAGCTATGCTGGATATGCGTGAGGTATCAGTTTTTTTCTTCTCCCCTGCCGTTGAAGCAGAGAGCTATGCTGGATATGCATTGAAGTGAAGTATAAGAATGGAGTGATCAAGCTAGTTGAAAGGCATCAGGAATAGAGGAAGGTGGAGGTAGTAATTTGGATATTTGGTTTGGGGTAGTAACCGCCGTAACAAGCCAGCTACTCCTGTCTTTGTGAGTGCAAATCCTTTTTTCCACATTTCCTCTTGCTGTTGAAGCTTAGAGTGATGTTGGAGTCACAGTAACCATGTGTATGTTTATTGAATAAGGGTATTGTCTCCAGGCAGTAGCCATCATTCTGGCGAGTCACCCACTCTTCATTGGCGGCCTCTTGACTTTATGGATCCACAGTGTTTATCCCACGCCCCTTTGAAGTCCTTCACAGTTCTGGTCTTCACCACTTCCTCCGGAAGGGCATTCCAGGCATCCACCACCCTCTCCGTGAAGAAATACTTCCTGACATTGGTTCTGAATCTTCCTCCCTGGAGCTTCAAATCGTGACCCCTGGTTCTGCTGATTTTTTTCTTATGGTAAAGGTTTGTCGTTGCCTTTGGATCATTAAAACCTTTCAAGTATCTGAAAGTCTGTATCATATCACCTCTGCTCCTCCTTTCCTCCAGGGTGTACATATTTAGATTCTTCAATCTCTCCTCGTACGTCATGCGATGAAGATCCTCCACCTTCCTGGTCGCCCTTCTCTGTACCGCTTCCATCTTGTCTTTGTCTTTTTGTAGATACGGTCTCCAGAACTGAACACAGTACTCCAGGTGAGGCCTCACCAAGGACCTGTACAAGGGAATAATCACTTCCCTTTTCTTACTCGATATTCCTCTCTCTATGCAGCCCAGCATTCTTCTGGCTTTTGCTATCGCCTTGTCGCATTGTTTCGCAGACTTCATATCATTAGACACTATCACCCCAAGGTCCCTCTCCTGCTCCGTGCACGTCAGCCTTTCCCCCCCCATCGAATACAGTTCATTCGGATTTCCGCTCCCCATATGCATGACTTTGCACTTCTTGGCATTGAATCTCAGCTGCCATATCTTCGACCATTCTTCCAGTTTCCTTAGATCCCGTCTCATTCTCTCCACTCCTTCCGGCGTGTCCACTCTGTTGCAGATCTTAGTGTCATCCGCAAAAAGACAAACCTTACCTTCTATCCCGTCCGCAATGTCGCTCACAAAGATATTGAACAGGACCGGTCCCAACACCGATCCTTGCGGTACACCACTTAAAACCGCTCTCTCTTCAGAGAAGGTTCCGTTTACCGTCACACATTGTCTTCTGTCCGTCAACCAATTTGCAATCCAGGTCACCACCTTGTCACTCACTCCCAAGCTTCTCGTTTTATTCACCAGTCTCCTGTGCGGAACCGTATCAAAAGCTTTGCTGAAATCCAAGTATATGACATTGAGCGCTCTTCCTTGGTCCAATTCCTTGGTTACCCAGTCAAAAAAGTCAATCAGATTTGTCTGACAGGATCTTCCCCTGGTGAATCCATGTTGCCTCTGGTCCATCAATTCTCTGGACTGTAGATAGTTCACTATTCTCTCTTTCAGCAGAGACTCCATTACTTTTCCCACCACCGAAGTGAGGCTAACCGGCCTGTAGTTGCCAGCCTCCTCCCTGTTCCCACTCTTGTGAAGCGGGACCACCACCGCTCTTCTCCAGTCTCTCGGCACCACTCCCGTTTCTAGGGATCTATTGAACTGGTCACACAGCGGACCCGCCAGAACATCTCTGAGCTCCCTCAATATCCTTGGATGAATCCCATCAGGCCCCATGGCTTTGTCCACTTTCAGGTTCTTTAGCTCTTCCCACACATTTTCTACTGTAAAAGGATTTTCATCTATTCCACTTCCCTCCAGTTTCTTGTTGTGTAGAGATGGTCCTTCTCCAGGGTCTTCTTTAGTGAACACAGAGCTGAAGTATTCGTTTAATATTTCTGCCATTTCTTCGTCTGTCTCCACACATTGATCATTACCACCTTTCAATTTCACTATACCACTTTGGACCTTTCTCTTTTCGCTGATGTATCTGAAAAATGTTTTGTCACCATTTTTTATCTCCTTGGCAATCCTCTCTTCTGCTTGATTTTTTGCCAACTTGATTGTTTTCTTCGTCTCCCTCAGTTGATACAAATATTCTTCTTTGTGCTCCTCCCTTTGGGATCCTTTATATTTCTTGAATGCTGTTCTTTTAGCTTTAATTTTGTCAGCCACCTCCTTTGAGAACCAGATAGGTTTCAATTTTCTTTTGCTTTTCTTTATGTTTCTAACATATAGAGCAGTTGCCTTGGTGATTGCTCCTTTTAGATTGGTCCACTGCTGATCCACATCTCTCTCGTTCTCCCATCCTTTAAGTTCTTCCTCCAGGTACTTTCCCATTTCCTCAAAGTCTGTGTTTTTGAACTGTAAAACTCGGGTCTTTGTGGTTCTTTTCCCTATTCTATTAGTGATATTAAACCATACCGTTCGATGATCACTGCTGCTGAGGTGGGCGCCCCACCTGGACATCTGAGACATTATCTGCATTATTGAGCAATAAGTCGAGTATAGCACCTTCTCTCGTGGGTTCCAACACCATTTGTTTGAACAAAGATACTTGCATGGCATCCATTATTGCTCTACTATTTTTAGTTTCTGCAGAGGGGATTTTCCAGTCTACATCTGGCATATTAAAGTCACCCACGATCACCCCTTCTCCCTTCTTACCTATCTTATGGATGTCTTCAATCAGATCTCTGTCCAGCTCTTCCTTTTGGTTTGGAGGCCTGTAAACCACTCCAATATAAATGGATACTCCGTCATCTTTTTTTAGGTCGACCCATAGAGCTTCTTCTTTACCCCAACTTCCTTGTAGCTCAGATGCTTGGATGTTGTTTCTGACATAAAGAGCCACACCTCCCCCTTTTCTATCCTCTCTGTCCTTCCTTAACAAGTTGTAGCCTGGTATTGTTGTATCCCATTCATGAGATTCTGTGAACCATGTTTCTGTGATAGCAACAATGTCCAATTCTGCCTCAGCCATTAGGGCCTGCAGATCTGGGATTTTATTTCCCAAACTATGAGCATTTGTGGTCATAGCCTTCCAGGTACTCTCTTTAAGGTTATTGCTTTTGCTGGACTCCTTATGAGATATTAGTTGAGATTTGTTATTCACTTTACTCTTTCTGTTTGTAGTTGTGCCACTGTTGACAGAGTTATCCATCTCAATTAGATTTTTCTTTTGGTTATGGATCTTGAAATACTGCATGCATTGTGTTTTTTCTCTCTTTTCTGGTAATACTGCAATGTTTTTCTCAAGAACTTCCTCAGTTTTTAATATAGAGAGGGCTTGTTCTTTTTGCATTTGGTACATTGTGTGTCTCCTTATCACAGGTCTAATTCTACCAGAGCCCACTGTAATCCTGGATTGTAAAGAATTTCTTAATGACCTGTTTGAGTGGGAGGGTGTACCTGTTGGCTGCCCATCTGTCAAGAATGGGTGACTGTGGGTCCTACCTGAGCCTAATGGATCTCCTTTTCTTGACTCCTGGTTTTTCTGTGATATTGGGGAATTATTATCTGTGTAATGCAATGTGGGTGTAATACTTTTAATTGAAGCTAATTGAGCTTTTATCTCAGTCAACTCCATTTTCAAGGAAGAGAGTTGTGCACAAATTGGGCAAGCTCTAAGTTTCCAGATGCTTTCCCTCAGAATAAAGGCTTCACAGCAGTTACATTGGATAGTCCTCATCTTGGTAGTTTGTGATTTGTATTTCCTTGACTGTTACCAATGTACTAATTTATCTCGCTGCCAATGGGAAGTTAGGCAGTCTTTATTAGAAAACAAGCCCCAGGGGTGGGTGGGTAGAGGTGTAGGGAGGGAGGGAGTGAGTCAAACAGTTTAGCCTGGGACAAGCTGGGTAAAGTAGGGCACTTCTGGACTGTTGCCTTTGCTTTTGGTCAATTGTTTTAAAAAACAGTCTTTATGCCCCAATTTTTTAGTTTGAACCGATTTTTTGTGCCAACTAACTCCAAGGGAGAGTTTAAAGGTGTTTTAAAAGCTGGAGAGCTGTCTACTTGGAGGTTTCTTTTTTTGGTTTTTTTTTTTTTTTCCTTCTAGCTTTATTCAAACAGCAAATCAACTTACTAGATTAATAACTTACTATAAAGAGATGAAACACAGACTATAAAGAAAATTAAAAACAGACAGGAATAATCACAGAACCTTTCTACAGTAATAGTAATTACTTTCTACAGTAATAGTAATAACTATAAAGAAATGAAACAGACTAAGAAAATTAAAACCCACAGGAATAATCACAGAACCTTGCAATAATCAAAAACCTTGCAATAATCAAAAAATATACTTAGCCACAATGCAGATTTCACAATGTAATATACACGTCCACCAGGAGAAAAACCCTCCAACTTGTGCTCAGGAACACAATGGCTCCCCTCCTCTACGAATACCTTACCCAAGGTCTGGGACACACCCAATTCAGTTAGATTACGTAACTTCTGGACTGTTGCCTTTGCTTTTGGTCAATTGTTTTAAAAAACAGTCTTTACGGGTACCTCCCCAACATCCTCTTCAGTAAACACCGAAGCAAAGAAATCATTTAATCTTTCCGCAATGGCCTTATCTTCTCTAAGTGCCCCTTTAATCCCTCGATCATCCAACGGTCCAACTGACTCCCTCACAGGCTTTCTGCTTTGGATATATTTTTTAAAGTTTTTACTGTGAGTTTTTGCCTCTACAGCCAACTTCTTTTCAAATTCTCTCTTAGCCTGTCTTATCAATGTCTTACATTTAACTTGCCAATGTTTATGCTTTATCCTATTTTCTTCTGTTGGATCCTTCTTCCAATTTTTGAATGAAGATCTTTTGGCTAAAATAGCTTCTTTCACCTCCCCTTTTAACCATGCCGGTAATTGTTTTGCCTTCTTTCCACCTTTCTTAATGTGTGGAATACATCTGGACTGTGCTTCTAGAATGGTATTTTTTAACAATGACCACGCCTCTTGGACATTTTTTACTTTTGTAGCTGCTCCTTTCAGTTTTTTTCTAACAATTTTTCTCATTTTATCAAAGTTTCCCTTTTGAAAGTTTAGCACGAGAGCCTTGGATTTGCACACTGTTCCTTTTCCAGTCATTAAATCAAATTTGATCATATTATGATCACTATTGCCAAGTGGCCCCACCACCATTACCTCTCTCACCAAGTCCTGTGCTCCACTGAGAATTAGATCTAAAATTGCTCCCTCTCTCGTCGGTTCCTGAACCAATTGCTCCATAAAGCTATCATTTATTCCATCCAGGAACGTTATCTCTCTAGCGTGACCCGATGATACATTTACCCAGTCTATATTGGGGTAATTGAAGTCTACAAAGTCACAAGTGCAAGTAAAGACATCAAGTCCCATTCACGTAAAGGAATAATTTATTAACCACAAATAGAATTTATATCATAATTTAAATCGGCAACTCCATATCAGTAGTAACAGGCATGTAGTTTTCTAAGTCCCCCGACACGGTCCCGTGTTTCGCGGAGGCTGCATCGGGAGGGACCCAAGGAAATCATTCATATCTAGAAAGTGATATAATATAGTATAAGAAACGGAACAAATACTGCCAAACAGGTAATATCTTTAAAGTACACATACCCATTCCATTCTTCTCAGGAGCGCGCTCACCCTGTAGTCTGACAGCCATTTAAAAGGGCAGAAAAGGCGCGGAAAACAAACTCTCGCGAGATATGACAATCAGCAGGCACCTGTCAATAGAGACTACCAGGGTGTTTAATAGAAAAGGTGCCATTCAATATCTTTATTGAGGCCAGAGGGGGCTACTGTGTTTAGGGTATGGATCCATCGCTGCTCCCTCCGACCCAACGCACCGGAGAAATCTCCTCCCCTTAAAGGCGGCGAGACTACCTCCAATACGGAGTAAGAGAGAGAGTCGATGGAATGTTCTGCTTGAAGCCAGTGAGACACCAGCGGTTCATCAATCCTGGAGGATCTTATATTCGAACAGTGTTCAATCACCCGTGTCTTTATCATTCGGGATGTTTTCCCCACGTATAGCAATGAACAGGGGCAACTTATCACATAGATCACTCCTTTTGTGCAGCAATTAGATTGAGAATATAATTTGAACACACGTCCTGTCACCGAAGATGGTCAGACGACATTGGTCATCCTTGTCTCTGAACACTATAATGCAGGGTCCGCCGAGATTCACTTTTAAACGCGCGACGAATCTTAGAGACCGTTTAGTGCATACAGCATCAGGGACACAATTTTTGGATAAAACAGAGGGACAACATTCCCCGTGCGGTCACTGCACTATGTGCAGGCATACACAACGGGCTAGCTCTTTTATACACCCGGTGACAGGACGTGTGTTCAAATTATATTCTCAATCTAATTGCTGCACAAAAGGAGTGATCTATGTGATAAGTTGCCCCTGTTCATTGCTATACGTGGGGAAAACATCCCGAATGATAAAGACACGGGTGATTGAACACTGTTCGAATATAAGATCCTCCAGGATTGATGAACCGCTGGTGTCTCACTGGCTTCAAGCAGAACATTCCATCGACTCTCTCTCTTACTCCGTATTGGAGGTAGTCTCGCCGCCTTTAAGGGGAGGAGATTTCTCCGGTGCGTTGGGTCGGAGGGAGCAGCGATGGATCCATACCCTAAACACAGTAGCCCCCTCTGGCCTCAATAAAGATATTGAATGGCACCTTTTCTATTAAACACCCTGGTAGTCTCTATTGACAGGTGCCTGCTGATTGTCATATCTCGCGAGAGTTTGTTTTCCGCGCCTTTTCTGCCCTTTTAAATGGCTGTCAGACTACAGGGTGAGCGCGCTCCTGAGAAGAATGGAATGGGTATGTGTACTTTAAAGATATTACCTGTTTGGCAGTATTTGTTCCGTTTCTTATACTATATTATATCACTTTCTAGATATGAATGATTTCCTTGGGTCCCTCCCGATGCAGCCTCCGCGAAACACGGGACCGTGTCGGGGGACTTAGAAAACTACATGCCTGTTACTACTGATATGGAGTTGCCGATTTAAATTATGATATAAATTCTATTTGTGGTTAATAAATTATTCCTTTACGTGAATGGGACTTGATGTCTTTACTTGCACTTGTGACTTTGTGGATTACCTGATGTGCAAGGTGCTTCTGGTATTTTTGGTAATTGAAGTCTCCCATTATTACTGCACTACCAATTTGGTTAGCTTCCCTAATTTCTCTTAGCATTTCACTGTCCTTCTCACCATCTTGACCAGGTGGACGGTAGTATACCCCTATCACTGTAGTCTTCCCTGATACACAAGGGATTTCTACCCATAAAGATTCAATTTTGTATTTAGTCTCATGCAGGATGTTTATCCTGTTGGACTCTATGCTGGTTAGTGTTAAGTAGTAAGACTCTCACTTAACTGTGATAACTCACATCAAATAAGAAAAGTCTGTCATCTATATTATTTCATGCATTACATTCCTCTGTATAATTAGGGAATCTCAATTATCTTTTTATTTTAAGAAACTATTTAGCTTCTAGTACAACAAGCCATCCAGACAATATAAAGTAAACACACTAGATTTACTATATGAAGATCTATGTTTTATTTAAAGCTTAATATATAGTAGGGTTTCAGATCAAGACCATGAAGAAGACCCAAAGATAAAGGAACAGAGTAAGGGTTGTCCTATGCTCTTTAGCTATGCAAGCTACAAACACCAGCCACTTTCTCAAATGGTATACTCAAACCTCAGTAAGTAGACGAAGTGCTGTACACTGACCACAAATCCTGACTATGTTCTCAGACCTTGTACAGGTTGTGCTATAAGTAGTTATACACAGACCAAAAGACAGAAGTCCAAATGAGTCTATGAAGACAGAAACATTCACAACAACAGAGTAAAAGACAAAAGAGATACACCTCCTCCATCTAGAAAAGATGCAACAATCACATAGAAAGGGAAAAGATAGAAATAAACAGCATAAATCATACTTGCAATTCCATCTGGTAACATCTTCATCTGGTATAGTCCAGTTATATCTGAAAGACAAAATACACAAAGAATTAAATTCTTTGATAATGCTATAGAACTATCACAGCATTTTGCTTTTAACATCAGTGGAACATAAAGCTATACTAATTTGAAAGTTAGCTCTCCTAAACTGGTTCAAATAGCCTAAAAGAACGATATCATAATAATTCACATATCACAAAAAGTGCACAATTTAGGGGTGACTGATCCTATACTCTTTATGAAATCACATATAACCATGGTATCACAGACTTGCTTTGAAAAACTCAAATTAATGCGACATTTAAAATCTCTACTTAACCAGAATGATTATCGTACAATGTTGTAGACAATTTTTCATCTATTAATTACTGCAATTCTCTTTTTATTGGTTTACCACAGAGTACATTACATTTATTACAAATCATTAAAAATGCAGCAGCCAAAATGGTGACAGGGGTCAGAATTTGTGATCATATCATCCCAGTGCTTTTTTCATTACATTGGCTACACATGCAAGGATGTATTAAATATAAGATGGCTTCTATTATACACAATCTTCTAAACCATATTTCCTCTCCATGGATCACATCTACTCTCAGAATTTACACAAGTCAATCATTATGTTAATCCTCTCAATCCCCATTGCACTTACCAAGACCGTGGCAGGCAAGGCTAGATTCGGCAAGGGTAAGGGCTTTCTGATAGTGGGACCAACAGTTTGGAACAATTTATCAGTACAGTTAAGGAACTTTAAAAATCCAAAGGAATTCTAATAAGCATTTAAGGATTTATTGGAACAAATATCACTCAACGCACAATAAAGCTCTGGAATTTGTTGCCAGAGGATGTGGTTAGTGCAGTTAGTGTAATTGGGTTCAAAAAAGGTTTGGATAAGTTCTTGGAGGAGAAGTCCATTAATGGCTATTAATCAATTTTACTTAGGGAATAGCCACTGCTATTAATTGCATCAGTAGCATGGGATCTTCTTAGTGTTTGGGTAATTGCCAGGTTCTTGTGGCCTGGTTTGGCCTCTGTTGGAGACAGGATGCTGGGCTTGATGGACCCTTGGTCTGACCCAGCATGGCAATTTCTTATGCTCTTATGTGATATCATGTCTTTCCTATACAGGATAATTACTGTATTTTTCGCTCCATAAGACGCACCTGACCATAAGACGCACCTAGGATTCAGAGGGGGAAAATTTAAAAAAAACATTTTTTTTTGTGCTAAACCGGCTCTGTCCCCTGTCGTCTGTGCATCTTATGGAGTAAATTAGGGGAGTGAATAACATTTTTTTCCTCCCCATTTTGTTTTCAGGTCTGGGAAGGGCCATTTCGGTCCACTCCCCAGATCAGAAAACTTTTATCTTTCTCTGGGAACCCCCCCCCATCCCAACCCTATAAATTAATTAATACCCCCCCAAGACCTGCCAACTTAATTTACTACAAACCCCCACCCTCCTGACCCCCCCCCCCAAGACCTGCCAAAAGTCCCTAGTGGTACAGCGGGGGTCCAGGAGTGGTCTGGGAGCGATCTCCTGGGCTTGGGCTGTCGGCTGCCAGTAATCAAAATGGTGCCGACGGCCCTTTGCCCTTACTATGTCACTGGGGCTGACCAATGGCAGCGGTAGCCCCTGTGACATAGTAAGGGCAAAGGGCCGTCGGTGCCATTTTGATTACTGGCAGCCGACAGCCCAAGCCCAGGTGATCACTCCAGGACCGCTCCTGGACCCCCACTGGACCACCAGGGACTTTTGGAAGGCCTTGGGGGAGTCAGGAGGGTGGAGGGATTTTGTTAGATTTTTAGTTTTTTTTTTTTATATTTGCTCCATAAGATGCACATACATTCCCCCCCCCCCCGCCCCCCGCTTTTGGGTGGAAAAAAGTGTGTCTTATGGAGCAAAAAATATGGTAAGTAATCTTACTTAGCTTAAGTTTGATTCGATCACATTTTATTGTAGCATTGTTTTTGTTTTTAGACTGCAATCAAGCTAGGTAGAGAGAACATGGTCAAATCTACTCTTCTTTCACCCCTGCAATTGCATTAAATATTCATTGATGGTCCCTTGGTCCAACCCAGTATGGCATGTTCTTATGTGAAGTATCTAACTCACTGCCAAAACCTCACTTCAAGTACATTTTTATATTCCACTTTTTTAGCACTTCAAAGTGGATTACATTCAGGTACTGTAGATATTGCCTTATGCCCAGGGGGCTTACAATCTAAATTTGTACTTGAGGCAATGGAGGGTAAAGTGACTTGCCCAAGGTCACAAGGAGCAACAGCAGGACTTGAACGCTGGTCTCTTGGTTCATAGCCCACTGCTTTAACCACTAGGCTACTCCTCCACTCCTAGTAGAGCTCAAAAATCAGTGGTCCTCCATAGAGGGTCTCGTTCTCTTTCTTCCCCCCCCCCCCCCCCCGGCTCACGAAATGGGATTTACCATAAATCCCATTTTGGCTATATTGCACAGCTACTGAAGGCGTAACGCTCAGGGAAAAAGGTGCAGTTGTTTCCGACGTTAAATTCCAAAATAGTGTGTGTTAATGTTATTGCACGCAACATTAATCAGCCCTCATTTCTATTTACTCCACTC
This sequence comes from Rhinatrema bivittatum, assembly GCF_901001135.1. Lineage (NCBI taxonomy): Eukaryota > Metazoa > Chordata > Amphibia > Gymnophiona > Rhinatrematidae > Rhinatrema > Rhinatrema bivittatum. Next base: position 18,003,872 of record NC_042621.1, read on the forward strand.
AAACTCCTTCCACTTGAAGAAAAGTTTGAAATTTGCATATGCATTTTGCAATGTGGTATTTATCACACATGTATTAGGGCATTATCACAGGTGTTAGGGCCCTAACGCCCGCAATAACACCCTAAATCAATTTGATAAATGACCACCTTTTTGTTAATTTCATTTTTTTTTTGTTTCTTTAAAATGAAAAAAATATATATACAAAATTTAAAAAATGAAATAAATGAAAAAAAAAAAGAAAATCTATATCAGGTTCATAGTCAAAAAAGTCCCTCTTCCAGTCATTCCTCTGATCCTCCTTAGTACCCCATTCCCCAGACCCTCTTACCCTCTTGTTGAAAATGTCTTCATGGGGCAGAAGTAATCCCTGGTTGCTTCCACCGTGCAGCTACTCCAATTGCAAATGGCACCAGAAACACCAGAAATGGCACCAAAAGCAAGAGAAACTGTACATTTCTGCCACTACCAGAAACATTTTGTTTGTCAAAATTAGCAATGCCACTGGCCTCATTAAGCTGATACCATTTGCAATAGCAGCAGGAATCGGGCAGGAGTGACTGTGGATCACTCCTGCCCGTGAAGAAATTTTCATGGAGAGAATAAGAGGAATAGGATATTCCAGGGAAGGATCGGGAAAGGGTCTTGGTGGGGTCAGTGATGACCATATTTTTTTCAATGAAATGAATGAAAACAAATCAAATTTCATATTTCTTTTCTTTTGTATCATTTTAAAAATTAAATGAAACAATTTTGTTTCTAACATGCATATTCCTACGATATTGTATATTAAAAAACTTCCACCATTTTATATAAAACCATTATGTTTTCTTTGGGATATAAAAGATGTAAAATTACTATAACAATATTCATTGAGAACAATATGCATTAAGTGAAGGTTGTAGATAATGGTGAGCCTGTGGATATCATGGATTTTCAGAAGACATTTGACAAATTTCCCCATGAGAGACTTCTAAGGAAAAAAAAAAGTCAATGGATAGGAGGCAACGTCCTACTGTGAATTGCAAACTGGTTAAAACACAGGAAACAGAGAGGAGGAATAAATGATCAGTTTTCTCAGTAGAGAAAGGTAAACAGTGAAGTTCCTCAGGGATCTGTACTGGAACCTATGCTTTTTATTGCATTTATAAATGATCTGGAAAAGGGAACAACAGGTGAAGTGATGACATTTAAAGATGACACAAAATTATTCCAAGTAGTGAAATCGCATGTGGATTGTGAGAAATTGCAAAAAGATCTTGCATATTTGGGAGACCAGGTATTTAAATGACAAATGAAATTTAACGTGGGCAACTGCAACATGAGGGACAGAAGGAAAAGTAACCCCCTCTGTAGTTACACAATGTTAGATTGTAACTCCTAATATGGAACCTATCAAAAGGGTCTGGGCATCATCATGGACAAATCCTTGGCTCAGTATGCAGCAGCAGTCGAAAAAGCAAACGGAATATTAGGAATTATTAGGAAAGGAATGTCATAATGCCTCTGTATCACTCCATGGTGAGACCACACCTTGAGTACTATGTGCAGTTCTGGTCATTGCATCTCAAAAAAGATATAGCTGAACTGGAAAACGTACAGAGAGAGGTTACCAAAATGATAAAAAAAAGAATGGAACAGCTAAAGAGATAGGGATGTTCATCTTGGAGAAGAGACAGCTGAGGGGAGATATGATAGAGGTCTATAAAATCATGAGTGGAATAGAATGAGTAAATGTGATTTGGTTATTTATGCTTTCAAATAATACAAAAAATATGGGTCATGCCATGAGGTTGGTAAGTAGCACATTTAAAACAAATCCAAAAAAAAATATTTTTCATTCAATGCACAGTGAAGCTGTGGAATTCTTTGCTGGAGGATATGATTAAGACAGCTAGCATATCTGGATTTACAAAAGGGGGTGGATTTTAAAAGGGTTACGCGCATAATATATGCACGTAACACTTTTAAACCCCTCCTGCGCACGCCGAGCCTATTTTGCATAGGCCCGGCGATGCGCGCAAGCCCCGGGACGCACATATGTCCCGGGGCTTGAAAAAAGGGGCGGGGGCAGGACCGAGGCCTCCGGCACTGGGGCCGTGCCAGGGGATCGCACGCCGGCACTCGGCCGTCGCACGCAACCTACGCCTGCCTAAAGGTGGGGGGGGATTTAGGTAGGGCTGGATGCGGGTTAGATAGGGGAAGGGAGGGGAAGGTGGGGAGCGGAAGGGAAGCGGCCTCAGTGGGAATGGGGAAAGCCATCGGGGCTCCCCTAGGGCTCGGCGCGTGCAAGGTGCACAAGTGTACACCCCCTTGGGCACGCCGACACCGGATTTTATAACATGCGCGCGGCTGTGCACGCATGTTATAAAATCGTGCGTAGTTACGAAAATCTGATCCAAGGTTTGGACAAGTTCTTGGAGGAGTAGTTTTTAAATTGTTATTAACCAGGTAGATTTGGGAAAAGCCACTAGTTATCCCTGAACATTAGCAGCATAGGATCTCTCTGCTGTTTGAAATCCTTCTAGGTATTTGTGATCTGGATTGGCCACTGTAGAAAACAGGAAACTGGGCTTGATGGACCCTCTGGCTGACCAAGTATGGTAATTCTTATGTTTTTATGCATGATATATTTTTTTTTTTTTTTTTTTTTTTTTAACAGACATACAGTTGTCCCCTGATTTTCACTAAATACTAACACTGAAAATAGTACATGTTCTACCATAACATTTTTTACTTTCTAAGCATTTCATAATGTTTTTGTTTTGGCTCCAGGAAATTTATAACAGTCAGGGATTCTTATCTTCCTCCACCTGCTGCTCCTTGAACTGAATCATAAAAATGTTCTGACGTGGCCAAAAGGGAGAAAAAAAAAGAATAGTCGCTCAGGATATCTCCCAGAAAAATCAGAACGTAGCAGGTTCAAAATGCAGCACACACAATTACACCCCTAATAGAGGGCATTACCTTCAACTCCAGCGGGAATGCATACATGAATGCATCTAGTCTGCAAGACACTGAAACTTTGTAGATGCTGCTGTCACACCAAAAGCATTGAAAGAAAACATTGCCACAGCGCATAAACACATATCTGGGCACAATGGAAAGGGACAAAAACTCTGGAAAAGTGGAGCCGAATGACATGCACGAGACAGGAGAACATAACAAATGCCACACCAGAAATGAGAGTTGCAGAAACATGCACACACAAGACTTCATAATGGATGGTGACAGCTTTACTAGCTGTATTTCTGGCCCACCGGACACCAGCCCTTTGGAGGGTTCACTGCATGCTCTGGATAGTCAAAGGAAAAGAGATCATTAGAACATACAACATGCCATGTTGAGTCAGGCCAAAGGTCCATTGAGCTCAGTCTAACCTGCTTAAGTATTCATTAAGAGAGAAAAAAATCATATCAATAGAAAACCTAAACTGTTGTTCGTTCAATGAAATGTATCAAAAGTCTAACCAAAAAATGCCTGAAATCTAAGATATTGTCTATTTTTGTGTGTCATCCTGCACAGTCATTGTTGAATAAGACAATGCCCAGTTTCCCTAGGAAACTGGAAACCATTTTTCCCATCAGATTTTGTAATCAGAATTTCCATCTACTGTGTACCTGTGAATCAATAAAGAAAATGACAGAGCATCAGTTTAGTAAATAAATACTGTTTTCCTGTCAGCATACCACTGTTGGCATGTCTTTGCCCACCTTATTTGTTGCCACTTGCTAAATAAAGAAATACCCTACCTTTGTCAGCAGCGCAAGGCACATCCTTTCCCTGGTAAATTTGGGATGCTGTAACTGCCAAGGTGTCTTCTTGCTAGTGTCCTCGGATAATGTCTTTCTAGTTTGTTCCAACTGGCAGTAGGATTGGCAAATGTTAGGCACATCAATCTTGTGAACAGCGTGGCATATAGTAAATAGCAATGCTCAAGCACTTCAGCAATTATTCCCCTTCTGAATAAATCATTCATTTACAATAGGAACTCTGGAGAAAGTGCCACTTTTGACATAATAGTGTTGGTAAGGTTGCAAGACCCTTTCTTAAACTGAGGAGTAAGTTCTTGTTTTCTCTAAGCTGAATTCATTATTTTTAGGGTTGAGGGTTTGTGTGTAGAGGAGGGGAGAGTTATTTGGTAATCTTTAGTGCCCCCTAGGGTCTCCATGCTGCTATAGCAGAGCTGGTGCTGCCAGCAGGTCAGAGCGCAAAATAAAATCACCCCAGAAAAATATGTCAACAGTACGATGGTAATTTGGAAATTAAATACAATTCAAACCCCAGAGCTAAGAAGGCAATGCAGATTTTGTTTTTCCTGCTATAATAAGGTAGATAAGAAAAAGATGATATTGTCATGTCTTTTATTATTGTTTGGAACAGAGTAGCTGTCATTTCTTAATAAATTATAGAACACAAAACTTATCCACTATTTGTTTATTTTCAAGCAGCAGTTAGCCTTGGATAAATTAAATATTATTTAGGGAAACATCTGTTGGCTGCTGCATAGAGTTCTACACACCGAGGGGTAGATTTTAAAAAAAAATATGCGCGTGCATCCATGTACGCGTGCTATCTGGCACGCGTACATGGCCGTGTGATTTTATAACATGTGCGTGCATGTTACAAACTCGGGGGCGGTGCGACCAAGGGGGGGGTTCATTTTTTGATATATTTGCATGGCAACGCATCGGGGTCTTCCCCAGTTCTCTCCCAGTCAGCTTCAATTTAGGAGCAGACTGGGAGGGAATTTTCCTACCCCCTACCCTAACCTCCCTTCCCCTTCCTTCCCACCCGAAACTTAATTTTAAATCTTTTTCCAACGAGTTACTTCAGGGCCCGACCTGAGGTAACTTGCGTGTGCCAGCAGCAACCAATAGCGCTGTCCCGGCCCACACCCCGCCCTGCCTTCTTTGCCCAAACCACGCCCTCCGGCCCGCCTCTTCTAAGAGGCCCGGCACTTGAGCGCGCCCCGGCCTCTGTGCGCGTGGCCGGGCCTCTTGGAAGACTCACCCGGTGCACGTAAGGCCCAGCCATGCGCGTAAAGGCCAGGATTTACACGCGCAGGGCTTTAAAAATCTGCCCTGAAGCACATAGTTTAGATCTATATAAGCATTTTTGAAAACAAGGAAATATAAAAAAAAAATCTGATTAGCATTGTAGAGTTGCAACCATTTCTTCAGTTAAGAAAGCAAAAGCTATCCATCCATCCATGACACTCCAGTAATTAACCGTTGGCTGCCAAACTTGACACATAAAGAAGGCAAACAAAAATATATATCTATTTGTGCTCTGAGATCTGAACTAAATATCATCATAATTATTTCAATGTGTAAAGCCCAATAATAATACTGCATATATGAATTTAGTCAAGTGAAGCAACACTGACTGCCCATATTGTAAGTGTACAGTGGCCACATGTAACATTGATCAGTGACTATGACATGGAATTCAGCATTTGACAAGTTAAATTGGGTTAATCTGTACAGTAGTTCATATGGAAAAATAAATGGATGTGCTCTACCTTTTAATATTGTGGCATCCTTTTTGCAAATTACAATGACATGTTTTGTAATTAATATGTCATTATTGTGCACTGCCATCTGCTTGAAAGCAGAAGACAGCTGCGAGATATCCCCTGGCCAATCAAAACTGAACACAAGGATCCTACCGTGGCTTCATTGAAATCAATGGAGTCACCACAGGATTCACACAGCCAGTTGTAGGTGACTGAGGATTCCTTCTGGCTGTCTAGAGCTTTTTTGAACAGATGGTACCACATGTATCTGTTCATTGAAAAATACTGGTTGACGTCTTGACAAAACATGTAGCTGAGAAAACTCCTTTGGACTATGTGCAAATCTAAAGAGAGTAAGGCTGTCAGGTGTAAAATTATAAATCTGTGTACATATTTATATCAACCATCTAATATGAATACTTTTTTATTATTCATTTAGTAAGGATATCATGCTGAATGGATCAGACCTCATTTTTAACTGAATAGTCACTTTATTTCAGAAATCAAATTTTGATAAATAGAAAAATAGAGAAAATAACTTGGTATTGCTACTATAAAATGGCCTTTCCTTCAAAGTCAACAGGACAATTAAGGTATCTAGTCTGTCTGTAATGACAGAGGATGAAATGAGGAAATCTTCAGAGAAATACTGGGTCATTGCAAGGATTACAAAATTGTTTCTCTGTAATAATGTGTATTTGATAATTTTTATATCTGGATAAGATGAATAATGCAAGTATTGATTTAAACAGATCATTAAACATATTGAATTGGAGAGAGAACAAATCATGGTGAAAAAAAAATCTGATCCCCTCTCTCTTTTGATCCATAGGTTTCAGACAACAAAAATCTTTCATATATTTTGGAAAAATGGAAAATAAATCCCTAAATTATTTGCCTAGATTGGAACATTTTCTGGGAGTGAGAGAAAATAAAAGACAGACTCCGCTAGACATTATGGTTTGCAAGCAGCATAAATGCCCCCAGGATTATGAGAATTTTAAATCTCTAAACAGAGACTCTAAACAGGCACTGTGAATGTACAAATGAGGTAGAAAAACATTGCAGGATTCATAACCTTTGCGACAAAAATGTTGCCAATACACCCAATGTTCCTTTTCCGCAGAATGTTGTCTTAATCTTCGGTATAATCTTTTTTTCTCCTTTTATTTTCAGGCCATTGGTTTCTATCATTCTCTCAATTAAATATTATTGAGCTTTGAGCCACAATGTGTGCACTTTTCCTCATAGTGAGCAGAGGCATTCCTGAATGCAAAGTCTTGGCAGTAGGAATGAAAAGATGCACTTAGTTTTGTGTTTTCAAAACTAGAGATGTATTGTTTTTGAGCGAAAAAGTGTCTGCAGAAAAGGCAGCAGTCCAGCAGCAAGAGGGGGGCCTCCCGGTCTTTTGCATCGCATGTCACATTTATGATTTTGACCCGCTGATGAGTAATTGTATGTGTGTATCCAATGCAAAGAGCTCCTGGCTCTCAGAGAATGAGTCTGATGCCTGGAGGCTAGAGTGGCAGACCTGGAGGAGCTGAGGCAGACAGAGAGGTATATAGATGAGACCTTCAGGGACATAGTAGTCAAGTCCCAACTCCAGCCTGGCATCCCTGGTGCAGCCACGGAGGAGGAAGGTCTCATGATCAGACAGCATAAATCTGGGGCAGTAGGAAATTATCCTGTAGCAAGGCCCTGCTCTCCAGGTGGTGCAACATCCTTTCGCACTGAGGATGTCTCTCCCAGGGCTTCTGCCAAGGAGGGAAGGGTTAAGTCAGCCATCATAGTTGGAGATTTGATTATTAGGAATCGAGACAGCTGGGTGGCTGGTGGGCAAGAGGATCGCCTGGTAACATGCTTACCTGATGTGAAAGTGGTGGACTTCACGCATCACCCAGATAGGATTTTAGATAGTGCTGGGGAGGAGCCAGCTATCTTGGTACATGTGGGCACCAGCAACATAGGAAAATATGGGAGGGAGGTTCTGGAAGCCAAATTTAGGCTCTTAGGTAGAAAGCTGAAATCCAGAACCTCCAGGGTAGCATTCTCTGAAATGCTCCCTGTTCCACGTAAAGGTCCCCATAGGCAGGCAGATCTCTAGAGCCTAAATGCATGGATGAGACAATGGTGAAGGGAAGAGGGATTCAGTTTTTAAGGAACTGGGGAACCTATTGGGGAAGCAGGAATCCTTTCTGAACAGATGGGGTCCACCTTATCCAGGATGGAACCAGGCTGCTGGTACTAACCTTTAAAAAGGAGATTGAACAGCTTTTAAACTAGAACAGTCTCTCAGCAGCACATGGTTTGTAGGGAGGTATCTTTAAAGGATACTAATGAAGCATTAGAAATAGGGCATCCCGGGAGAGCGTCGGTAGGAGAGAGAGACGCCCCCGACAGAAAGAAATACTTGCTGACTTACTGTGTCCCGCTGAGAACATCTTTTGCACCTTCCCGGAGTGAGAAGTGGCCCGGAGGAAAAACTGGTGAGCGGGGAGACCCGGGAGCCCGGGAGACGCACGAGTGACGTCAGTACGGCGTCTGCTGCATAAATTCAGGCCGCAGACCCGGGGAAGTTGGAGAGCGTCGGTAGGAGAGAGAGACGCCCCCGACAGAAAGAAACACTTGCTGACTTACTGTGTCCCGCTGAGAACATCTTTTGCACCTTCCCGGAGTGAGAAGTGGCCCGGAGGAAAAACTGGTGAGCAGGGAGACCCAGGAGCCCGGGAGACGCACGAGTGACGTCAGTACGGCGTCTGCTGCATAAATTCACGCCGCAGACGGCGCTCCGCCATCAGGGGCGCGCGACTCTGTCCGGCTCAGGCCGGAGAAGGCGTTATCTTATGTCCGATTGACAGTGTGGGAACCTTCCCGAGTACCCCATAGTTTAATGGGGAAGAAAAGGAAAGTAAAATCTTTCCCACTGTCACCAATAACACCAAGGGGACCCATGGACAGCCATGTAGTGAGGCTGCTAGAATCACCAAGAGAGGACAAGGAGGAGGACCAGTTTTCTGCGTCCCTAAGTCCTGGTGAAGGACCTTCATTTCCACCACAACCCAAAGCATTAATTCCAGATGATTTTCTGCAGCTGGAAAAGAGCAGCCCATTGACATGTGGGGACTGTGACATTTCACCAGAGAATCAGATAAGTGGTGTTAAATTGTTGGAAGGGTCGCTGCCAGGAGATTTGAATAGGCCTGTTAACCCCCCTGACAACATAACCCTAAATGATATATGGAAATTGATGACTATGGTTAACAATAACGTCTCACGAATGAATGAGTCATTGTTAGGAATTTTAAATGTGAATAAACAACTGATAGAAGAACAAGGGAAGGAAGTAGCTGGTCTAAAGGAAAATATGGTTAAAGTAACATCTAAAATAAAATTATTAGAGAATACTGGGGTTGCCCAAATTAAAGATAGTCTCTTTACTCGAAAAGAGTTGGAGAACATTGAGAATTTGGTTCGATATAAAAATTTACGAATTATTAACTTCCCACAAACCAGACTTCTTTCACCGGCAGAAATGTTGAAAAAATATTTTAAAGAAATTCTTCAATATCCAGAGACAGAGTTGCCTGTTTTTTCCAAAGCTTTCTACTTTTCTAGGAAAGTAAGAGGGCTTGAGGAAGGTAATTTAGAAACATCAACGATTGGAGTCTCCACATTTTTGGAGGAGTCAATCGATATTATACAAAAGAGGGCTACATTATTCGTTTCCATGTTACTGGAATCTGATAAAGATAGAGTGTTTGGGGATTTTCTCAAGCACAGGGACATGTCCTTTTGTGGACAAAAGATTCTTATGTTCCCAGATGTCTCCAGGGCCACGCAGGCCAAAAGAAGACATTTTTTGTCTTTAAAGAATAAAATGTTAACCCTTGGGGCAACATTTTTTCTGAAGTATCCAGCTATTTGTATTATTTCTTATAGAGGAAAGAAATATAGTTTCACAGACCCATTGCATTTGGAGACTTTTATTTCAGATAAGGATATGGGTGGAGAAAATGGTCTAGAAGGTCAGGAATAAATTTCATGTCTCTCTCTCCTGCATTTTTTGATTTTGAATATTGTATAATTTATGTTATTCTGTTTCATTGTAAACCGGTTTGATATGCATTTTATGCAGGAAAATCGGTATAAAAAAAAATAAATAAATAAATGATTAAAATGTCTCCCATTTTATAGGTATGTAATGGAGATAACGGCTATTATTGTTTAAAGATGATATGAATAAGTTTAAATTATCTGTATTACTTATTTGAAATTTTGTTTAAAATTTTTAAATGAAAATTCAATAAAGAAATAATTAAAAAAAAAAAAAAAAGAAATGGGGCATCCCAACAGAGAGGTTCCAATAATAAGAAAAGTAGTCCAAGTGCCTATAATTAAAAACTCACCTGAGCTAAAAGATTCCAATTTATCCCTGTCAACTGAAAAGCAGAATGTAGACACAAGGAAAATACTCAGTTTGAAATGTTTGTATGCTAATGCCAGAAAAGTAAGATGGGAGAATTAAAGTATATAACAGTGAATGATGACATATATTTAATTGGCATCTCAGAGACATGGTGGAAAGAGGATAACCAATGGGATAGTTCTATACCGGGGTACAAATTATATCGCAATGAAAGAGAGGAGCATCTTAGTGGCGGGGTGGTGCTTTATGTCCGGGATGGCATAGAGTCCAACAGGATAAAGATCCTGCATGAGACTAAATATACAAACACATCTTTATTGGTAGAATCCCTTGTGAGTTGGGGAAAAGAATAGCGAAAGGATATACTACCGTCCACCTGATCAAAATGGTGAAACGGAAAGTGAAATACTAAGAGAAATTAGGGACGCTAACTAAACCGGTAGTGCAATAATAATGGGAGATTTTAATTACCCACAAATTCAATATGCAAGGAACAGGTAGGCAAAGTCCATCGTGAAGTTTATAATAGTTTTTTATTCTGAAATTTTCAGCATTCGTAATGGCAACTCCACACAACTTCAAACACAGTTATTCAAGTCCCCCGCGATGGACTTTGCCTACCTGTTCCTTGCATATTGAATTTGTGGATATTTACTGATGTGCAAGGCGTTTTGCTTCATGTTCTTGCTTGGTAGATTTTAATTACCCCAATATTGTCTAGGTACATGAAATATCAGGGCATGCTAGAAAGAGAAAGTTCCTGGATGGAATAAAAGAGTTTTATGGAGCAATTGGTTCAGGAACCAATCAGAGAGGGAGCAAATTTAGATCTAATTCTCAGTGGAGCACAGGATTTGGTGAGAGAGGAAATGGTGGTGGGGCTGCTTGGCAATAGTGATCATAATATGATCAAATTTGAATTAATGACTGGCAGGGGGATAGTATGTAAATCCACGGCTGTAGCACTAAACTTTCAAAAGGGAAACATTGATAAAATGAGGAGAAAAATAGTTAGGAAAAAACTGAAAAGGTGCAACTACAAAGGTAAAAAGTGTGCAACAGGAGTTGACATTGTTAAAAAAAAAAAATTCCATCTTAGAAGCACAGACCAAATGTATTCCACGCATTAAGAAAGGTGGAAGGCAAAACTATAACTAGCATGGTTAAAAGGTGAGGTGAAAGCGGCTATTTTATCCAAAAGATCTTCATTCGACAATCCTTCTTACAATGTTCTCTCAACCTAGCTTGATGTTACCTAGGTAGAGAGTCCATCAAGCTAGGTTGAGAGAACATTGTACAAATCCCATCTTTGGGTGAGTTTCCTCTCTCCAAATCTTCACAAGAGAGCACTGTTCTGTTCGTATGTCTCACTCTGAATTTCAAAGCGGCTCCTAACCCCTACACTAATACCTAAACCTCACCTCGAGTAACTAGGTGGGCCTCATATAGAGGTTTAAATACTTAAACTACTAGAAGGGCCCATAGCTAGTCAGTCTCTCTCTCTCTCTCTCCCTCTCTCCAGTGGTTGTATGTGGCGTAAAAGACTAACAATGCTATGTGCGAAAACATTGCAAAGTGATAAAGCTGTAGCACTCAGCTTAACGCAAATGAAAAAGGTATAGTTATTAGGCACATTAAAATTGTGCATTGTGGCTTTACAAGTTGCGAAGCCAGCCCACTTGGCCAGAAATCCTGCCCCAAACTCCACCTCTTTTCTGTTGGAGCCTGAAGAAGGAGAGAGAGAGAGTGGGGCATCCAATCCTCAAACCAGCACTCGGAGATAGAGAACCTCGGAACAATTTGGAGGTGAGAGCCCCGGAACAGCTTCAGAGCCCAGCTGCAGGACAAGAAAGAGGCAGGACCCGAGTGACATCATCGGAGAGCGTCTGCTGCTATAAAATCAGGCGGCAGATGCAGAGACTTGGGGAGCCTGAAGGAGAGAGTGGGGCATCCAATCCACAAACCAGCATTCGGAGAGAGAGAACCTTGGAAAAGCTTGGAGGTGAGAGCCCCGGAACAGCTTCAGAGCCCAGCTGCAGGACTCAAGAAAGAGGCGGGACCCGAGTGACATCATTGGAGAGTGTCTGCCGCTATAAAATCAGGCGGCAGACGTAGAGACTTGGGGAGCCCGAAGGAGAGAGAGAGTGGGGCATCCAATCATCAAACCAGCACTCGGAGAGAGAGAGCCTCGGAACAGCTTGGAGGTGAGAGCCCTGGAACAGCTTCAGAGCACAGCTGCAGGACTCGCTAAAGAGGCAGGACCTGAGTGACATCATCGGAGAACGTCTGCCGCTATAAAATCAGGCAGCAGATGGCGCACCACCGCCGTCGGCACGCTGCCTAAGCCATGCGCTCCGTAAGGGGCACATGGCTTGGACCGGCTTAGGCCGGCGAAGGCTGGAAGGCTAAATGTTTTGAGACTTTGGGATTTCCTCACTTAATTATCTCCTCCTTTAATACAAATATTGGTGATGAGAGGTTTTGGGGATTGGAAACCAGCGTTGTCTGTTACATATTTTTATTGGAGTGCTGTTTCTTTAAGAATGCCACAAACTAAACAAAAGGGCAGGGTCAGACAGGAAGCCTCGACCCCTGCAAGACCCTTGTTAATACAGACAACTTTGACCGGCTTCTATCCACCTGCAGGGATCATGACCCTGGAGTATCCCGCGATAGCAGTTGATGAGGAGCAAACATCACTGCTTTTGAGAGAAGTTAGTCTCAGTCCTAGGGCCCCAACACCTTCCCCACCTAAGAGCAGTGTAACCACCATTGAACCAGGCTCTTCTCCATGACAGAATGCGTCTATGGAGCAGAGCCCATCCGAGGAGGTACCTGGGATGGGTTTGGCAATGCTAGAAGAGGTAGGAGGTTTGGAACCTCCTTCTTCGCAGGCGGGGTCCTTTCTCAGTGATATCCGAGCAAGTGCCGGCGGAAGAACAGCATCTGCTGGAGGAAGAGAGTCCCCTGGGGAATCACGACAGGCAAGAACTTTCTATGCTTCAACCTGTAACCTTTTTATCTATTACACCAACAGGGAAATCTAAAAATGTGACTATGGATATGATATGGCAAGCAATAGTTTCATTGCAAAATAATATTACAAATTTAAATACAAATATAAAGGAAATGCAAACAGTTTTGTTTAATTTAAATCCTTAAGGGTAGATTTTAGAAATTTGCGCACACGCGTACTTTTGTTCACACACCAGGCTCAAACAAGGGTACGCGGGATTTCAATAGATATGCGCGTAGCCGTGCATATCCATTAAAATCCGTGGTCGGCGCAAGCAAGTCTGCCCAAAATCGGCAGCCTGCGCGCGCCGAGCCACGCAGCCTGCCTCTGTTCCCGGAGCGGCATTGGAGGGAACTTTCCTTCGGCCTCCCCCCACCTTCTCCTCCCTTCCCCTACCTAACCCACCCCCCCCCCCGGCCCTATCTAAACCCCCCCTACCTTTGTTGTACAAGTTACGCCTGCTCGAAGGGAGAAGACATTATGGCTAGTCTCTCTCTCTCTCTCTCTCCCCCTCCAGGAGCTTCAATTCACCTACACTAGGCCTTGCAGGAGACATCACAAAAGGCAATAAAACCTTACCACCCAATCACATAGCTTAATGCAATTCAAAAAGGTGTAGTTAAGTCTGTGCAATAGCTCTTCACAGACAGGCAAACCCACCCATCACATGCAAAAGCCTTAGTGCATTTTGATAAATGACCCCTTATGTCCCTTTCACCTGATCTTAAGTAAAACATGTCACCTTTTATCGATCTTTCTTTCCATATATAAAAAATAAGTAGCTCATCTTCTCAACCAATCTAAAATATATGTAGATCCATGACAGATCCCTATTCTCAGATCCAGCATGCCACCGCTCTTCAAAACCCAATTCCCAGCCTCCAATGCAGGGTCTAGCATGCTCTGGCCAGTAGGAGATTCTGCTTTCCTGCCGGTTCAACATTGGGAGGTTTTGAGGGGATGCTGGGATGTTTGTGTGTGGAGGGGATCGAGGTTTGTTAGGGAGCTACTTTTTATTAAGGTTGGTTGAGTGAGTGGGGAATGGTGAATACTAGGGCAAATTGTTTTAATAAGATTCAGTGGTGGGGAGGGGCATTGGGTTGATATCGGGAGGGTGCTTTTTACAAATTTGATTAGGGAGGTGAGAGAGATGGGGGGATCAGGAAACAATATATTTTTTTAATACTAGAAATTGAGGGATTAAGGCTCATTCTGAGCCTGTAATTGTCCAAACATTGTGTATGCGCATACTTTTAGCCACATGACAAGTCAATCTTTTCAAACTGTTTCTGGACACCATGGTTTTGAAAACCGACTGGGAATTGTGTAGGGCATACTTTTGCTTGAAAATTTACCTTATTATGTTGTAGTTAGCATTTAACATGTGAATGCAGATTTGGAATAACCTGACAGAATTACATCTGGCAACCCAAATGGGCATAACTTGACTATCGTGGCATTTCACATTGCATTTCCTGTATGATGGTACTTCTTGCCATAGCCAAGTAAATAATTTATGCTGCAGAAAAGGGAAGCAATTATAAAGGTAATTTTTTGCTCACTAGAAGGGATTACATTTTTAGTGTGAAAATAGTTTACTTGTATGGTTTGCATACTTTACGGTGTCTAGAAAATATCTTATGTCTCAACAATACCCACTATGAAGCAAAGTGTAGCAGCTTTCTGCTTCATAGTGGGTTCTATTTAATCCCTTGAGACACTTGATATTCTCTAGACCAGTGGTTACATAAGAACATAAGAACATGCCATGCTGGGTCAGACCAAGGGTCCATCAAGCCCAGCATCCTGTTTCCAACAGAGGCCAAACCAGGCCACAAGAACCTGGCAATTACCCAAACACTAAGAAGATCCCATGCTACTGATGCAATTAATAGCAGTGGCTATTCCCTAAGTAAAATTGATTAATAGCCATTAATGGACTTCTCCTCCTTTTATCTGTCGGGACACACCTGACAGATGGTTCTCACATGCATGACACACTGAACACATGATCGTCACAGGGCTAAATGTAAACATATATTCTGTATCTACAGGATCCACCCTGACCCCCCAACAATGACTACAGAACAGACATTCTGTAGTCTGTAGGACATTCTGTAGTCTGTAGGACATTCCCCATTCAATTTACCATACAAAAAAGATATTTCTGGTGTTATCTCAGTAACAGCAACATAAACACTTGCCTACCAGGTGCAATAGCCCTCTTTATGAAAAAACAGTAGTTTACCACCAATGCATATTATATTGAGAAAACACAACAAATAATAATGATTCAAATGCCTACATACTAATAAAATACTTCACCTCTTTCACATACATAGAATTGACCTTCACCAAATACAGAAAGACCACAAATTACAAATATGGAAACAAACTGGAATGGAAACCCAAAAAAGCCACTCTGCATTCTGTGCAAAAGAGAAATATAGCACCTAATAGACTTCCAGGATCTGTAATAAAGTACACAAACTAATGCGCACAATGTTACACCTGCATTATGGAACTCAAACAGTAACAACCCTACCTATGAAAAGGCAGCACTGCAAAAATTACACCAGGCTCTAAACATCAATACACCTCCTATTAGGAAAACAGAACAAGCCAAGCTGCTCTAGATCCCTACCAAGAAACTACAAGCTCACAGAACACCCTTAGCTGGGTCACACATGCAGAACATAGACAGACCCTCACCAAATACAGAATAAAATGACCATAAAGCTAATGATTTTGTTTTTGCGTTGTGCACTGCATACAGAGTTTGGCTTCTTGCTGTTCCAGTTCAGTTTTTGTCTCCATATTTCTATTTATACATACCTAGAGAAATATAAAATAATTCTAAAACTAGAACATAATGTTTCAAAACAACTGATAATGGAATAACATCCAAACATTACAAATTTTCTAAATGTTTAAAAATTCTCCAAACACCAATAAAATATTTCTAACAGCAGATACATCACATAATACCCAATAATTAAAATGGCAGTCAATCCAGAAAGATAAACTTAAAAAGCCACCTTTACTTACCCTCTCCAGTAACTCTCCTACTCCTTTCCCTTGCAGGCCAATAGCACTCACCAGAAGCAGCAAGGGCTGCTGAAGCTCTGTCCTCACACTCTTCTTCCTTAGGGCCCATGACTAGTCTATCTCACACACACACCAGTCACCTCCCTGACCAATCTTTCTCTCCCACACACACACACACACACACACACACACCAGTCACCTCCCTGACCAATCTTTCTCTCCCACACACACACACACACCAGTCACCTCCCTGATCAATCTTTCTCTCACATACACCAGTGACTTTCCTGAGCAATCTCTTGCTCTCACGAGTTTTCTCTCTTACTTACAACACACATTCTCTCATACACATGCTGGCTTACTCTCTCACTCACTCACCCCCACCCCCAGCACACATGGCAAAACTACAGCGCAAGGTAGCCAATATGCTGCTATTAAAAGCAGAGTCCTGACAGGCTGGAAACTGCAGCAGGAGTGACCTCCCCCATCCTGCAGCGGTAAGAAGGCAGCACTCAGCTGTTTGCTTGTGCTGCTATCACAGCACAGAGCAGTCAGCCTTGAATGTAATTATGTGCTTTTTCTTCTCCCTACCCCAGCCTTTTATTTATTTATTTATTTATTTTTTGGGCAGTTTATTATTTTTTATATTTTCTTACTGGGGTTATGCTGGTGAGAGAAGGAGAGGTCTGAGCCAGGGCAGGGGGGGGGGGGGAGGGCAGCAGCGCCATACTCCTGGCAAAGTGGCCAGCCAGCACCGATTTTTAGCTCTAGGTCCAGGTAGCTAATGGGTGGATTTCCCCAACAGCTGCGCAGCAGGAAATCCCGGCAGCCACATTCTCAGCTGACTGCTCAGTGCCGTGATGATCGCAGCACAGGCAACCTGCTGGGAGTAGCGGGGCCCGGGAGAGCCTTGGGTTGCGATTTCAGCAGCAGCATGCAGGCATGGCCTTTTCTTCTTCCCGCGTGCCCGGTAAACATCACTTCCTCTTCCGGGCCACAGGGGCGGGAAGAAGAAAAGGTCACATTCCTGTTGCCGGCTTCCACAAACACTGCTGCCGTTCCCCTCAGTGCTTGAATGTGCTGATAGCCCTGGCAGAAACGGCAGCAGTGTTTCACTCGCTGAGGTGAAAAGGGGGGAAGAGCAGCGGGTACGCAACACACCTGCCGGTGCCTCGCGACACACCAGTTGAGAACCGCTGCTCTAGACAATCTAAACTATACAAACCATACCATATCTATCTATCTATCTATCTATATCGAGAGGTTCCCAGTGATGGTAACATAACTAATGCTTACTAACCCCCTCATTTATCAAAATGCGCTAAGGCGTTTTTGCATGCGTTAAAGGCTTATCGCATGCGAAAAGCCCCGTTAACGCATGCGATAAGCCCTTAATGCATGCGATAGCACCATATGTATGGTGCGATGCAAATCCAAAAAAAGGAGGAGTTAGGGGCGGGAGTGGCCTGGGTTTACCATTTTGTGACGCCCTATCGCACGGCTGTAACGCCGATTTTAGCTACAATGTTTTCAGTAGCGTCAAGCCGTGCAATAGCTTGCATTACGGCTGTATCACCCGTTGCAATGTTTTTCGCGGATGCTGGTTTGGTAGTTTGAAGCTCCCAGAGACCTAACCTAGCTATCAGAACCCTCACGAGAGAGAGAGAGAGATAACATCAAGCTAGGTTGAGAGAACATTGCACAAATCTCATCTTTGGGTGAGTGTCCTCACTCTGAGGGTCATCAATTCTTCACTAGAGAGTACTGTTCTGTTCGTACGTCTCACTTTGAATGTCAAAGTGGCCCCTAACCCCTACACTAACACCTAAACCTCACCTCGAGTTAGTAGGTGGGCCTCCCATAGGGATATAAATACCTATCTAGTGTGAGGGCATTACAGCTAGTCAGTCTCTCTCTCTCACTCACACACATCCCCACAGTGATTGTATGCAGGAAATACCACATCCTGGCACTTATCTCAAAGTGCAAAAAAATTATCTCAGTTTTAGTAACTTAGCTCTTCATATAGGGGTAGATTTTCAAATAGCGCGATTTGGCGTACTTTTGTTGGCGCATCAGGCGCAAACAAAAGTACGCCTGATTTTAGTAGATACGCGCGTAGCCGCGCATATCCACTAAAATCCGGGATCGGCGCGTGCAAGGCTATCGATTCCGTATAGCCGGCGGTGCCGAGCCGCGCAGCCTACCGCCGTTCCCTCCTTACCTTTGTCGGGGGATTTACGCCTCCTGCAGGGAGACGTAAATCCCCGCGCGCCAGCGGGCCGCTAGCGCACTGGGACGCGACCTGGGGGCGGGCCCGGAGGGCGTGGCCACGCCCCCGGACCATCCCGGGCTGTAATCACGCCCCCAGGCCCGCCCCCGAAACGCTACGTCCCGCCCCGAAAACGCCGCACGGATCGGGCCCGCCCCCGACACGCCCCCCCCCCTCGGAAAACCCGGGACTTACGCGAGTCCCGGGGTCTACGCGCGCCGGTAGGCCTATTGAATGAACATAGGCGCACTGGCGCGCAGGGCCCTGCTCGCCTAAATCCGGGCGGATTTAGGCGAGCAGGGCTCTGAAAATTCGCCCCATAGGTATTAGTGCAAATTCAATAAAGTGCCTATTACCATAAAACACACCCCTTTTTCTATCACAATATTTAGTGCATTTTGATAAATTCAGGCCTAAATTTGTTCTAAAGATTCTTTTAAAGTCATTGCTACTTCTCCACATCATTTTATTCTATAATTCCAAATAGCATGCTTTGTATTTTTGTAGATAATAAAAAAAACCCTATCAGAAGTCTAGTTTGAATAAATCCTTGAATATGTGACAAAAATTAGTAAGTCTCCTTTAGAATGCAAAGTCAGTCCAGGAATTTACAAAGTCATATAAGGGAATTAATGGGTGGTTTCTAGCTGCCATGGAGGTGTTGGTTGCAGTGCACTGGCAGCTGCTGATAAAACTGCTTTCCAATGTCAGTCTGCCACATTAAAGTACTTAATATCCATCTTAATGCACCCCAGGGAAGCACAAGTGAATTAGCCCAGTATAGTTCCTAGATTTTACAAAAATAATTAGGTGAATGTGAGCATATGCAACTGCAAGTGATGCTGTACAAAGTTGAGACAGAAAAAAATAGAGGCAAAAATGAAAACGGGATTAAGGGATTTCCTACCCAGTCATGTGCAAATCCACAAAAAATTAGTGTATTTTTCTTTTTCTATTGAGCTACTATCAAATCATTTGTAAAATATGGAATGAATGATTTCCTTTTCTTTACAGAGGCCCCAGTGAAACTGTTGTCTTATCCAGAACAATGGTAGATCTTGTAAATCATCAATCGATGACAAGGGACAGATTTATTAAAGTTTTGTTCCAATGCAGTTTACTCTCATTTTGACAGAGGGGCAAGTTTGTTGATCAGTCTGCTGCAATATTTGCAGTAGAAGGAAACTGCTTAAAACTGTGCCCTTTATAACCAAATATTTGGATAGGATCAAATGTCCTCAGAATGCCTTTGTGGAAATCACAGGTGGCTGATCAGATATTCTGATTCCAGGTAGCCAGCCACGTAATATGCCTAAAGAATAATGCATTCTTTTCTAATTATTCCTTTAATTATGTAAAACTTTCACACGCTGAGAACCAAGATGGCATCCTGAGCAGGCGTGTTGTGTGGAGCACTGGTCAGCTGCAAGTTTTCTTTTTGTTTAATGTACTTGTCTTATGATTAAGTGGCGTGGGAAGCTGAAAGAGAGTTCCTCCTTCTTCCCTCAGCCATCTAACCTGCGACAGGCGACTATGCCAGAGTTCTTGCAGCCTTCTCCATTGATGTCGGTGGTGGCTCCTGTTGCTGATGATATTGAGGGAGTGATTTGCCAGTTAGGAAATGCCAAGATATCCTTGAGCCCTGACTGCAGATCTCCTCCTGTTCATCCTCTGACCGTGTCAGCGTCAGCATGGAATGACCAAGGTTTAGTTGGAACTAACCTGGATGGACTCACGGGGGGCCACAGACATCAAGTATGGAGTTAGAAGGTCCATGGAGTGTTGAGCAATATCGGCAGTGAGCTCTGTGGAGGTTCCCCTGGCAAGAGAGAGGTTCCAGATTCTGTCATCGTGCCTGCATTTCAGAGTTCGCTGACACTGCTTGCTTCAATAATACCTAGCGTTAAACCTTCCACCATTACGCTGGTCAGCATGTGGTCACTTCTCTCATCCATGGTACAGTCTTTAGCTTTTTTAACTGTTTCCAATAATATTATTTTATTTCGTATTCACATGCAAGAGGTTATTGTTTCATCTCATGCAAAAAATATTCAGGATGGCTGCTACTGAGAATTTTTCAAGGTGCAGGCTATTTTACTTCAGGATAAGATGACTGATTCCCGAAGGAGTGAGAATTGGAAGACTCTGTAAGGGCAGTGAATCTCCATTTAGTTAATGTTCCTATTGTTTCTATGATTTCCCCTACAGGACTCTTCAAGTCATACATGAGAGAGGTTCTGGGATTTTCAAATGAAATCTCTCCTGCTATTGTCAAGGAATATTGCTTTCCCAGAAAAGACCCTTCTGTTTTCCATGACTCAAGTGGTTGGATGTATTAGGTCCAGTGGAATTGGCTGTCTCGGCTCTCTTGGAATCAGTAATGGTGGATGAAGAACATAGAGCACTATACTGGTTTTGCCTCAGTTATGGAGCATGATTTGGTACTTAAATTATTTTTTCATGCTGCTCAATTACCTTTCATTGGATTTAAAGCTTGGGTATTCCCTGATTTTTCTAGAGTGACCCAATTGAGAAGAAAACAAATTATGTCTGCACTAGTCCAGAATCTGCCATCACATCCTGGTTCAGCATAACCCATGAAATTGCTGACAAACTATGCCCCATATCCAGACGTAACCCACCCCAATCCACAAAAAACCATCAACCTTGGTACACGACAGAATTAAGATCCCTAAAAAATACCCTGAGGCAGCGAGAGAGAATCTGGCGTAAAGCCCCCTCACCCCAACTCGCCTCAAGCTACAAATCCGCCCTTCAACCATTATAGAATAACCACCCTCAAAACTAAACGAGATTTCTATGCCTCCAAGATCCACCAGTACATCTATAACCTGAAAGCCCTCTTCAATTATGTTACCAACCTCACCAAGTCCCCCCAGCCCGCCATTCCTGAAAATGAAGCTGCCGCCAAGAGCGAAGAACTCGCCCAATACTTCCTCACAAAAATCACCAACATCCTCCGCAGATTTCAACACCCATCTCCTTCAACCCCCCCTTCCCCCCCCCCCCAACCCTCCCCCACTACACCCACCTTCCAAACCCTTGACTTGACTTCCTCTAAAGAAGTGGAGTCTATTCTCAGAAAACTCAAACCCGCATCTCACCCTTCAGACACCATCCCCACAAAATCCCTCCTCTCCATCCCTAATTCTATCTCCAAACCCATTGCAGACATCATAAATTCTTCACTCTCCTCAGGCTCTGTCCCAGATGCCCTCAAACAAGCTATTGTCAAGCCCCTCCTTTAAAAACCTACATTAGACCCCAAAGACCCTGCCAACTTCCGCCCCATCTCTAACCTGCCCTTCCTCTCCAAAATTATGGAAAAGATTGTGAACATCCAACTTACAGAATATCTTGAAAACAATAATATACTGCACCCAGCCCAATACGGCTTCCGTAAGTACCTCAATACCGAAACCCTCCTGCTCTCCCTCACGGACCACCTGCTTATAGGCATGGACCAAGGCAACTGTTATCTCCTCGCCCTCCTCGACATCTCAGCTGCCTTTGATACCATCAATCACAACCACCTCATCAACCGCTTAACAGAAATAGGCATCTCAGGCCTAGCCCTACTATGGTTTAAATCTTATTTATCTAACAGAAAGTTCTCAGTCAAGATAGGAAATGCCAATTCCACACTCTATCCCCTGTCTCAAGGTGTCCCCCAAGGCTCCTCCCTCTCCTCTACCCTTTTCAACATATACCTCACACCGCTATGTCAGCTCCTTACAGACCTCGGCCTCAAATTCTACCTCTATGCAGACGACGTGGAGATCATCATACCCATTCACAACTCTCTCTCAGATGCCCTTGCATTCTGGAACACATGTCTTGCCAACATAAATGACTTCCTCACCAACATCCACCTCGCTCTAAACTCCTCCAAAACAGAACTGCTCCTCATCTCCCCTCACCTCCCCCCTAAACCCCTGATCTCCAACGACCCAGCATTCAATACCTTAACGTCCCGACCTACTGTAAGAGACCTTGGGGTAATTCTTGATCAACAACTCAATCTAAAAAAACAGATCAACACCATCCTCAAAGAAGGTTTCTTTAAACTCAGTATTCTGAAGAAACTCAGACCCCTCCTCCACTATAATGATTTCCGTACAGTCATCCAAGCTACCCTTTCCTCAAAGCTTGACTATTGTAATGCCCTCCTCCTCGGTCTACCCTCCTCCACCACCAAACCCTTACAAATGTTCCAAAATGCCATTGCCAGGGTCATCACCAACTCACGAAAAGCCGACCACATCACCCCTATACTCAAAGAACTCCACTGGCTCCCCATCGTATCCCGTATCCTCTTTAAAATCCTAACCATAGTACACAAATCCATCCACTCGTACAACTCTAATTGGCTTGATGAACCCTTCTGTCCCATACGCTCTGAACGACCCATTAGTTCTGTCAACAAAGGCACCCTCTCTATTCCCCCTTTAAAAAAAGCCCACCTCTCCACTACTAGGGATCGCGCCCTATCCACTGCAGGCCCCAAACAATGGAACGCCCTCCCCACCACGCTCAGGCTTGAACCATGCTACTACAAGTTCAGAAAAAAACTCAAAACGTGGCTTTTCTGACAAGCCTACCCAGACTATTCCTCACCCCCCCCCCCCCACCATCCCCCACCCAATTTGAACCCATTTGTGTATAGACTCCTGTAATTAATCTGTTTAAGCCTCCATGTATAGACCTGTAAATAGCCTGTTACAGTTTTTTAATGCTATAATTTCTACCTCTCCTGCTCTATGTATATTCCTCCCTGTTTCCCCTCCCCGTTGATTGTAATTTCAGCCTTCTAGTTACAATGTGAACTGGTATGATGTATGCTTACTAATGCCGGTATATAAAAGTTTCAAATAAATAAATAAATAAATGTCTAGGTGTAGTGAAATGATTGGTCTTGGTGCAAGATTTGTTTTATCATTTTCTTGCAAATGTTTAATTTTCCTTGCTTCATAAAATAATGTATTCTTTGAACCCACTTTTTAGAGTTTTGGATATCTAATGTTGGTGAAACTAATACTGTTCCTTGAATAGGGTGGGGGGAGAGTTAGGACTTTTACGGGCTGGGGTGCTGCTATACAGACATAAGGGGAAAACCACAGAACAGTTTCTTCGGCCAAGACCATAAGCAAAGTACGTCAAATAGCACGGTCAGCATTTTTAAGAAGGCGCCTCACTCAGTAAAAGAGAAACATGAGGGTAACTTGCACAGCATGGCAGATACTATCATAGAAGTTTGCTGGGCAGACTGGATGGACAATGTTGGTCCTTTTCTGCTGCCATTACTTAGCTACTATGTTAGGACAGAGTTGGTATTTGCTTGTAATATATGATGAGATTTCTTCTTGGAAGACTTTTCCTTTTTATGTTACCTTTTGTCATAGATTCCTTTGTTTCTGGCTCTCTCTCCCCTTTATTTTGGGACTGCCTTACCCTTATTGCAAATATTAATATTTCTTTGTTCTCTATATTATTTAACTTGTTTTCTATCACATACATGGCTTATTTTGCCTTACAAGTTATGCTTGATGTTATTAATAAAAAAAAATACATACATTTAAGAAAATTAAATATTTAATTTGAGTTTCAGAACCCTTTTTAAAGATCTTCATAACCAAAATCCATAGAGGTAAACATGATCAAATTTGGTGTTACGCCCGGTCGCAGACGGCTACAACCACTAATTCTCACCTCTTTCTTTGCTGCCTTGTCATCTCTTGGAAGAATGGCGGACTCTGCCAACCACCGCCGACCAGCCTGTCGTTCCCAGGATGGTGTGGACGCTGCTGACCGCCATCTTGTTTCGGGAATTACCTAGTCGCGCACGCACAGGCCACCTTTGTACACGTCATGGCGGGAACCTCGGGGGCGACCCCTCCGGATGATGTCATCCATCTGTTGTACTTAAGCTGGTTGGCCCTTCGATTTGACGAGTTAGCAAGGAGTTCCCTCGTTGCTGAATTCCGCTCCATCCTTGGACTTCCGGTTCCAGACTCTACACTTGGCGTGAGATGCTCTGGGTACCCGCTTCTCAGGGGCCCTTCCTCGTCTCTGGCTATCCACTCCTTGGAGGGCCTTCTCCCCTTGGACTTCCATTTGTTCCGCTCCCTGGGACCTCTCCTAGAACTACCTCCTGTGAGTACCTTACTATTACGGACTTCAACTATACCAAGCCTCATTGTGGGATCCTCTTTGGTGTACCTCAGGCCACTACCGCATCATCCCAGTAGGAACCACTCTGGTACACCCTGTGCTGCAGGTCATTACTGCATCACTGCTACAGGACTCTCATCGGGGTTCCTGCACCTCGGACTACTAACTCATAACCACTACTGAGACACCTCACCGGCATATCCCGCTCCATGGGCCACTACCGCATCTGCACGTCTGAAGTATTTCTACACTACTAAGAGACTTCCTGGTGTACCTCACTCTGTGGGCCACTACCGGATCTTCACATCAGAGGTATCACCCTTGGGTACACCCCTCTGCTCAGACCTATACTTTGTTACAACTGCAGCAGATGAAAGAGAGAAGGCAGAAGACATAAGAAGAGGACCTCTGAGGCCTAGGCTTTGGGCCTGGGCATGAACCTAGATTAAGGCCTAGGCATTGGGACCCAACCGCCAGGTCAGGCCTCGGCATATGCCCTTGGTCCTGACTGAGGCCCTGGTGTTGGGACCCAGCGTCTGGGCTGGGCCGCAGAATTGGGCCCATGTTTTGGGACCTGGTCTCCGGACCAGGGCCTGGCATCTGGCCTGTGCCTGGGCTCTGGCCTAAACTGAGTTCTAGCTGTCTAGAGCTCGCCTCTGGGTTGGGCCCAGGCCTAGGCCCAGGTGTCAGAACAGTTTCTGAACCGGGCCCCCGATTTGGCTAAGGCCGAGGTCAAGGCCCTGGCATCTGGACTAGGCTGAGGCATTGGGACCAAGCCTATAATTCACTGCCTCACGTAGATCTTAGGCTGGAGACATAGTGTCCTACTGCGGCCTCATCCTACACAAGGTCGAGGTTTAGGCCTGGGCCTAGGCTTTACCAGCGGATCCCTACCAGACTGGGTAAGGGAAGCCCGGGGGGGGGGGGGGGGGGGGGAAGGCCTCCCCCCCCCCCCCCCCCCGGTCCCTGGCATTTTTCTTTCTTCATTTTTGTTTTTTTATTGATTTTCAAAAAATTATAACAGCAATTTAAATATAAGTTGAAATTGCACAAAGAATAACAGAAAGAAGATAGAGAAACAAATCTGACATAAAGAAAAGGATACCGTAATACAGTTCATCCACCAACTAATCACAATCAGCTTTAAACCTTATTTATATAATCAACAGAAATATAGTACTAACACCATAAAGCTAGAGAGAGGCTTTAAGTTAACTTTAGGGAGTCACAATCCAGGAAAAAAAAAACTCAAAGAAAAAGCTTAACATAGAATTTCCTGCACTAGATATATACTTTCTTAGTTAGGTAATGGGGACGAAGTGACTATTTTTCTTTTCTCAATAAAACTTTTCAGATGATCGGACACGAGAAATACAAAAATTTCCTGATTCTTTTTTAACAAACATTTACACGAATAGCCCAAAGATATAACCTCTTGGCGGAGAGCCAAAAACTCTTTTCTCCGCAGCTGAGTTGTTAAAGCAAGATCTGGGAAGATCTTAACAGATTTATCATGGAATAAAACGGGATACTTTGAAAAATATTTCTTCATGACCTTATTCAGGTCAGAGTAACTTATAAAGGAAACTATGAATGTACCCCAATCTATCACCTGATTAGAATTTTCTAGAAATTCTGTAAGATTTCCCTGAAAAGGTAATTCAGGTGTGTTTACATTTGAAATCCTTTTTGGCAGGAAATAGCAAACATTAACATTAGGTAAATCATTATCCTCAAAACCTAATACTTCTTTAAGAAACTTGAGGAAAGTTCCCGAGGGTACTTCCCCCACAACTCTAGGAAAATTTAGGAGATGTAAATTCAAACACTCAGAGTTATTCTCAAAGTTTTCTATACCTCTTGCTAGAAGAGCTCTATCTTTTACCACCGCAGCGTGAAATTCCAAATTCTTCTTCTCTGTCTCTTCAAGCACCTTAATCCTCTCTTCTGATTTTTTAATAGACTTTTGTAACAGCAAAATATCTTGTTGGCTTTTCCAGCTATTTGTGTCCATTTTTTTCTCAAGTCTCTTGATATTTGTGGACATTTCAGCCATTAGGTCCCACATTAACTCTAAGGTGACCACGGCAGGTCGAGTTACAATGTCCAAGGACTCACCACCAGCAGCCTGGTCTAATCCTCCGGTTGCGACATCGCTCAGGGCCGGCTCGCCTTCCCATTCCTCTGGCATCTGACTCGACATCTCTGTGGCTTGATCTCCCACCCCTGCTGCTCGGGAGGAGTAACCTCCCACCCCTGACCCGGAAGGAGTAACCTCCTCTGTAGCTTTTCCCGGGCATTGTTCCCCCGTCCTCTGCGCCGGTGGTGGTCTACGATTTGGACTCAGTGAAGCCTCCTCTGCAAAATCGGGCTGGCCTCCCAAAACGCCCGATCGATCTGGATCCTTGGTTCTCGGGTTTAGTGCAGGTGAGGACATAAATCACGTGATTTCCTGCTGTATTGGTGATTGTAGGAGTAGAGAGGGAAAAACTCTCACCTTCCCCTTACGCTTTGGCGGCATTATCTTAGAAAAGGAAATTCAAGTCCAGGACAAGCAAGGAAAACCAGCGACTGCAGCCTCCGTCTATGCCGCCATCTTCCTCTGGCATTTTTCTGGGTGGATGGGTGATGGGATCAGGAGACTTTGGGAGGCCCCATTTCCTTGTTTTGTTCTTTTTAATTTTTTAAATGAAAGAAACAAATCAAACATTAAACAAATGAAGATTCATGGGAAAAAAAAACCTCCTGAAAATGAACCAAAAAACAAAATGAATTTTCTACCCCTGCAAATACCTAGTAAATAAGATCCAAAGTCTGAATCTATATTTGAATGTATCTGCTTCTATAGCTAATCATTTGGCTTTATCTACTTTAAGATGTATGCCACACTTTATCTCATAAAACTTACCTCAGCCCAATGCACACATTCTGATGCCCTAAAAGAAAACAAGTTTCCTTGGAAAGGATGAAGCAAAAAAATGCTATAGGAACATCTTGCTTATTTGTTCTCCTTCATTGCTATAGATTCTTTCCCGTTATAAGAATTTGGGCAGAATAATTATAGTGGGAAATGCCTCAGGTTCCATTTGATTGATGTTAATGACTTAAACTTTTGGTAAACAGAAAGTTTCCTCAGGATGCTTTGCTTCTGCAGAAGTAATGAATAAACACACTCAGATCTGATTTGCTATAATTCCCCTCCCCTCCCCCACTTGACACATGGGAGAAAATCCATTAGAATATCTTATTGTGTTCATCTTTATTATTATTTTTAAGCTTATTGATTCACTTAGGCAGCCAAATTTTGGCATAGCTAATAGGTAAGTGCCAAGACCATTTATTTCAAGGAAGGACATTTCTGGAACAAAAGGTCATAGTATGAAGTCAAAAAGGAGCCAACTGAAAATTAAGTTGGGAAAATATTTCTTCATAGAAAAGTATAATAAATGTTTAGAATACTCCAAACGGAAGTGGTAGACACCAAAACAGTTCTGAATTAAAGAGAGCATGGGACAGGCACAGAGGGTCTTTGTGGCTGATCTATGAGGCAGCATCAAAGTCAACCTGTTAATGTGTAGTAGAATGATTTTACGTTCATGCATGTTATAGTGAAGCAGATATTTAATACAATTCAGAGAGGGAGTGGTCTAGAAATTTACATGAAAGGACTTCATTCATTTTTCCCAGGATACACAGGGCTTTTGAGTCAAGATTTATATATATATTTTATTTTTTTTATTTATAACATGTTCATATTACATCAAGTATTTAACATCTTGATTTTCATAACAGGTTACAGAAATATAGTAAACACTGTCGTCCAACAAACACCAACATTCTAATAACTATGTTTTAAATACACAGTATTATCTTATAGGTAATTCACCATAACTAAACTATACCTGTAAAACCTGTCTTTCAAGCCCACTATATCAGGGGTCCAAAATACCCTAATTCCCAATAATTTACTTCCACAAGAGTATCATTTACCAACCATCAGGGATATTTCTTTCTATGTAGGAGATTTTTTCGCACAAAGAGCATTATGTCTAGGGTCCTGGCGTAGATGTCAGTTTAGGTCTAGATTTAGATTTGCTTTCAATAAACGGAGATAATTGAATAGGTTGTGTAAAAATATAGATTTGACCCTCAGCTTTTATAATACACTTACAGGGGTACTTCAAAATGAAGTGCATTCCCATCTGTAAGACCTGTGTTATAGGTGTTAAATCAGGAAAAATCTGGACCCTGCATCCTAAGAATTCTTTTGATCTAGTAGCAAAATATTTTTTAAAAATCCAATCCCGGACAGATTCAAGCATAAATGTTATAATTAATGTTGTAGGTTCTGCTAGCTTATCTTCTGATAATTCCAGTATATCAGAGATATTTATACCGTTACTAGATTTAGGTTGTCTTTGCTGTAATTCCTGAGTCTGGATATTATCATTATCTCCAACTGTTAAAGATTTTTTCAATGGAGGCAAAAAGAATATCTTTGAAATTATAGGCAAAGTGGGCTCTGGTAGGGACAAAGTTTCCATCAGATATCTCCTCCATAATTGCATTGGGGTCATTGTGGGTATTTTGGAAAATTTACACAACGAATGTTCTTTGACCTTGCCTGATTTTCTAACAATTCTACCTTTAGGGCCTCATTGACCAATTTCGCATGGGTAACGCATGGGTACCGCCTGTGTTAATAAAAGGGGCGTTCCCATGCAAATGAGGCACTTTCCGCGCAGCAGGGAATTTTCGCGCCCCGCAAAGTTTTCGCGAATTGCAAAAATGTTGTCAAGATTTGCGCTGAAATCAATGGCAAATCAGCGCACTGCGCAATCTTTTCGCGGCGTGCAGATAAAAGTGAAACCAAGTACCGCATCCCGCAATAATGTGACATGTATAAAAGGTCACTTCCTGCTCCTCCTTTGAGGGGTTGGAAGGAGTTTTGAAGGAGTTGGAGTTAGGATTTTGATTACTGAGTGTGCTGTCTTGTTATATTCACTGTTGTCATCTGTTTCCCTTTACCTGTGCCTTGTGTAATCTGTGTTGGTGAAAGATTGTCAGTTACCTGTTTGTCCCTATCTGTGTGGAGGAGGAGGAGGAGGAGGAGTGTGGTGGTGGTGGTAGTGGTGAGGAGGATGGAGCATGACAGGAGTGGGAGGAGAGGACAGAAGAGGGAAGTTGAGAGGAGGGGGAAGGAGGAGGGGGGGGGGGGAGAGAGGAAGAGGGACCTAGTGGTAGGGGTATGAGGAGTAGGAGCAGGGACAGGGGTAGTGGGAGAGATAGGCAGGAGGGAAGTGATAGGAGGGTGGGGAAGGGTGAGGCAGGAGAGAATGGGGGAAAGAGGTAGGGCTGGACAGCCAGGGCAGAGGGAAGGGAGCTGGAAGCGCAGGGTCAGGTGGGGGGGGGGGGGGGTGAGGAAGGGAGTGGGGAATCTGGTGGGTCGCAGAGTGAGGCTAGGGAGGAGACCCCTCTGGAAGTGGCACCCAAACCAGGCAGCCAGGCAAGGGTGAGGCAGCGTGCTATACGCTTCAGCCAGGAGGACAACGATCGGCTGATTGAAGGTGTCCTACGCCACTATGCCCATCTCTTTGGCAACCTGGCAGTGAAGACGTCCAAGGTAGCCAAGGCACAGCTATGGGCCACCATAGCAGTGGACATCAGACGGCAAAGTGGGATACCTCGCACCGGGGAGCAGGTGGCCCACCGTTACAGGGACATAAAGGCACAGATGAAGGTCAAGATAGCGGAGCGCAGAGAGTACCTGCGGGAGACAGGAGGAAGGTCCCCTTGCCCAATCCGCTTCACGGACATGGAGAGGCATCTGATGCAGCCCCTGGGACCAGACGTGTTCAAGGGGTTGGATCCACGACTAGATACATCCCACCCCGAAGATGGTAAGTTGGCCTGTACCCCCCCACCATGTCCTTTCCTGTCCTGTTCAAGGTTCATACACAAGGTTTAGCCCTGTTCTCTGTTGAAGTTCCCCAAGTGCTCTGCAGAACAGTCTTGCCCCGGCCCCCATCCCCCAGACTGAGGCTAGCAGTATGAGGTGTTCATGAAATGCTTAGAACTGTGAATGGTTTCACTTCCCCCATGTGCTCAGCACAGCCCAGGGTGGGGCCCCCATCCCCCAGACTGAGGCTAGCAGTATGAGGTGTTGAAGAAAAGCTTAGAACTGTGAATGGTTTCACTTCCCCCATGTGCTCTGCAGAGGCCCTTGTGGAGCCCCCATCCCCCAGACTGAGGCTAGCAGTATGAGGTGTTCATGAAAAGCTTAGAACTATGAATGATCTCACTTCCCCCATGTGCTCTGCAGAGGCCCTTGTGGAGCCCCCATCCTCCATCCCCCAGGCCACAGGCCATGAGGTACAGAGAAACAACAGAACTTCATAAGCAGACTGACATGTTGGTCAATGATTATGTGTCCCTGTTTCCTGCTCCTGGTACTGATAGACAGCATCAGTACCTGTTGTGTTACTGATGCTGTCCATCCTTTTCTCCCCCATCTTCTACAGAGCCCTCTGGTCCCAGGCAGCAGAGGTCAGATGCCAGCTGGGAAGGACCAGGCACCAGCAGTGACCCACCTGGCACAAGGCGGCCAGCGATGCTCTCCAGGCCCTTCGTCATTGATGCCATGACGCAGTCGTCGGATGAGGAGGAGGAGGAGGATGAAGAGTTGGGCCCCACAGCAGCAGGCGAAGGCAGCCCCCTCAACCTGACCCGAGGCCCTTGAAGGTCTGGAGTGGGAGTTCCCCCCCCCCCCCCCCCACCGCTCTGCATGGAAGCAGCCCACTCGCCTTCAAGACAACTCCACCTACTCAGGATACCCCTGTCCCATCGCCATTCAGCCCTGCACCAGCACCTGTGGCAACAAGAGCACTTCCCCCAGCACCACCACCACCACCACAACCAGCTACAGCTGCCCCACCCTTCCTACCCACCCAGGACCCTATCACAGGCACACAGGCAGACCAAATCAGGATGGAGCTGCGTGGGCTGAGGAGAGCCGTTACACAGCTCACCCACCACTTCCAGCTCCACACTGCCTCGACCACCCAGGCATACACCAGCATGACAGCAGCGATTGGCACACAAAACACAATACTGCTCCAAATCCTGCAGCGGATGGTGCACCAGCAGGCGTCATCATCCACAGCCTCGACACCCCAAACCAGTCCCTCAGGGTCCCGAGGCCACAGGAGCCGTCCCCCCAAGAACATGCCACCTCCCACAGGACCAGCACGTCGTGGCAAAGGGCCCTGAGGGGACCATCAGACACCAGAAATTGGGTAGGGCACTCTCTCCCACCCATCACTGGGATGGCCATCCCGCAGAGTTGCAGTGCCGCCGAGATGGAAGAGGATGCATCATGCAAAGCAGATGAGGCGCCACCTCCCACCCACCTGGTCAGCTAGCCCACTGGCCTCCACTGCACCACTCTGCTGTGTGCCACTGGCCTCCACTGCGCCACTCTGCTGTGGGGTGCTTTCTGTTCTCAAGGGCTGCAAATTCTGCCTGTGTGCTGTGGGATGACTTGTGTGCTCAAGGGCTGTCAATGCTGCTTGTGGGGTGCGTTCTGTGCCTCATGGCTCCAAATGGCACTTGGCCTGTCTCATCCGGGGCCTTCACTGCTGTTGCCATGCTGCTGCTGTCTCGTCCTGGGAGTTTCACTGATGTTGCCATGCCTCTGCTGTCTTGTCCTGGGCCTTCACTGCTGTTGCCATGCCGCTGCTGTCTCGTCCTGGGCCTTCACTGCTGTCTCGTCCTGGGCCTTCACTGCTGTCTCGTCCTGGGCCTTCACTGCTGTCTCGTCTTGGGCCTTCACTGCTGTTGCCACACCCTTCATGTGTTCCCCTGCTGTCTACATGCTGAACTGCAGGATATCTTGTCTGCTGGCCAGACTTTCACTCTGCCGGCGGGCCTCTCAGGCACTCCCCTTTCAGTGCATTCTTTCAACATGGACCGCCTGGGCCCGATGCCAGTCAACACCTTGTATACTGTCCAGCGCTAATCTATGTATTGCAGGATCACAGCTATTGGGTTGCCACTTCCTGTTTCTCTATTCCTAGGTAATCATGTTTTGCCAGTACTGATAACACCCACTACCTGCATATGTGTATATACTCCTTATGGTAGAGTGAGGTAGCAGGGAATTGGACCCCTTTGGATCTATTAGCTATCTAGTACTTGCAGATAATGACTACCTAGGAACGTCTAATGTACGGTTAAACTGCTGATCTAATACTTCACTATACCCTGCACAATGTTGTCAGGAATAAAATTCTGGTTTAACCTGCCACCTTTTGTGTCCTCTTTATGTTTCTAATGTGCCCTCGGTGTACACCCGCCACACCTAGCATGCTGCATCACACGTTGGACCAATGCAGAGTTTCCCAACTGCCCCCTGGCTGAGGTCCAGTATAGCAACTTCTGCACCTGCCATTGAAATACCTTACTGGGAGGTTCAGGTATTAGGAGGGTGCTAAGGGGGACCCTGCAGATTAAACATTAGGGGAGTACATGACATGTCCCTCATACTAGAAGAGGTACTGTTCCTCAGTACAATGAATGCACAGTAAGGGAGCATTTTGATGTATGCCTGCTCTCATGATCTGTGTGGGAAGGGGTGGACAGCAGTCTATTCCATTTGCAGTGCTCATGTCAGGCACTATTGGCGGTGATGAGTCCAGACACGTATTTCTTACCAGTGTTCAGTATTATAGGTAATCTCATCCTGACAAACACCACGTATGTGAGCCTAACAGATGCTACGGTACTAACCAAGTTTGCTTCCTAAATTGGTCTCTCACATGTGCTGGTAAAGGGAAGATGGCTTCCACCAGCTCTGGGTGACTCACAGACAGGTTGGCAACCTCTGGTGCCATTCAGGACATCCATTATAGTGGTGGATCATGCATACGCAAAATTTTCAGGTGCTATTGGCATACAATAGTGTGTAGCCATTCTCATCTGCACATGCTAAGCATGTACCCTGTGCATACTGATATATCAGTGTACATCCCCACCATGGCAGCCTGTACATGGATTCCTTGTGTGGCAGGGAAGGTTTCCTACAGTTACTGTCTTAGCCATAAGGTTGTGAGGCATGGGAAGGGTTATGTAGCACTCTGCATGCCGTGTATTAAAACAGGTTCACAGACTGTCAGCGGACAGGTTACTAGGCTGTTGCTAGTCGTACGGAGAGGTTAATATATGAATGCTGATGTGTCATACCCGTTTACATGGTGCAACCTGTGTAAGGCATGTTAAAGAGGCCTTACGTGTGTCAATCCGGTGTCCATGTGCACACAGATTTGGTGAGTGCTGGTGTGCATTCAGTGTTAAGTACCAGTATATTAATTGGATGGCCAGAAAAGGCCAAAGGTGGCAAGAAGTGGTCACCATCCGTTGTGACACACATCCTTCTGGTGCCGTCTCCCAGCTGTGGTATGTGCATGCACCCTTTATAATGTTGGCCACGTCCAACATGTGAACACTGTCTGACGGGCAACACTGTGATGTCCACAATCCTACAGTCTCTTCACATATATTACCTCGCCAGACACAGATATACAAGCCACTCTCCAAGTTTTACTGACATTGTTGATAGTGCATGTTGTTTGCACAACCAGTACAGTCCACTAACAGGTATCTGTCAGTGTTGAAAAATATTAGGTTTACATTAATGACTATTAACAGATCAAGACACATTTACATTCTTTAATCTTTAATCTTTAATTCTTTAATCTTTAATGATTATCTCAACGACGCCAAGCCAGATATCTGTGGAGTAACTGAAACATGGCTCAAGCCCTCAGATACAGCGTTAATAAACCAACTACCTACACATACCTATGACGTCTTCTCACTCCCGAGACTGAAAAAAAGAGGAGGTGGAATCCTTTTGGCTACCAAAAAAAGTCTGAACTTCTCCCAACATCCATTCAGCTCTAACTCAAAACTGGAAGTCGGCTTCTTCACCTCACAACATCTTCAAATCCTTCTTGTCTACGCCCCCCCAGGGTTCCTTGAATCCAATGTCTCCCCTATCCTTGAAATCTCCACCATGCTCATCAACCTGGATTCTCCAGCAATCATCTTAGGAGACTTCAATCTACATATTGACAACCCCTCACCATCCAACAGCTGTTTAACCCTCCTCACAGCCCTATCTGCCATGGAATTCCAACAAATAGTCAATGAACCCACACACAAAGCGGGTCACACCCTGGACTTGATTTTCTTCAACAAAGGGATTACGAACACGTACAACTTGAAGAACAAAAAGGTCCCTTGGTCAGACCACACTCTTATTTCCACCTCTTTTGCACTGGAAGAAACCAACACCCCTAACATCCCCTCACCTTCATTCCATTACAAAAAGCGATGTTCTCCAGAAGACCTCAACACCCAATTAGTCTCCCAGCTCCCCCTATTAGACTTATCCGACCCTAACGCTGCCATTCGTTCATGGAACAACATAACAGAAAACATAGCCAACAAGCTCTGTCCTTCAATTACAAAAAAATCTCACACCAATGCAGCCAACAGACAACCTTGGTTCACCAACGAACTCAGAAAACTTAAACAAACTTTAAGAAAAAAAGAAGCGACCTGGCGTAAAACCCCTTGCGACACCACCATCTCATCATACAAATCCACACTTTACCAGTACAAATCCCTCACCTCAAAATCAAAAAAAGATTTTTACGCATCCAAGATTCACAACCTGGTCTTTGACGCTAAAGCCCTCTTCACCTATGTCTCCAGCCTCACTCAAACCATACCGCGAGAAATCCCCGGCAATATGGCTCAGTCCAAAGCCGAAGAACTCGCTCAGTTTTTCCAAAATAAAATTTCCAATCTCCTAACACAACTGCCTCCCGACACAGCAGCCCTCCAGACATATCAACAACCTGCACACAAAAATGCCAGCTTAAACACCTTTGAACCTGTAGCCTCCACTGAGATACAAGCCATCCTGAGAAAAATGAAACCTTCATCTCATCCTGCAGACCACATCCCCTCCAAATTACTTCTATCTATTCCAGACACAATAGCCTCATCTTTGACAAATATCATCAACTGCTCTCTAGCCCAAGGAATCTGCCCTGATGACCTCAAAATGGCCTCAATCTCACCGCTCTTAAAGAAACCTAACCTTGACCCAAAGGAACCCAACAACTTCCGCCCCATAGCTAACCTCCCATTCATCGCCAAGATCATGGAAAAACTAGTGAACTCTCAACTCTCAGATTTCATCGAAGACAACAATCTTCTCTTCAGCCCACAACACGGCTTCAGAAAAAATCGAGGCACAGAATCCCTCCTCTCCTCGTTGACAGATTATATCTTAATGGGCCTTGACAAAGGAAACTCATTCCTATTGATCCTGTTAGACCTCTCAGCAGCGTTCGACACGGTCAACCACGCCATCCTCCTAAACCAACTCTCGTCTATAGGAATCAGCGGCACCGTCCTATCCTGGTTCAAAACGTTTCTCAATAACAGAGGTTACAAAGTTAAAATCCAAAACAAGGAATCCTCTAGATTTGACTCTGTCATAGGAGTCCCTCAAGGTTCTTCATTATCTCCGACCCTATTTAATATCTATCTTCTTCCTCTCTGCCAACTTCTCACCAACCTCAATCTAAAGTACTTCCTTTATGCAGACGATATCCAAATCATCATCCCCATCAAAGATACATACTCTGAAACTCTTGACTACTGGGAATCATGCCACCTGAAAATCAAACAACTACTAAACAACCTACACCTCATCTTAAACTCTTCTAAGACAGAAATCCTTCTCATTTCTCTGGAAACCAACATCTCCAACACTACTCTTCCCACCAACCCACCTACCACACAAGTTCGAGACTTAGGAGTGATAATAGACAACCGGCTAAACTTCAAGGCCCATATCAACAAAACAACCAAAGACTGCTTCTATAAACTCCAGGTTCTGAAGAGGATAAGACGTCTTTTCCATGCCCAAGACTTCAGAACGATCATCCAAGCAGTCATTTTTGCAAAATTAGACTACTGCAATTCCCTATTGCTAGGTCTGCCCTCTTCCTACTCCAAACCACTACAGATGGTTCAAAACTCAGCAGCTCGATTACTAACAGGCGCAAGAAAGAGAGACCACATATCCCCCATTCTGAAAGAGTTACATTGGCTACCCGTACACTTCCGTATCATGTACAAAGCCATTTGTGTCATCTTCAAAACTATTCATCAACGCATCTCCCTCGATCTACAAATCCCCCTCCAAGCATACAACTCGACAAGACCTACCAGAAATGTCTACCGAGGCGCCCTCAAAGTTCCCCCTGCGAAAATGACCAAACACATCACTCTAAGAGATCGTGCCACCTCCACTGCTGGCCTTTCTCTGTGGAATTCCATTCCCTCAGATCTCAGACTGGAACCCTGCCTCTTAACTTTTAGGAAAGGACTTAAGACTTGGTTATTCAAGCAAGCTTTCCCAGACACAATCTAATATCACGTTATAGATACAAACCAAGGACTTCAAATATTCAGCCATTAATCATGCCATTTTTACATAGCATTTAATTTATTTGTATACCGTTTAACCGTTTATTCTTTCCTATCTCTTCCTTCTTATCCAAGTTCTGCTACCCTTGTTATTTGTAACTGCTCCTTCGATCACCACAGTTCTAGTTGTTGTATTTAATGCACTCCCGTTCCATGTAAACCAGCAAGATATGTGCTCATGATTGCCGGTATATAAAAACCTTAAATAAATAAAATAAATAAATAAATAAAATTCTGCAGAACCCCAGTAGACTTTCCTCCCTACAGGTGTGCTGTTCAAAAGGTTACAGGTAACCAATGTTGCTCACACATCAGTATCAACAGAATATTAGTGTTTGCACATACTGTATGACCTGTGCCACCATCACACAATATAGCTACCTCAGCCCTAGTCTTCTACATACTCTGTCTTGAAGCTGCTGTACCTGCAAGCCTTTCTTGAGGGACATCATGTGAATGGGATGTATACCCTCCCAACAGAGCGATATGGGTGCATCTATCTCAATCGGGGGGACATTTATTTATTTATTTATTTAGCATTTTTCTATACCGACCTTCAAAGTTAAATACCTTATCAGGTCGGTTTACATCGAACAGGGACGTAAACAGTAAAACATAAACAACTTATTAAAATCAGGAGAAACAAAGTTACATTTAACAAGGACTGCAAAACTTGGAAGCTTAAACAGCTGGAAAGAAGGCGTAAGAGGGTAGTAAGTTAAGAAACTAAGATCTAAAAGTCCGTGCTAGTGCTAGTTGAGCTATTATGATAATACTGGTGCTTGTGTCGTATTTAGAGAGGATCTGGGTTCCATTGCTCATGAGCCGGTTCGTCGTCTAATGTGTGTCTGAGGGGTCCGGGAAGGCTTGGCGGAACAACCAGGTCTTGAGTTTTTTCTTAAATGTTACTAGGCAGTGTTCCAGCCTGAGATCTGCTGGGAGGTTGTTCCAGATAGCTGGGCCTGCTATTGAGAACGCTCGGTCTTTGGTCAAGATGAGGCGCATGGCTTTGGTTGTGGGGGGTTGAAGTGCTCCTTTGTAGTTCTCTCTAATCGGTCTGCTGGAGGTATGGAGTTTGAAAGGGATTTCGAGGTCGAGGTGAAGGTGATTATGGATGGATTTATGTATTAAAGTGAGTGATTTGTGTAGGACTCTGAAGTTGACTGGTAGCCAGTGTAGGTTTCGGAGGATGGGAGTAATATGTTCTCTCCGGTTGGTGTTGGTCAAAATTCTGGCTGCGGCGTTCTGTATCATCTGTAGCGGCTTGGTGGTTGAGCTGGGAAGGCCTGTGAGGAGAGCACTGCAGTAGTCTATTTTGGCAAATATTAAGGATTGGAGAACTGTCCTGAAATCATGGAAAAATAGGAGAGGTTTGAGTCTTTTTAGTACCTGTAGTCTGTGGAAGCAGTCTTTGGTTGTGGTGTTGATCATTTTCTTTAGATTGAGGCGGTTGTCTAATATGACCCCGAGATCTCTTACATTATGGGTGAGATGGGAGTTGTGGTGTGACATGTAGGCCCATATCTGGCCCATAATCCCTCTATTGTTGCACACAGCTCAGTAAGCACTGAGTGGGAAGACCACTGTGCGGCAGCTCCTGTGGAATACATAGTTGGCCGGCGAGCTAAAGG
Organism: Rhinatrema bivittatum; assembly: GCF_901001135.1. Classification (NCBI taxonomy): domain Eukaryota; kingdom Metazoa; phylum Chordata; class Amphibia; order Gymnophiona; family Rhinatrematidae; genus Rhinatrema; species Rhinatrema bivittatum. The sequence goes on from NC_042621.1 coordinate 18,042,539, forward strand.
GGACTTGTCCACATATAGACTGTTAGGCATTGGCATAGTCCCAATGTGTGAAGCTATATGTATCACTGGGTGTCCCACACTTCTGTACTCAATTATGAGTTGGTTTGTGCGGCCATGGAGGACACAATCCCTGACAGATGGTCTGCCACTGTAGGTGGACATCCGGAATCTCAGCCTTCTACCTCTTGCCATACATGCTGTAAGGTGTCTAGATGTCCAGGCCACTGTGTCGCCTGTGTATGTAGTGGTTCACAGGCCAGGTGCAACAGTGATCACTGCAATGCTGTTTGTCAGCACCCTTACACACAGCTAGCTTCCCTGACACATTGCACCTCATGAAGGTCAGGTTGCCAGGTCCAAGAATACAGCATGTAGCGTTCAGCCTGTTTAACGTCTGCGCATCCAGCTAATGGTGCTCCTGCACCACAGAACTGTGCCGCTGCATAGAGCACAATTGTAAAGGATGCGCATGTGCTTGGCCAAGTGGCAGGTATTAGCACACTGTAGCCGGGAATGGCAGGGGCTCATAGCCTCGTTGGCCCTCCTGATATCCCCTTGTGGAGGACATCTCCGGGTGCAGCCAGGTGGCATGCTGCCAGAAGGGTGCACCCTTATAAGGTACAGTACATGGAGGCTCTATGTGTAAGTCTGCATGATATCATGGGTGAGGGGCAGAACTGAGAGCTGTTGGTGCAGAGGAAGGGTGTGTTACACAGAGGCTAGGTACCACGAGATGCCATCTTGGTATGGGCTGGTCTGTGGCCAGCAACATCGTTGTCATAATGGCAGAGACACACACCCACCTGTGGCATTTACAGAAGCTGGGTGGGATGGCCTTCCATACATTGTGGGAGGACTGGGTGGAGATAGGGGGTCTGGTCAGAGTGCAGACCGAACATCATCCCAACTGTTCACCTTCCAGGCCAGCCTACCATTGTACTGTACAGTATGAGGGTGACAGTGCAGTCAATCCGACATACCTTATCATGGTGACATGGTTCCAATATTGTGATAGAGCGAGACATTAGTTTGGCACCCTGTCTGAACCCCTGTCATACTCATCACTGCAAGTAGCAAGCATGGAAGCAGCTGTTGCTGTACAGTTATGTGTCTCAGCTAGTGGATTATTACTGACACCCATCCACGTGCAGATGTTCCAAACAGCTCTGGAATATGGTGTCCATATATTGTGTGCAGAAAGGCTGGTACCCTCTATCCAGACACCTAGCACACATTCATTGTTCCCGCTCATGGATCACCTATTCTTCCTATACCACCCCTGGTTTGGTGCCGCACAGGGGTACTACACATGCTAGGAATGGGGATTGGGCTGTAGATCAATGTACCTCTTCACCTGCCTAGCTGTATATCTGGCCCCCTTCAGCCATATATTCCACCCTGTGCAGCCTCCTCTTGTGTTCTGCCACCTTCATATGGACGACACATGGGTAATGTGGGATCAGCCAAAGGCTTAGGCTCCAGGTACACATTCACGTATGAGTACTGAATTGAGTTATTTGAACATCAGGACCTGTGCTGGAAGACTGTGTGATCACCTGTCAATAGTGATGTTGAAGTGGCCCCAAATCCCCAAAAGTGTAAAAATAGGTGAATGTGTGTGCCCGGCAACTGCCCTTGCACAAGTCCTCCATCCTCAAAGGTGCATACAAAAAAATCTATGGTGGCACAGTGTCCCCCTTCCTCCCCCTACCCACCACAAAGGTAAATAAAAAGGAAATCAAAAGTCCATGCCCCCCCATCCTGACCCCCTTCTGAACCCTCAAAATGGGACCGGGGCGCCCCTTCATACCCAATCTGGTCGGTGCCATTTTTCAAAATGGCACCGACCTGACCTTGCCCCAGCCATGTCCGGGAATCAGAACCAGGCTACATGGATGACACTTTGGCTGGGCACTGTGCCAACACTTATTTCCTTTAATACACCTTTGGGGGAGGGGAGGGGGACTGGAGCCATCACTGCATGGACACTTTTTTCCCTATTTTTACACTTTTGGGGAGATGGGGCTGCCTCAAGTTGATCCCTGCTCAACATTTCGGGGAGGCCTGCAATTTAAATGTGAGATGGGAGCATTGGGACCCCTGTTAAATTTCCCTAGCACGCACATGTCCTACATGTGCTCACTTTTCCTGATTTTTTTGGTATGCACCGAGCTTTTAAAATGTACCTCTAAGACTTTAGAAAAATACAAGGGAGCCTATGATTAAATATGAGGACTATAGTGGTGCTACAACGTTGGCATCCTCGTCTCCTTTAGCTTTTGATTTATTTGCCCGTGGGTTCAGTATTTTTGGCATGTATGATCGATGGCATAAGGACGGCTGATTTCTAATTGTACCATGATCTAGATTTTTAACAGTCTGAGGATAAAAAATGAATATTCTTTTCAGATACAGAATGCTATTGCAGGAGAAGCTTTATCCCATGAAACATAACCTATATGACAAATAGTAGTATCTATAGCCATGTGGGAATACAATTTTTTTTCACTATCAATTCATTAGAGATTTCTTTCATAATATTTGATTAATATATTAGGAAAGAGGAGCATTTTGTGATTTTTAAGGCCCTAAATCTTCATCCCATTCCCTTGTATGTACAAGCTTTTGTTTTACCATTTAATGTCATATTACAGAAATATTAAACTACAAGTAGGATAAGAGTATGAGAAGGAATGATCAGAACCCAACGTGTTGTAGTACTTATGCAGGCAATGAAACCCTCAAGGGGCAGAAAGTTCTTAAATCAAATAATTAGAAAAATATTGCTCTACCCATTATACCTTTTGTAGTTTACTATAACTAAGCTTGTGAAGTTCACAGAAATGCTTTGCATTAACCTTAGTTCTTTCGTACTGGTTTATTAGTTTATTACTACATAGACCTGATTAAGATAAATGAGTCAACCAAAAAAGTAATATTTATCTCATCACAATATAAATTCTGGGCAAAGTAATTTAAAGTACATCACAAGAGGATTTCTTTTGAAGATGCAAAGTTTCAATTTATCATTTTAGTTATGCTGACACTAAGCACATTTTAGAAGCTCATACCACAATACATTGGATTCCCTTTTATTAATTTATTTATAGTTTATTTAATATAATATTGATTGACTTTATGTGGATTAATGACTTTTAGAATGCCAACAGACTAAAACAGTCATCTTGCAAGCTATTGGGACAGTAGAGGGACTGCAATAGTCAGCCAATCAACTTTGCTTAAATAAATTACATATTGGGTAAACCAAGGCAGTGCAAAAATTAAAGCTTTAAAATGAGAGGATCAGTTTTCAATCAATATCAATCAAGCACAGACGATATGCTGTAGGCGAGAAATTCAGTTTTTATTACTTTGAATTTCAATCATAAGCATCTTGATCCTTAGAATAAATGAGAAGTTTCATGTCTTTAGATTTCAAGAAATGTACAGTACAGTTCAAGATCACTCATTGTTTTTAGTGGCCTTCATGTAGGTGCTCCAGTCTATCTCACTCTCTCAAATCTGTCTCCATCCCTCTAACCTCAAACCTTTCTCTACCCTTCCACAATGTTTTACCAGCACTGAAGCAAGACTTTCCTCCTTCGAGCTTTCTTTTACTCCTTGCCACCGTGGCTTTCCCCAACATCTCTTAAAAAAAAACAACCCCCCCAAAAAAAACACAAAAAAACAAGAGAGATGCGCGCACAAATACTTGTGCGCCTGGGTGCATGCACAGGCCCAGTGCCTCATAACGTTTCTTCTGCTATGGAGGAGGTGCAACTTAAAAAAAAAAAAAATCCATATATATTTACCCAAATTTTTGAGTCCCTCTATCCCACATGGCATGTTGATTTGATATAGGGAGCCCTTGCTGCCCATGAAAACTTAAGGGCCATCTCCTCTAAGACAGTATCTTGGTGCCATTCTTTATGGCTACAAAAGTCCATCACCATAGCGACAGTCATCTTCGCAAACTGCATGAGCTTAAGCATATCTCCTCCATGGGGTACCTGAGCTTATGTCTCGTTTGACAGCAGATGATTGGCTTTGCTGAGCCGCAGTGGGCGGCCAATGGCCTGAAATATGGAGGTGATCTCATTTCTAAAATCTATGCTAAAACATACACCTGGATTCTCAGTCTTCTTCTCTTTCATATGATCCTTATAGACGTATAGTGCAATAATTGTCAAATATAGTTCTATTTTATAGAATCTGACAAGCTATTGAAATCTCCTTATAAACTTTGGGAAGAAAATCTCCATAAATGCAAGTCATCTATAATGACTGATCTCAAGTTACTCAAAATCATTTTGGCTTTAGAGCTAGAATATTTGCAAAAAAAAGCATACACTTGGCAAAATAAAGAAAAGAATTTTGTCATGGTATAAAAAAAAAAGAAGTCTGTAGTAAGCAGGAGGAAGGAAGAGAAGTCACAATAGACACTTCATTCCTCACATAAACTTGCCTACTCACCTAAATTTAGGTGAATGCCTATTCAACTGAATACACAATTTTATTCACCTCCTGGAGGTTTCAAACACCAATATATTTATTCCTACTTAAGGCTAGGGGTGTGCAGGGCAAAAATTGTAATTTTTTTTGTTTTGTTTCATTGGGGAGGGATTTTATATATGTAGTAACAAATAGAAAAGCTTCTATCACATAATGCCTAGGTTGGCAAGGGACTGACTACACTGTGCTGCCATGAGACTCATCGGTCATCAGTCAGTTCTCAGTGTTAAGATGTTTTCCAGCTTTATGGATGCCCTGGTTATCTACCTGCACGACCACAACCAATACTCGTGTGTTCACCTGTTGAAGTAGAAGGTACAAAGGGGCTTCTGTGAGTTCATTTCTCAGCTGCAAATGAAACCTGTGTTAGGAGGTTTGAATAGAGATTGCAATTTCAGAGAATTAAAATCAGTCTTGTGTTATCTGTGAGGAGAATGCTCCTCCTTGATATGTAATATTGTTAAGACAAAGCAAAGATGCCATTTGGCATCCAAATAGCAGATGAAATTTAATGTGGACAAGTGCAAGTTGTTGCATATAGGGAACATTAACCCTTGCTGTAGTTACACGATGTTAGGTTCCATATTAGGAGCTACTACCCAGGTAAAGATCTAGGCATCATAGTGGATAATACTTTAAAATCATCTGCTCAGTGTGCTGCAGCAGTCAAAAAAGCAAACAGAATGTTAGGAATTATTAGGAAGGGAATGGTTAATAAATAGAAAATGTCATAATGCCTCTGTATCGCTCCATGGTGAGACCACACCTTGAATACTGTATACAGTTCTGGTTACTGCATCTCAAAAAAGATATAGCCGGCAGAATAGATCACTGCCTCCAGCAGCATGCCTGGGAGTTGTGGGTACCTCGCAGACCTGTCTCTTTGGCACCATCCTTTTCCAGACCACTGGTGACACAGACCTTTGGCATCCAGAACAACACGGCAGGAAGAACCCATGCAGTTGGGGCAAAGCCCTCTGACATCTGAAGAAAGGCAGCACTGCTGGACCATGTGCCTGTACTATGTGCCTGTACTATGCAGCAAAGGGGAATTTCCTGGCCTAATGTCCCAAGAAGCCAGGAAAGTTCCAGGCCTAGAACCTACTGGGGAGGTGGTTCTAGATTTCATGAAGCCTGCTCCCCAACTCATGCTCCCACTGGCCCTTCTCACAAGTCAGCAAGAGTTCTCCACCTTGGCCCTTCTAGACTCGGGTGCAGGCGGAAACTTTATTATGAAGAGTCTGATTGACCATGTAAACCTGCCCACAGTACTACAGAACACCCCATTGGTGATCTCCTTGATCTCAGGGGGACAATCTTCCAGGGCGGGTCACCAGGGCCACTCTCCCCGTGCACCTCTGGACCAGCATGTTGCATTTTAAATAAATAACGTTTCACGTAATTGAGAAGGCCATCCATCCAATTGTCTTCGGATTACCTTGGCTACAGCAGCACTCCCCCATTATCAACTGGGAGACACTACATCTGGCCAAATGGGGTTGCCGTTGCCACCAGGAGTGACTTCTTCCTATTAGGTACTCCCCCTCTTGCTGCATACTCCCTGTATTTGCCTCCACAGAATGCCAGCTATGCTGATGCCTTCTCCAAGGGGAACAGGCAAATCCTGCCAGAACATCGTCTGTTCGATTGTGCCATCGATTTAATTCCCAGAACCACCTCTCCTCGGGGAAGGGTGTACCCCCTATCCCTTCCCGAGACCAAGGCCATGGCTAAATACATTCAGGAGAACTTGAAAAGGGGATTCATTCACCCTTCAATGTCGCCGGCAGGGGCTGGCTTCTTCTTTGTGGCCAAGAAATTTGGCACTCTTCGGCCCTGCATCGACTATCGAGGGCTTAACGCCATAACCAAGAAAGACCAGTATCCCTTGCTCCTCATCTTGGAGCTATTGGACTGTCTGCAGGGACCTCAAATCTTTACCAAGTTAGACCTTCGAGGAGCATTCAACCTGGTTTGGATTAAACCTGGGGACGAGTGGAAAACCATTTTAATACTTGGGAAGGTCACTAAGAGTACCTGGTGATGCCATTTGGATTATGTAATGCCCCCACAGTATTCCAATATATGATGAACGAAATCTTTCGGGACCTACGATATACCAGTGTACTGGTCTATTGATGACGTTCTTGTCTTCTCAAAGGACCTCCAGTCTCAATGTTGCGATGTTTGACAAGTTCTCCAATGCCTGCATACACATAAATTCTACGCGAAACTGGAGAAATGCATCTTCCCTTCCTGGGATACATTATCTCCAGTACAGGCTTTAGAATGGATCCGGAGAAGGTGGCCTGCATCTGGGACTGGCCCCTGCCATCCGGTCTTCCATCCTTACGACTTCTGGGTTTTGCTAACTTCTATAGACATTTCATTCCCCACTACTCTCAATTGGCTGCCCCACTTACGGCACTCACTAGGAAAGGAGCCAATACTAGAGAGTGGCCTGCAGACGCTCTAGACACCTTTACCAACTTGAAGCAAGCCTTTCTCCATGAACCCTGCCTCTACCATACAGATCCTATGTGCCCCTTCATCCTGGAGGTCGATGCCTCCTCCATCGCACGTGGGACAGTTCTGGGCCAGCTCACCACTAAGGGGATCTTCCATCCCTGCTCCTATTTTTCCCATAGGTTCTCGCCAGCGGAGAGAAGTTATGGCATCGAGGATAAGGAGCTCTTGGCCATAAAACCGGCTTTCGAGGAATGGTGACAGTGGTTGGAAGGGGCAGAGCATACCATCACTGTCTATGCTGACCACAAGAATTTGGAGTACCTTAATCATGCCCAGCTTCTACATGCCTGCCAAGCTTGCTGGTCCCTGTTTTTTAGCCACTTCGATTTTGTGATGAAGTACATGCCAGCCACCAAGAACGTCAGGGCCAATATCCTCTCTCGGTCTTTGGAGCTCGAAGACAACCTGGACCCTCCAGCTATATCATTGACCCGGCCTATACATAAGAACATGCCATTCTGGGTCAGACCAAGGGTCCATCTAGCCCAGCATCCTATTTCCAACAGTGGCCAATCTAGGCCATAAGAACCTGGCAAGTACCCAAAAACTAAGTCTATTCCATGTTACCGTTGCTAGTAATAGCAGTGGCTATTTTCTAAGTCAACTTAATTAATAGCAGGTAATGGACTTTTCCTCCAAGAACTTATCCAATCCTTTTTTAAACACAGCTATACTAACTGCACTAACCACATACTCTGGCAACAAATTCCAGAGTTTAATTGTGCGTTGAGTAAAAAAGAACTTTCTCCGATTAGTTTTAAATATGCCACATGCTAACTTCATGGAGTGCCCCCTAATCTTTCTATTATATGAAAGAGTAAATAACCAATTCACATCTACCCGTTCTAGACCTCTCATGATTTTAAACACCTCTATCATATCCCCCCTCAGCCGTCTCTTCTCCAAGCTGAAAAGTCCTAACATCTTTAGTCTTTCCTCATAGGGGAGCTGTTCCATTCCCCTTATCATTTTGGTAGCCCTTCTCTGTACCTTCTCCATCGCAATTATATCTTTTTTGAGATGCGGTGACCAGAATTGTAAACAGTATTCAAGGTGCAGTCTCATCATGGAGCGATACAGAGGCATTATGACATTTTCCGTTTTATTCACCATTCCCTTTCTAATAATTCCCAACATTCTGTTTGCTTTTTTGACTGCTGCAGCACACTGAACCGACGATTTCAATGTGTTATCCACTATGACACCTAGATCTCTTTCTTGGGTTGTAGCACCTAATATGGAACCGAGCATTGTGTAACTATAGCATGGGATATTTTTCCCTATATGCATCACCTTGCACTTATCCACATTAAATTTCATCTGCCATTTGGATGCCCAATTTTCCAGTCTCACAAGGTCTTCCTGCAATTTATCACAATCTGCTTGTGATTTAACTACTCTGAACAATTTTGTATCATCTGCAAATTTGATTATCTCACTTGTCGTATTTCTTTCCAGATCATTTATAAATATATTGAAAAGTAAGGGTCCCAATACAGATCCCTGAGGCACTCCACTGCCCACTCCCTTCAATTGAGAAAATAGTCCATTTAATCCTAATCTCCGTTTCCTGTCTTTTAGCCAGTTTGCAATCCACGAAAGGACATCACCACCTATCCCATGACTTTTTACTTTTCCTAGAAGCCTTTCATGAGGAACCTTGTCAAAGGCCTTCTGAAAATCCAAGTATACTACATCTACTGGTTCACCTTTATCCACATGTTTATTAACTCCTTCAAAAAAGTGAAGCAGATTTGTGAGGCAAGACTTGCCTTGGGTAAAGCCATGCTGACTTTGTTCCATTAAACCATGTCTTTCTATATGTTCTGTGATTTTGATGTTTAGAACACTTTCCACTATTTTTCCTGGCACTGAAGTCAGGCTAACCGTATCCTGCTGGCTGCCTCCCAAACAGTTCCTCCAGGAAAGACTGTGGCCCTGACCCGACTCCGACAACGAGTGCTAGAATGTGCCCATGATTCCAAAGTAGTTGATCACCCTGGTCGTGCTCGGACCCTCTCTGCTCAAGCAGTACTATTGGTGGCCATTGATGGACAAGTACGTGAAAACCTTGTGGACTCGTGTCCCACCTGACAAAAGCATTTGGTGGGATGATCTTGGGGACTATTACAGCTGCTGATGGCCCCCAAGGAACCCTGGACCCATATAGCTACCGATTTTGTGGTAGATCTCCCCTCTTCTAGCAACAACCGAGAAATTTGGGTCGTCACTCACAGCTTTTCCAAGATGGCTCATTTCTTCACCCTCCCGGCACTTCCATCCACTCCAGAGTTGGCAAAGCTGTTCACCTCCCATATTTTCCACCTTCATGACCTACCTCATCACATCGTCTCTGACCATGGGGTCCAATTCACCACTAAGTACTAACAATCCCTTTGTCGCAAGTTTAATATCAAACTAGATTTCACCACAGCCTACCACCCACAGGCCAACAGCCAAGTGGAATGAACTAATCATACATTAAAGACCTTCCTGCAGGCCTTTGTAAATGAGAGACAGAGCAACTGGGCCATCCTCCTTCCAAGGGCGGAGTTCTCACACAACTCGCACTTCAATGCTGCCACTGGATTGTCGCCCTTCCTCATTGTGTATGGGAGACGACCGCTTCCCCCGCTTCCTGTACCTTTGTCTGTCCCGTCTCCAGCAGGTTAGTTAACAGCACATGAGCTTCAGGAACTGTGGTTTCAAACCGAAACTATGATCTGCAGAACCGCCCAGAAAGCAAAGGTCACTACCGACAGATATCAACGTCCTGCTCCGCAGCTCAAACCTGGGGACAAGGTGTGGATGACACTCGCAATATATGATTTCAGGTACCTTCCATAAGGCTGGCACCCCGTTACATTGGCCCCTTCTCCATCATGCGACAGATTACTCCAGTAACTTATCAGTTCCGCCTCCCCACATCATTAAGAATTCACAATGTCTTTCATGTTTCCCTGCTGAAACCAGTAATCTTGTCTTGGTCAACCCAGAGACTGCCCAACCCACTAAGGGTCTCCACTGATGAAGATGAAATGAACCATGTGAAGGAGACCAGGTGAAGGGAGATATTGGATATCCATTGCCGAAACAAGATGTGGGAGTACCTAATAGCCTGGGAGGGGTATGGTCCGGAAGAGAACTCTTGGGAACCCGCATCCAACATCCTGGACAAAAAGCTCCTCAAGAAATTTCATACCACTCACCCAAAGAACCCCAAGTCCTTGGGACAGGGGCTTAGAGGAAGGGGGTACTGTTGCAGTGGCCAGCCATGGACCCTCACAGCCAGCCACACTCACCCCATGAGTTATTTCGGGCCTCCCGCACAGCCCCCCCAATCTGCTACCATCACTTCCCTCCAGCGTAGCGGTGAGCTGAACCTGCCACCGCTGTGCCACCGGCCTCTGCTGCTGCTAGGCACGTGTGCAGCTCCCAATTAGATTTAAAGGGGCCACAGCGGGAAAACCGCCCGCGGCCCCGGATGTCGACCTCGGACCCTATTTAAGAGCTCCTGCTGCCCTATCCTTGCCTCGGCAACAGGTCCTACTCTGCTCAGAGCTAATGGTTGCTCCTGCTCCATGTGTTCCTGCTCCGTGTCTCTCTGTGTCCCTCCTGTTCCAGCTCCTTGTCCCCTTGGCTTGCTCTTCTAGTTCTTGACTCTGCTCGTCCCTGGATTCTGCATTGTTTGTTGCCTGCCCTGACCACTTGCCTGCTCATCATCTCTTCTGCTAGCTGCCTGCCCTGACCTCTGGCTCATCCATGGATTTTCCTGCTCACCACTGGTCCCAATCTCTGACGCTTGACCTCGCTTCCGTCTTCTGCCTTCAGGATAGTCTTCGTCTGGAGACCCGCTCCTATGTCCTGCCAGCTCTCACACCCAAGGGCTCAACATGCGGGGAATGAGGGTTGGTATAGGTGAAGGTCCAGTTGGGTCTCTACCACCTGCATCCACCTCCCAATGATGAGGACCTATAGGAGCCCCTCTCCTATAGGTGGCACCAACCTCGTCTTGGCCCAGGGGTCCACCACTCCACGTAACTGGTGAGAAGCAAAGTTACCCAAATTATGCAGGTAATTTTGCCCACAAATTCAGTGAAATTTTTTCAGTAAAAGTGTCACAGAATATATTGGGGAAAAAGTGAATGCTCAACAGGTTTCTGATTATTGACCAAATTTAAAAATCCTACTGGGACAAGCAGCAGCCAATCCCCTTCCCCCAAGATTTAATAACATTTAGTGTACCAAGCAGCAACTGAGCCCCCTCCCAGGGCTTAGTATTTATTTATTTATTTAAATGTTTTATATACATTATTCCATGTGAGAATCACTAGTTCATAACGGTTTACAGGAAAAACATTCATAAATACAATGAGTGTTACAATGTGGCTAGACATTCATAGAAATGGAAGTAATACAATGGTAGACTTCTAACATAGGAACAGAGCTAGATTAAAGGTATTAGCGCGTCCCACTTCTACAGAATAAATAAAATATAGCAGGCCGAAGGCAATCAATTCCTTCCATCCATCCCACACCTTAAAAAAAGTTATGTGCCAAATCCCACCCCCAAACTCCCCAAAGTGAGCAAGAATCCCATCTGGGGTTCTTCTCCTATTGGGCGGGAACTTAAAATTTCATTTATTCACCACACTCCTGTGTAAATGGAACAATCTCTGTTCAGAAATTAATACTGAATGTCAATTCCTTCCTTGACAATGAGTCCTGAATGGGGAGTGGTCTCTTGCCTGTCAGTGAAGGGATCAATTCCTGCTCATTATTTACCCAGGGTGAATACATGAGTATTACATACAAGTGTGTGTGTGTGCCGGTGTAGTGGAGCAGAGACTTTGCACATAGGTTTAAAAAATATCCGTGCATCTCCATTTGCACACGCTACCCGGTGTGCACACATGGACGCGCAATTTTATAACATGCGCGCGCATGTTATAAAATCGGGGGTAGCACTCGCAAGGGGGGGACTGAATTTGGCAACTTTCACACAGCGACGCGTCACGGCCTTCCCCAGTTCCCTCAGTCCGCCTCCCGGATCACCCCCTTTTCAGGCCTCGGCACTTACTCATGTACTGGGGTTTACAGGCGGGGCTGGGCGCATTGGAAAATTTGCCTGGCACGCGTAAGGCACGGTCACGTGCGTAAACCCCGGGATTTATGTGCCAGGGTTTTAAAATCCAGCCAAATGCTTTTAAAGGTAGGTAATGGGGGGATTCATCACCATCAGCTCTCTATATTTTTATTTAATCTTGAGCAGCAGAAAAGGGGAAGGGATCAGCCACTGCCCATTAGTTTTTCAAATCTTAATTATCTGGGGAAACTTTAGACCTGCTATTTGGCCGACCAAAGTTAACTGACTTTGTCTTACTAGCACTGAATATCAGTGCTAGCCAAAATGAAACTCTGTCCCAAGTATTACACCCAGCACTGCATATTTTTATCCAAGTAAATGTTCTGCAGGCAATGATTTGCTGGCCAAAATTTAGCCAGTAAATGGAGGTAAAATTTTAAACTTGGGGCCTGATTTACTAAGCATTTTTCCTATAGACATAGAATGGGAGAAACGCCATAGTAAAATCAGGCCTTTAGATTGTAAGCCCTCTGGGAATAGGGAACTACCTGAATGCAAGCTGCTTTGATGTGCAGAACAGCAGAATATAAATAAAACAAACATCAGAGTCCATCCAGCTAACTCTTAAATGCTAGCGGGACAAATCCTTTAACAAATTAATTTTATCTATTAAAACATCTCAATTTTTTTCAAATTCTTTCACCATGCTGTTGAAAACCTCTGTATTATGTAATAACCTATACACTAGCTATTACATAAGTGGACTCTTAGGCCAAGGCGGGGTTGACACAACCTGCAGGGAGGAGCCTTGCAGCCCCCCTCCCGCCCCCCATTGGCAGGCAAAACTGGTTAGAGTACAGGCCCAACTGGAGTTTCACCAATACCAGCCCTTGTTCTCCTTAGGTTGAGCCCTCAGGTGCTGGGGCCAGCTGGACTTAGGGGTGGGCCTCTGTGAAGGTGAAGATCCTAAGCTTGGTAGATGAGGCAGGCCAACACAGCGGGGAACACAAATGGGTCAGGCCACAGTCTAGACTGGCGACTAGCAGCGGAGTCTGGATGAGGCAGAAGTCTGAGGTAGAGTTCAATCAAAAACGAGGTACATGCTGCAGTCAGTGGCAGGCAGAGGTCAAGAAGCATTGGGGTTTAGTCCAAGGTCAAAGCCAGAAGATCAATCCAAGGAGGATGACGAAGAGGAGGAACTACAAGAACACAAGGAGACACTGAAGACAGATGGGAAGAATACAGATCAGAACTCAGGAGAAGACCAGACTTGTGGGGACCAGGAACAAGACACAGAAACTTTAGATAGCACACAGCAGAACCAGGAACATGAAGGCAAGGATCAGGAATTAGGAACGCAGATGCAACCGCTATTTCAATAGAGACAACCTATTTCTGAGGCATTGAAGGGGCGTCCAGGAAGGTCTTTTAACCAATAGGAGCTGTGATGTTATTGAGAGGTGTTACATCGGGTCCAGAACTGTCAGTGCCTCCACTGCAGGTGGCAGCACTGTGTGCACAGACCCACCCTCCATTGGTGTCAAGGGAGTCATGGGAATTCAGTACCGGTCAAGGAGATCCTGTTGCACAATATTCCCCCCTGCGCAGGAATCCACCAAGGCCTGGGATGTGAAGCATACAGAGGGTTGTTCCAGGGAGACAGGCAACAGGAACTGGGGGTTATGGAATAGCCAGACAGAGGGTCACTTGCTCCATTGCCTCATGTCTCAGGACAGTTCCCCTTCTCTGCGGGCACTGAGCCAAAAGGTGACCAGAAGTTCTGCAATAAAGACAGAGGCCTAGTTGATGGCATAGAGAGGACTCTATGGTGGAGATGAGAACACCCCAGTTGCATAGGCTTCTCTGGTAAACCCCCCGATGGCATGATGGGGTCAACTGTAGAAGGAAGCAATACCCTGGGGAGATCTTTTTGAGCTGAGCAGGTCTCTCAAGCTCGCTTCTGGAGCCATCTGTCAGTCTTCCCCATGAGATTGATGAGACCTTCAAGAGATGTGGGAAGTTCTCATGGCAAGAGCTCATCTTTAATCTTGGGAGCTAAACTACCCAAGAAAATTGTGTGTAGACTGTCTTCCTGCCAGTTTTGTTCTGTGGCCAGGTTTTAAACTCCATGGCATAATCCATTAACAATTGACTTCATTGGTGCAAGTGCAGGAGATCCAAGCCCATCATGGGCAACCAGCCAGGCCATCAAAGAGCTGCTTGAAGACTGAAATGAATTGATGGAGGTTCATGAGAAGAGGTTCGAGCGCCCCCACAGGGGAAGCTCAGGCTAGAGCCTTATCATTGAGGAGGGAAAGAATAATTGTCATCTTAACCAAGTCATTCGGGAAGAGTGCCAACTGAAGGGAAAAATGCATATGGCATTGATTAAGAAATCCCCAGCATTGATTAAGAAATCCACGGCACTGCTTAAGGTCTCCTGCATAACAGGGCAGAGCAGGCAATGGAATTTTTGACTGGCAGGTGTCAGGAACCAGTGTTAGAGCTGGAGTGGGTAGGGTCAAGGAGTCCAGGTGTGTAGCGAAGCGGTTCATGTCTGCTACAAAGAGTTCTAAGGCTGGAGAGCCTAGTTTCTAGGTTAAACCAGTAATCGCTTTCAATGCGGCTAGATCTGCTGGTTCGATGGCCTTGGCAACCTGTTATGGAAGTGGACCCTTAAGGTTTGGGCAACCTGCAGTGAGGAGCTCTGCAGGTCCCCATCATTGGCAGGCAGAGCTGGTCAGAACAGACTCTACTGGACATTCACCAATACCAGCCCTCGTTCTCCTTAGGTTGAGCCCTCGGGTGCTGGGGCCAGCTAGACTTAGGCACAGGCCTCTGTGAAGGTGAAGATCCAAAGCTTGGGAGATGAGGCAGGACAGCTCAGTGAGGAAAGCAGATGGGTCAGGCCACAATCTGGATAGGTGACTGGCAGCGAAGTCTGGACGAGGCAGTGGTCGGAGGCAGGCAGAGTTCAATTGAAGATGAGGTACAGGCGGTAATTGGTGGCAGGCAGAGGTCAAGCAGCATCAGGGTCCAGCCCAAGCTCAAAGCCAGAAAACCAATCTGAGGAAGATGACGAAGAAATGGAAGATGAAAAACCACAGGAACATGAGGAGACACTGAAGATAGACAGGAGGAATACAGACCACGAAAACAAGAACTCAGGAGAAGACCAGACTTACGGGGACCATAAACAGGACACAGGAACTCAAGAAGACACATTGCTGAACCAGGAACCCAGAGGCTAGGATCAGGATCATGAAGCAGGAATGCAGAGGCAACCACTACTCCAATGGAGGCGACCTATTGTTTGAGCCATTGGAGGGGAATCCAGGAAGGCCTTTTAACCAATAGGAGCTGAGATGTCATCAGGAGGCACCTCTGCCGGATTCCCCACCACAGGCCCTTTAGGAGAGCTCAGTCTGGGCTCATGCGTGCACATGTCTATGTGAGGTCCTGGGAACAGTGCAGGGGAATGCTGTTGGTGTTGAAAGATACAGCCATGAAGCTATCAGCACCCAGCAGACCAGAGTGCCCTAGAGCAAGGCCTCCCCCGACATCTGGAGGCATTATATAGTGCCCGGAGCCAACAATCACACGGGGATGCAGCGCACCCGCAAGGCCAGCCAGGAGGCGAGAGCAGTAGTCTGCGGAAATAGCCTGTGGACCGCTTCTATTTAATATTCATTCAGCATTTCAGAGACCTGATTTATGTCACTTTTAAAATAATATTGTGGACCTAATCATAGTGCAGAATTCAATCTGCTTATTATAATATTTGCTTACTAGTTTAAGATATATTATACATAACGGTATAAAAAACCCCATTAAATAAATAAATAATGTTGAATAAACACACAGAGTAAATAAAAGTGGTTAGCAATGTATAAGATTTACCTAATACCACTTCTTCATTTTACCTGCCTTCCTGAAGAGTCGACTACCTAGCTAGATTTATCTTTAAAATCAACTTATTAGGCAATACCCATGTAGGAATTCCTGCACATGCTCAGTAGAGCTAAAAAAAACCTCAATCTAGTACAGATGAGCCCGTTTGGTGCTGCCAGATGATATCACCCACATGTCATGGCTAATTTATCCTTCTATCTACAGAAAACACCGTTTACAGTAAGAAAACTTGCTTTTGATCACCTCTCTAGTTGCTCCCTTTTCCAAATCATTAATGAATGTTAAACATTGGCCCTGATACAGATCCCTTCCCTATTGGGAAAAGTAACCATTTATTCCTAATCTTTGTTTCTTATCTGTTAACCCAATGAAGGCAAATATTTTCTTTGAAAAAATATCTATCAATCTATCTATGTATGTCTGTGTCCACACACACCCCCTCACACCTATATAATAAGAAAGAGAATTACATTCTGTGTGTAACTTATTGCAGTTCAGGCAACTGACTACATTGTTTCACTGTCTTGAGATGAACAAGCATGATCATCTCAAGTTCTGTCTCCTGGATGATGTACATTACAATCTCACTATCATTATGTATTGCTCCCTTAGATTTCTGTACTCTGAATACATGATTCTGCACTGTTACATTGATTCTTAATTGCCAAGCACTCAATCATGCCTCAAGTTCTGAGCTCACTTATTATTCTGTCTACTCCCTTAGGAATATTCACTCTATTGCATATGAAACTAACCTCTCTGAAATATTATTCATAAAGATATTAAAGACAAGCAGCACCAGGATGAAATGAGGTACTCCACTAATCATCCTTCTTCCATTAAAGCAGGACTTTCCAAACTTTTAGCCAAAATGACACCATTTTAGGTAACCAAAACAAATTTGCAAAAGTGCAGTCCCCTCCAACAATTATTACTCCATTCTCACGTTGATCCCCTCTCTCAAACTCCACTCTCTCTAGTAAATCCTCTCTTTTCACCTCTATTCTCTCTAGATGTCCTCTCTTCCTTCCCTTTAGTATACAATGTCTCAATCTCTACCTCTACAGCAGACCCCCTCTCTTCTACCCTGCCCACCTCCTCTCTCATGCCCTTCAGCCCTTTCAACCACCTGATCCTTTCATACTCCCAAGACCTTATAACCCTAACTTGATCATCTGTTATACCCCTCCATCCACCAATCCCTCATCAATCTCATCCCCTATCCTCTCTCACCTCTAAGGTTCACCTCCTTTCCTCCAACCTGTTCATATCCCTCCAGCTGATTCCTCTCACCCTCTGCTCATCTCTTTCACCCTTGAGTCAGTCATCTTTCATTTCCCCTCTCTCACCTCCCACAACCAATCCATCTCTAGCTGAGTCAATCCCCAAACCTCTCCTTTCAGTCCCTTTCCAAATATTTATTTATTTATGTTTTAATTTTTATATACCAGTGTTCCTGTACGACATACAAATCACATCGGTTTACATTGAAACAGCGAGAAGAAATTCGCCCGGAGGCGGTACATGGAACAAGGGGTAAAGAAACTTGGTTATCCCACTGACCATATTTTCCTTTGTACCCCGAGCCAAAACAATATTTTCCTTTGTATCCTGAGCCAAAGGTGGATGAAAGCTAGTGGAAAGAGAGGGTACATTGATGACAGGGTCAACATTTTTGAGTAGCTTCAGTGATGGGTGAGGTGAGAAGAGCAGTGGTATTTTCCACTGGCTATGCACACTCTGCTCTCCTTTTCTCTCATCTAATCTGTGAGCAGAAGCAGCATTAGTAATGATTAATCACAGTTATCATGAGACCTGTGAGGAGCCCCCATCCCTCTTCCCACAGAGCTTTAGGGAATCTCATGCAAGAGCAAATCCACTGCATGGACTGAGAGGCTGCTGGTTTACAGGCTCCATGATGTCTTCCACTACTAATGCTGTTGCCTATGGTGCCTGAATGCTGCCAGTTGTGACACAACTGTGACCCCAGCTAAAAGTCCTGTGACCCCATTTGGAAGTGAAACTCCATTCCATTTATTGCCACCCTCTTATCAATAACTTAAGTATAGCGTTCTAATCCACCCTCTTTTGGTCCAAACTCAGGCTGGATCAAGCAACTATTTTCTTGTAAAAGGAATAAGATTTGTAGCATAAAGTAACTCATTCACAGATTAGATATAGCAGTAACACTGGCAAAGCAAACTTCTCCATACTGCATTACCACCTCTAAAGGTGAATGAAAAGTTTAACCCATTTATCCTTTGGCTTTGCTGCTGAAATTGCAAACCAAGATGTCAGTTATGATTGTCATTCTATTGACACTATCGTAAAACAGCTAAACTGAGGCCACCAACATATTTTTAGAGATGATGGAACACTCATTATATAGTAAATCACTTTTGGTCTCTATCTATCAGTATCACAACCATGAGGTGAAAGGGTTTCTAATACTTGTAACAATCTACCTTTTCATTTCTGTTCTAGGAAGCAAGCCAAAAAAAAAAAAAATCTGTCTAAATTATAATGCACTAAACTATGAGTTTTACTTTCAAGATAGTTTAAAAGCTGAACGGAGATCTGATACCTGGAATCTGCAATGATGGTAGCACTGATAGGAAACTGAAGCACAGTATCCAAGGCACTAGGTTACAGGAGAAGCCTTGTGAAAGAAAACACTGTTAGTGGAGGTTATGTCCTTTTTATTAGGATGTCATGCAACCAGTGTTGTTTTAGTACTGATTCTAAAGCATGATAAAATCAGTTTCAGAAACGTTGCCCAATTTCTCCGGATTGTCTCTCTTATCACTGACAACCTCCACTGAAATCTAAGCACTTCAGTATAACAATATTTATTTATTAGCTAAAAATCACTTCTGTAAAGGACTAGGAAAAAAAGCAGTATTGTGGCTGATATTCCCCTCTTTTAATGCACGGGATCAAATATTCTCTTTATTCCTTTCTAAGTAAGTCTCTTGAATAAGACTTGCTTGTGTGCATGGCGACAGTACAAATTTCACTGTCCCTACAGGCACCAATAGCTTTCAGTTACTGACAAAGAGGGCCTTCAAGTTTCATATCCTTCTTAACCTTTAACACACAAGACATAAAATCAATAGGCTTTGGTGGAAATGTAGCTCCTGTACGTTCTAAATAATGCAGAATACCAAGTCTATGGTGAGTAATTCTCTCCATCATCAGCAACATTGATTTTACTCTTTGAACGTCCATGCTCCATGGAACTAACCACTTTCAGTTAAGGACTGAAACCCGTCACTACCATCCATGCTGAAGCACCACTAGGTGCAATGTGCTTTATATACCAGCTAATTTTTAAAGAGAAACTACTCTAGCAGCTTCACTTTGAAAATGTGCTGCAAAGTACAAACTGTTAAAAGTGACCATCTACTTCACAACTATGAGGGCTATATATGAAGGTTGTCCCTGATATGTTTTAGGGTGAAAAAAATACTTTGTTCTTCAATGTTAGGTCTCTTTCAGGTATTCTAAGCAGCGACTGTTGAGTCTCTTGTCTTACTTCTCTTGTCTTCGGATATTACTTACATTGGTCTAGTAAAATATAATGGTACTGTAACTCATTTCCTCTAGAACTAATATGGCTGCAAGAACTCTGAGCTATTAGCAAAACAAAAGTCATTTGTTTTTTTCTAGGGCAGTTGGGATTGAAGTAAACTAATACATTACAGTTTTTTATGTATTGTACATCACAATAGAAATATTGTAGAACCAAATAATGTAGGCATTGATCATGCTCTGCTTTTGAAAATCATCTTCTATGATTCTCCAATTCTGCAATTCAGATGTCTGTCAGGTAGGCTTGTGCAATTCAGTTGGAAAGGAAAATGGACCTTATAGCTGGTATCATGTCCTACTTCTGATAATGATCAGGTATAAGTCTGAATAGAACAATCTGTAGCTACATATGAAGTGCTTGAGGGGTCTGGGTAAACTGGGGGAGTAAAGGCTAAAGAACCAGGAGGGTCTTAATGATATCGACTAGGCAAACTGGTGGACAAACTGTTTAAACTGGTTGTCATGCCAGTTGACACAACACTGCAGTAGGTCAGCCTAGATAACTGCCTCCCCCTTGGGTTGAGCCCTCACTTTCTGGCTGCTGGCAGTTCTTTCCTATTGTGATCCAAAGGTGGTGACATAGGCTAGACAGCCGAGCGAGATTAGAGTTCGGTCCAGTCGAGATGAAAAACACAGGAACAAATACCAGGGCAGACAAGGACAATGGAGAGTTAAACAGGGAACCACAGGACTCACAAGGAGGACACCAGGAGCAAGGCATGAAGCAGGAACACCAGGAATGCATAAGAACATGCTGGGTAACTAGCGCTGCGTAGTTCTGAGCATCCCTTTATACAGGGCGGGATGTGATGTCATTTGAGCATGTCACAGGAATTCTTGCAAGTAGGACCTATAAAAGGGCTCAAGAGCTGAAGGAAGTTCAGGCATGATCCTTAGATGCAGCATGATGCCAGAGATGAGGTGCGTTACACTGGTCATTTCCTTCACACACACACGTTTTACTTACTTGTTCATGTAAAAGCTGACTACTCCTAGCTATTTTTGTCTATGCTTAAAATTAGGATCTCACATACACGCGCAGGTTATAAAATTTCAGCGTATGTTGCTGTACACCTATATAGAAGTACATGTGCTCGTTTTAAAGTTACCTTCCCCAATTGGTCTTAGCTGCACATGTTAACCTTTTATATGTGCATAGCAGACTGCAATTATTTATTTGGTTTTTGCATATAATAAACTTACATGTGTAAGTTTACTCTTATGAAAATTCATTCAAATTCAAAGTTGAGCTCTGTGATGCAACATCAAGAAAGGAGAGGGAAAACTAATTTGTGTCATGAGGTAGCTTGTCTGCTGATGGGCCTGTAAAATCTAATGGCAGAGTAGCAGAATGGGATTTACTGCAGTTGCACAGGTAGGATGAGTGTATCAGTTCTAGCACGTTTCTTTCAATATAAGAACTTACCATACTGGATCAGACTGAGGGTCCATCAAGCCAAACATCCTGTTTCCAACACTGGCCAATCCAGATTACAAATACCTGGCAAGTACACAAACATTAAAAACATCCAATTTAGTGGCTATTCCCTAAGTCAATGATTAATAGCAGTTTTTGGACTCCTCCAGGAAATTATCCAAACCTATTTTATACCCAGCTACACTAACTAATCTAACCACATCCTCTGGCAATGAATTCCAGAGCATAATATGTTGAGTGAAAAACAATTTTCTCCGACTTATTTTAAATGTGCTACTTGCTATTTATATGGAGTTCCCCCTAGTCCTCCTATTATCTAAAAGAGTAAATAACCAATTCACATTTACCCATTCTAGTCCTCTCATGATTTTAAAGACCTCTATCATATCCCCCCTCAGCCGTCTCTTCTCCAAGCTGAACATCTCTAACCTCTTTAGCCTTTCCTCAAAGGGAAGCTGTTCCATCCCCTTTATCATTTGGGTCACCCTACTCTGTACCTTCTTCAGTATAATTATATCTTTTTTGAGATGTAGCAACCAGAATTGCACATAGTACTCAAGACGTGATCTCACCATAGAGCAATACAGAGGCATTTTGATGTTCCCTGTTTATCTTCCTTTCCCTTCCTGATAATACTAACATTCTGTTTGCTTTGTTGATCACCGCAGCACATTGAGCTGACAATTTCAATGTATTATCCACTATGACACCTAGATCTCTTTCCCTAAATATTGTCGTGGGCTCCTCCGGCTGGCTCCCTGGTGGGGCTTATTTTCTTCCTCCAAATCTTTGCAGGTACTTCAATCCCGATAGCACGGCTGCAACCGCTGGTGTCCGCTGTAATCCTAGCGGCTCTGACAACCCTCCAATGTGGTTATTTGCAAGCCTTTGAACACAGGCCCGAATCCCTAACAGGGCTAGTCACTCTAGCCAGTACCCTGTTCATGGTCCATACAAGTGGGGGAATAACAGTTTTCCTCCTCCCCCACAGGGCATGGGTAAACCAAACAAAACAACAAAGAATAGTTTAGTATTAGTTCCAGCTTATTTCTCTCTCTCAGTGTTGTGCAGTGATCCTTCTTCTATAGTCCCGTGACAGAAAAACTGCAACCTGGAACCTCTTTATCCAAATGTCTGCTGTCAGGCTTTAATCCTGGCGCTGACAGCCTTTTAATGCAGTGTTTGGGATCCAGCACAACTCGCCCCTTCTCCCCTACAGCTGTGCTATAAGCAATGCTTTACCTCTACCACACAGTCAGCACCTTCTTTAGTTAGTGCCTTTTTGGAGAAACAGGTGAGACAAACAATTTCCCCCAACAGGTTCTTTCTCAGTTCTGTGTCCCCTTACTTCTCCACTTACTCTATCTCCATGCTGGATAAAGAAGAGTCCTCTGTAGGCAGCTCCCAGTCCATCTCCTCCTCCTCCTCAGAGCAACTGCTCTCTTCCTTTTCCTCCTCACTCAGGGACACACCCTCTCCTTCCCACAGCATGGACTCAGCTGAATCTAATTCCCCCAGATCACCTTCAGCAGCCACCTCAGCCTCCTTCTGGTCCCGAGCCTTCCACTGCCGCTCTGGAACTCTGGGTATTGTAGTCCGTACAGGTTGTCTAAACGCCCCCTGCTGTTTCACTTTGGGATAGCTTGACAACTGTTTAGTTTGGACCCGCTTACTGTCCCTCCGGGCTAGGAGCCTGTTGCTCTTCTCATTACAATATACATCACCTTGCACTTGTCCACATTAATTTTCCTCTCCATTTTGGACATCCAATCTTCTAGGCCCACAAGGTCATCCTGCATTTTATCACAATCCACATGGTGATTTAATTATTCTGAATAATTTTGTGTCATCTGCAAATTTGATCACCTCATTCGACTTATGCCTTTCCAGATCATTTATAAATATATTGAAAAGCACTGGTCCAAGTACAGATCCCTGTGGTACTCTACTATTTACTTTTTTCCACTGAGATAACTGACCATTTAATCCTACTCTCTGTTTCCTATCTTTTAATCAGTTTGCAGTCCATGAAAGGACATTGCTTCCTATCCCATGACATTTTACTTTTCTTAGAAGCCTCTCGTGAAGGACTTTGTCAAATGCCTACTGAAAATCCAAATACACTACATATACCGGTTCACCTTTATCCACATGTTTATTAACTCCTTCAAAAAAATGAAGCAGATATGTGAGGCAAGACTTCCCTTGGGTAAATCTATGCTGGCTATGTCCCATTAAACCATGTCTTTCTATATGTACTGTGATTTATTTTTCTTTAGAATAGTTTTTATAATTTTTTCCCAGCACTGAATTCAGGCTCACTGGTCTATAGTGTTATGGTTAAGAGGTGTTTGGGTGGATTCTTGGGTACTGAGGCAGATGACCAAGCCCATGGGGAGGAGCCCTGTGAGGCGCCGCTGTACTGGGCTAAACGCAGACGCACAAACACAGAGTTCAGTTCTTTTATTAAACAGCTTGTAGTGTACCACCAGAGGTGGCAGTAGTGAGGTAGACTGGATGTAGCAGTCTCAAGACCCTCGGTAGAGGGGACCTTTCTCATCCCGTTGGTAAAGGGGGATTCCGGTGTGGATTTCCCAGCAAGGCAGTACTGTGGATGAGATAGACTGAGAGTTAGATTACTCACTAGTTGGTTGCTGTTGGTGTGCGATTCCACCAGGTTGAAGAAGTAGGTAGAAGCACTGAGACAGGGAGAGCAGGCCCTCAAGGAGCGAGTACCTGATCCCTGTAAGACACCTAAAATAAAGCAGAGGGCCCCCGAGGAGCGGGTACCCAGGTTAGCAATTACCCCGAAGGGCAGAGAGAGAGCTTCCAGTGGCAGCACAGAAGTGGCAGAGTAGCTAGACAGGACGAATCCGAGACTTCCCAGTCTTTGCTGTCTTTGCTAACTCAACGAGCTAGCAACATAGTACAGGCTATATACCTGGATGGTTTGACGTCAGTCGAGGGGAACCCCCCCCCCCGAGGTTCGCACCATAGCTGGAATAAGGTTGTGGGTGGTGTGCACGCGTGCACCCTAGTAGGCACTTGGGAGGTGCATGGCGGGAGGCAGCACCATAGCCGTTCCGGGGACGCCGGAGAGGTCAGCTTGTAGACACAGTGGCAGCCATTTTCCCTAGGGATGTGGGAGGAGCCGTGAACAAGGTGAGGCACACAGGGCGAAGCCATCTAGCACCAACGGACGCAACATATAGCTTTCCGTATCACCTCTGGAGCCTTTTAAATATCGGGGTAACTGTTGCGGTTCTGGCCGCGAGCACCGCGGCCAGGCCCTTACCTCTAGGCTCCCGGACCTGCTCCTGCTTCCAGAGGCCTGGTTTGCGGCCTGTTTGGTGGCGTCCCCACTGGGGCTGCGCCGCTGCGAGCTCTCCCATGGATGCCTGGCTCCTAGGCGTGCATGCGCGCCACTTGGGCGCTTTTCTAGGCCGTTTCCCGCCACTGGTGACTCCGCCCAACTCCTGATGTCAGATAAGCCGGCCACGGTCATCCAGTCTTTGCCTTGCAACGGGTTAGCCTCCCGGTTTCCTGTTGTGCTGTGCCCCGGAGTGACTCGCTTCACTCCGTTCCTGCTTCAGTACCTGCTTGGTTCCTGCCTGCCTACTACAGTACCGGCTTGGTTCCTGCCTGCCTGCTACAGCAACTGCCTGGTTCCTGCTTGCTTGCTACAGTACCTGGTTGGTTCCAGCCTGCCTGCTACAGTTCCTGCCTGGTTCCAGTACCCAAATCCAGCTACAGTTCCTGCCTGGTTCCAGTACCCAAATCCAGCTACAGTTCCTGCCTGGTTCCAGTACCCGAGTCTTGCTACAGTTCCTGCCTGGTTCCAGAACCCGAGCCCAGTTACAGTATTGCTACTGTCTTAGTCTGGTTCCAGTTACCTGTCCTGATCCACAACCCGCCTAAGTCCCAGCGGCTGGGCCCCTACCGGCTCCTCCCAGGGGGACTTCGGCTTCCAAGGGTGAAGCCACCTAAGTCTCAGCAGTTGGGCTCCTACGGGCTCCTCCCGGGGGAGTACCAGCTTCCAGGGTGAAGAGCATCTACGTCCTGCCTGAACATCTTCCTCCCGGCCTGCTATTCATTAGAGATATTGACCATCTTCCCAGTCTCCAGCGGGTCGGCCCAAGGGTTCACTAAACAGAGACTCCCATAACAGTAACATTGGCTACCCTCCAGTCTTCAGGTAGAATGGACAATTTTAAGGATAGGTTAAAATTTTTTCTACAAGATCTGAAATTTCATTTTTGAATTAAGAACCCTGGGGTGCATAGCATCTGGTCCAGGTGATTTGTTACTCTTCAGTTTGTCAATCTGGCCTACTACATCTTCCAGGTTCACCACGATTTGGTTCAGTTCATCTGAATCACACCCTTGAAAACAGTCTCCAGAACCTGTATCTCCCCAAAATCTTCATTAGTAAACATGTAAGCAACAAATTCATTTAGTCTTTCCATGATGGCCTTATCTTCCCTAAGTGCCCCTTTAACCCCTTGATCATCTAATGGTCCAGCAGACGTCTTTGCAGGTTTCCTGCTTTGGATATATTTTTAAAAGTTTGCATTATGAGTTTTTTGCCTCTATGGCCAATTTCATTTCAAATTTTTATCCTGTGCCATCAGTCTTTTACATTTAACTTGACAATGCTTATGCTTTTTCTTATTTTCTTCAGAATCTTGCAGCATAGTTGTGGGTTGAGGGTACTGGATACTATATGGTGGATCACATAGAGGCAGGCAACAGGGGAAGGACATTATTCACATACGTCCTGGGGCATTTTTCTCAATTTCTCTGGTGGCCTAGCCTTTCATTGTTGAGGTTGGGTGCCCTCTTAGCTTGGCGAGACATTATTTAATACCTTTCTTGTTGTGGTAGCTTGAGTCAGCGTAGGGTTAGATGTTTCTCCTCTGTCAATGTTTGGCAGACACCTTTCCAAGTTGGAGTGAGACTATGTGGTGAAACTAGGAATTCTGGCCTTTGGGTATTCTTTTCTGCCTAGATATAGTGTTTTAGGACAAGGAGGCAGGGAATAGGGTTACAAGGCATTTTATGATTTGGGAATATTTTGTCTCTTCTATGTTCATGACACAGGTAGTTTTGCTTGTAATCTGCTTTGCAAGAGCTCCTGTATATGTAGAATAGACGATTTAAAAACTAAATAAATAAATAAGCTCTACTGGGTCCATAAATTCCCCAGGGATATTGCAGCAGGAGTCCTGGATAGAGTGACCTAGTAACACAGCAGATGTAGTAAGAGAGATATAAGGTGGTCTAGATATTGGATCTTTTCTGGTTGAAGCTTGTAATGGTTCAATATGGGTGACTCAGATGCATTCTGAGGAGATTGTGGGTAGCGGTGAGGGATATGGGTTTCAGGGGGATAGTATATGTGTACAGGATGCTCTGCTGATAGGGAGTCATGACAGAAGCAGTAGAAGGTGGGGCAGTGATCCCATTTTAATTATTCTGCTTTGGGAAACACTGGAGAGTCTTTTGTATTATTTAGCTTTGTTTTATTGTTCTCCAGCGTGAGCTTTGGAAGAAAAGATTAGAAATTGGCACCAACACAAGAGAGAGGCAGGGCAGGAGGAGCAGGCTGGACAACAAAAATTTGCCCAACACAGCAAAGAGCTGATGCAGTAGATAAGACAGGCATAAGTAGCAGGCCAGGTGGCGACCAGCAGCAAAGCTCTCCCAAGGCATCCAGAGAGAGACAAGGGGAGGGCTTTTTTATGGTTTGTTTTGTTTTTTTTGAAAAGTAGAGACCAGGCAGTGCCCAACAACTCAGCAAGGAAATGATGCAGAAGAACCACAGACCAGGCAGCAGCAACAAAGCTCCAGGATCCCAAAACATCCAGAGAGGAGCAAAGTGGAAGAAATATTTTTCTTTCTGAGACCAAAACACCTCCAATATAACTGGGAGAGAAACAGGGCAGCAGGAGTAGCAACCAGCAACATCACAGCAAGGCGTAAAGTCCAAAGCAAGTGGGCAAGGCTTCATTGTAGTGTCCTTCTGCCCCTCACATGGAAATTCAGGGAAACCCAGCTCAGGGAAACTTAGCTTAAATAATACCAACTATCTGGTCTAAGGCTTTTATATCAATGTTAAAGACCTTTTTATTTCAGCAGTATCGTTCTGTTTTATTCTATACTTTAGTTAGAATGTGCATTTTATTTTATTTGTTTTAATCTGTGTAACAATTATGTATCATTAAACCGTAAGCCGCCTAGAACCTCAGCAGTAGGCGTCTTATAAATAGCCTAAATAAATAACCCAACTTTAGCTCCAGCCTTGGATGATGTGGACATGCATGCTGGCTTTGGCTAATGTGCTTCTACTCCTAGCACATCCCATTGCTGCTGCAACCTCCTCGCACCCCGACTGAATTTGGGAGCAAACTGCTACTGTTTCACCTTCTCAGCCAACCTCGCCCCCTCCTGAGGTGTAGCTAACTTTCCATAAAATAGCACAGCTTATGATTTTCGATGCAAGCGACGTCATTTTATTTCCCTAAAATTGCCTGGTAATGAGTGATTTGCATGATTTTGACAACAAACCAGCTCATTTTAATGTCTGCGTTGTGCCAGGTTTATAGGGTGAAGATAACACAGTATTTCTGATACCGTGTGTTTTCTCTGCAATAGACCATTTACTGCATAAACATTGTTTACCACTCAGTGAAGCCCTAACATAGATTAGCAGAGCACCTGCTATGTTGGTATCTGAGGCAGTGCAGGCCACTTGTCCAAGGCCACAAGGAGTGTCAGCGGGATTTGAACCATGGTTTCCCTGGACCACTGCCTGCTGCTCGGACTATTAGGCCACATGATAAGTACAAAACCGTAAGTCAGTACTGCTCTTTTTCTTCGATTATGAAAATCAGATTTAGTCAATATTGCAAACAGATCCCACTGGGCTCTGTCTTGAACAACTACCATAACCTGCCACTTTTAAGCTTCATGAGTGTTAATTTGCATTTTACAGCCCTGTTACAATAGTCCTGACAAAGGCAGTCTTTGGCAGTTTATAAATAATTCAGCTATCATTTTCAGATTTTGATGCAAGGTATTGGGTGGTAAGTTATTTAGGAATGTACTGATCTGAAGCAATAAGAACAGAATATGCTTTATATGAATAATGAAATATCTGTTAAAGTATATGAGAGTCTGGGTAGTTAACATAATTTATATAATATACATCTCTCTACTAACACTTTACTTTATTATAACCTTCTGGTTTTTGTTTTGTTTATTCTGCTTGTTCCCATACTGGGAGCGAACAGATGTGGCCACACACAATTTACGCTTGGCAAGAGGTGGATGCTGAACTCTGGAAAATACAGATTTTCACAGCAGAAGCACCTGGATCCCTGGCCTGGTTCGACTGTAGCTTTGCAGTGCCCTTGATGACATTAAAGAGGATGATATTTAGAATATCGCGAGGTCAATATTCAATGGGTCCAGCTGGGTAAGAGAGGATTTTGCCTGCTAGATCACAGCCTTTCAAAACTGACCATGCTCATCGAGGAAATAGAGTTTCCTAAATTTCACTAGATAAGGGGCAGCTGGGCTGATGGTGGGGGATAGTTTATTTAAAGCACATGCCCCTGATACTCGTGGAAGTTAATAAAGGTCAACATTCCCTTTGCTGGCGAGTGTGATCCTCTGACCCTGAAATGGATTACAGACATCTGACTGTGGTTATAGTTCTCTCACCTGGGAGAGTCTTGAAAGAAAAAGAAAGTTAACTGGTACTTGACCCAAATGAAGACAACAAAACTGATCAGCTGAATTCTTGAGCAGTTTATCATGTGAACTGGGCTTTAGTGTTAACGATTACCCCAGAAACATTTCTCAGGAGGAGTCAGAACAGAAAATAAATACAGAAGGTTAACTGCAAAGACCGAATGCAAATCTGCTATGACACTTAGCATGCACCTTGAATTACAACTAGTGGAATATACACTCTGCCATAAAAATTAATGAGAATTCCTAATTGCAATCTTACACTACTTTCTTCGGAAAATAAGAAAACCGCTCTGTGATTTAGGAAAACGGGGAGATGACTTTTTAGTGAAGACTCGAGCTACAGCAACAGCAGTAGCACAAGAGCGCGCACAGGGGCTTGCACACATCAAAGCTAACACAATTACAAAAGAGGGTTGATGTTTTTTCCTTGTCTTAGTATAATCTAAATCTTTGTCATGCAGTGAAAGAGAACAGACATGCAGTTAATAATACAGCATCCTCCTATTCACGCAGAGGTAGAAAGTTACATGCCGCCAGTAACAGTATTTTGATTTCCCCTTTGCAAGAGACAGGAATCAGCTCCAACAGAAATTCTCCTCCTGCTTCCAATGCGCAATCTTTTCGTCTTCCTGTGCTGTCAGATCCTCTGCAGCAGTCGTGTACAGCTGGGCACGCTTACTTTTCTCCCATCTTCTCAGCTTCTTGTCCTGACATGCTGGGTTTGCACAGTCCTTGCAGATGTGACAAAGTTATAAAACTTCTGGCAGCATGCAGGCCTTCCCCTTCCAACAGCCTGTGTGGATTTCAAACTAGAACTGAGAGTCTATGGCCTTAAAGCTACAGGCTCCCATTTACTGCCAGCAGAGAACTTGTGTGCTGCAATGCAGTGTGCGCTCTTTTTAGTAACCTGAGTCACTAAAATATGGGGATGCTAACTTTCAAACAGCCATGTGGGCGTACATGTGTGTGCAATTTTATATGGATGCGTGCCGGCTCTACCGCGTAAATGGGGGGATATTAGTAGAAACGGGCGCCGAGGCAATTACCAGTTTCCCAGTCCGTTGTCAGTTTGCCCAGGTAAATAATAGGACTTCCTAATCCCCCTAGTTAGTATGCTTCCCATTTATCCTTTTATCCTCAATTCTTAAAATCCCACTAAGTAGCTTTGTTTTTTTTATTTCATTACTTACATGCTGTCCATAGCAGAAGTAAAGTTACGCAGTAGGGGACCCCAGCACGTGCATGTAGATACTTATGCGCAGACTTCATGTTACAAATCCCAGAATGCCCATGCCCCGCCGAGACCCCACCCCTCTGTTTTTGCCCTTCTCGTTTGTGTGCGAGGATTGGGGAGGGCCTGGAAGTAGTGGGGGGGGATATGGTCACAGTGACAGCCCTATTTTTTTTTTTTAATTATGCTTTGATTTTATTGATAATCATATTCCTGTTGTATGCTGTTATGGGCAAATTATTTTGGTTGGAAAGTGCTATTACTGGCATCAATAGCATGGGATCTTCTTAGTGTTTGGGTACTTGCCAGGTTATTGTGGGTTGGAAACAGGACGCTGGGCTTGATGGACCCTTGATCTGACCGAGCATGGCAATTTCTTATGTTCTAAATTATAATGAACAAAATGGGATTATTTTTCTTTCCTTTCATTTTCAAAACAAATGAAATGAAACAAGAAATGTTATAATTTCTAATGAATGCACATCTATTATAGGCTGCAGCCTTTTCCAATCACCTATCAGGTGAATTTTAAAAGCCCTTTGCACGCCAAAGCCAGGAGATACGCGAGTAGTTGGGCACTTCTTAAAATCCGCCCCACAAGCACTGGTCTGAGATACTCGCGTATCTCCTGGCTTTGGCGTGCAAAGGGCTTTTAAAATTCACCTGATGGGTGATTGGAAAAGGCTGCAGTCTATTACAGATGTGCATTCATTAGAAATGAAATAGGAAGTGTATAAAATGTATTTCATTTCTTTTCAAAATGAAAGGAAAGCAAAAATAACCACATTTTGTTCATTTTAATTTATTTAAAAGTTTAGTTTTTTGTTTTTTTTTAGACCGCTTTCCAACCGAACAGCCTACAAGAGGAATATGATTAACAATAAAGTCAAAGCATAACGTAAAAAAAAAAAAAAAAAGGCTATCACTGTGAACAAATCCCCCCCACCTCCAACCCTTTTTTTTTTTTCTGGTTGAAAATGTCTTCAGGGAATAAGAGCCACATCTGTTCACTCCAGCCTCACACTCATCACCACTGGAAAGAGCGCCAGCAGAACATGCCTAGTGCCACTGCAAATGCTGCCGCCTGGGGGCGAGGAGGGTCAGGGGGAAAGGCTCTGGAGTGGGAGGTTTCCTTTGCTGCAAACATGACATTTTGGTTTTTTTTCTTCAGTTTCCTTTTTTTTCCTTTTTATTCACAAAACAAAACATAGTCTATTTATCCACTGGTTGTTTTGTTTTAAGGAACGAAGCAGTTGACAGTGAAAGTAAAGAGTCTGGCTAGGAAGCTGGCAGGGCCGGCATGCCTGTGTGTTATGTACTAAACAGTCTTGCAAATATTTGTATCCATCTATCAATAACTCCAATCAGCAGCTTGACAGTGATTCTAGTCTCGAGCTAATATTTGTAATATTATTTGAAAAGTGAGTGCCATGCTCACTCCAGCTCTAAAAGATGCTTCAAATAAGGTTATGTAGTCAATCTGTTTCCAATTAAGCAGTGGGGGATTCAATTACAAACCATAGGAAAGGAGAAGATTGTGTCAATAAACCAGCAGTGGTATTAAGGGTGGTTGTCTAGTTTGCAAACATTAACAGCTTGACTTGTAAAGGAGTTTGCTTTCACATTATATAATAGTTACTTATTGTCATACATCATTTGATCCAGAGAGCAGAAATTCACAGCAGATCAGAGCCCCCAAACTCAATACTCGAGGAGCCACAATCCAGTCAGGTTTTCTGAATTTGCACAATCTATTTGCATAGGAAAACGGAGGCAGTGCATGCAAATAGATCACATGCATATTGTGGAAATCCTGAAAACATGACTGGGTTATGGCCCTCGAGGACCGAGTTTGAGATACCTTGCTAATTTAATTTATTTATATTCTATCTTTCTTGGCTGGTTAGCCACTTAATATTCAGGTACTGTAAGCATTTCCCTATCCTCGGAGATCGTACAAACTCTGTGATTATAAGGCAATTGAGGGTGAAGTGACTTGTTCAAGGTCACAAAGAGCATCAGTAGGATTTGAACCCTGGCTTCCCTGGTTCTCAGCCTACTTCTCTAATCACTAAGTTGCTGTAGATGATTAAATTATTTAGGGACCTATGTACTATTCAGCATTGGACGCACCAAACTAAAAGTAGTTACTTGTAAGCTACAAATGCACATTAATGTTAAATTCAAACCGCCTAATATGATCCCAACAGTCAAGCCTAATTTACACACATAGTTTTTTTGAAATGAATTGTTACCGCGCTATGATGGCACATGATTAATTTGTAATCTATACCACTCACATTTTCATTAGCGTGCCTTGCTGTAAACCGTTGTGATGGTTATCTAACTTAATGATGGTATAGAAACGTTTTTAAATAAATAACATAAATTCCAACTAGCATATTAACTGTTGGGATCTGCCAGCTTTTATTCCAGCCATATATTGGGCTTTAATGACCAAAGAATGTAACTAATGAGATGCAGAATGCTGCAGTGTTACCATGGGCCTATTAAAGATAGCGCAGCAATGGTAATACTGTTCAGTTTGACAGCTCTGGTTTCCCTGCGTTGGGGATAGTTAACGCCACCTAGGCTCAAATATGGTTCCTCTTGGTCCTCCTGCCACTCAAAACTCACCCCCTGCCCCCCCAAAAGCAAACAGCCCAACCCTTGCAGAAAAAAAACCTCCAAGGTCCTGATGATCCTTACATGTAGGTCAAAGGGGAGAATTGGCTCAGCCACTGCCATTTTGAAAGATGGTTTCAGTGGGGCAGCAGCATTTCTCCTGCCCAGACACCTCTGTGGCTGACCTGAGTTGTGTGTGTCAGGGAAGGGTTGAAGGCGGAATCTGTGAGACCAGGAGACTTTTTCCTAAGGATTACTTGAGTGAGGGGTTTCAGGACAATGGCGCGGTTTGGCCACGGGCTGCCTGGGGTGCCAAATTACCATATGTTGTAGAAACATTTCTGGGAGCAAAGATGATCAAATAAGGAGGGGCTTCTTTTTCAATAGCATTGCCCTGCGTGTGTGTGTGTGTGAGGGAGAAGCTTTGGGGTTCTCGCGGGCTGATTTATCCTTCACTGCTTTACTGCATCTTAGTAAACTAGGCTAACACATATTACTTCATACACCTCTTGATGTTAGAATAACAAGCTTTTTACCTCTAAGCTCTTAGATTTGCTGCAACGAAGTTCTAAAAATGGATATTTCCCTTCAAATATATTACCTCATAAAGTATCTTAACCTGGGCTCAGAAAAGATTACGTAATATGCACTTCAAAATGGAGGAAGACAATAATATTTGCAGTGTAAAATAGGTTTCTTGTTTATAAGGTCAAAAAAATGAAATGCAGCCTGAGCCATCCCATTATCAGGGTACTATTTGTTTTGCAGAATTTAATGATGCAGTATGAGTATTAACTGCAGCTCCACATAAGTTCAATAAATATTGCTTAGTACCATGAAACTGCTTCTTTTTAATTGCAAATGCTTTGCAAAAGTGTACTTTACTTAACAAAGAGAAGTGGGATAAAAGTTCCATTGATTTAATAGAGTATATAATTCAGTCAATGTAAGCAATAATTTATATTAAATTGTAAAATGGTATAATTATTTTCCAGACTGCATGTTTCACTTTATTGTCGCATTTCAATTATTTTATTAAATGAAAAAAAGCATTAATTAATTTTACACATTTTACTAAGTTTCACAATCTTTGAAACATAAATAAAATTAAAGTTGATGCAAATAATTCCATTTAGTTAATCCCTAATGAGTACACTTTGTTTTTGTTATCTATCATTACCTACATCTGTATAGATGGAGAGATATATACAGTACATGCACATTGAAATTGGCAACTGCCAAAAATAATTCCTTCTGTTCATTATTTTTTTTTCTCTATTATCTACATATCACTCTCTCTATAAATCTAGACAAAACATGGATATAAACATATCTATATCTATGAAAATAGATATTAAGGATGTGTAGGCCCCAATATTTCATTATGGTTCATTTTGGGATTTATTTTATCAGGTTTCAGTTCATTTAATGCTTGGTTTTAATGAAACAAGATAAACATTAAAAACAAAATATAGAAACAAAAACATGAGCCAAACAAGATCTCCCCAGGCTCCTCTGTCTCACCTTCCAGTTCAAAAAAACTGCCAGTAGCTGAATGCCTCCCATCCTCCACTTTCCTCTTCCATGGGGGACTCTGGAGAGAGAGAGAGAGAGAGAGGCAAGAGCAATGTCGACTTGCATCTACCCCACTGGTGTCCTTTGGAAAAAGTCAGCGGATGTCCCTGTGACATGTCCGGGGGCGGTCCAGGGGCAGGATAGAGGCCTCCGGCGCAGCGGCTGTGCCGGGGGATGGTGTGCCGGCAGCTGGCCGGTGCGCGCAAGTTACGCATGCTAGAGGCGTAACTATTGAAAACAAGGTAGGGGGGATTTAGATAGGGCTGGGGGTTGGGTTAGATAGGGGAAGGGAGGGGAAGGTTGGGGGGAGCAGAAGGAAAGTTCCCTCCGAGGCTGCTCTGATTTCGGAGCGGCCTCGTAGGGAACGGGGAAAGCCATTCGGGACTCCCCTAGGGCTCAGCGTGCCCAAGGGGGTGCACACTTGTGCACCTTGCATGCGACGAGCCCTAGGTTGGGGGGAGCAGAAGGAAAGTTCCCTCCGAGGCCGCTTTGATTTCGGAGCAACCTCGTAGGGAACGGGGAAAGCCATTGGGGTGCCGAGCTCTGATTTTATAACATGCGCGCGGCAGCGCGTACAAATTATTTTATTTATTTATTTATTTATTTAAGGTTTTTATATACCGGCATTCATGATACAATCACATCATGCTGGTTTACATTTAAACAGGGGTGCAATATAGACATCAAACTTGAACTATAGTGCAGAAGAAAGCAGTTACAAATAACAAGGACTTTTGAACTGGGAGAAGAGAGAAATAAAGGAAAAGGTTAATAACGGCAAAAATTATTTACAAAGAGATGAAATTGAGCTGACTTTGTAATGTAAGTAGATGGAGAAGGGCATTAATTGGAGTCCGGGAAATCTGCCCCATAATTGGAAAAAAAAAATTGCAGGTAGATCAGCGGGCTAACTGGAGAATGGAGGCTATTCATCTAGGGGAGTTTGGAAGTCCTATACCTTACCTGGGTGAACTGGGAAAACTGGTAATGGGGTCAGCACACATTTCTATTAAAATCCCCCACTTCTGAGGTAGAAGTGGCATTTACAGGCATGGGTGTGCACAATCAGCCCATTTTATAACAGGCATTATATGCGCATATGTTATAAAATGACTGAGTCACTGGGTGCGGGCTGATGAACACACGCACATGAGCACCCGCACGCCGGTTTAAAAGTTACCTTCTTAGTTTATAACTCTGTGTGGTCAGGTAAAGTCTGCTCATACCTTTTATATGTCACTCCAAATCTTCAAAGAGAACTTATGCATCTAAGTTCACTTTGAAAATTTGCAGGTAATTGGCCGGGTATATACACAGAACAACTCACACAATATTACACTGACTCTTCAAAAGGTGCAACTCATGTGTACGCTCTTTTAAAGTGAAAGAATATGGGTTAGATTTTCAAAGGGTTACGCGCGTAACCCCCGAAAACCTCCTGCTGTGCGCCGAGCCTGCGCTCAAGCCCCGGTATGCATGTATGTCCTGGGGCTTCGAAAAATGGGCGGGGAAGGGGCGGGGCTGAGGTCCGGGGGTGTATCCGGGGGTGTGACAGTGGTCCAGGAGTGGTCCGGGGGTGTGGCCGAGTGCCCCGACACAGCGGCCTGTGTTGGGGCCTGGCGCGCCGGCAGTGAACTCTATGAAACAAGGTGGGGGGGGGGGGATTTAGGTAGGGCTGGGGGGTGGGTTAGATAGGGGAAGGGAGGGAAAGGTGGGGGGGACAAAAAAAAAAGTTTCCTCCAAGGTCGCTCCAATTTCGGAGCGTCCTTGGAGGGAACGGGGAAAGCCATCGGGTCCCCTCTAGGGCTCGGCATGCTCAAGGTTGCGCATGCCGACCCAGGATTTTATAACATGCGCGCAGCAGCGCGCATGTTATAATATCAGGTGTACATTTGTGCACACCAGGTAGTGCACACAAATGTACCTCGTGCGTGCAAAATTTAAAATTGGCCCCTATGTGAGTAAAGTCCAACTCCTCCCCAACTCTTGCCCCCACTCCTTTTTCTCAGCATAGAAGCATGCATGTATCCCCTTTTATATACCCTAATTCCCAAGCTATTTTCTAACAGCCTTTTATGTGCATAAAACATGGCTTTATATGCATACATGGCTGTAAAAATTCATCTCACTGTGTCTGTAGTTAGACAGAGATAAGAACAGTTAAGCCTCTATTGCTGATAGCATCACGGGCATTTACCTTTACATTTATTAAAATGTGTTAGTCGCTTAACACATTGATGACTAAGCAACATACAGCATATGAAAATAAATAATACCAAATGCTGTACGTAATAGAATCAAACAAACAAAAAAAAAAAGTAATCCAGTCCCAAACTGGAGAAGAGTACCTTCAAAATAATGTCAAACAACCTACTGTCGTTTGAAAACAGCACATGGTAGAGCTTTTGAAAAATGATAAATTCAGTTGTCGTGAGAGGTGCGTGGGAACCCAAGCCCTCTGATAATCCACATGATGGGTGTAGCAATAACTCCATCGTGGAAATACAGTCAACACTTTGTTGTCGAAAAATATTTGGGAATCTGAAAACTTCTGTTCAACTTGGCTTGGAAAATGATCAGTAAGATTTCATCTGTATTTTCCCCTCAATCTCATTTCTAGATTCTTCTGCATTGATTGCACTTTCCTTCTTTAGGTGGCTTAAAGGTCTAAGGCAATGCAAAACTTCATTTACTCCAGCTAAGAGTGAGTTTTGTCATATCTAAATCAAAGCTCTTGACCTACAACATTTATTATGATTATTTTTCATAATACATAGCAGAAGTATGCAGCAGTCTCTACTACTTAGAGCTTAAAACTAGTTAAAATAGAAAGACAAGATACACAGCAAAAAAAAAACAACCCAACAAAGAAGAGGCTTTGATTTTTGTGTGAGGCCATTATTGGAAAGAGCTAAAGCAGACTACAGCTAGTAGAGGAATGAGCAGCAATATACTAGTTTGAGACCCCAAATTAACACCCAAACCAATAAACCTTTCATGCTAGTTTACAAAAGTTCTCCTTGCTATTCTAATCAATCCTCTAGAACAAGGGAAAAAATAGAGTCTGAAAAATGGGGTTTACTTCAGGGCAGAAAAATCCTTTTTGCTTATCCAGTAAAAGGTGTTTAGATGTCAAGTAATCTGCTATGCAATTCTTCTTTTTTTGCCTTTATTTTGTGGAAGCTTTTGTATCAAATTTTAAAACAGAACAAATATTTTCAAACCATGCAATAAAATATTGTCCTGCTTTAATATTTATTAATGTCCATATTGTTGTTAACAGAATTCTTATTGGGCAGGTGGAACATAAACTGAATTTTCTGGTACCTATCCAGAGATTGATAATTAGAAAGTTTGTCTGGGTAATTTTTCAAATTACCTAGACAAAACCTGAAATTTGAATATTTCCCCTCACTGTCCAGCTAAAGTTTGTTCGGGTAACTCCTTATCCACACAAAATTTAGCTGGATAAACAGAAGTGGTGATGGAGGCCTTCCAGCTCTGGTTAAATGTTTGCCAGTGAACACTGATTTTCATAGCTACTCAGCTAACATTAGCTAGATAAGTATGATAAAAAAAAATACCTGTCCCAAAATTATCTTGATAACTTTATATGGGTATTTTCACTGGAAACATATCTGTAACTATACCTGTGTAGCTTTCCCACTTGCTGGCTTGCTGAATATTGACCTCTCAGTCTATCTATCAGCTTCCTGAACATGTCTGGAATTGTACTGACAGTGAAACTAAATAGGAGACTCAATAATTCAAATTCCAAAGTTTGGTATGTTTGACACCATGCCCTATTCCTTTTAAAAATATCTAAATTTAGCATGGGAGGGATGAATTTCAAATAAAAATTATTTGGGTCACTAAGCAATTGCCATGGAAAATCAGCCACTGAAAATGAAAAGTATCTGAGGAATGGCAGGGTCAGCAAGCAATGCATGGTGATTTCATTCTGAAATCTCTGCTCAGGCTTTACAGCAATGAATTTCCATCTCCTCGAGGATATGGAAGAATCCACAACACCGGCCAGCCCCGGAATTTTCAAAGAAAAACTCCATGAGAGGGTGAAGGGGCAGGGAGTTTCCCTTTGAAAATGTACTTGCAGTTGCAGGCCCATGGGTACAAGGGCCTATAAAAGCATAGGGGCAGATTTGAAATGCCTACTTGCGTAAATCCAGGTAGATTTATGCACGCCGGGCCTATTTTCAAAAGGCCCTGTGGCATGTGTAAGCCCCGGGGCTTGAAAAAATGGGTGGGGTGTTGGTGGGGTGGTCTGGGGGCGTGGCCAGAGGCCTCTCTTTGGTCGCTAAGCCTGGGGATCGCGCGCCAGCACTTTGCTGGCGCACACACGTTACGCCTGCCTCTGGCAGCCATAACTTCTGGGATAAAGGTAGGGGGGTATTTTTTTTCGGGCTGGGGGTGCGGGATAGGTAGGGAAAGGGAGGGGGGACTGAAGGAAAGTTCCCTCCAAGGCCGCTCCGAGGGAACGGGGAAAGCCATCGGGGCTCCCCTAGGGCTCGGCGCACGCATGGTGCACTAGTGTGCACCCCCTTGCGTGCGCCGACCCCGGATTTTATAATATGCGCATGGCTGCGCTCGCATGTTATAAAATCGGGCATACATTTGTGCGCACCGGGTAGCGCGCACAAATGTACCCCGTGCGCTTAGGTTTAAAAATCCAGCCTTAGGCTAAAGGCTCGTATTATCTTAATATGTCAGATTTGTATTCAGACATTAATGTTTCTCTTATTTTTCTTATATCTATTATCAAGAAGCCATAATACATGACCTCCATTGGTTTCTGTTCCCTCCTTCACTCCTATAATCATTCTTCAAAAATAATACAGTAAATTAGTTCAATAAACATAAAGGAAATAATTTAATAGCTATTACTAGAATGACTTCAACTACTTTTCTTTGGCTAGCCAGCAAGTTTAACACAGTAGCATTCTAGGGATGTGCACACTGATATTTTCTTTTCTCATTTCATTTCATTTCAGGGGGATTTTCCCTTTTTTGTTTAATTTTCTTTTTCATTTATTTCATTTTGTTTCCCAGTTGTGTGCACACTATTTCCAAATGTCATACACAAATTTTTTTCATTTGCACTATTTGGAGTTTTGTGCACACAGGTTGCCTTTTGTGGGAAACATTTGCAAATTGCACCTACAAAAATAAGCAAAACTAAAATTTCTTTCTTTTTTTTTTTTTTCCCCATTTCATTTTGAAATGAAGCAGCAGGCAAACCTGAGCTGAATTTATAAGTTGAATTTCTAACTTTCCAGCACAGTTCATGAACCACTGAGCTGTAGGATCGGCTCAGAATCTGAAAGTATTCACAATTGTTCATAATGATTAAAGACATGGGCATTTATCTTTGCATTAAAATGCAAGAAGATAGATCAGCTCTCAGCTTGGCTTCAGGGCAAAACTGAATGCAAGACATGATTCTCTGGATAGTTTG
Source organism: Rhinatrema bivittatum (assembly GCF_901001135.1). Taxonomy (NCBI): domain Eukaryota; kingdom Metazoa; phylum Chordata; class Amphibia; order Gymnophiona; family Rhinatrematidae; genus Rhinatrema; species Rhinatrema bivittatum. Next base: position 18,082,269 of record NC_042621.1, read on the forward strand.
TTTCCTAATTGTCATTCATCTACTGAAATACAATTAAAATTATTGTCCTAATAGTAGAATCAATTTCTTAATTGTCACAGAGACATATGAATATTTCACATGCACTACTAAAAGATATTTTTTTTGTAAGTTTATTTGAAAAACAGAGATGTGTTTTAGAAACAATTGTAATTTCACTCAGACAGTAACTGCAAGAACCCTTTGGCAAAACTCATATAGTATATCCTAACAGAATTGCTTTTGAAGTGTAAGTATCTGCTATAAATGCTAAATTGGAAGTAGTAATAAACATGTGAATACCATAAACAAATATCATTCATTCACATTAGGGGTAGACTGTCAGGAATCAGTGAGACCTGGAGAAGAAGAGTCAGAGGAACCTGTGAGGAATGATAAGAAACCAGAGTTCACTTATTTTATGGCTGCCTAGGTTGGATGTATCCAGGAAGTGCTCCCATTGGTACAGTAGGAAACATTTCACAATTGGTCACAATATATAAGGACGACACCAAAATCTTTTCTCTGCTGGCACAGTAAGTCTCTTTCTTGCTTTTATAGTCTTCTGTTGTGTCTCTAGTGCCAAAACTATCCCAGCCAGATAGGTTTTCAGGATATCCACACTGAATATGCATGAGATAAAATTTGCATCCTATGGAAGTAGTGCATGCAAATTTCTCTCATGCATATTCAATGTGCATATCTTGAAAATCTGACTGGCTGGGGATCCTACATGACAGGTTTGGGAACCACTGCTCTAGAAGAATTTTGCTTTGCTGGACTTTTGCAGTATTCTTGGTGGTAAAGAGCTATGATATATGAAATCTTCTATAGGAAGCACTAAAGCATTTACATTTAAAGGTGAATTTTAAAAGCTTGGTGCATGCCAAAACCAGGAGACCGATGCACACCGAGCAGATTTTAAAAGCTGTTTGTGTACTCGCGCACACAAATGAAAATTTCTGAGAAAGGGATGGGGTATGGGCTTGGTCATCTTGAAATTTTCACATCAATACGTACACAGGCATGCACTGGGGTCTCCTGCTGCGTAACTTTCCTTCTGCTGTGGATGACTTGCAAGTTAAAAAATAAAGACAAATTGACAGATTGGCGGGGTTTTACAGGTCAGGGCTAACAGGGGAGAAGGGTGGCTGTTAAACTAGGGGGATTTGAAAGTCCTATACCTTATCTGAGCGAACTGGGAAGAAACGTAAAATTGGTAATGGCATTGGCGTGTGTGTCTTTTAAAATCCCCCCACTTACTCGATTGAAGTGGCATTTGCATGCACAGGCGTGAGAACACTTAAAATTGCGTGCACATGTGCATGCATACACATGTGCACATGTTATTTTATAACATGCATGCATATACACAGGTATGTTATGAAAAGACCATATCCCTGGGCATGGACTGACGAACGCTTGCGTACCTGTTTAAAAGTTACCGTCCCCTTCAGGGCAATTTTCCTACTCCCCTTGGTGCTTGCAAGCCCATGAGCATACAATATGAAGTTTCATGAGGACTCTCCCCATTGAGTTTCCCTTTCAAAATCCTGGGTGCCACAGGAATTCTTTACTCACATATACAGTAAACTTTAAAGAGGCCCATGGGCACACATGTTTGCCTGTTCGCTGGCCCGCGCTGGGTAATGAGGGCATTTTTTAACATATGAGTTTACGTTATGAAATAGCCTGACCACTCACACATATGCACACCATTTTAAGTGGATGCGCACCTTTGCTTGCAAAGGCTGCGTCTACCTCATAAGTAGGGGGGATTTTAAAAGCCAAGCATGCCGATGCCATTAGCAGTTTTCCCTGTTCATTCCCATTTCACCCAGTTAAGGGACAGGACTTCCAAAGCCTCCTGGTTGATAGCCTCCCTTCTCCCCTTTTTATTTATTTATTAATGTATTTAAAAGCATTTATTAATCTCTCTTCCTACGTTCAGGATGGGGTACAATATGAACATGCATAAATCAGTTAAACAATGTACATTACATAATTCTTCCAAGATGGAGTAACCATGAACAGCAGAAAGAAATTCTATCCTGACAGAGGAGCCAGTATTGGGGCCAGAAGTAGCTACATGAGACCCCGCTGACCTGTCTAGAATTTTTTGTTTTTACAACATGCCCGTGCTCCATAGCAGAAGTAAAGTTACGCAGCAGGGGACCCATGCGTACACTTTTGCACGTATGTATGCATGCGCTGATTTTAAATTGAAATTCAGGAACGCCCATGCCCACACCCTGCTCCTTTTTTGGAACTTTTCATTTGTGAGTGCAGTGGGAGATATGAGTGTGCACCGGTGGCTTTTAAAATCTACACTGCGTGCGTCGGCCTGACTTGTGTGCGTATCTTCCAGTTTTGGCGTGCGCCAGGCTTTGAAAATTCACCTTATATTTTGCGCATGCAAAGTTGTAAGGGTAAGAAGAATGAATAGGGATTTCAGAATTAAATCCCTCTATGTATTTTACTGGGATCACTCTAACACTGCATCTCACAGAACCCCTTTTTCTCTGCATAGAGGACAGTGACACTTTTCCAAGGAGTTTTTCCATTGTGCAGAAATGCCTTTGAAATTTGCCCCTTATAATAAATAATACACTACATATTAAAAAAAAAACACATATTTACTGGTGTTGACTTTATCAGTTTAATAAACATTAAAAAAGCAGGGACATATTATAAAGCAAGGTTGAACAAATGCATGAATCCCCAAAATTATTATTTTTTTCCCTATAACATTTAAGAATTCTGGTGCTTGCTATAGACGTTTTTAGATATAGTACCTTTTGGAGGGGTTTCTTTTCTTTTTTTTTTTTTTTTTCATCTATTACATAAACACATTTTTGTTAGTTTTGAGCTTGGTGGATATTGTTTATTTGTGCTTTTTTCTTTGTGTTCTTGGTGGCTCCAGCTACCCTGACTGCTCTCTCAGCTGCGATGCTGCAGAATGCTCACCTTAAAAGCTCTGCAGACTAAGCCTCACTTCTGTTTGGCCTTCCTGATTGCTTAGGGCTTAATGTGGCCTGACATGAGGATATTTTAAAAAATCTGCCCCCCTCCCCTTGAGGCCTAGAATTTTTGTAGATTCTGATATCTCTTATGGAATCAATAAAAATATGTTGTAATACATAAGCTTTTGGGACCACATCTTATTTTGAAGGTATTGGAAAACTCAGATATTATAACATCTTTCTGTTAGAAGTATCCCTGTAGGGTTGGAGAAACTCAGCTTGACTCTGAAGAACAAAGTGTTTTAGTTCACTCAAGTGCTTAATTCAAATGCACGTGTTTCAGCCCATATTTGTGCTTATTGGAGAATGTGATTGTTTTGAAATAAAAAGGTCATTTGGTCAATTTTTGACCTTCTATCTCAAAACAATATCAGTGTTTGGGTATCGTAGGACATGAATACAAACATGCTATCATTTACACTAAAAACGTACTTAATTATATCGTCAATAGCCAGCTGTTTCATATTAAGTTGGTCAGTTCCAGGTGAAGTTCAGAAAATATTCAAATCCTAGTCCAAAACAGAAAGCCAACATCATTTTTAATTAAAGACTTTGGAAAGGTGCAGGCAGTCACCCTGAGGTTAATTATCTGTCAATATTTGATGACTGAATAGAGTGACAGCTTTTCAAAACGAAAATAGAGCTACAAAATATTTTACTGATAAAGCAATGCCATCCAAGCAAGAGTCAACAACTCAGAGACATGGGAAGATGATCAGTTTACCCATGCATACAGTCAGTGAAATGCTGATCCCCACGTGCTGATTGGCAGATAGCTGAATTTTCAGAATATTGTATGGAGATAACACGAACATCTTTGTTAAATTCTGATCACATCAAGGCAAGTTGGACTTGATTCAGCCAAATTCTTTTTTGACTCTTGAAGGAGCAATAGGTAATATTTGGATTTTGCTGGACAGCATTTGTTACAAAAAAGAGAGAGTCACCAGAATTTTGGCAAAAACAAAAGTATTCAGCATGTAGAAGCTAGACACACCACAGATCTTGTATTAAAGCCCATCTACCCACTGTGATCATAGACCAATCCACAAACATCTACTCACCCAAATACACACATGCCCCTACTATTCACCTCAAACCCAAGCCAGAAGCATGAGTAACTTAGGGCTGTAGTGATATTTAACATTTCTATCAAAACTGAACAATGTCTTCTTGTATTTATTTTATTCCTATGGAGTATGAGGAATCTAAGGGCTTTGTGGATTAATGAGGCAGTTTGTTAACTGAAATGTGAGGAAGCATTTTCAGCTTCATACTTCAAATTGATACAGTAAAGACAATGAGAATCGGATGATCAGAAGAAGCCCTTTATTTCAATGCCCGACTCTGGCCGAGTTTCGCTCATAGAGCTGCCTCAGGGGCAACTAAAATTGAACAAATAAATATAAAACCTTAAAACAACACAATTAAATAATTCAAAACAATAAGGACATAAAATACATGTATAGATGTACGTACTTAAATCATAAAATAAAATACATGTATCGGTGTTCAGATAAAAATTAAAATAACACAATTAAATAATTAAAAATATAAAATACATGTATTAATGTGTGAATACAAACAAAAAGTGCTTGATACATGTGCAGCTCTATGATACATGTGCAGCTCTATGAGCGAAACTCGGCCAGAGTCGGGCATTGAAATAAAGGGCTTCTTCTGATCGTCCGATTCTCATTGTCTTTACTGTATCACAGCCAACTGGATCGGCTTCCGATTTGCTTTTTGGGTCCATACTTCAAATTGATGCCATGGTGAAGGCAGGTTGAGTGGGCTTCCTCTACTCAATACAAGATGGTGGAGTCATCAGGAGAGTGACTCCATATCTCTGAAAAGGGATAACGAAGTTCATGGATAACAAAATGGAGCTGGCAGTTCTGGTGTGCAGACCAAAATATGTTGTGTCAGGTGTGTTTGTAACGATTTTCAGGTGAATTTTAAGTCTGGTGTGCACCAAAACTGGGAGATATGTGCACAAGCTGGGCCAGTGTGAGCCGAGCAGATAGTAAAAGCCGCCCGAGTATGTACGTGCATGCACAAAAGGGCGGGATCTGGGTGAGGCTCGGGCCTTCCTGTATTTCAGTTTCATAATTAGAGCATAAATACACGCACAGGCGCACGCAAGGGTCCCCTGCTGCGTAACGACTCCTGCTATGGACTACATGCAAGTAATAAAATAAAGATAAATAGATCAACAGAGTTTTAAGGGTTGGGGCTGATTTATTTATTTATTTATTTATAACTTTTATATACCGGCATTCGTAAAAAAAACATCATGTCGGTTTGATATGATAGAGGAGAAGGGAGGCTATTAAACTATGGGGGGTTGGAAGTCCTATCCCCTACCTGGGAGAACTGGGAAAACTGGTAATGGTGTTGAAACACATATCTTTTAAAACCCTCCCCACTTATGCCGTAGAAGCAGCATTTGCATGCATAGGTGCGTGTCCGTGTACGCACAGCCAGCTCATTTTATAACATGCGCACATATATGTGCATAGGTTATAAAATGGCCATGTTCCTAGGCACGGGCTAATGAATGCGCACACATATGCGCCCGCCCGACTGTTTAAAAATTACCACCCCAATTACTTGGGCTATATATATATTTTTCATACTGTTTGTTTTATTTCATTGCATGCTGTTTGCAAATAGCACATACTAAACTGAAACTCATTCCTGCCAACCCCACTCCGGCTGATTAACGCCCTCCCCCAAACGTTTACAAAAGCCCTCGCTCGGAGGTTACCCCAGAATGTAAGTAATGTTTGTGTCTTTTCATTTTAGGAACTGCATAAAACAACAGAACAAATATTGTTGATGCTAGTTTGAAACAATTGCATAACCGATAACATTATACATGACTCGCGTAGTGTGGCTGGGTGAGTGTCTGTGCGGTGTGTGGAGGGAAGGTAGTCAGACTTAAACCTCAGGGGGATGGTTTGTTTTTCCTGAGATACACAGGGACTGAGAAGCAATTTATTTGCTGAACTTGTGGAAAAACTTTCTGCAAAAAATGAAAAAAAATAAAAATCTGCCTGGGTGAATCATATGTTTTTACTTAGCACCTTGACGCATAATGGGGTAGATTTTCAAAGGGGTACGCGTGTAAGATACGCGCGTACCCCCTGAAAACCTGCCCCAAGCTCCCCCTGTGCGCGCCGAGCCTATGTTGTATAGGCTCAGCGGCGAGCGCAAGCCCTGGGATGGCGTGTCGGGGGTGTGTGTTGGTGGCGCGTCATCTGGGGGTGGGGCTGCAGGCGTGGTTCCGACCCAGGGGCGTTTCGGGGGCATGGCTGAGGCCTCTGAAACTGCTCCCGGCCTGGGGCAGGCGTAACTTTTCTAATAAAGGGAGTGGGGGGTTAGATAGGGCTGGGGGGGGTGGGTTAGGTAGGGGAAGGATGAGGAAGGTGGGGGGGGTGGACGGAAAGTTCCCTCCGAGGCCGCTCCGATTTCGGAGCGGCCTCGGAGGGAATGGAGGCAGGCTGCGCGGCTCGGTGCGAGCAGGCTGCCGATTTTGGGCAGCCTTGCGCGCGCCGACCCCAGATTTTAAAGGATACACGCGGCTACCCGCGTATCTATTAAATCCGGCGTACTCTTGTTTGCGCGTGGTGCGCGAACAAAAGTACGCACGGGCGTACTTTATTAAAATCTACCTCAATATTCTATGCCATGTTTGCCTGAAAGTACTGAATGTAAGACCTGAGCAAAGATCCCACAGTGCTTCGTGCTGACGTTTTGACTTGCATACCTTTTATTTTATTTTTTTTTTAATGTGGAATTTTAGATGTTTGCTTGAATTGAAGTCATTAGGCAAAAGATACTATTGATTGGAAAATCATGCAAACAAGCTGACGCAGCATGAAACAAACCTATACCATAATGTCTCTGTTATCTCATAAAGAAGTCAATTTTTAAAGGTGAATGGGCGAATGGACTTTTAAAAAAATGGTCCGGTCCAATCTGTATACACTTAAAAGTACGCACATTCTGTCTTTTATTTGCATTGTCGTGGGGGTATTCATTCCTGAGGCAGGTTTAGGCTGTGGAAGACAACACACATACACACACACACACACACACACACACACACACACAAAGATATCCATAGTAAAAAGATGTGCATGGTTCTGTGGGTATTTTTTTTCCTGCAGCAACTTTCAAAGTGTCTAAGATATGATTTTATTTCCAACTTGTAATGTCAATATGCAGCATTTTAGCAAGCACATCTTTTTGTGAAATTTCCTAGGCACTGTACTGGGTTCCAGGTTCAGTTCAAACAGCAAGCACAATAAGAAGCTATTTAGAATTGTTTGTGCACAATTCAAAACTAGATTTATTCAATGCAAGCACCTAATTCACAATAATTAATAAAAGTCCAGCATTAATTTAGGTTTTAAGATGCTAAGGGAGTTTTGCATATCCCATTTATTTTAGGGCACATATGCACCTTCTGTATCTTCTCCCGCTGAGTTACATATGAAATTGTTCATTATGAATAAGGCAAGCAATGCAAAAGCTAAATCTAGTATTGAAACAAAATGAAGGAAGTAAATTTTACCTAAACTCATGTGGGTAATTTGCACATTGCAACCATCGTATTAATAACTATTGCAGATTAAGTTATAATTACTGCAACTGTTTGTAGCTGTTATGAGCATGAAACTCCATACTTGAGGAGGAAAGAAACAGCCTTTATTGATTTTAAACTGATCCTGGGCTGCACTCATCAAGTGCTATCCTCTCCCGGGCAAAGACATTTTTTGCTTCTTGATACAGATATTGAAAACTGCTGAGCTCCTCACTCTGCAGTGCCTTTTGTTAGTGCAAAGTAAAATCCATGGATGTAGTACATTAACTCTTTTATGCAATGATAAAGGGAGAGATGACATTTTAGCCTTGACTGCTCATACTTTTTAGTCCTTGGGCACCTTGTTATGAAGCTTCCCTGATGGATAAATAGGGCTTTTCAATGAATATTGAAGGGCTGCCATGGATGACCTTAGCCGGCCAGCGCAAGTAATGTCGTTCATGTCAGAACTGAAGATAATTGTATGGATGTGAATGGACACCATTTTATGGCTGAAAATGTGAGAGGCATACAAAAGCGAGGGAAAGAAAAATGTATGCATTTTTTGAAAAAGAAAGCAAAAAGTACAGGTTGTATTGGTTCCCTTTTATGCGCACTTATGGCAAATCTCATTTTTAAAATTAGAAATGTGCTAGAAAGAAAATATTGAGTACTCTCTCTTCTGTGGCTGCAAAGAGAATACCTGAAACGTTTGGTAGCCATCAGCCCTTGCAAGACTTAGCTTCTTCGTGCCCCATGGCGTATGTCCAGTACCTGGGGACGGTAATTGTCAAAGTCATTCCTGTGGGTGCTTTACCTGCAGAACTGAGCCTGTTGAAAATTGCTTGGCCGATATGCAATTAAGCGCATAAATCCTGTAAGTACATCATTTCATCCACAAGGTGGCAGTGGAGTCTGGGTGGGGTTTGCCTTTGCATGCACACTTTTTCAGTTTTCAAACGTGTGCACAAAATCTTATCCCACACAAAGAAGAAAGTGGGATAGTTTTCAAAGCAAACTTATGAGCACACGTTTTCTTTCAAAATTGTTGTCATTTAGGAATATAACAGCCCATAAATGTACGTGGGCTGTTAATAGCATACAATTTGGGTAATTTTATATCTGCTGCTTAATTTGTCCCGCACCAATTATGTTCCCAGGTCACTGTATTAATGAAGGTAGGAGAAAATAAGGGACGAAAAAATATCTACCCCCATCTCCTAATTCTGCATAAACTGAAATTTTCCACTGGTTTAGGTACCTACATTTACTTGGCATCTAATTAGCTATCGGATAAGTGGGCACGGGCAGGGGCGAGTTAGGCACTCAGCGCTGGTTTCCAGCATTAGGCAAAATGCTATTTAAAATGGTTACAACAAACTAAAGAGATACAAGAGCAACTATTGAACTGTTATATTGTAAAATAATCAGATCCCTCCCCCCACACACACACACACAATCAATGTTACATAGGGGTACATTTTAAAAAACAGCACGCGCGCGTACTTTTGTTCGCACACCAGGCGCGAACAAAAGTACGCCAGGTTTTCTAAGATACGCGCGTAGCCGCACTTATCGTATTAAATCCGGGGTCAGCGCGCGCAAGGGGGTGCACATTTGTGCAACTTGCGCGCGCCGAGCCCCGCGTGCGCTGCCCGTTCCCTCCGAGGCCGCTCCGAAATTGCAGCGTCCTCGGAGGGAACTTTCCTTCCGCCTCCCCCACCTTCCCCTCCCTTCCCCTATCTAACCCACCCCCCTCCCCGGCCCTACCTAAATCCCCCCCTACTAACCTTTATCTGCGAAGTTACGCCTGCCGGCTGTCTGCTGCCGCGGCAGGCCCCGACGCAGGCCGCTGTGTCGGGGTACTCGGCCACACCCCCCAGACTGCCTCCACGCCCCCCGGACACGCCCCTAAGCTGACACCATGCCCCCCTGGCCACGCCCCCGACCGCCCCTTTTTGCAAGCCCTGGGACTTAACGTGCATCCCGGGCCTTGCGCGCGCCGTCGAGCCTATGCAAAATAGGCTCGACGCGAGCAGGGTTTTTTTTTTAAGGGTTACGCGCATAACTTATGTGCGTAATCCTTTTAAAATCCGGCCCATACTGTGCAGTACAGGCCACTGGAGGAGGAATGAGATGCCATCATTTTTGCTTAACTTGTAATACAGTAATAGCAACATTTAAAACTAATATAGAATAGATCTTGAAACAGCGAGTGTTCTCATGGGTCTTTGGTGTCATCTGCTCGTGTACTGCCCAAGAGAACTTTCTGTTGATTACAGCCTGGATCATTATTACCCTGATAACCCATTAGCCCGATATCTCACTTAGCTTTCCTGTCCTGCCAAGTGATCCTATGCCTTTCATTTGCTGTCCAACCTACTGTACTGATGACTGTTTTCTTTAATATAACATTAGCAGATTTTTATCTGCTGCTGTTCTAACTGCAAAAAAGCCTATAGGAAATAAAATAAAATTGAAAAAAAAGCTGCCCAGCATTAATTTGAATTCCTGAACAATTGCATTCAAAACTGCATCCCTAGAAAGCGCGTTCCATAAATTACTGACTTCTGAATAAAATTGTTCCCTTTACTCTTAACCAGAATTTCTCTCTATATATATATTTTTAGCTAGAGCCATGCCCCCTTCATGCTTGCATTTCCTTTTAGCACAAATAATCTCTCTTTGCTTTCCTTACTTCTAATTCATTGCAGATTAAACACAGCAAGGGTATCTCCCCCTTCTCATTCATTTTATATTCTCTAAAAGAAAGCCTAACAAACTCTGCAACCTGCGTAATTTATTAGAATATACTTTATGGCTCAATAGTTTTGCAGTTCTAATTTGAAGTGTTACTTTGGGGAAAAAAAAAAAGCCCATACCACTAACATCTAACATATTTAGATAATAATTAAAATCATTAACCCAAGGCTGATGGAGTTCCTGCCCCTATGAAGATGATAAATTAAAAGAGACACAGGTTATGGAACCTTTTTTAAAACAGAAAGTAGGTTGACTACATGTATAAAAGTTATGACATTTAAAAAGCGAAATTGGATAGAAACAAATCATAATTTGAAATTTCTGTTTTAAAAGTGTTGTGGCTGGGAATGTGCACCTCTCCATCACATTTGTGGCCAAAGGGCTTCTCAGTGTCATGCATCTAATTTTATATCATCCTTTGGAATAAAAATAAAATCATCTCTTCGTTTCCCCTGCCGACTATTAATGGGACCAAATTAATAGGGTCATTTATCAAGAACGCGATGTGGGGTTATCATGTACGTCAGAGCGTTACTGCAGGCGATAGCGCCCTACGTGATAACTACGGCATCACAGCAGTAAAGTTTAAATGAGGGAAAGAGGAGGGGTTAGGGAAATGATTTTTCCGGTACCACTGCGGGCCATATGATTTAGACATTATTGCCGGCAATAGCACCGGAAATAACATTACTTTTTACGGTGGCGATACTGTGCGCCGCACTGCAACCGTGGCTGGTGTGAAAACGCACTGCCGCGATGCGGCCAGTTGCAGACTATCGCCCCCCCCCCCCCCCCCCCCGCCCCTTTTTCCTTCGCAGCTCATCATTCCAGTGTAAAGATCGTGGATTGATGAATCCCCCTACAAAGGAGCCAAAAAATATTCTGATTTTTTTTTTCAGGTTACATGCATTATCACTAAGATTGTGCCAAACTTGACTGAAAATTGACTCATTTTCCATGGTTTTTCCATTTGGTTCAATACAAATGGGTAGGGAGCTTCTGGACTTATCCTTTTCATTCTTAAATTTTACTACTTTTATTGTCTCCAAAACGTCCTCTGGTAAATGGATCCATGCATCCTGCACCCTGCCTTTAAAGTAATACTCTCTGATATTACTCTTGAGCCTATCACCTGGACACCTCAGAACATGACTTGTAGAGCATACCATCCACTGGAAAATGTGCTTTTTGTATACTTTTGAAATTTTTCCTCTTCCCTGCTAGAATATAAACACCTAGTCATTTACCATTTTGGTTTCCCTTCTAAGAACATAAGAACATAAGAACATAAGAACATGCCACACTGGGTCAGACCAAGGGTCCATCAGGCCCAGCATCCTGTTTCCAACAGTGGCCAATCCAGGCCTTCTTCAAACTGTCTATATCTTTCTGAGGTATGGTCTCCAGAACTGAACCCAGTAACTCAGAGGAGATCTCATCAATGATCTATACAGATGCATTACCACTACCCTCCTTCTACTTATCATGCCATTCTCTTTGCACCTTAGAAGGTCTAATGGTCCTAGCCTGATTTACAGAAACATGAATCACATCCTATATCACATACTGTAGCCTTTAGGACTAATTTTAAAACCCCTGCATGCATGAAATCCGGGAGTTGTGTGCATGGCTGGGACGCGCGGGTGGATTTTCAGAGGTCGGCAGCCATGGGCCTATCTCCCGGTATGTGAATAAAGGAAGGACAGAAAAGGGCAGGCCACGGACAGCGGCAGCAGGTCGGTGTTGCCAAGAAGCATGCCCCAGGGTTGTATGACCGCATGACCAGCTGCTGCTGCGGCCTGCAGGTAAGTATGAAAACAAAAAATACTAGGGTTGTCAGCGGAGTTTTAGGGGTCAGGGAGGGTAGGGTTAAAGGGAGGCAGGTTAGGTAGAGAGTTTAGGAAGTTCACTCTTTTACAGGGATGAACTGGGAGGGAACTGGGAAAGGGGCCTATCGCGTCATCATGCGTACCTACTAAAATCACCCCCCATACTCGATTGAGATGGAATTCACACGCACATGCACACTTTTATGTAAAATTCTGCGCGCATGTGTGGTGGGTAGCCAATTTTATAACATGTGCATGTTTACGAGCACATATTATAAAATCAGCGTGTCCATGTGCACGTGCCAGTATCCGCAAGCACAGGGATGCATGGATGCCCACACGTGGTCTTAAAATCTACCTTTTTGATTTTAGCAGCCCAAAAGCATGACACTATCTTTTTTGCATTGAAGTTTAGCTGCTAACCTAATGATAATTTTTAAGATGGTGTTAAGGTTTCAGCTGCTATCCAGCCTTCCCTTCACCAGGGGATCCCAAAGAGCCTAACATCCAGGCTGCCCAAGCTCCTCCCTCCTGCCAGCACCACACAAAAACTCCAGCACTCTTTAACCCTGCCTTGTCAGTCCCAAGATGCTTCTGCTTAAAGTGTCCCTTGGCTCCCTTTGCCTTGTGGCCTAACGAGGCCTATCCTTGTCTTGTCTCTCAGCCTCCAGGCCTTCTGGCCTCAGCCTTGCCTTGTGGCCTTTGGGCCTTCTTTTATTTGCCTGTCCTTGCCTTGTGGCCCCAGGCCTTCTGTCCCAAGCATTGCTCTGTGGCCTTCCTTTCTCGCTGCCTTCGGGCCTTATGTTCATGTTCTGCGTTTTCCTTGTCTCTACTGTCCTGTCTGGTTTGTCAGTCCCAGTCTTACTTGCATGCTGTTCCTGTCTAAGCCAGTTCCAGTCTTACCTGCACTCTCTTTCAGTCCATGTCGTGGTTCCTGCCTTGCCTTAAATTACCTGGGGTCCAGTGGGGGGGAGGGGAAGGGGGAGGGCAGGAAAACCGGCACACTAAAACAACCCTAAAACCCACCCCGACCCTTTAAAATAAATCCCCCACCCTCCTGAACCCCCCCAAAATGCCTTAAATTACCTGGGGTCCAGAGGAAGGGTCCCGGTGTGATCTTTTACTCTCGGACCTCCTGTGCATTGTAGAAATGGCGCCGGCACTACCTTTGCCTTGTCATATGACAGGTCAAAGGTAGCGCCGGCGCCATTTTGTTTTTTGTCCCCCGACGTCAGGAGCGTAGGAGATCGCTCCCGGACCCCCGCTGGACCCCCAGGGACTTTTGGCCAGCTTGGGGGGGCCTCCTGACCCCCACTAGACTTGCCAAAATTCCAGCGGGGGTCCGGGAATGACTTCCTGCATGCGAATCGTTTTTCCATACGGAAAATGGCGCCGGCCATAAGGCATACGGCCATTATGGCGCCGGCCGTACGGCAACACGATTCGACTGCAGGAGGTTGTTACGGACCCCCGCTGGACTTTTGGCAAGTCTTGTGGGGGTCAGGAGGCCCACCCAAGCTGGCCAAAAGTCCCTGGGGGTCCAGCGGGGGTCCGGGAGCGATCTCCTACCGCGAATCGTTTTTCCGTATGGAAAAACGATTTGCGTGCAGGAAGTCGTTCCCGGATCCCCGCTGGACTTTTGGCAAGTCTTGTGGGGGTCAGGAGGCCCCCCCCCCAAGCTGGCCAAAAGTCCCTGGGGGTCCAGCGGGGGTCCGGGAGCGATCTCCTACGCTCCTGACGTCGGGGGACAAAAAACAAAATGGCGCCGGCGCTACCTTTGACCTGTCATATGACAAGGCAAAGGTAGCGCCGGCGCCATTTCTACAACGCACAGGAGGTCCGAGAGTAAAAGATCACACCGGGACCCTTCCTCTGGACCCCAGGTAATTTAAGGCATTTTGGGGGGGTTCGGGAGGGTGGGGGATTTATTTTAAAGGGTCGGGGTGGGTTTTAGGTTTGTTTTAGTGTGCCGGTTTTCCCGCCCTCCCCCTTCCCCCGATTTTTTGACGATAAATCGGGGGAATTGTTATTGTATCGTGGCTCTAACGATTTTTGCCGATTTAAAATATATCAGACGATATTTTAAATTGTCAAAAAACGATTCACATCCCTTCTGTACATCACTCTGATCTTAAGTTGGAGTAGTACAAAAATAAAAGATAACTATATATTTACCTCTACTTTCTATTGTCTATTACTTATCTAGTTTCTAACGCGGTCAACATAACACAATTTCTAATTATTCCAGAATCATATTTGCATTTTCCCCTTCTAAAAATTTGTCTGCTTGGTTTTCTTGCTACTTAGAGCTCAAAAAGAGGGCAGACCCCCAGACCCCCAGATATGAACATAGAAGATATGAAGACCCACAGATATGAACATAGAAGAGGAAGGGACAGTTAGGGAAATCATAGCATTGCTGAAAAGGAATGTAAATCCTGTTAGAAAACTTGGATAGCCAGGTGGGGAAAAGGGTCAACTACCCCTTTCAAAAACATTTCTATAGATGGGGGGGGGGGGGGGGGGGGTAAGCTGTGATTTATCTTACAGAAAACTATACAGCATCAGGCTATGCCATAAAGTAATAATGAAGGAATTCCTCTTTACATATATATGTATATGATATATATATATATATATATATATATATTTGTTAGCTTTTTTAACATTACTTTTAATAGTGCTTATTCTAGAAAATAGGTATAGCAGATTTAAATAAGTGAACCTCTTTAGAAAAAGAAATGGTTTGCAAAAAGAGATGCTAGTGTCTAGGTAAGAATGTACTCTATATTCATGAGGTGTGCTTGTCAGAGTAACTTAATACATAAAGTACTGGTACATTGACATAGTGTCTTGTCTTCACAAAGTACTTGAAGTGCTAGGGAGCAAATGTGAAATGCCAGATCCCTAGATGTTACTCTATGTGAAAGGAAGAGGAGAGGGGAGTGTTTTATTTCTGATATGGAAAGGAGCAGTTTCCTCACATACAGCTATTTGCCGAAGGCATCTCAGAAGGAAAAAATAGTTTGGTGTCTAAGCTCTCAATATTATCACAGGAAAGATCTTGGTTATATTGCAGATGTGAGTGTGTGGAATGACACAATGTGCTTAGTTAAAAGTCTGCAATTGGGAATTCCTTTTCTGATGGTAATTATAGAATTTCTTACTTTACGTTGTTTGTGAAAAATTAAATT
Source organism: Rhinatrema bivittatum (assembly GCF_901001135.1). NCBI lineage: Eukaryota > Metazoa > Chordata > Amphibia > Gymnophiona > Rhinatrematidae > Rhinatrema > Rhinatrema bivittatum. The sequence goes on from NC_042621.1 coordinate 18,097,666, forward strand.
AGATACATTTTGGCTCCCCATGAGTGATTTCCTTTAAAGGAATAATTTCACAATTGTACTCAGACCCAATTGGATGCTAGCAGACTGTACCTCTACTCATGGGTAGAAGGTTGTTTTGTTTTATCTTTTACTAACTGGATGAATGTCAAACGAGCATGAATATTTTGAATCTAGCTTGTTAAAATCAAGTTGCCCAGGTAAACATTCCTGGAAACCTTTACACCTGCTCTGAGGCAAATCCAGACCTTGCTGAAGAAATTATTTAGCTAACTCTGAATATCAGAATTAGCTGGGTAAGTTATCTACCATTAAGTTAACTCTGTCCAAGAATGTCCCCAGAATGCCTCCAGTTTATTTGGATAATTTTATCTGCTTAATGACTTATCCAGATAAAAGGTATCCAGTTAAAAAGGCTGATCATTTAAACCCTGGGGTTTGCCCAGTTAACTCATATGTTATCAGGATAAATCCATTTGAATTTGGACCTCCAGGATTGCAAGTTCATATACAGTTCCAGCAAAGTTGCCAGGAATGTGTGTGGCATTCTACAGATATGCTACAAGTTGCAGAGGAAAGTGTCATTCAGTCCAATTAACATCAACAGGATTACAGAAGCCAACAATTTGTCTACTCTATAGTTGCGTCATTGATTAGCAGAAGCTTAAAACAATCATGTTGTATACAGTGAAGTGAGAATATAAAAAGTAACTGATCTTGTCCTCACTGACCTGGAGTCATCAGGTTACTTTTGCTTCCACCTGATTCTATAAGAATGCAGAAATATATATTTCTAGCTTTGCAAACCATTTTACTAGGTATATATGCCTTTTCTCAAAAACTTTCACCATTGGATGCACTGCAAAATCTTTCACAAAAAGTCAAAATTCTGACCAGATTTATTTGAAAAGCCATGAAAAGTTGAACGTGCACTATTAAAATATCTAGGAGAATTACAATAAGTTCTTGTGAAGAATAATGCACAGAAACACTAAAGGCATCTATATATAAGCGCATCCTGCAGCGTCCAGTCTCCCCACTAGTACATACTTTTTGTGTGTCTGATCTCTTCTTTTCTTTGCTTGGTCATCAATCTGGTCCTCATGCACTCCTAGCCAGTTGGGTTTTCAGGATATTTCTATTGAATATGCTTGAGTTATATATTTGCTTACATTCAGGCTGATACAGTACAGAGCGCGCCGAAGGACCAACCCCCGTTAACCTAATAGCACCCGCAACATGCAAATGCATGTTGATGGCCCTATTAGGTATTCCCGCGCAATTCAGTAAGTAAAATGTGCAGCCAAGCCGCACATTTTACTTTCAGAAATTAGCGCCTACCCAAAGGTAGGCGCTAATTTCTCCGGGCACCGGGAAAGTGCACAGAAAAGCAGTGGCAATATTAAGTCGGAGGTCCCAAAAGTTAAAAAAAAAAAAAAAAAATTGAAATAGGCCCGCGGCTTGAAAACCGGATGCTCAATTTTGCCTGTGTCCGGTTTCCGAACCCGTGGCTGTCAGTGGGCTCGAGAACCGACGCCGGCAAAATTGAGCGTCAGCTGTCAAACCCTCTGACAGCCACCGGTCCTGTCCGAAAAGAGGTGCTAGGGACGCGCTAGTGTCCCTAGTGCCTCTTTTTACCACCGGGCCTAATTCAAATAAATTTATTTACTGTATCGCGCGCACAGGAGAGTGGGCACTCGCCCGCTCTCCCGTGTTTTTTACTGTATCGGCCAGATTGGAGGCAGTGCATGAAATTCTCTCATACAAATATAGTAGGAATATTCTAAAACTTTGACTGGCTGGGGTGGAGTGGAGGGAGAAAAGTTTCAGTATTCTACACTAAAAGATAGATTTTAATACCTGCGCGAGAGTGTCCATTTGCGTGCGGTTCCCGGAGTGCACACATGGACGCACTGATTTTATAACTTGTGCGTGTTGATGCCTGCATGTTATAAAATCTACTATCCATGCACACATGCACATGACAAATTGTGTGCGCTAGGGGGGAAATTTTACAATATGCGCACGGTGACGCGATAGGCCCTTTCCGCATTTCCCTCCCAACCCTTAAAACCCTAACTACCCTTTTCTTTTTTTGTTGTGCAACTTACCTGCTCTCTGGAGTATCAGTAAGTTGCGTGGGTCCAGCATTCCCAATCTGCATGGCAAAGGGACAGTGCCTTAATGTCACTGTCCTGGCCCACCCATGCACTGCCCATGCTCCACCAAGACCCCTGACTCTGGTTTGCCCCTTTTTTTGGCAGGTCTTACTTCTGCACGTACCGGGAGATATGGCCACATGTGTATCTCCTGGTATAGGCACACATAGGCCTTTTAAAATCCGGCCTTTAGGTATCTGTTTCTGCCCCAAGCATGCTGGAATTTTGACACTGTTTTGGTTCCTATTACCTTTGCTAGAAGTCTGTAGATGTCCACCACACTCTTGTTGAAGAATTTTTTCACATTCCTTTTGAGCTGCCTCCTCATCAATGGCAAACTCTCATGGAATAATGAAAAATGAGTTGATCACTAACAATAAATTTCTGTGAGCGGAGCGTGAAAACCTAAAGTGGTTTCATGTCATAATTCACAAATGCTCTAGTTTCAGATCATTTTGCTTTTTCTGCAGAGAATTTAGAATATCTTTGAGAAAGAAAGAGAGGGTAGTTGAAATTTCCATGTCATTTCAGTCCTTCAACCATAACACTGCCACCTATTTTATGACAGATGTTGAAGCCTTTGTGATGGTCTGTTTGTATTTCCTAGGATGTGGCGATAAACACGAAGAAAAGGATCGGTAAAAAGAAGAAGAGCGAAACTCGGCCAGAGTCGGGCAAGATTCAATAAAAGTCCTTTTTACCGATCCTTTTCTTTGTGTTTATCGCTGCTAGCCATCTTGGATCGGCTTCCGCTTTGTTTTTTGGGACCTTTCCTAGGATGTAGACATCTGCTTGGCAGGAACAGAGGTGCAATCATACTATTGTTTTATAAATGCTTCTAAAATATTGCCAGAAGTCAATAATTGTTCAACATAACACAAATCTGAATTCACACTAACAACCTAGATCTAAAAACTCTGTAGTCTGCATCAATCCACTGAATAATCCATCGACAAATTTTCTTGACTGACAAATTCCATAAGATACCAAGCAGCACACTTAATAAATATCTAACTTCTCTAACTGCTGCTATAAATCTTCTTTCTCCATTTCAATGAAACACAACAGCATGTAAATAGCATGCATTTTTCCATCAACCTAACACATTACTTATTGTCTGTCTTCATTTTTATGTATCTCTAACCAAGTCAACAGAAGCATTCGTTTTTTAAATGTCTAAGATTTTGCTTTCCTTCATTCATATAAGGGATTTAATTCTTTTTGTCTGTTAGAAGCCAAATGGAAAGTCTACCGATCAGACCTCAAAATAAAATAACTAAAATGTCAAGTTATGTTTAGAGTAATGCATGATGAAATCACAAGGGAAAAGGTGAAATTCTGAGCCAACATAACACTGCCCTACTCTATAAACTCCTTCCCTGAGCTTCAGTGAAATAAATATATATAACTATATATATCTATATGCCTGTCTCTCTCTCTCTCTCTCTCTCTCTCTCTCTATAATTATATATGGTAACGAGACAAATTTGGGGAGGTGGAGGGAATCTATTTTCCCCAAGAGTTAACCATGAAAACTTATAGTTCTTTGAGTTATTTCTTTGAGCAGCCAAATTGGTATGACTCTCTCTAATTTCTGAGGATATCATAGATGAATTTGTATCACTAATAATACTCTAGCCTTCAAATGGAATTGTATTTTTTTCTTGTCCTTTTTCAACAAAATTATCCTTCATTTTTAAAAAATGACCCCAGATAGCATATAAACATGGCAAGCTATATCCACACAAAATATGAATCGCTATTTTCTATATTTTGGATTTGTAAATGTCAAGTAGCAATACTTTTTATTTGGTCAAAGCCTCTTGGGGTAATAAGACAGATGTACAGTTCAGCATCTAACAACTACCTGTCTAGACTGAGCACTTCAACTTGACTTGGTCTTATTAGATTATGGATCCTGCCATTATATCTATTGAAGTGCTTGTATGTGAAGCTGAGCTCAGAGAATATGCTTATTTAGTAGGAACATGTTTAGAAAAACATTTAATTCAGGTTTATTAATGCATTTTGTATGCCTCCATAATTTGTTTCATACATTTCAAATACAGAGAAAAACGAGGCCAAATGATATCTGTTGTGTTGATTCTAACCACAGGGAAAAAAAAAGTACCTACCCAGGTCTATAACATTAAACCCCATTCAATTCATGACCATTTTTATAATGGAGGAAAAAGACTTCAGAAATGATACAGGGCCACAAAGTGCCTCTGTGGTTGGTTGGGGCTTTTTAATCATCAGTCTAAAATGCTCCTTTAATAAAGACCTTATGCGCCTTCCAAAACATGAATCAAAATAATTGAAAATAAAGTTAACTTGTGCTGTTCTTTGTGCTGAAGCAATTTTACGGTGCAAGCCAAATTTTATAATACTCCTGTACAGAAGCAGTTTTGTAGGTACAAGCCAAATTTATAATACTCCAATAAGGGCAAGCATTTCGCCAAAAAAGGCTGCATCAGGGAGTTCCTTTAATTCCTGCTTCCAACAAAAATTATATTGGCCCCAGTCCCAAGGTTCTTAAAAATAAAATATTCAGCTCGGATGCAACATAAACCACAAAAATCTTACTAAAAGTCTTTCTGTGAGGTTTTCCATTCAGTTAATCAGATTTTCATGTGAAAATCATTGCTTAAAGAATGGTGGAGCAGAAAACTAGATGGTATATTTAAAGAAAAGGCATAGCAAAACTAACCAATCTCATGCCAGAACTGCATACTATTTACTGATTGGATGATGTCATTCAACCTAACCAATCAGATTAACTTCTCAAAATGCATGCTGTTTTCAACATGTCCCCAATATCTCCCAAGATGTCATATTTCAAGTTGTTATTTTTCCAAGGAAATTTACAATGAATATTTCTGATAAAATTCATATTTCTTGTTTTAAAGAAAATGTCCCTACTCGATTCTGTTATTAACTCCCGACAGCTCCACAGTATTCAACTGATGGATCCACCATTTTTCACGCTCTAACAACATCTTTTCATGATTACCTCCCCTTGGGTGGTGATGCACAAGTTCAATAATAAAAACTTGTAAATGTTCAAATTTGTGTGTCATTAGTCTGCAATGTTCAATCATTTGTGCCTGTAAAAGCTGATTTTTAAAGCAACTCATGTTCAGATATTCTTATTCTAAAGCATCTAGTAGTTTAACCCACATATATTTTAGAGCAAGGACACAAAGCACCATATATTACAAAGGTGGATGAACTAAAATGTTTCAACCAGAGGAACTTTTGTGTGACAGGATGGACAAATTCCTTCAATGTTAAAGTGATCCCTCCCATCACTTCCCACATCTATAATGTCCCAGTACCTCACCTTTGTTTTTATTTTTCTCCATGTTTAAAAAGCTAGGAATACATTTTCCCGCAAATTCTTTCCTCTTGTATGAGCTATATGTAAGGATTTCTTCGCAAAATGAGGATTCAATTGTAAGAGATGAACATGCCTCTTCAAAATCTGATGTATATTGATCGACTGAACAAGATGTAGAGCGCATGATGAATGTTAAAACATCATCAGAAGATTGCATGTCTCTCTTTTCATTATTTAGCAGATGTTTCCGTGGAAAATACAAAGTTCTTTTATAAGCTTTCTTGACAGTGGAAGGATAACCAAGCTGTTTGAAATCAAGTGACATCTTTCTAGATTATACTTTAAATTCAATGATTTGCACATTTTTTTTAATTTGTAAAAATTGTGAAAACTGTCACTTGACTTTTAATGCCCTCAGTTGGAAACTCTCATAGTGCAGGTATGTATTTCACTCTGTAGGTCTTTTATATAATGTTGTAGTCAGATGATGCTTTTCATCAAATTGAAATAAACATCCAACAAATGAAATCTGTATATAGCTATATTCTAATGAAAACTGTATGATTTCATTGCAAATGTTAAGCCATTACAAATCAAAACATTTTTTTCATTTATTTATTTAAAAGTATTTATTACCCACCCCTGCTAATATCTCAGGGCAGGTGACATTCATTCATTTATTCATTCATTCATTTTCCATTAAAATCAGTGGAGGTAGCAATGTATCCAGTTTTGAGCTGCAAGACTGGGTATTCTATTCAAGTTTTTTGAAACTTGCAGGCAGACATAGCAGAGGAGGGAAAGGCACTCTAACACAAAGAGTTGGGCAAAGTGACTAGCCCAGGGCAAATCATTGCAGACAGAGGCATCAACAGCTCAAGGCATTGTGAATGGAGAAAAATATCACCGAGAGTGGCAAGAACATCCAAAGGTTCCAAAACAAAGACACAGGGTACCAACCACAGTGGCATGAAGACCCTAGGGATCATGAGAATTTCATCAAAAGTGTAAAGCATCAGATTGACATGCAAGACCAGTTGTCAATAAGTTCCAGAAGAGGATTTGAAAAGAACAGCAGCAGTCGCAGAAACACCCAAGGTACCAAGAAAGGCTCTGAGCTGTTCTGGTGTTTAAAACCACATATAACTGACAGTTCTGTTACCAGTAAGAGATCAGCTAGCTAGTGCAGGATGATGACGTATGGGGAGGTTCTATTAGAATACAGCCCGTCCCTCTGTGGAATGGCTGTCCTCCTGCGTAGGATATATGACAGCTCCCTTGCTACAGTGCGGGAAAAGAGTTCAGAGGCAGAAAGGAGTTTAGCTTTTGTTGTTTTTACAGGCTCAGTCAGAAGAACCAAGCAAGCCCAGTTTGGTGGTTCTGACCAGGGTCGGGAAGGATCTTTAGGTTCCAATCCACAACTTGGCTGGTTGGGGTTTCTCTATCTGGATACATTTTTTTGGAACGTGGACTTTTACTAAGTAGGAGCCTTACTGGATTCTGTTTAGCTCCTGGGCCCAGGGAACCAGAAACTGTGGGTCTGGGCCTGGGCAGGTTAGGGAAGACTTGCCCCGGAAGTGGGTGACCTGATGGTAAGGATACACTTTGGTGGTATCATTATTTTTGCTAATGAGTAATTTCAAGATCCAGGAGAAAGCTATGACCGCCCTTCCTCCTGACTGGAGCACACAGAATCCTGCTTCAGAGGATCCCTCCCATCAGGGATCTGGCAAAAAAAGCAAAGGAAGGACTGCGAGAGAACTAAAATTCAATTAATTGTGAGTAAAAGGCAAAGCTTAGTACCTTTAATGCCTCCTATTCAGAGCTTCCCTATACCCTCCAGAGAGCGAGAGAAAGAGAGAGAGAGTATATATCTCTGTACAGAGATTGTAGCAATGTACCCTGGGGAGTTGGAGGGGTGTCCTGCCCATCGATATGATGCTTTACCCACCTGGGGATGCTATTTTTCCTACACACTAGAGGGCAGAAATTCCAAGGCAGGTTATAGACCTTCCTGAACAGACTGATAAGAAGATTGTAATAAGCCAATTCTTTTGTGTTGTTGTGGATCAAGAGATGTGCCGTTCTCATATATTGTCAACAGTAAAGAATTATGTTTGGCCACTACATAGTACATAGTGACTCCCGTCATTTTTTGCCACTTTCAGAACACACTGGGAGAGACGTATATATCCTTTCTCCCCAGGGACCAGACTCAGGACACAAAGGGAGACCCCCAAGACTTGGAGCCTTGGGAGAAATCTCCTCCCCACTCAGCAAAGGATCTAGGCCCTGCAATAAGGAGACCCATACCAAGCTAGCCTGCGAAGGTTCCTGCCCCAAAGCACAACACATTCTTTTATGGCACCATCGAGTAGTAACCCACACCCAGGGATGGGGTTACACCCAAAACATAGGTGCAGAGCAGTGCAGCAGGAAGAGTGAAATCACCAGCATAGCTCGGGGACACGGCACCGAAAATAGTGGATCAAATACCCTAACACACAGTGAGGGGCAAAACAGCAGCAATCACTTGAACATCCCAAGACAGAGAAATAGGAACAAAGCAGCAGCAGCAGCAGTGGCATGAAGCATAGAAACATGAATGGCAGAAAAAGACCATATGGCCTATCTAGTTGTCCCACCCACTTAATTTAGTTTTTAGGGATGTGAATCGTTTTTCTGACGAGTTTGAAAATATCGTACGATATTTTCAAACTCGTCACAAATCGGGGGCTCCCCGAAACCGATAGGAAAACCCCACGAAATTGTTCGTGGGGTTCTCTTATCGTTTTGGGGGAGGGTGGGAAAAATGGCAGAGAAAAACAACCCCTAAACCCACCCGACCCTTTAAAACATATCCTTTAGCTTCCCCCACCTTCCTGACCCCCCAAAACTTTTTAAAATTACCTGGTGGTCCAGCGGGGGTCCCAGGAGCCATCTCCTGCTCTCGGGCCATCGGCTGCCACTAATCAAAATGGCACCGATGGCCCTTTGCCCTTACCATGTGACAGGGTATCCGTGCCATTGGCCGGCCCCGTCACATGGTAGGAGCACTGGATGGCCCGGGCCAAATGGAAATGGCGCGGGCCATCCAGTGCCCCTACCATGTGACAGGGGCCGGCCCATGGCACGGATACCCTGTCACATGGTAAGGGCAAAGGGCCATCAGAGCCATTTTGATTAGTGGCAGCCGACGGCCCGAGAGCGAGAGATGGCTCCCGGGACCCCTGCTGGACCACCAGGTAATTTAATATAGTTTGGGGGGGGGGGCTCAGGAGGGTGGGGGAAGCTAAAGGATATGTTTTAAAGGGTCGGGTGGGTTTTTTGTTTATCAGCTCGGGCGCAGCCGATAAAAAAAAAAACCCGATCGGACCGCACGAAAAAGATTTCACTATAGTCCCCGAACCAGGAATCGGAACTGATTCCGGTTCCAATTCACATCTCTATTAGTTTTACAATTTCCATCACTAAATCAGAGATCTTTGTATTTATCTCATCCTTTCTTTAATTCAGATACTGTTTTTGTCTCCTCCACCTCCACTGGAAGGTTGCTCCTTGCATCTATTACTTTTTTTTGTAAAGAAAGATTTCCTAAGATCATACATGAGTCTACTCCCTTTCACTCTTATTCTCATTCTAGAGCCTCCGTTCCAGTGAAAGATGCTCACCTTCTGTGCATGAAAATCATGGAGGAATTTAAATGTCTCTATTATATCTCCTCTATATCTCTTCTTTCCTCTAGGTTATACATGTTTAGATCTTTAGGTCTGTTCCCATCTGCTTTAGAACAAAGACCACTGACCATGTTAGTAGCCACGCTCTGGACCGACTCATTCCTGTTATAGCCTTTTTAAAGTGTGGTTTACAAAATTGTACACAGTATTCCAAGTCTCACCAGGGACCTATACAGGGTTATCACCTCCCTTTTTCTGCTGACCATTCCTCTTCCTATATAGCCAAGCATCTTTCTGGCTTTTGCCATTGCTTTATCTACCTGTTTGGCCACCTTAAGCTCATCAGATATAATCACCCCCTGACACTGCTCTGCTTAGAATAATTTCACCCCCAATACTGTACCACTCCGTTGGATTTTTGCAACTAAAATGCATAAGTACATATTTTAGAATTAAATATTTGCTATCAGTTCCTAGACAACGTTTTGCTAGAGCCCTCCTCATATTTTCCACACTTTCCTCGCTGTTGTGGATTTTGGTATCTTTGGCAAAAAGACAAACCTTTCCCGAGAATCCTTCCTCAGTGTTGCTCACGAAAATGTTGAAAAGAACCAGTCCAATTATTGATCCCTGAAGCACACCCCATTCCTTGGCATGAAGTCCATTTACCACTACCTTACTTTAAGGCTCATACCAAAGGCACTCAGTTTATTTATGTCACCTATGCAGAGCTATGTCAAAGGAACTATATCTATCATTTTCCCTTGGCCCAGCTCTCTGGTCACCCAATCATAGAAATTTAACAGATTCATCTGACAAGATCTTGTTTTTATGTTTTTAAGTTATATGTTTACTTTTTATCTTGTAATCTGCTTAGTACATAATATTGATATTTGTGGAATATAAATATGCTAAATAAATAAGATTTACAGTACCTCTGGTAAGACCATGCTGCCTTGGATCTTGCCACCCATTGGATTCCAGATTCTTCACTAGCCTCTGTTTTAGCAGCAATTCCGTTGTGCTCACCAGAGAGGTCAGATTAACCAGCCTGTAATTTCCAGCCTACTCCTTACTTCTACTTCTATGAAAAGTGTGATGGATGTGGTGCCAGTGAGCCCTTAGTGCTGTGCTATAGTTGACGCAGCCTCATAGATTAATCTATGAGGCCTATGCAACAGCTGGCGAATGTGCCCTGGAGCAGGACAGACTGGAGGTTCACCTGTACCAGCTGCCACCTCCACAGGTTGAGCCCTTAGATTCAGGCAAACTGGCAGGACCTAAATGGGTCCCTAAGGTGATCAAGCAAATGGAAGCCCAAGAACAGACAGAGGTCAGGTCAGGCAGCAGGCAGGGGATACCAGGAACAGACCAAGGGTTGGGGCAGATGGCAAGCAAGCATATTCAGGTCCAAGTCTGAATCAAGAGGTTGTCAGTACCAGAAGGTCAGGCTGAGGATGGATGAGACAAGGCTGGATGAGGTAAGGCTGGAAACAGAAACTCAGAGCAATATGATTGCTAAAACAGGAGATCCATTGTGAAGGCAGATTGCTGGAATCATGACTCAGTTTAAATACCTATCCGTATGATATCATCCTTCAGTGCCGGTTTGAGGTTTTCCTGCTGTGGGGCCTGTAAGTGCACACAAGCCCTCCTGCAAGGTGTCCAGGGCCTCCATGGTGAGTACGGACAGTCACTGGTCTACCCCGTGACCACCTGAACTTGACAAATAGGAACCACATTCATATGTTTCCATTTCTCTGGAACTACCGATTCTAAAGAAGAATTGAAAATGTCAGCCAGCAGAGCTGCCAGAACTTCTCTAGGTTTCTTTAATACCCTGGGATATATCCCATCCAGCCCCCCATTGATTTATCCACTTTGTTAAGTTAGCTCCAAATGAACATACTTTTCTGAAAATCTGTTTAGATTTACCACATTTCCTATCTTGTGTTTGTTTTATGAGATCTTGCTCTTGGCGATTCCACAGTGAACACCAAACAGAAATATTTGTTAAGCAATTGTGCTTTTTTCTCATCGGCCTCTACATATTCCTCCCCTTCAACTGAGACTCACAATGCCACTTTTGCACTTCTTTTTATCATAACATACTTAAACATCTTGTCGCTTCATTTTTACGTATTTGATAGTTTTGCTTCCATTTGAATTTTTGCATTCCTCACTACTTGCCAAGCTTTTCTTAGCTCTTTCTAAATATTATCTCCTGTCTTCCACTTTCTTTGATCTCTTGGAGCTTATGAACACTAACCTTTTCTTCCTTACCTTTTTGTTGCGACCATCGCTGCCCGACGTCTCCACTACGCCCACCTTACCTCTTTGGCGACTCCCTCTTTGCCTGTTGGAAGTTTGGCTGCCGCGGTGTCATCTTGCCATTTCCCTCCGGTATCCCTGGAACGGCTAAACGCTGCAATCCGCCATGTTTCCCAGCAGCCTAAGGGTGCGCGCGTGGCCCCGACTCAAGTACCAGCAGTGGCGCAAACCTCAGGGGCGTCCCCTCAGGTGACGTCATCTTCACAGGATATTTAAGGTCTCTGAATTCGCTAACTAATCGAGTTAGCAAGGGCTTTCCTCCAGGTATCGGCGGATGGGATTCGCTCTCTGCATACCTTGCTACTCTGCCTTCTCGGACTTTACCAGGGGTACCCGCTCCTCGGGGGCCTCACTTTCTCTTTTGCTTTTTAGATCGCAGTCTGGAACCGGTACTCACTCCTTGAGGGCCCACGTTCCCTGATTTGCTACTGAATACCACTTCTGCCAGGAAGTCATCGCTGCCTACAACACCAGTGAGTTACCATCTCTCTCTCAGAGCATTCCCTGGAACCAGGTACTCGCTCCTCGAGGGCCTATACATTCCAGCTCCTGGGCTGCTTCTAAGAGACTATAGTGTGAGTGTTACCATCAAGATTCTGTTCCTGAACTCTGCATACCCTGCCTACTCTCTATATTCAGTTTCTCTACAGCTCAGTTATCCAGGATCGCTGTTCCAGTATCTGAGGGACTACAGCCCAGCCGGGCACTTCCAGCTCACTACTGCCACCTCTGGTGGTTCAATATACTGTTTAATATTTTTCTATTTTTCCAGGATTTCAGGACAGTTCTCCAATCTTTGTTGTTCGCCAAAATTGATTACTGCAGCGCCCTCCTTCTAGGCCTCCCTAAATCTACCACCAAGCCATTACAGATGATACAGAATGCCGCAGCGAGACTACTGACCAATACCAACCGTGGAGACCACATATCTCCCATCCTCAGGAACCTACATTGGCTACCAGTGAACTTTAGAATCCTACACAAATCAATCACTCTAATACACAAATCCATCCACCACCAATTTCAACTAGATCTCGAAATCCCTTTCAAACCACATTCTCCAAACAGACCAACGAGAGAAATTCACAAAGGAATACTGCAATTTCCCCCTACTAAAGCCACACGCCTTACCTCGACAAAAGACCGAGCCTTCTCGATAGCAGGCCCAGATATCTGGAATAACATCCCCGCAGACCTCAGATTGGAACCCTGCCTCCTAACATTTAGGAAAAAACTCAAGACATGGCTCTTCAGTCAAGCCTTCTCTGAACCCCCTGACATTCACTAGTCTGCCCTTACTCTATGCCTGTAGGACATGACTGAATTGTTTAGCCTTATCTCATGCCTGGACAATAGACTCCGATACTCCTAAGCACCTTAGGCATTATCTTAATAATAGTATTATAGTTATAAACTTCTGCCTGCTATAACCTATCTTTCCAGCTGATTAAGCTTCCGTTCCATATCCCTTGTTCAATGTAACTTTGCCTCTTCCACACCTTTGTTTAAGTTTGTTGTCACTACAGTTGTTTACCCTTGTTCGATGTAAACCGATCTGATATGGTTTTGCCCATGAAGGTCGGTATAGAAAAGTGTTAAATAAATAAATAAATAAATAATAAATAAAAGAGCTAGTGTGTGTCTGTCTCCATACTCTGAGCCTGACCGGTGGTCCCTCTCGGGATCTTTCCCCGGGGGCGTGGTCATCTGCCACCGGCCCAAGGATCCACCCACAACTACCACGAACACTAACAGATTGCTAACTCCATGGATCCGGCACAACTCACTGCCTTGCAGGCTATACCGGGCCTGGCCCAGCGCATTGTGGAGCAGCAAGATGCCTTGGAGAAAATTACTTCAGCGTTTCATCAGCTACACACACAGAAGTTTCAAGGCACAGTTTCCAACCATGAAGGTCTGTTATAGGAGGTAACTTTAAAAACTGCTGTACCACTGGCGGCTCCAATCCGCTTTTCCAGTTAAATCCAGAAGGCCCGGGGCTTCTTAAACCAGTGCTGCATGCAATTTGCCTTACAGCCATCTTTATTTCCTATGGCTCTTTCCAAGACTACCTACATCCTTTCATACCTGGATGGTAGGGCCTTGTCTTGGGCATCTACCTTGTGGGAGTACAAGGACCCCATTTTGCAGGATATAGAAGGATTTATGGACTTGTTTAAATCCGTTTTCAATGACCCTGCTCGAACTGCTGTAGCCGGTTCTGCTTTGGTGGAATTGAAGCAAGGCAGCAGATCATTGGCCAAATTTGCCATTGAGTTCAAAACTCATGTGGCAGAACTCCACTGGGACCCCAAATGTCTCAAGACATTATTTTGCAGAGGCCTGGATATCTGTTTAAAGGATGAGCTGGCTGCTCACGAAACACCTGACTCGCTGGACGAATTAGTAGCCTCGACCACTTGGATTGATCACCGGCTCCGGGACAAGGTGAAGGAACTCTGGTCTAAGGTGTTACCTGGGTTGAAACAGGCTAGTTCTATATCCGCACCTTGGATGGTTCCAGTAATTCTTGCTGCTGATAAAGATGAACCGATGCAACTTGGTCATGGATGTTTAACTTCCAAAGAAAGGCGACTTCGGAAAAAGCACAGCCTTTGCATGTACTGTGGTCAGCCCGACCATAATGTCTCTACATGCTGCATTCATCCGGAAAGTGGACAGGCCTAAGTCCTACAGGAGGACTGTTCTTAGGCCATATCTCGCCCTCTCCTCCACTTTCTCTTCCAGTCTCTTTGACTTACGGACCGGTCACGGTTCAGACTCCTGCCCCGGTGGACTCAGGGGCAGAAGGCAACTTCATTCTCAGACGTCTAGTGAAAGACTTGAGGAGTCCCCTCATCAGGCTGAAAGATCCACTACTGTGTCATCATTTGAAGTGGGAGATGGATGTTCCCCAACACCGCCACTTCCACTGAAGCTCAGTGACGTCCCAGCAGCTCAATCCACTGCTGCTGATATTCATAACCTTTCCACGTTTCACTTCTGAATGTTTGTTTCATTTTTTTAACTAAATAAAATAAACATTGGACAAAATGAAATTCGTGGAAAATCAAACTTCCGAAAACAAAATGAAAAACGAAACAAAATTGTTTTTTCTTCTCATCCCTAAAAATTACCATTAGATTGTAAGCCTTCTGGGGATAGGGAAATACCTACATTACCTGAATGCAAACTGCTTTGAAGTGGCAAAAAATGGAATATAAATAAACAAAAATATCTATCTGGAAAAATGAAAAATCATTTTCTTCCACTGATTTCTCTCATTTTTGTTCTTGTTGAGTCAAACACTAATACATTTCCAGGAAAAATAAAATAAAAACTAAAACTGAAGGTCCTTAGTGATCTAGGAGATTTATGACTCATTTTGTAAACAGTGGCATATATTTCAAATTTGGGACATATAACACTGGAGACATTCTTAACTGAGGGGAGGGAAGGAGGTGGTGTAGATGTTGATTATTTTTGTTTTTCTAGTTGTATATATGAGATATCACTTAGGCTGGTCTGGTTAGGTCATAACATCTTTAATAAAATCTTTAAAAAAGCCTTACTGATATCTATGTGTACCATATACAGTGCTTACCTCTTATCTAATTCTTTGAGTTATTTAGTTAACAAAGTGTAATAGATTTGTTTGATATGATCTTCCCCTTGTAAAACTATAGGGGTAGATTTTCAAAGGGTTACGCGCGTAACTTACGTGCGTAAACGCGAAAATGTGCTCCTGCACGCGCCGAACCTATTTTGCATAGGCTCGGTGACGCGTGCATGTCCCGGGGCTTTGAAAAAGTGGCGGGAAGGGGGCGGGGTCGTGGGCTTGGCACCGGTCCAGGGGGTGGGAAGGGGGCAAGACTGAGGCCTCCGGCACAGTGGCTGTGCCGGGGATGGCGCGCCAGCAGCTGGCCGGCGCGCGCAAGTTATACCTGCCAAAGGCAGGCATAACTATTGAAAACAAGCTAGGGGGGGATTTAGATAAGGTTGGGGGGTTTGTTAGATAGGGGAAGGGAGGGGAAGGTGGGGGGGGGAGCGGAAGTAAAGTTCCCTCCGAGGCCGCTCCGATTTCAGAACGGCCTCGGATGGAATGGGGAAAGCAACCGGGGCTCCCCTAGGGCTCGGCGCATGCAAGGTGCACAAGTGTGCACCCCCTTGAGTGCGCCGACTCCGGATTTTATAACATGCGCACGGCAGCGCGCGCATGTTATAAAATCGGGTGTACATTTGTGCGCGCCGGGTAGCGCACACTAATGTACCCCGCGCGCGCAGGTTAGAAAATCTGCCCCATTTTGCTTTGGATCCCATAAACTGCCAAATTCAAGATGTGCCACTCTCGTTCCTGTGGTAGAGACTCCATTCATTGACCTTTCACCACCAGTCAGACCTACTGGCCTTTGCTCCTCAGCCTCTTTCCTAGTTCTACTTTTCTGAAGAAGGGATACATCAGCCCATTTTCAGAACCTGCCTCCAAAGAAATGGCGAACACCACCATTAGTGGAACAGCCAAAAGCTCTTTAAATTTCTTTAATATTTTAGCATACATCCCACATGACTTCCCTTGCCTTTTCCATTTTTGCTTCCTCCATATGTCATGAAAGACATGGAGAATTTTGAATGCAAGACCGTATACATGAAAAATTCTTCTCTGCTATATTCCCATTTAAGAAAATAAAAACATTAGCTACTCCCTCACAGTAAGACTATGAACAAGAAAATTACCTGGTTCACTCTTTTACAAGATAAGATTGATTATACAGTCTAATTAGCGACCTGGTTTAAAGCTCACAAGTTTCATTCTGGATGTGGCTTTTGTTAACATGTCACGGGGAGAACCATAGAACAAATCTGATTGTCCTGATTTCATTTTTATTGCATTGCCTATTCACTGTGAAGCCACAGAAAGACAACAATGCAGCTAATTTACCTGCAATGCTACTTAAAACTCTCTCTCTCTTTCAAAGAATCAGTGTTTGAAGGAATGGAAATGAAAAAGAAGTATTTTGGGAGGAAGTGCCAAGTGCAGAGGAGATTGCTAGCACAAAGGTCTCAAGATTTTTTATTTTTTTTTTACTTGGAATTGTTCACGTTTAAACTGTAGCACTCTGACTCCAGTAATTTGCATTTGTCATTAATACACCTTCCATGGAGAAAGCTGGAGCAAACTGCTTCAAATGGTGTGCTGAACACTTTAGAGTGAATAATGTGTCTGGGTTTTAAAGTTATATTAGCATTGCTTTAGGAAATGAGGTAATTTTATTGCAGCCAAGCCCTGTCATCTATCGTGATGTTTATTAACAGACCATTTATCATTACAAGCATCTGTTCAGCAGCGGATGGTTTTCCTCCTGAGTTTGCTGATGGTTCAAATGACAGACCTTATATGCAGAAAAAAAACGTAGCAAATCTGGCACATCCAATATGCTGATATTCAATTCTTTTTTCCAAGATCATCTGACATTAAAATCACTTTACGACTGATTATCTTGAATCCATTCCGATTTGGCTAACCAGAACAAACTGATCGTAAATTCAGCACATGCACCCCACCCCCCCCCCCCTTCACTCCGAGATTATCAGCATTAGAAGAGTTGCAACTTCATCTGTCCCTAAGAATCTGCATTTTGATGGACACTTCAAATTCGAACTGTAAATGAAGTTTGAAATCTGGGAGTTATCTTCCACTGTGCACTATCATTTAAACCTTTTGTGAAATTGGTCGTAAGGATCTCATTTTTTAAGCTGTGAATGCTCAGGAAACTGAAGTCATTTCTGAATTTAAATGATCTCCATACTGTTCTTCAAGCCTTGGTATTAACTGGGTTAGACTATTGCAATGCAGTTTTCTTAGGCCTTTCATTGTCTGCTTTACAAGCCCTACCAGTTATACAAAATTCAGCAGGGTCCTTACAGAAACTTGTCAATATGACCTTATTACACCTATCCTCTTTTCTTTGAATTGGTTGCCAAATGAATTGAAAATCACATTTTATATATTATCATTTATCAATAAAGCCATGAACAACGAGGCCCCTCGATGCTTTGGCTCATTGCTTAAAATATATAGGCCTGAGAGGAATTTAAGATCTTCCATCAGTGAGAAAAGATGGTTGCGTGTCCCGTATTATAGAACAGTTTACTGGACTACTTTCATAAAGAACTGTATTTCAAACCTTTTTAAAAAGGATTTGAAAATATGTATTTATCCTACTCATTTGAGTCATTTTTTCTGCTTTATGTATGTATGGGGTTTTTTTTTTATATGAATGCGTTTTCTGCAAGCCTCTTAGAATTTTAGATACCTTAGCATCTAAACATTTTAATAAATAAAAGAATACATTGATGATCTTAATGCCTAAGGGCAATCTATGTTGAAAAGCAATTTCAAGTGGGAGGGATGTGTGGATTAGTATGAGTGGAATGAACTAGGTAAATTTACCTGGCTTCACAAATGTTGAAACTAGTGCGAGTAAATCTGCCTACCTGTGGAGATCTAAAGTGGATTATGAAGAGGTCTGGCAGAGGTTTGATGTACTTCGGCTTCAGGCTTTGTATTAAGTGCAGAGGTGGTGTTAGGTATTTAAGAGTCAAGCCATGGGTCCATGGGGTTGAGCCCCAAATCCAAGAATTTCCCCTTCCCACTACATGTAAACCTATGCTCTTACGCACCTGATATGTGCAGGTTTACCTGAATATTAGGCAGGTAAGTTTACAGTAGGCTATTTCTGTAGGTAAAATACCTTTGGAAATTGCCCTCTAATTGGTCTCTAGGTTTGAGAGAGCCTGCATAAAAAAAGTCAGCAAAAAAAATACACCTGTTATACCAGTTTTCAAAGCAGACTTAAGGGTATAAGTCAGCTTGGAAAATCACCCCACCAAATTTACGCTGCACAAGTTGCACCAGCTAAAACGTGCGTACAGATGTTTCCTGAGAATTTTCAGGCATACTTTAGAAAATTGAGAAGTACGCATGCAAGTAAAAACCCCATCCAACTTCACGCCAAGGAAAGCAAGTCTGGATAAACTTACATATATAGATGATATACACAGATAGGTTTACTCCTGTACATCCTCTTATAGTGGTTACAAGGAAAGTGGCTGTCACACTCAGGTCTTCCTAACCCTAGTGTAGATTTTTACAGTGGGGGAGACGGTAAACCCCAAGGGTCCAAAACACAGGGTGAATGGTTGTTTTTTGTTGTCTCTGTTCTTAATTTTGTAGGTTACTGGTGCCAGAACAAACAAACAGGACATTCAAGCTGAGTGTTCCAATGAACAAAATGTACACTACAACTTTGTAAATAGTTATCAAACACTAACATCCATATTCAGACAAAAAGTTCAAATTCAGCTTGATCTGTCTGTATAGAGACTCTGGGATATTCTCCACTCCAGAGTATGGGAAATAAAGCTCCAGGATTAAATGGGGACCCCTAGCTGGAAAGGAAAGACTCCAGTTCTCTCATTCCAGGGGTAGAGAGAATCCTGATGGCGATCTCCAGATGTGTATCATAAAAACTGTCCCCCCTTCTCTCTGATGATAACCGGATCTGTCTGGCTGAAAATCCCTGTCAATACCAGGAACAGTTCTTCCCCTTTCCCCCATTGCGCTGGAAGGATGGGCAAGAATTCCTCTCTAAACAATAGACAAATCACACAAAAATCTCCAAAATCTTAACAAAGGGCAGAGATACCACATTCCATCCATTGGTAAATATGGGGGTTCTCTCTTCAAAGCCTTTTCCAAAGAAGGGGTTGTTTCTCTCCCTTAGCAGGTCTAGGGGAACCAGGAAAAATCAGAAACAAGATCCTAAAAAAACAAATCCAGACCAATAAGATACAATCCAGCTGCACAGGCTGTAGACCAGTAAGGTGCGGTCTCACTTCCTATCTTATGTAGCTGAGGAAGGGGGGGCGGAAGGTTGAGGCCCAGCCATCACAGGAATACGGGTACAAAGGCAAAATCAACCAAAAAATCCCACACTGATCTCAAGCGCCGTCTGCTCTTGCATAGTTGAAAGTCCACCATTGCAGTATCCTCACGGGGGTGCTGTGACAAAGTGGAATAATCCTATTCTTACAGGGTCTTTAACAACTGCAACTTAGGCGGGCAATTTTTCAAAAGGTTGCTTCTGCGCGTGAAACACTTTTTTTTTTTTTTTTAATTCTGAAGAAATCAGTTTAGAAATGTACCCCTATAAACAGTTGATAAGACTTTGTAAATGTTAACATTCTATCTGGTTTGTCTATTGATATTCAGCGTTTGCAGATTAGATTGCTTACATGCTTAGTTTATTCAGAGAAGAAATGGATAATAAGGGGTGTATGTACTATTGCCTGCTAATGCAAACACATACACACACATACAAATCTGGTTTCCAAGTATTTATTTATTTTTATTTAACAGTTTTTTATACCGACCTTCATAGTAAATAACCATATCGGATCGGTTTACATTTAACAAGGGAATAACTGGAGTAACAATTCAATAAAACCATAGATAACAATAGATAAGAATAAGTCAAAGTTACAATCAACAGGGAAAGTATGCTAATATGGAGCAAATCACTGTAGGCTGGATTTGCATCAGGATCAAGCCAAATAACTAGAGATTTAGTCTGATAGCTCCTACGAGATGACAGCTCCTCTTTCCTCCCCCCCCAGCACCCCCAATAACTTCCCAAATCTAGCTGTCATGTTTTACTAAGGGGCCAATATTCAAAACATTTTCACAGATAAAACCAGATTTCAGCCAGGTAAATCTAACTGGATAAAATATAAACCCACCCCCCAAAGAAACACACACAGATTTGTTAGTTGCTGACATTCCAAGTATAAAAATAAGCAGATTTTATGTGAATTTCAGAATTAAATTTGGGAGAAATTACTTTGTAGCATAACAGATTTAAGGCTCTGTTTTCTAAGGTAATTTGTTTTATTAATTTTGTTTAGACTTACAAAACATATTTCCTCTTTCCCTGCCTTTATCAGTGCACATTTTTTATTTACATTCTAAATGAGTTAATAGAATTTTGAATGTATGTGTATTTAGATAGAACAGATTATCTATATGTTAAAATATCCAAGTAAAGGCAGACAGTGTCTATAAGTTCACAAAAGGGTAAATAAATAAAAAAATCTGTAAAATATTAATGCCACATTTCCATCATAATGCTACAAAATACTTACTTTACAGTAGTTTTTCTAGCAAAGATTCAGTGTATGACATTAGAAAAAGTGCTTTAAATGAATGCACAGCGGTCACCCGAATTGGAATAATTTTGTTTTAAGCACAGTAAGAGAAAAACCCCTATTTTTGAATGTCAGCTGTATTATTCATTTGCTAAAGTCTATCTAAATTCATCATGAGGTGAGTCACAGCAAAATCATTTTAAATAAATCTCAGTAAACATTGAATTTAAGGAAATGCGGAGTAAGAAAAATGATGACTATGATACATGTGGGTTATTATGGTGCTTTTGACTAGCAATGCCTAGGTACGAGGCACATGATTACTTCTCTACCAGTGTTAACTTAATAGCTAATTGTCAAAGAAAACTTGCTTATATCGGTGATTCCCAATCTGGGGTCCACAAGACCATTACGGGGCTCTGCTGGAACAGAAGCAAACACAGTACAAGTGTTGAGAAAAAAGGAGAAGGCTGATCTCACCTCTGAGGAGCTTTGCTGTAAGGCTGCCGCTGCCTAATCCTGCTGGCTGATTCCATGCTGAGAAGACGAGCGGATGATTGCAGCCTCGAGAAGCCCAGGCCGGCATGGAGAGGAGGTGCGGAAGAATGCAGCTGATTGCCACCATGAGTTGGAGGTGAAGCATGCTGCCACTAGTGATGATAACCCTGAGGAGCAGTGGAGGGCAAGACTGAGAGCAGAGGAGTAAAAGCACTTGGAAAAAAGAAGGAGGAAAGGAGGGAGAACATTTGGAAAAGGCCAGGGGTCTGGGCAAGGGTAGTTTCATTTATTGATTTGATTAATTGCCTTGCTATATCTCATTAAAGCAACTTACATCAAATCAAAGGTTAGGAGGGGAGTAACGGAGAAGAGGCTGCAAGGGGTAGAGGACAACAGGGGAGGTGCTCAGGAAGGGGCCATGGGGGAAAAGTAGCAGCGAAGCTACTTAGGAAGTGCCAGGTGGAGGGTGGGTAGAGATAGAGACCCCTTGAGGGACCTATCTGGGGATTCGGGTTAGGAAATAGGAGAGGGGCATACCATTCCTATCAGCACCTCCTGTGAGGATGTTAGAATTGGTAGGCTCATGTCTGTATAACTGTAGGCAGGGATAGAGTATGGTGTGGCACTTTTGTTAGTCTTCTGAGGCACAGGAACTGTTCCAATTTTCTTTTATTCTCTGATCCTTGGTTGGGCCCCATAGCCTATATGCATGGGAGAAGAGGAAGACGCATATCCCTTTTCCATACTCCATCTTCCTGAAGGGTTTATTTCTTCCTTTTTGAAAGATATGGGGGTAGATTTTAAAAGGAGTGTGCGTGGCGTACATGTGCATGCACTACCTGGCGCGCACACAGGTACGCCTAATTTTATAACATGTGCACACAGTTGCGCGCATGTTATAAAATCCGGGACCGGCGCGCGCAAGGGATTCAAGATTGTGCACCTTGAACGCGCCGAGCCCTGGGGCTGAAGTAAGTTGCGCGCGCCGGCCAACTGCTGGCACATGATCCCCGGCCCAGCGGCCGTGTGGAGGCTTCTAGCCATGCCCCTGCCCCGCCCCCCGGACCACCCCTTTTGTAAAGCCCAGGGACTTACACACGTCGGCCGGGCCTTTTGAAAATAGGCCCAGTGCGCGTAACCTTTTGAAAATCTGGCGCTTGATTTTTTGGATTTCGTCTTTTTGTGAATCCCTGCTCCTTGGCTCTGGGAGAGACAAACCCTGTCCCAGGAAAAGTCGAGGTAGAGACCTACTCAACTCACAAACCATGGAGGAGTAGTACTACTGACATATGTCAAGAGAACCTTGATTCTTTTGGTATTGGAGATTTTTAGTTCTTGTCATTTTTGGTTTTGAGGGAGGAAGTTTGTCACCCTTCCTGGCTGCAGTGGGCAGGAAGCTTTTTTCCTCACTCCTTGCTGCATTATGGTATCTAGGATTTCTTTATGGAAGATCTCATTTTGTCATTAAGGAGAAAGAAGAAAGGAGTTTGAGATCATTCCCCTCCATCAGAGTCTCTACCCAGGAGTGGAAAAGACATGGATAGTGGATGCGGTGCTAGTATCTATGACGTTATAACGTTATTTAATCAGAAAATATTAAACTTCTCAGCCGCGTTTGGCAGAAGTTATCCACGACAGTGGTTTCTCAATTCAAATGATTTCCCCAAATAATCAGACTTGGCCGCTCTGGGGCAACTTATCTCATTAGTCTGCCAAACATGACTGATGAGATAAATCTAATATTTTCTGATAAAATTACATTGTAAGTTATATTCTCATCGGGGGAGCTATGAATATTTGAGGAATGAATGACACAGCCGCATTAAAGAGCATTATCACATATAAAATAAAAATAACATAAAAAATTATTATTTAGATTACATATCACATAAAGTAAAAACAACGCTGTAGCAAAATGTGAATAATAACCGTACACGTGGTTATTTTTCATTACACAGTACTGGACACCAGGACTTGGCATTCATTATTCTATGTCCCCATATCATGTTTATGGTAGGGGGGGGTCTACTTTTGAGGCATTGTTTCTTTATAGTGCCTGCGGCTAAGACAGTTATCACAAAGCTTCTCAGTCTGCCACATTTACAGGTTCCTCCGGGGATGTCTGTGGTTCCCCCGCCACCTGTGACAGAAGGCTCTTCAATGGGCTCATGATTCCAACTTGGCAGGACATCCAGGTATCAGCCACACCTTGGAATTAATCATCTGACACTAATGGTGCCCTCGAAGACCAATGTGAAGTGTTACATGGAGTCTTGCCCCTCATCTGCCTTGAATAAGAATGTAGGCGCATGATCTTGAGAGTTGTTACAGCCGCTGCCAGCCCCCAAGGATGCTTGGATTCATTTGGCAAAATGACTTCATCACTGATCTTCCCCTCTCTGGTGCAACACTACCAAATGGGTAGTAGTGGATAGATTTTCTAAGATGGCTTATTTCATGCCTCTTCTGGGACTCCTATCTGTGCCTGAATAGGCTAAACTATTTGGGATAGATTTTAGGAGCGCGCGAGTGTACATGTGCGCATGCTAACTGGCATGCACTCATGTACGCCCGATTTTCTAACATGCACGCGCATGTTATAAAATCCGTGGTCGGTGCGCGCAAGGGGGTGCACAATTGTGCACCTTGTGCATGCTGAGCCCGCTCTGAGCCACGCTGCCTTCTCCCGTTCCCTCCCACCCCACCTTCCCTTCCCCTACCTCCCCCGCCCTTTCCCCCCTACCTTTTTTTTCTTCTTTTTTTTGTTTTAAGTTGCGTGCGCCGGCCGACTGCCGCCACGCGATCCCAAGCACAGCGGGAATGGCCTCTGTGCTTGGACCCTCTGGCCCTGCCCCTGCTCATGTCCCGCCCCTTTTTGCAAGCCCCGGGACTTACGCGCGTCGCCAGGCCTTTTTAAAATAGGCCCGGCATGCTTAACCTTTTGAAAATCCGGTCCTTAGTCTAACACACCTTCCATCTGCACAGGCTCCTTTTCCACATCCTCTCAGATTGGGGAGTTCACTTCACTGCCTGCTACTGGAAAGGCTTCTGCAGGATGTTTGGAATTATGTTGAATTTCACTTCAGCTTACCACCCCAAGAGCAATGGACAAACTGAGCAGGTAAATCAGTCTCAAGGCTTTTCTACGAGCCTATGTGAACAAACGGCAAGGTAACTGAGCCTCTCATGGTACGAATTCTCCCATAATAACCACGTGAAGAGTTCCACAGGCTCATCACCTTTCTACATCATGTTCGGGCACCATCTCTGATCACCCAGACCTATTCCAATCTCTGACCCTTGCCCAGCAGATAACCTGCTGATACTGGAACTCCAGGAACTGTGGTGCAAGACACACTGTCTCTTATAGCAAGTGGCGGAGCATTTTAAAAAAAAACGCAGATAAGAAATGCTGCCCGGCACCTCAACGTTTCCTAGGAAGCTTAGGGGGTCATTTTTCAAAGGCTTATCCCATGCGATAAGGTCGTATCGCGTGCGATAAGCCTCTATTGCATGCGAAAGGGGCCTTTTCGTATGCGATATCATGCAAATTAGGGGGAGGGGAGGAGTCGGGGAGGGGAGGAGTCGGGCAGGGGAGGAGACAGGGCAGGGATAGGGCGGAGTCGGCGGTGTCTTCGCTGCCGGCGATAATGTTACTAACATTATCGTCGGCAGTAGCGCGCCGAATAGCACCACCTTTCACGGTGGCGCTATTCAGTGTGAAAGCCGGCATACCGCCATGGTGTGAAGGCTGCGGGCTTTCGCAGGCCCCCCCCCCCCCCCCTTTGCCTCCCTGCCCCCCATTTTCACAGGATTCATCATTCTGCAAGGAATGATGAATCCAGGCCTTAGTTTGGCTCAGCACTAAAAATGTACAATTGAAGATGCCAACTCTGAAGTTTGCACTGTGATTTCTGGGGCCATTCCCCAGTGAATAACAACTGGACTCTATGGCTTACAAGCTCAAACTACAGGCATTTTTATGAATTGTTGTTTTCTATTTCTCACTGTTGAAACCTGCCATTCTCTCTTGGCCAGGCAATCCTCCCCTCCAGACCACTGAAGTTGCTATGGAAGAGGACACTCAAAACAAAGTCCAGGAGATTTTGGATTCTCCGAGTCTGAAACCGCTTGCAGTATCTCCTAGAAGAACTATGGACCCAAGGAAAATTCTTGGGATCTAGGCTCCAATCTGCAAGCTTCCAAACTCATATCTGAATTGTATAGGAGACACCCCAGGAAACACAGCTCAGAAGACAGGGGAGGGGCTTTGAGGGGGGGTACTGTTATGTCTGGTGGCTCACAGGACTGCCTCACAATTTGCCACAGTCTCTACCGCTAACTGACATTGCTGGATGCCTCCCCTCGTGACAGACTGTCACCATCACCACATGCTGCTGACTGCCGCCACCAGGTTGCCACCTTCCCTTAGGCACATGCATAATATAGGCTCATGGTGGCCGCCAGAACCCAAGGATTCAACCTGCGGGGGAGGTGGCTGGTGTAGGTGAAGATCCAGACTGTACCACTACAGGGCACGTTCACCAGTTGCCGACGTAGGCCTCGTGGATTCACCCTCAAGGCTGCATCGACTATGCCACAGCGCAAAGGTCTCATACACACACACTACGCTTCACATATTACCCCCTATATAACAGATCTGTGACTAGGAATTTTATCACCCAATGGCAGGAGAGTGTATTTGCTCTGTCTTTTACCTCCACCCAGATCCTCTCTCTCATCACTTTCTTGACTGATGCCTATTTCTCTTTCTAGCTCTTCTCTCTTTCCTCTCAATCAGATGGTGGGGGAAGAGTTGCCTTCTTCATGATTTTTCATTCGCTGCCAACCCATTTCAATTATTTTTCTGGCACCAAGGAGCTTTACACAATGGGTGGCTGTTGCCTACCCACTTTTAGTTACAGGTGTTACATTGTTGCTAGTTATTTTATGCTGTACATCACTTTGATTTTATGGAAAAGCATTATAGTTATCTTTATTAAAATTTATGAATTGTCTGGTGCACAGGACCTTAGGCAGTTTACAAGCATGCATACACAGTATTACAACAAAACTTCAATAACATTTAATTCTGAAAACAATAAAAAAAAAGAACATATCCTGCCAGAATCAATAACACAACCAGATGGTGACACATGCTGTAATTTAACCAAATGCTAATCTGAACAAATAGGTTTTTAATTCTGATTTGAACTGTTTGGAAAATGTCTCAAACCATAGATTAATGGGAAGAGTATTCCTTTGCTCTGGAGCAGCAATGGAACATGCCCTCCATCTCATCTCATGTAGTCTAGTCAGCTTATGCTAAGGAATGTCAAGCATCACCCTATGAAGGGAGCGCAAATTATGAGTAGGAAGATAAATCCTCACTAACGCATTAGCCCATGGAAAGGAATCAAATTGCAAAACCGTTACTGTGATTATATTGAACTCTTCATTGAACTGGGAACCAATGCAGCTTATAAAAACTGGAGTAATGTGCTCCCTCATATGAGTGCCATTAATAAGATGAGCTGTTGCATTTTGTAAAAGCTATTATACCTTTAATGAACAGGCAGGAAGGCCCAGATATACATTGTAATAATCAAGCAAAGGAAGAACAAGAGCTTGAACTACTGATCAAAACTGACTGAGCAAGAATTCACAGCTTAAAAAAATCTTGATCTAACAGTTGCTTTAATTTGATGTTGAAAAGAAGGCTTGGAATCAATCCAGACACCAAGACCTTTGACTTGAGAAGAGATTGGCAAGTCAATGTCATCAATCCGTAAGCAGGAGGGCACCGTAATATGAGAGGGATGTTGTAATACAAGAAGTTCAGGGTTTTGTTTTTTTTTTAATTAACTTTAATTATAATACTGCTGAATATACATAAAAGATGTATTTATTTGCTGGACTCTCAATAAGAGAGGACTATGATTAAAGCAAAATCAAACTCCTGTTATAATATACTTGGTGCTTAGAGCAAAAAATATATGATGGTGTCTTTTAAAAAAAGGTAGCGCTTGATGTGGTGATTAATAAGAATTACATGACATATAACTTGGATAATAAGGGCCATAGCTTTAAAATATTAATAAAACATATTATGGAAACCCAAGCTAGGCAAACAATAACAGGCTACCAACAACACCTGATGCCTGGGCCACCCCTCCACAATATCCCAGTGAAATGGGCCAAATTCAGCCTAGCCAAGGCTTCAGGTACCGTCCAATGGAGTGCTCCACAACCCAGGTCTCTACCACAACCCAGCTGGTGCCTCCATTAGATGTGATACATAAGAAACATGTTGCGCTCTGGGGTGGATCCTTGTCCTGGGACAGTGAAGGAACGTCTCCTGAAAGGGAACAGGAGGTAATTGCCCCCAGGGGGTGGAGCACAGGAGGAGACAGAGGCTGTGAAGAACTTCACCACTGGAAGCCCAAGGTTCCCCCGGAAGGAGCCCATAGGGACCCGGGCTGCTTGGACTTAGGTGGGCCTCGCAGGGTCTCCTGAGAGAATGAAAGTCCAGCATGCCCACGGACACAGGGGGGAGCGCAATTGGGTTCGAAGTTGGAGGCTGGTTGGAACAAGGAGAACCAGAACAGAGTTGGTGATGACAAGGCGAGGAACAGAGCCAGAATCTGGAGACGAGGTCAGGCAGGCAAAGGTCAAGATCCAGAGGTCAGTCTGAGGAATGGTCAGTAAAGCAGGGGTCAGGTAGCGGAGGTCAGACGAGGTCAAAGGCAGGCTGAGGTCTTGAGGCAGGCTGCAGGCAGGCAGGCAGGTCAGGAGCAAGCTGAGGTCTTTGAGGCTGGCAGCAGGCAGGCAGGCAGGTGAGGAGCAAGCTGAGGTCTTTGAGGGAGGCGGCAGGCAGGCAGGCAGGCAGATCAACAGCAAGCTGAGGTTAGTACCAGTAAGACAGTCTGAGGGTACTACCTGAGTAGACAGACAGATGAACACAGGAACAAGCAGGACGCAGGAACTAGGATGCAGGAATGAGTCAGGAACAGAACTGGAACAGAAGGATCCTGGAACGAGACTAGGAACAGAAAAGAGCAGGAACAAACACAGAGGCAATCTTAGAACAAACCGACCCGATTGCCAAGGCAAGGAAGCATAGACAGGAACTTCCTTATATCGAGGGATCAATCAGGGTGAGCAGTGCAGCTAAGACCCACCCTTGGCCCTACATCATTCTGGGCGGTCCGCGTGTGCGTGTGTGCTTAGGGGCATGGCTAACATGGCAGAGGATGCCGAGCCTTGGCGTGAGGCCTGGTGTGCAGTGGAAAGCCCAGTGACCGCCGCCGTGGAACACCGGGGCCTTGGTAGGGCTGGCAACTACCACGAGGGAAATCATTCCAGGACCCGCTGTGGAACCATGAAGGTGAGCAGGCCCGTGCACGGAACGGCCATGGGTGGGGCGCGTATCGAAACATAAGTCAGACCAAGGGTCCATCAAGCCAAGTATCCTATTTCCAACAGTGGCCAATCCAAGTCACAAGTACCTGGAAAGTAGCCAAACATTAGATAGATCATAAGCTACTACTGCTTATTAATTACCATAATAGTTTATGGATTCATCCTCTAGGAACTTATTCAAACCTTTTTTAAACCCAGTTACACTAACTGATGTAACCACATCCTCTGCCAATGAATTCCAGAGCTTAACAATGCGCTGAGTGAAAAAGGATTTTTCTTCGATTTGTTTTAAATGAGCTACTTGCTAACTTCAAGGAGTACCCCCTGGTCCTTCTATTATCTGAGAGAGTAAATAACCGATTTACAATAACTTGTTCAAGTCCTTTCATGATTTTGTAGAATTCTATCATATCCCCCCCCCTCAGTCATCTCTTATCCAAACTGAACAGCCCAAACTTTAGCCTTTCCTCATAGGGCAGCTGTTCCATGTCCCTTATCATTTTGGTCGCCCTTCTCTGCACTTTCTCCAGTGCAGCTATATCCTTTTTGAGATGCAGTGACCAGAATTACACATAGTATTGAATGAGCGGTCTCACAGAGGCATTATGATATCATTTTATTTTTCATTCCTTTTCTAATAATTCCTAACATTCTGTTTGCTTTTTTGACCACCACAGCACCCTGAGAAGACGATTTCAATGTTTTATCCACTATGACGCCTAGATCTCTTTCCTGGGTGGCAACTCCTAAGATAGAACCTAACATTGTGTAACTACAGCAAGTGTTAATTTTCCCTGTATGCATCACTTTGCACATGTCCACATTCAATTTCATCTGCCATTTTGAAGCCCAATCTTCCAGTCTCAAAAGGTCCTCCTGCAATTCATCATAATCCACTTGAGATTTAACTACTCTGCATAATTTTATGTCATCTGCAAATTTCATCACCTCACTCATCGTACACCTTTCTAGATCATTTATAAATATATTAAAAAGCACAGGTCCAAAAACAGATCCCTGAGGCACTCCACTGTTTACCTTTTTCCACTGTGAAAACTAACCATTTAATCCTACTCTCTGTCTCCTTTTAACCAATTTACAATCCACAAAAGGACATCGCCTCCTATCCCATGACTTTTTAGTTTTCTTAGAAGCCTTTCACATGGGACTTTCTTGAACACCTACTGAAAATCCAAATACACCACATCTACCAGTTTGCCTTTGTCCACATGTTTATTCACTCCTTCAAAAAAAATGTAGGAAATTTGTGAGGCAAGACTTCCTTTTCATAAATCCATGTTGGCTGTGTCCCATCAAACCATTTCTATCTAAATGTTTTGTGATTTTATTCTTTATAACAGTTTCTACAATTTTTCCCACCACTGAAGTCAGGCTCACTGGTCAATAGATTCCCAGATCACCTCTGGATCCCTTTTCAAATATAGGGGTTACATTGGCCTTCTTCCAATCTTCAGGTACATTGGATGATTTTAATGATAGGTTACAAATTTTTACTAATAGTTCTGAAATTTCATTTTTTAGCTCTTTCAGAACCCTAGGGTGTATACCATTTGGTCCAGGTGATTTACTACTATTCAGTTTGTCAATCAGGCGGACCACATCTTCCAGATTCACCATGATTTGGTTCAGTTGATCTGAATCATCACCCATGAAAACCTTTTCTGGAATGGGTATCTCTCCAACAGCCTCTTCAGTAAACACTGAAGCAAAGAAATTACTCATTCCAAGATGGCCTTATCTTCTCTAAGTGCCCCTTTAACCCCTTGATCATCCAACAGTCCAACTGACTTCCTTGCAGGGTTTCTGCTTTGGATATATTTTAAAAAGTTTTTATTGTGAGTTTTTGCCTGTATAGCCAACTTCTTTCAAATTTTCTCTTAGCCTGTCTTATCAATATCTTACATTTAACTTGCCAATGCTTATGCTTTTTCCTATTTTCTTCTGAAGGATCCTTCTTCCAATTTCTGACTAAAGACCTTTTGTCTAAAATAGCCTCTTTCACCTCACCTTTTAACCATGCTGGTAATCGGTTTGCCTTCCTTCCACCTTTCTTAAAGCATGGAATACATCTGGTCTGTGCTTCTTGGATAGTATATTTTAACAGTGTCCATACCTGTTGCATACATTTTACCTTTGCTGCTGCACCATTCAGTTTTTTCTATTGTTCTCATTTTATCAAAGTTTCCCTTTTGAAAGTTTAGCACTAGAGCCATGGATTTACATACTGTCCCCCTTCAGTCATTAATTCAAATTTGATCATATTATGATCATTATTGGCAAGCAACCCCACCACCATTATCTCTCTCACCAAACCCTGTGCTCCACTGAGAATTAGATCTAAAATTGTTCCCTCTCTTGTCTGTTTCTGAACCAATTGATCCTTAAAACTGTCTTTGATTCCATCCAGGAACTTTAATTCTCTAGCATGCCCTGATATTTCATTTACCCAGTTAATACTGGGGTAATTGAGATCTCCCATTATTACTGCACTTCAAGTTTGGTTAGCTTCCCTAATTTCTCTTAGCATTTCACTTTCCGTCTCACCATTTTGGTCAGGTGGACAGTAGTATATTCCTTTTGCTATTCTCTTCCCCAACACACAAGGGATTCTACCAATAAAGATGTGTTTGTATATTTAGTCTCATGCAGGATCTTTATCCTGTTGGACTCTATGCCATCACGGGCATAAAGTGCCACCCTGCCACCAAGATGCTCCTTTCTGTCATTGCAATATAATTTGTACCCCGGTATAGCACTATCCTATTGGTTATCCTCTTTCCACCATGACTCTGAGATGCCAATTAAGTATGTCATCATTCACTTATATACTCTAATTCTCCCATCTTACTTCTTTGACTTTTGACATTAGCATACAAACATTTCAAAGTGTGTTTTTTGTTTGTATTTACTAGGGATGTGCAACTGTTTTTTCCTGAATTAGGCAATTTCCCGAATTAGGCAAATTCAGAAAAAAATCATTTTCGCTTTAATGCGTGCTAATTTTACCACGTTAGTGTGCACTATTGGGAATTAGCGTGCACTAATGCGAAAACCAGCCCCCCCCAAAAAAAAAAAAACAAACCACGGGAAAAACAAAATTCCCATGGGGGGCCCCAAAATGAAGTCTGACACAAAATTTGATCCCAAAGTACATCTCTAGTATTTATATTCTGCTTTTCAGTTGACAGGGATAAATTGGAATCTTTTAGCTTAGGTGAGTTTTAAATATATGCACTTGGACTACTTTTATTATTAGTGGAACCTCTCTGTTGAGATGCTCTAATGCCTCTGAACCATGCACTGTTGGGATGTCCTAATGCTTCCCTCTGAACCACGTGCTGCTGAGCGACTGTCAGCTTTCTCCTTTGTTCTAGTTTAAAAGCTGCTCTATCTCCTTTTTAAAGGTTAATGCCAGCAGCCTGGTTTCACCCTTTTTAAGGTGGAGCCCATCCCTTCAGAATAAACTCCCCCTTCCACGAAAGGTTCCCCATTTCCTTATGTTAAGCGCTAAATCACACTTAAGGTGCTTCTCCATGGACACAAGGATACCACACCAAAAGTTTTGGAGAAAAAAAATATTAATTGTTATTATTGTATATCAATAAGCAATACAGGTACCCTTGGGAGGAACAGAAGGGCAGGACTTCTCTGGCTAGATGCTCATGAGAAGCACTACTCGCTGTGTCTCTCCCTGTACATTAGTGGTCTTCTTTTTATAGATAACATAGACAGTCTCAATCCCTAAATTGCATGAACCTATGGGAGTATCATGGACACAGTTTCTCATGCCAAAACAAAATAAATTAGACCCATATATATGGTTTCAGTCCATATCATCATGTTACTGTCTCCATAAGGAGGTTAGCATAGTCCTTCCCAATATAAGTTCCCAGCTTTTGCCCAAGTTATGTCTACCCATGTTTCTATACCTGCTTTCACCCTAGTTATGTTATCCAGGTTTCTCTACACTGTTCAATGTAAGACAAGACTGTGTCACTGTTGTTTTTTGCTGGTTGTAATGTAAACCGAAGTGATAATTAATCCTGTTAATTGAACCTCGGTATATAAAAGCTATAAATAAATAAATAAATATATTACCCTTATCCCCTTCCCAAATTGAGGTCTACTTGCCTGATGTTCACATCAATCTTCCATTAGTCCTTTGACCTGTCATGTTTCTCATCCTCAGAGATTTCCAAGACCTAAGCTGTTTGTTCAGGTGCTACAGTAGTTAGAATATTAGTCTGAGATTCTGACCTTTTCCTTCTATCATTGTGACCCTTTGACTATCCATCACAAGTTTTAGACAGCTCTGGCTGCTATCCACGTCTCCTGTAATTTCTCCAGGTCAGGCTCAATAAGGCAATTAGGGTTCACATGGCCAGAACTGTAAGCAGGCCCAAGGCAGCAGAGGATGCTGGGTAAATCACAGTCTCCAAGTTGGTCTCAGATTCAGGCATACATATCACTTACAAAACTGAATCCCTCTTCCTTGCACCATTGTCTCATCCACACATTGAGACTCTGGAGCTCTGCCTGCCTTTGGAGACTTGTGTGTGGAACAGGGAGCATTTCAGAGAATGCTACCCTGGAGGTTCTGGATTTCAGCTTTTTACCTAAAATCCTAAATTTGGCTTCCAGAACCTTCCTCCCAACATTTCCAATATTGTTAATGCCTGCATGTACCACGACAGCTGGCTTCTCTCCAGCACTGTCTAAAATCCCTTCTAGGTGATGCGTGATGTCCACCACTTTCTCACGAGGTAGGCATGTTACCAGGCGATCATCATGCCCACCAGTCACCCAGATTTCTATGTTCCTAATAATCAAATCACGAACTATGATGGACAATCTGACCTTCCCTCCTTGGCAGAAGCCCTGGGAGACACATCCTCAGTGTGAGAGGACAGTGAACCACCTGGAGAGCAGGTCTTTGCTTATAGGATCATTTCCTGATGCACCAGGTTGATGCTTTCATGAGACCTTCCTCCTCCAAGGCAGCACCAGGGCTGCTAGACGAGTTAGGACTTGGCTACTATGTCCCTGAAGGTCTCATCTAGATACCTCTCTGTCTGCCTCAGCTCATCCAGGTCTGCCTCTCTAGCCTCCAGAGATCGGACTTGTTCTTTGAGAGGCAGGAGCTCTTTGCATTGGATGCACATGTACAATTTCTCACTGGCTGGCCAAAAATCATACATGTGACACTCGATGCAAAAGACTGGGAGGAGGCCCCTCTCTTGCTGCTGGACTGCTGCTTTCATCTTAAATTTGTTCAGTTCCTAGTTAAATTCTAGGTTGCTATGGGTGTAGGATTGTGTACAATTAGTATCCTTTAAATTTATTAGTGTATTCACTATAACTCTGGTATTCACCTACAAGGGAATGATCAAACCTTTGATAAGGTATGGGGAATTTCTAAGTTTAAGCTAATTTTTTTTTTTAAGTGTGAAAGTGACACCTGTCTATAAATTAAAGGATGAGCTAGGCGTGGGAGTGTTTTGAAATACAAGCACACAAACTTCTGTTTATTGCCTGACTTTCTGACTACCTATTTAAAATAAAATGCACAAACTTCTGTTTGTTGCCTGACTTTCTGACTATTTAAAACAAAAGACATGAACACACTAAATAATTTATCCTACCCTAAACTTATCTGCCTCTGATTGGGAACTAGAACCCAAATTAGATGATTCCTTGGAACTACAAGAAGAGGAACAATCTGAATGTGAAATACCCTTCAAACTTTGTAGCTTGCTTTTGCATGTAATCAACAAGTGAACCCTGGGATCTACGGCTCTGCATGTGCCCCTTACATCTAACTGTCAAATCACTGGACTCACCCCAAGCTGTTACACTTAAGTCATCTACTGGTATGAGTTACATTTATTCAACTCTTACTTGAGTTTCACAACCAAATGGGCATTCTATCCATGCCTCCTATCATGATGCTTCCTCTGTCCTACTAAGTGCATCTGCTTGCTGTCTATACCGAAATCTGTCCCAAAGTTGCTTAAATTTCTTTACCATCTCCCTTCCACAAGATCAGCATTGCATGTCTTCTTCAAGGACTGAGCCTCCAGGCTGCTCTTGACAGGCCTGGATTTGTCAATAGGCACACTAGACCTGTGCCTAGGGTGACAGAAATCTGGGGGGCAGCAGGCTGGCTGAAGATTTGCTGCCTTCCAGCTGTGCTGAATCTCACTCAGCACTGTTTCTGATCCAGCCCCTTCACTCCAGGCAGCATGCAGGAAACAGGAGAGGAGGGAGAGTGAGTCTGCAACCGACAGAGCAAAGGTGGATCATTTTGGGGAAATTAAAAGGGGACATGTAGAGATCATTGGAGGTTGGGAAGAGAGGCTGGGGAATGAGAGGGGAAACTTCTGAGAAGAGTATGTCTATATGTGAGAGACAGGGAAACAGGTAGGTTGCAGTGAGTGTTCATGCATGTGAGAGAAGAGATTAGTGCCAAGGGTTTGTGTATATGTATGTGTATGTCATATTGGGTGGGATGTTAGAGAGAATGCATGGAGGAGCAGGACTGGAACATGGTAGGGACACCTCCCTCCTCTCCTCCCCACCCACTGTAATTCAAATCCTCCCTCCCTTGATCTTGGATTCTGTCTCCCCAGATTCTGGATCCCTCCTGTCCTACCTCTCCCTGCTCCCCAGGTCCTGGAATTCACTCCCTCTTTCTCTTCTCTATCACAATCTTCCCCATCTTCCATCTTCTCCTAGTCCTCTTTTCTTGTCCTCTCCTCCCCTTTTCTCCTCACCCCATTCCTGATCTTTCTCCCTTCCTCTCCTCATCCTTGAGGTCTCCTCCCTGTGCTGATACTTGAGATCACGTTTCTTCACAATTAAAATAAATCATACTAATTATACTAATAAATATACTGTAAAACTAATTTAAAATATGGAAATGTTTGCCAATTTACTTCATAATTTTAGATTATTTCCACAGAATCTACCTCTGAACTGTGCCTTGACCTTCTGCTCCCCGTTTTCCAAACTCAGTGGGTGAGGGGTGATAGGGATTGACAGCACCAACAGTTCCTAGGGGTGCCCAACATCCTAAATCTGTCTCTGGCACTTGATAGAGCTGAAGACTGTGGACTGTGCCACTGTATCTCATACAGCCACGCCCGCTGCCCCTAAGCTTGCATATATGCCAGGTCTATTTCACTGGCCATCCCAACCTGTGCCATAGAACCAGAAGCAGTCCTGGAATTAGACACTCCCCAGAAATATTGCACAGGTCTAAGGCCCATCCCCAAACATAGTCTTCAGCAATGTGCCCCCAAATCTGATCCACATGGCACTGACTCAAACTTCTTCATGATCTGCCAGCAGTGGAGCTTGCTTCTTTAGGGCATCAGGAGACCAATCACTCCCCTACATGACTCTCCTTGTGGAGAATTCCCTACTAACAACCCTCCCTCCTCAAATCAGAGTAGATAAGGCAGTAACGGGCAGATTTTAAAAGCCCTGCTTGCGTAAATCCGCCCGGATTTACGCGAGCAGGGCCTTGCGTGCCGGCGCGCCTATTTTCCATAGGCCGCCAGCACGCGCAGAACCCCAGGACGCGCGTAGGTCCCGGGGTTTCTGGACGGGGGCGTGTCGGGGGCGGAGCCGAACGATGCGGCGTTTTGAGGGCGGGACGCGGCATTTCGGGGGAGGGCCCGGGGCGTGGTTTCGGGCCTGGGCATTTCGGGGGCGTGGCCATGCCCTCCGGAACCGCCCCCGGGTCGGGTCTCGGAGCGCCAGATACGCGGCTATGCGCGTATCTTATAAAATCCAGCGTACTTTTGTTTGCGCCTGCTGCGCAAACAAAAGTACGATCGCACAGTTTTTAAAAATCTACCCCTAAGTGAATAGGACCAGTGCCTTATAGCAATGGCAAAGGCAGCACTGTAAAGCACTGAGGGGATTTCAAAATGAAATAGCAAGGGTACTTTTACCTGCAAAGGAAGAAGGCACTGATTTTACCAGGGTAACTCTCACTTACCTAGGCACAACAATTTGAAACGTCCTCCCTAGGGGTAGATGAAAGGAATACAAATATACTCGCTGCCTTATTATATTATGGAATAGTTCGGTGAAATTAATTAAATATATGCCAAACTTTCAGAATCAAATTTACCTCTAGTGAATCAGTGCTGCTTTTTTTTTCAAACTCTCTCCTATGTCTTTTTTTTTTTTTTCTTCTATATTTTGAAGTCAAATATAAGCCTGGGACATAAATTTACTACAGGAGACTACACAACATAGTGCATGAATATGCCTTTTCCTCCTCATAAATGTGCTTTAATTTCAGAATCAAGGATGGCACATTAACTCCAGTTTACCGCAGGGTTTGTGTCAGACACAGCAATTAGCCACCAACAATCTGTCAACGCCATATAGATTTTAACCAGACAGAATTTTGTTAAATTTAAACACTAAAAGCCTCTAATGAATCAAGGCTATAAAGCTTGAAAGAACTATATAGCAATCCCTTGAATGTCACTTTCTACATATTTATTACATTATCATCGCATGAGATGATGTTCTTTCTTATGCTTCCCCAGCTTCCACCCGGAAGTCGGCCCCAGACTGCTGCATTCACCTGACCACCTTGCTCAGAATGTGTTGGAGCAATCACAACAAAGCCCTCCAAAGGAACAACAAAAAGTGTAGCAGTGCCTCTGAGGAAGTTAATTTGAGTTCCAATCACTGAGAATTAAACGGAGGGAGCCAGAAGCAGAATCTTCCTGCACTCTTGCACATTGTTGGTCAATTTGCAAATATTCCAAACTTAAGGATTCCAGACACACCCTGTTACATGTACCAGGCAAAACGGTTATTTGTTCACTCATTTTATTTTCACAATACCCACCGATTGCCATCTGTGCACAAAATACTATGTCATTTATCTTACACGATAAGTAAGATAATGAAATAGGATTTTCTGTTAATTTGATGCAGAGCATAGCTCTCGGAAGCTAGCTCGCTAAAATAGTCTTGCCAACGATTTGCTTGTTGACTTTGATCTCAACAAAGCTAAACAGATTGTCACAGAAGCCACAGTACTGTTTGGTTTTGGTTTGGTTTTTTTTTTTTGCCATTTATGTATTTTCTCTGCATAGTTTGCATTGTAGAGACTGGTCTGCTGGTCTTTAACCGATAGTTCTGTAATTGGCATTTACAGCATGTCGATGTTTCAATTTAAATTGAATCCAAAAGTATTTTTCTTATTCTAGAATCAGCTTTCATATGTCCTAAAAAAAAAGAAAATAGCGAGGTTTTTGTTTTTTAGTTCATTATATCATGAGCTGGCTAAAAGTCATAGGAGTGTGAGGCTGTCCATGTGTACGTGATTCCCGGTGTATGTGTTATAAAATCTGTTGGCTGCATGCACACGTGTGTCGGATTTTAAAATCCGCATGTGCAGGCGACGCGTGAAGGGGGGCAAATTTTTGATTAATAAGCGTGGCGACGCAATTGGGCCTCCCCCCAGTTCTCCTTAATTGGAGAGGACTGGGAGGGAACTTCCCTACCCCCTACCTAAACTTCCTCCCTCTTCCCCTCTCCTCACCCTTCCTTTCGACTTACTTTTTTTTTTTTTATTACTGCTCCTCTGCAGCAGAAGTAATCTGTGCGCATCGGCCAGCTGTCGGTGCGAGCTTTCCTGGGACAGAATAGAATGGTGCTATTCTGACCCGCCCCCACCCTGCCTCTTCCCATCCAGACCCGCCCCCTCGGATTGGAGAGGCTGGAACTTGTGCACGTACTGGGGTTTATGCTCGCGT
This sequence comes from Rhinatrema bivittatum, assembly GCF_901001135.1. Lineage (NCBI taxonomy): Eukaryota > Metazoa > Chordata > Amphibia > Gymnophiona > Rhinatrematidae > Rhinatrema > Rhinatrema bivittatum. Next base: position 18,136,103 of record NC_042621.1, read on the forward strand.
GGCCAGGCCCGTTTTAAAATGCGTGCGGCTTGCACAAGGCCCGTCCACGCATGTAAACCCTGGTTTTTATGCGTGCAGGCCTTTAAAACTGCGGGCTGTATTTAGTAACATTCACATTTATCACGGATTAATTCAGTTTAACCTATCAAGTCTTACTAAAATGCATATTGTTCAATTAGTATATTTGTGGAAGACAGTTACGCTAGGTCATGGCTGCTGAGATTAATATGGCCAAATTGATTAAATACAGAAGCCACATGATCCTTATACAAATGCAACATCAAAAAAAAATATTAACATTTATTACAGTTATATTTAATAGAGATGTGAATCGTGTGATCGATCGTCTTAACGATCGATTTCGGCTGGGAGGGGGAGGGAATCGGATCGTCGCCGTTTGGGTTTTTTAAATATCGTGAAAATCGTGAAAATCGTGTAAATCGAAAACCGGCACACTAAAACATCCCTAAAACCCACCCCAACCCTTTAAAATAAATCCCCCACCCTCCCGAACCCCCCCCAAATGCCTTAAATTACCTGGGGTCCAGTGGGGGGGAGGGCGGGAAAACCGGCACACTAAAACAACCCTAAAACCCACCCCGACCCTTTAAAATAAATCCCCCACCCTCCCGAACCCCCCCAAAATGCCTTAAATTACCTGGGGTCCAGAGGAAGGGTCCCGGTGTGATCTTTCACTCTCGGACCTCCGGTGCTTGTAGAAATGGCGCCGGCCGTAGACACCACAATTCGACTGCAGGAGGTCATTCCGGACCACCGCTGGACTTTTGGCAAGTCTTGTGGGGGTCAGGAGGCCCCCCCAAGCTGGCCAAAAGTCCCTGGGGGTCCAGCGGGGGTCCGGGAGCGATCTCCTGCCGCGAATCGTTTTTCCATACGGAAAAACCAAAGGTAGCGCCGGCGCCATTTCTACAAGCACCGGAGGTCCGAGAGTAAAAGATCACACCGGGACCCTTCCTCTGGACCCCAGGTAATTTAAGGCATTTTGGGGGGGTTCGGGAGGGTGGGGGATTTATTTTAAAGGGTCGGGGTGGGTTTTAGGGTTGTTTTAGTGTGCCGGTTTTCCCGCCCTCCCCCTTCCCCTCCCCCTTTTCCCAATTTACGATTTTTTGACGATAAATCGGGGGAATTGTTATTGTATCGCGGCTCTAACGATTTTTGACGATTTAAAATATATCGGACGATATTTTAAATCGTCAAAAAACGATTCACATCCCTAATATTTAAGAGTTTGTCCCACAACCCTCAATAAATGCCTTATACTAGACTATATGATGGTCTGCATTGTACACACTGTGGATGTAAGTCATTTACCCTTTTCTCTTTTTCTAGTGAAAACAATATGCAAAATGTTTTTTCGTGCAGCACTTGTTTTAAAAATTTTAGTCCAAATACTGTTCATTTGAACTACCTTGCTCTCTAGTGTACCTCTATCCTTGCTCAAAATGCTGGCTTTCTTACAATTCAAAATATAATCCTTTGCATTTCAAAATATAATCTTGCATTTGTTTAGCTGTATCAGCAAAAAGACTGCTTCAGGGAACAATTTTCTAGCAAAAAATGGTACTTATTTGAACTGTTCATCTGGACCACTCTTTTTAATCCAACATTCGATTGAAAATTCTAAAGCTTTGGCTGCTTTTTAAAAATAGAGTCTGAAGCTTTATCTAGCACATATAGGGGCAGATTTTAAAATCTGCGCGCGCAGGGTACATTTGTGGGCACTACCCGGCGTGCACAAATGTACACCTGATTTTATAACATGCGTGCGCTGCCGCGTGCATGTTATAAAATCCGGGGTCAGCGCATGCAAGGGGGAGCCCCGATGGCTTTCCCCGTTCCCTCCGAGGCCGCTCCGAAATCAGAGCGGCCTCGGAGGGAACTTTTCTTCTGCTCCCCACCATCTTCCCATCCCTTCCCCTATCTAACCCACCCCCCAGCCCTACCTAAATCCCCCCTACCTTATTTCAAGTATTTATGCCTGCATCTGGCAGGCGTATCTTGCGCGCGACAGCCAGCTGCCGGCGCGCCATCCCCCGGCACAGCCGCTGTGCCGGAGGCCTCAGTCCTGCCCCCTGGACCAGCGCCACACCCATGCCCCCTTCCCGCCCCTTTTTCAAAGCCCCGGGACATACGCGCGTCCCGGGACTTGCGCACGCCGCCGAGCTCATGCAAAGTAGGCTCGCCGCGCGCAGGAGTAGGTTTTCGGGGGCTACGCGTGTAAGTTACGCAGGTAACCCTTTGAAAATCTACCCCACAGGCTTTAAACATGCATCTTACAAAATATAAAAGTTGTTTGATAAATCAGAGTATGTGCAGCTTATCCTGAGCTACCCACCACTCGTGCTCCGATGAAAATGCCCTGCTATTTTCCTACACCTCTTGATCACTTCTTTCAAGACTAAGCCGACATGTTGCCCCTTAGCCCACAGGATGACTTTTTGCTGCCAGATGTAGCAAATATGCAAAGCAATGGATTTCCTCATAGCTTCCATCTGAAACTGTCTTTTTCATATTTTCACTACAGTGTGTCACAACAGAAACAGGAACAGTACTGTTTCTTCGCTCTAGCTGCCAGCCCTCACTCTTATTATTGCTAAGACACACCAAGGTATGTCTCCTGTTCATCGCCTTAATGTATAGCACAGCCCACTTGTACCTTACTGCTTCATCCCCTTCCTCCCCAGAGCTGCTACCTGCCTCTTCCTCAGACAGTTGCCACTAGTGTGCCATCAGGAAAAGGTAACAATCACTCTACACAACCCGCATCAAATAATTCTTTTAAATCCACAATCAAATCCACAATCAAACCCCTCCAAATCTTACAAAACACCATGGCCCGCGTCCTCACAAACTCAAGAAAGACTGATCATATCACTCCCATACTTCAAGACCTCCACTGGCTCCCAATCACCTATCGCTCTCAATACAAAACACTCACTATCATACATAACACACTTTACAAAAATAATTCCCCATGGATCGAAGATATGCCACACTTCCATCAGACCAACCGCCCCACCAGAAACTCCCTTGCTGGCACCCTCTACACCCCTTCACTCAAAATTGCTCACCTCACATCCACCAGAGAGAGAGTCATCTCCATTGCGGGCCCCACCCTCTGGAAGTCCCTCCCCGCCGAGCTCCGACTAGAACCATCACTTAATCAATTCAAAAAAGGAATCAAGACCTGGTTATTTAAACAGGCCTATCCCAACACTTCACAACCCTAGCGCTGTGACTCTATCGCAATACTCTGACTCTATCGCAACACTCTTACCTCCCCACCCCCCCCTCAGTTTCCCCCTGCCCCCTGCCCCCCCCATACTCCTCCCCCCACCCACCTCCACCACCTTCCTTCCTCTAAGCAGCTTCCTTTACAGTTACCAACTCACCTTTCCCACCTCTACCCACAGCTCCCTTGTACAGTTCCACCCCCTCCTCCTCCCCCCTCTTACTTTTCCCTCTCCCTCGCCTCTTGTACAATTACTCATAATGATCGCCATATCACGTATATGACACCCCCCCCTCCTACACCACCCTACCCTCCATCCCCCCTCCCCATCTTGCCCCTTTATTCCCCTGCCACCCTTCGCCTCCCTCAACCCCTCCTCCCCCCACCTCCCCACTGCGCTTCACCCCCCACCCCCTCTCACCACCTCCCCTTGTACATAATTAATTTCTGTCTAACTTTGTCTAATACTGTCTAATTTTGTCTAATATGGTTTATTATATGTATATATACTGTCTAATATGTCTAATATGTCTAACATGTCTAATATGGTTTATTATATGGTTTATTATATTTATTATATGTCTAATTTTGTCTAATATGGTTTATTACATGTAATCTCGTTTAACTGTGACGCACGTTGGCACCACAGTAAAGTTAACTTACCTCTTAACTATCTATCTTTCCTCCACCTATCATTGTAATTTCCTTTCTCAGTTACATGTAAACCGACATGATGTTTTTTTTTACGAATGCCGGTATATAAAAGTTATAAAATAAATAAAAAATATAAATAAATGTGTTATCCTTTAAATTTTGTTACTTCTTAGCCTATCAAAAAATTCTATGATTTAAAAATTAACTTCAAACATACTTTTCACACCAAAAAAAAAAAAAAATTCATAAAATTTCAGGGCACCATCCCGGTGTACCTTAATTATTTTTTTAATCATGAACACCACCATTCATCCTATAGTTTTTTAAATATTTTTCTCAAAAAAGATTTTTTTGTTTTTATATATTCTAAAAATGTTTCAGTAAAAATGTGAAAAGTTCAGAGCAAAGACAGGAACAGTTCACCAGTTAAACATTTGAAACTCCAAAAAAAAGGATAGACAAATGTTGTTCTAAATGTTACTTAGCTTGAGCTTAGATCCTGAGAGTTCCACACAACCGTTGGCAAGTTGCCCTGAAATGTTATGAAACATCACCTTACACTCTTTAAATTTATTTTTTTTGGGTGTGAAAAGTAAGCTTGAAGTTAATTTTTAAATCATAGACCAGTTTGGTGAATTTTTTGATAGCGGCTAAGAAGTAACAAAATTTAAAGGATAACACATTTAAAAGAATTATTTGATGCGGGTTGTGTAGTGTGATTTTGATTTTGATTACCCCCATTTTTTGGTGGATTGGTAGTGGTTAGTACGTATCAGGGAAAAGATAGGCATGTGCAGCATTCTGGCTAGTCCATGTGTTACTAGTGAAATTGATGTTTCCTCTCTCCACCTTGGCCAGCTGTAACTGCATTCCAGCATGGCCTTCAAGTCCAGGGATAACCTGCCTGATGAATGGTGTCTGGGAAGGCACTTTGTAATCGGGGGATAACAGATGCAGAAGCCATTTCAATTCAATGTTCTCTATCACCTGTAAGGGCTGGCCATCCAGGGCAATCATTTCCCCAGAGCAGCATGTGACCACCTACTATGCTGCCTGTCTCCTACTATAGAAGGACAGTGATGTGACAACATACTCCATCTGCTCCAGGGTGGCTTGCCGCTGATGTGGGATTAGGGACTGCTTTCTGGTCATTGCCTGGAGGAAGAAGCTAGGGGGTTGGCTTGGGAGGCTGACTTCCCCTATTCTAGTGCTTTCCTTTTGCTGCTGTTGCTACTCCTTCTGTGACTGGCAGATGGGGGGTCACTAGTCTGCTTCTGGCACCGTCCCCTGAAGACCATGCTAAAAGGTGTTTTCCTGTGACATGATGCTGCCTACCACTGTAAATGCCCTAGTACTGATGCAACAGTACTGCAAAATGTGGGTCCTCCTTTGCTCTGAGGTGCCTCACCTCTCAGATTTCTTTTGGAACTTCCTCTTCCCGTCTGCAGGCTTGGGTGTTGTTGCTGGGGCTGAAATTCACGGCTAGGGGCATTAACTCAAGCCTTACACATCCTTTCATTGGAGGGGGGTGGTGGATGCTATTTGTCTCAGCAATATTGCTTTCTACCTTTTTTTTTAACCTGCTCAATAGAAAGCACGCTAGTAACTAAACCTCCCTGTTCTCATCTACAGCTCAAACCCCCCTGAGTCTGAGAAGCTTAACCTGATTCATCTGAATCAGTACTTTCTTGCAGGTCTTACTGCAGACATTTTTCAGGAGGCATCCGAGAGAGGATCACTGTATTGTTTTGGGCTGCTCTGCTCCTGGTACTGCTCTTGCCTTTGCTCCACTAATGCCAGTGGGAATGTCCTGCACCACAGTAAGAGAGCTGATGGTGGCAGCAGGAGGCACATGCTCTTCCATCCTCAGCTTTTTCTTGCTTGATTCTCTGTCTACATGTCGGTTTCCCCCTGCCAAAACAAAATCTCTCTTTAGCTTGGGTGAGGGAATGCTGGTACTACTAGTGCTACCAGAGGTATTTGGATCTACACTAACAGGTACCTTTTCAGAAGGAAGTAAAGCTTTTCCTCCCCCTCCATCACTTTTACCACCATTTCTTCCTGTGGTATGATGGAAATTTGGCACAGTCTCTTCTGGACAGGCTATGGAGAGGTGTTTGCCTTTTTACAAGTAGTGTGTGTGCTCCTTTACTCCCTCCCTTCCACACACACACTACGTGTGGACTAAAAAGGTCACTCCTACCCTCCCCCCAACACACACACACACACACACACACACACACACATTGAAAGGCAGAAACCATTTCAGTGCGGACTCTTTTCTTCAAACGTCTGCTGCTCTGCTGCAATGCCAGTGACTGCAGTGCCTATTAAATGGCTGCCTATGCTGGTAGTGGTACTGCTTTTTTCCCCAGAGATGACGATGAAACAGGACCCCATATATTCACGCTATGGGGTAGATTTAAAAAAAAACAGAAATGTGCACGTGTCCATGTGTGCGTGGTTCCTGACGCATGCACGTGGACGCGGCTATTTTAAACACACGTCACGTGTGCATGTTAAAAAATAGGATTCCTGCGTGCACATGCACACTGGATTTTAATATCTGCATGTGCAGGCGGATGGCCTCTTTCACATGCGGAGGGGGGGGGGGGGTATTTTTTAATTTACGCATGGCGACGTGATTTCGGTTTTTTTCCAGTTCCTCCAAGGAGCGGACTGGAAGGGAACTTCTCCTAACCCTATCCTTCCTCTCTCTCTCCTCCCTGACCCCTAAACCTATCATATCACCAAATATTTGATTGAAATACTTACTGGTCCTCTAGAGCAGAAGTATCTTTATTTATTTATTTTAAAGTATTTTTTATTTTATTTAAAAATATTTATATACCGCTTTTTAAAATAGAATTTTATCAAAAACGGTTTACAAAAAGTTAAAATAAAGTAAAATAAAATCTTCTGCACACTGGCTGGCTGGCTGCCAGCGCTTGCTTCCCCGGGACAGAGTGTAATGGCACTGTCCCAGCCCCCCGCCCCTCGGCCTCCCCCTTTATTCAGGCCTGGCACTTCGGTGCATATCGAGGGATATGCGTGTGGCCGGGACCTTTAGAAAATGCACGCAGGGCCCATCCACGCTCATAACCCCCGACTTTTACACGTGCAGGGCTTTTAAAATCGGCCCGTATATTTGCAGTGTCAATCTTTTTCCCACTCCAAGATGAGATTCAGAGAAACAAATATCCAAGCCTGGCTTCACTGCTGCATTTTCTAAACAGTTCACTGCATTTTTGCAGCTTAAATCACTCAGTACAAAGATCTTTTTTTTTTTTGTGTGTGTTATAAGGTGTAATTACTGTTGTAACAATGAAAAACTAAAAAAGATTTTTGACAGTTATAGTACACCGGAAAATAAAAGCGCAAACAAAGCCAAGTCCACTTCTCAATTCTCCTAGTTCCCTTTCCAGACTTTTTTTCTCAATTTTTCTTCAGCTCTCAAATCCACAACCATCGTGTTCTTTCAACCAAAGACAAATGAGCTTAAAATTTACCCTAAAAGATGGGTTTTCCCCTACGGCTTGAAAATAAACGAGGAAGTCACTGTCAATCGAGTGCCAGCTAGGATAGATGAGTTAAAAAAAAACCAAAACAACTTGCTTGAGCTTAATTGGTGTTGCTTCCTGGCTTGTTTCCTGTCCCTTCCCACTCCAATTCAAATCAGTCTATTTTATAGTAGAAGACAGAGTGGGGCCACCAAGATTGAGAGGCAGGACAAGCAGACAACCTATTCTGGCCCCCACCTCCCCTGGGTTCTGGCTTAAATCAATCTTGGGTCAAGTGTGTCCTCACTGGTTCCTAGCTGCCTTCATGAGAATAAAAAAAAAAAAATACCCCTGTAGTTTTACTTGTGCCATAGACATTATTGAGAAACAAAGACAAATACAAACAAAAATGGTTATTGATAGTTTGGTGCAATAGTCATTTGTATTTGTTTTCCACAAACAAAAAATGAAATCTTCCTGACTTGGTTTGGATTCCTTATTCATTTCAAGCAAATGCATATCACTAGTGGATGCTCTTCACAAAGGACCCTCCCTGGTTACTTCCCTAATGATCTCTGAAACTTGAATGCAGGCTCCTTTCCAGTAGGAAACTGGAGGCTCCTGAAACACTTCAGAAACTCCTGTGCTGATGCTCTCCCTTCTGCTGTAGCTGTGCAGACCTTTTCTCTACAAAGCACTCTTCCCTCTGATTCCCTACAAAGAAATTCCACCTTCTCTAAAACACGAAAGAAATCTATCCCTGACAGATGAGGAGGATGGGGCTATCTCCCCTCTTTCTTGAGATCTCGTCTCTGTTTTCTTAGATTATCTCTAAAGTCCATTCTTGAACTTCAAGACAAGTCTTCCATGGGCCTGGGAACCTCAACTTTGGGTCCAGCAGGAAAGGAGACAGGAAAGAGTGAAATGAACTCAGCTTGAACTCAGCACAAGGAAACCCAGAGCCTAGTGTGCTGAAGAGTTTTGTTAGACCACTCACAGCAGAAAGACACCCCTCCTGCTGGGGAATGTCAGATATAGCACTGCACCTACAACCTCGTCTACCAGTATCTGTGGAGACACTGAAGACAATGATAAGCGACATTTTCGGGATCCCCCCCTTACATGGGCAACCTTTTCCCTGCACTGAATTCAGTACAGCTTTGGTGAGTCACATATAAAAATGTGTTTTTAAAGTCCCCCCCAAGTCTCTCTCATAAAAAAAAAAAAATCCCTCTACCCTCTTAGGAATTTTGCAGTTTTAGTGACTCTACCTTTTACAGTCCATATGACAATTTGAGGGTTTCTTAAGATTTATTTTTTTTACCATTTCTATGTTGCCTGACAATTCTTTAATAATAAAAGGGAATAAATACATATACAAAATTAATAGTATTTATGAAAGATTATTTTACCATAAAGTATACACTAAATGGAAAATAATTGGTAAGATGGTTCATTATCTTTTTGTAGATAACCTAGCTCTGTATTTAACCTATGGCTCTTACATACAGAGCACAGCTCTTATATACAGAGCTAGGTGATCTACAAACTAAATTCTATTTGCTCACAGCACACCCAGATTATGTATTAATTATAACTTTTATTAGAAGAACAGAAGAAAAAGCCTGGAGTGTAAACATATTACAAATTTTAATATGGTTCTAATTTGAATTTCTAAGGAAATGAAGTAACATTGAAAATTACCATATAGTAATTTTGTGTGCTCGTCTTCCTGCATGAAATCCACCATCAGCATCTTCTTGCAAGCTAAATTGCAGGTGCTTTCCAGTAATTAATGTAATTGACTCTTGAATGACTTAATACCATATGCTAAAATACCTTTATTAGAAAAACAATCAAGGCTTTCATTGCAAAAAAAAAATTAAAATAAAAATTTGA